>NC_044314.2:40026583-40776583 GCF_007474595.2 Lynx canadensis
AATTGGGGAGGAAACTGAAAAGCAACCTTTAAATGTAGCTGGTAGAAAAACATAGTTTTTGAAGGGAGTTGCCTCCCTGCTCTGAACTGGAGAGTCTTGGCAGCAAATGCTTGCTGGGGATCATGATTTAATAATTACAATTGAAAGGGTTGGTTAAGAATGACTGACTGGCATCACGAAACAAATGAAAGATGACGAGGGTGGATTTTGAGCTCCAAATCTCCCATGCCAGGGAAGCGTTCGACCCTGTCTCTGCCTGGGTGTGCCTGGGGCCTCCTCTATTTGAGCCGTCATATTTCTAGCCATTCACCTATCATCTTCTGCATTTCATTGTCACCCTGTACTGATTCAAGACGGAGCCACAGTGGATTCTTTTATAAATGTGTTGTTTTTAACTGTTGCCGAGAAGCCTGTCCCTCTGTAACAGCCTACGATAGACAGGCTCCCTTTTAACTGTATTTCCCCAGCTGAAGTGATATCTGTTACTAATTTGCTTCTGCACAAATGTGTGTCAGATAAAACCTTACAGAAGGGTCGGTCTTCTTGCTCAGCTGTACACCACAATGGGAGTGTGGATTATATAAAACATTCTGACATTTTGGCAGAAAGACAACAACTTGTAAAATGGGGCGGACGGGGTGGGGGGAGTGGAAATGAACCACTCTCTATAAATCATTGATTCTGTGTGATCCCATTAGATAATCCTTAGTGTTTCATGTCCACTCTAACAGATTAAACTTGAGATAAACTTGAGATGCTGCTAGGAGGCAGCATCTATAGAACATATATACTTTCAGGGGAATCCTTGGGTACGATTTTGTCTGTATACATGACTTACAAAGATTCAGAAATACAGTAAGAAAATGTAATAAGACATACATTAAAGTTGTTTAAACATCAGACAGAAGGAAAATAGAATAAATAATCAACGGGCCAAAGAGTGAAGTCAGTACAAAATATATCCATGAAGTCATAAATATTTGCAAGTAATGACCGCAAAGTAGTCTCTGAGCTTTCTAGTAGCCCCCATAAAGAAGCAACCATTGCAATAGTTTGGTCATTCCAGATTTATAATCCTGGACATGACTAGTTAGAGGAATATACAGAATTGTATTCAGTGAACCTTCAAATATAACTGTTTCATGTTCAAATTTGTATACCCAATTCTAGGCATACTTTATCCCTGGCTGAAGAGGGAAAACTTAAACATTTATTGCATGAAAAGGTTAATACACATCCTAGGTCAAAATCTGGCAATAATGAGATAATAGCCTCCTAATATCTCCTTGAAATTCTTTAGCAGAATTCACTGTTTATGGTCACCTTATGGTCAATTCACCTATCTATGGTCATAACCAATTCAGAATGGTTCCCATCTAGACCCTTGCAGACCTTCTTTACTGGTTTGTTAAGCATGTTTGTTTGTACTCAGTATTATGCAAAGAATCCAGAATTATTTTATTGGTATTTTATAAGTAACTGCTTGAGGATGGAAGTCCCCAAATCTTGTTATTCCAATTATAAATGTTAGTGCATTTTAATATATTATTATATATTACAATATCTATTTGGCAGGTCCTTATTTTTAAAGTTTATTCTTCATAAGCATAAGATGGGAAGGTGCAAAGAAAACAGTGCAACACCATTTATAGTATGTGTGTGTGCACTTATCTCTTAGAGTCATGAATTCATAATCTCATTCATATGTAAAACGTATATGGTTAAAATATGAATAACAGCGTGGAAGAGAAGGAAACAGGTCAGAAATACTGAGAAGGAAAAGAAAACAAATTTTAAAAATGTATTGTTCAAGCCATTTAGAGTAATATTTTGTTTCTGATTCTTTATCAAAAGCACAAAGCAGTTGCTGAATATGAGCATAATTGTATGTGCCTCTTTATTTGCAATAATTTTATTTTGGCATTTCGAATTGAATCACCCATTAAGATATTAGTTTAGTTGCTGAATGTATTAAATCATTTGAAACAAATCATGTAAGGGGATAGACATGCTTCTGAAGAAATCTGTTCTGAGTAAGACAAGTGTACTTCCTTTTAACAAGGCATTCACAAGTCCATTGCTGGATTCCAAAACATTTCCACTGTGTTGCATTCACACAACTAGTCTATAAATGTACCAATTTAGTTCTGACACATCAAGCATAAATTTGAGTTTGAAAGTCTCACTTGACTGAGTTTTACAGGTGTCCATATTGTTCTATGATAAAAGGTGACATTCGGGCCATCGTGGATAAGCATGTGCTGTATCTTAAAAATGCTCACAATTTCCTTTTGTTCTGGTTCAGTTTTGGTGTCTAGATCATCTTGCACCTATTAGCAATTTCATTTCACCATCATGCCTGTACAGTAGTATATTTCACAGACAGGGTGTTAGCTGGATATATTTCATCCAGACTCTGCGTATTTTGCCCAACCAACGTGTCAGAGCACTAGACCTGGCTTAGAGGTCACTTTTGTAATCCGTGAGGAAAATAAAACATGGGAGCTCAGTAGCACACACATCCACAATCAGCAGTAGTCTTCTTCTCTGATAGAGATTGCAACTTATGAAAGAGAACATGCAGAGTATTTAAGAGAAAAGAGCTAACCAGCCAGATCAGCCAAATAAACCCTGGTGATTGCTGGAGTGAGAGATCACATCCAGACTGACCTCATGTCCAGTCATGAGTTATATAAGTATTTCTGGAATGTTAAATGGAGAAAAAAAATGACCAGGAAGGAGCAAGAGATAGCACTAGGGCAACGATATAATTTATTTCTAAGACTAGAACAATTATGATCATAAAAGAGGGTGATACTAACAATTACACTGGGAAAACAAACATAAACCAGAACTGTCCTGGGAAAACTGGAATGCATGATGCCCCCTGGACAGCATCAGCCCAATAACTTGGAAACCTGACCAAAAAAAATGTACAGTCCTTATAAATCAGTAAACCATGAGAAATCTAAGTTTAGGACTGCACTGGGGAACAGGAAAGTCAGTATGATTAGTAATATTTGGGGAAATAGTTTCAGTTGCCTATAATTGAAGAGTTGCCTATAATTGCCTATAATTAGAATCGGAAACTCGTACCAGTGCAAATGAAGATACCCTGGGAGGTAAAGTGAAAGTAAATAAGGTCCTTACTTCTTCCACTTGGGGTATATTTGGTATTAACTCTTTCTGGCCACTAGGGGACCACTTAGTACTTTGCACGTTGCCTTGAACCGCTTTATACCATTCTGCTCATAGACTAAAGAAAGACCACCGGATGCTAATTATGTCAGGGTCCTGTGTCATCTCTTGCCTATACAGCACATGCTGGTAATTGATTATATGATAGTGTTGCCTAGGGGCTTCAAGTGTCTTAGTTTGGTTTGTTCCAACTCACGGACTTCTTAGATGTGTCTGAAATCTTTGGCATATCCAGCCAAATGCCTGGGCAGAGCTTCACACAGTAAGAATTGGATCCGTATTTTTCTTTTTTTGATTTGGATAACAGCCCTGTCTGGGAACTTCCCTAGCCCTTCCCTAACTATTGAACTCTGATTTCAGGTAATAATTTGAGTTTAGAAATAACAAAAAAAAGTTAATTACAATTATTAAATACCTACTAGGTACCAAGTGCTGTGTATTTATATCTGAACACTTTTTTCTAATCCTATAATTTCTCCCAAGAAAGCGGGTTTTTTTCCTCTCATATTAGAGATGAAAAAACTGAGACTTCGGTTGAATTTCTTACCCCAGGTCTAAGACTATACAAATGGGCCAAAGATGAAATTTCAATCATTGTCCTAAGTTTATACGATTCCACCTGTCCCACAGCAGAAAGGAAGAAAAGACAACTAGTCACCTGGTTCTCGTCATGATGTCCATGAATCCTTTTTTTTGTTTTTTTAATATATGAGATTTATTATCAAATTGGTTTCCATACAACACCCAGTGCTCATCCCAAAAGATGCCCTCTTCAGTACCCATCAACTACCCTCCTCTCCCTCCCATCCTCCATCAACACTCCGTTTGTTCTCAGTTGATGTCCATGAATCCTAATCTCCAAGCAGAAACGCACAGAATTGTCTCACTGAGAATTTGCTATGGACTCTGTACAGAAAACCCTACACTGTGACATCTGCCTCACAAGCCCCCGCACATCTTCCATCATCACCTACTGAATGGGGAATTCAGGCTGTCATCCTGGAAAGTAGCTCTGTGCCACCTTAGACACAGAGTTACCAAGGCACGGGTGGAATGCTAAGGCATCAGCACTCTCAAAAATCTCACTGCCTGACATTATTTGATGTGCATATTGGACATTTTGTTTGATTGTTTTTAATTCTTTTAATTTTATTATAATTTTATATAGTTTTTATCTACAGTATGATACATAGATGATAGATGATCGGTAGGTAGGTAGAGATAGATAGATAGATAGATAGATAGATAGATAGATAGAGATAGATAGATAAATGATAGTTTGCTTCAAGGCTTGTGCCATATGACTAGTGACAGGTCACTTCGTGTGAAAATTCTGAAACAAGCACACCCACTAACCTCGAGTATTACACTGTCATTATAGTCACTATATTGTGACTTTTTTAAAGATTTAAAGTAAAGCCATGAAAGGATAAGATCATATCTTATTCATCTCTGAATTCCCAATCCTCAGCATACCTTCTGGCACATACTTCCTGACAAACAGCAATTTAAAAAGAGAGAAAAAAAAGTGCCACCCATCTATCACCTAAATGCCAATTTCATTTCCAGTGGAAAATCCAGTGCCTTCCCCTGAAATTTCCAGCGAGGCCTCTAGCTACAATTTCTTCTCGAAAATACTTGCCTACGACAACTTCTGTGCCCTGCATGGGGCATCTGCTCTTTTACCTCTGCCCCGAGATTGACCCCAATAGCCTTTCCACAGAGATGTTTTATATCCTAGCAACACAAACACAAACCATTAAAATTGAATATTAGATATCCTTGAGCTGACCAGAACTGCAACGATGTTGCCGTGTTTCCCTGTCATCAGTCTCTCTTGTCTCTCTTGTCTACTCTCTGTTCTGGGCACTCGAAGCGTCTGTTCGTTTCTAGTAGACAGCATTTGAGCTATTTCTTTTGTTTCCTTTCCTCTGGCTATTCCAGGTGCTAAGGTATCACCTGCAGTCCTAAGGGATATACAGAATTATTTTCAGAGATTAAAGTCTTTGCCAACTCTTAAGATAAAATATAAGTTTTAATCTCACAATGCAAGGAAGGAAAGAAAGGAATGGGAAGACAGAGGGGGAAAATGAGGACAGCAGAGTGGGGAGAGGACTATGGAAGCCACTTACAGCCCGTGGCTGCTGTGTAAGTATGCAGGGAAATTGTGTTTCAGTCTCAAAACTATGATAAGCCTCTTTCTAAATCATATAGCTGACTTGGGGAACAGGCTTCCTTTCTTTCTTTCTGTCCCTGCCTCCTGCTCCTCTCTCTTTAATGACATGGGATCAACATAAACAGCACATATTTTAAGTACACACGCGGATTTTTCTACATATGTAGACACCCGTGAAACTGTCATCTCAATCAGCAGAACGAATGTAGCCACCATCCCAACACCTCCCCAGCCCCTTTGTAAACCCATTAGACCTTACCCTGTCCTCAAGAAATCACTCATCTGCTTTCTGTCACTATAAATTAGTTTGCATTCTCTAGGATTTCATATAAATGAGATCGTATAGTATTAACTCTTTTTTTCAGTCAACATAATTATTCTGAGATCCATCATGTTTTCCATACATAAATAGTTCATTGTTTTTCTTTGCTGTGGAATTCCATTGTATGCATATATCAATATTTGTTCATCTGTTCACCTATTCATGAATATTGAGGTTATTTCCAGTTTGGCTATTACAAACAAGACCAATAAGAATGTGATATGTTTTCATTTTTCCTGGGTAAATATCTAAAAGTGGAATGGCTGGATCATATGACAGGCAAGCATTTAACATTTTAAGAAACCACCAAACTGTTTTCCGAAGTGGTTGTACCATTTCGTGTCGCCACCAGCACTGTATGAGAGTTCTAGTTCCTCTGCATCCTTGTCTATATTAAGTATGGTCAGCCTTTGAAATTTTAGCCCTTCTGATAGTTGTGTGATGGTATCTTGTGGTGCTTTTAACTTGCAGTTCCCTCATGTCTAACGTTGTTCAGCATTTTTTCACATGCTTATATGCCATCCATGGATCTTCTTTGGTAAGCTCTCTGTTCAAATGTTTGCCCATTTTTAATTGGGGTGTTTGTTTTCTCATTATTGGATTTTAAAGTTCTTTATCTATCCTAGATTTAATTCTTTAACAGATAAAAGCTTTGCAAATATTTTCCACCAGTCTATGGCTAGTCATTTCATTTACTTAACAGTGTCTTTTAAAGGGCAGTTGGGTGGCTCAGTTAAGCACCCAGCTCTGGAGGTCATGATCTCACAGTCATGAGGTAAAGCCCCATGTCGGGCTCTGTGCTAAGTGTGGAGCCTGTTTAAGATTCTCTCTCTCCCTCTCCCTCTGTCCCTCTCCTGCTCACACTCTCTATAAAATGAAATGAAATATGAAATGAAATGAAATGAAATGAAATGAAATGAAATGAAATGAAAGGCGTAATTTTAAAGAAGTATAAATTATCAATTTGTTCTATTATGGACCCCCCCTTTTTTGGAAATATATAAGAGATCTTTACCTACACCAAGGTCACAAAATTTTCTCCTTTGTTTTCTTCCAGAAGTTCTACTCTTTTAGATTTTGTGGTTAGTTTTATCATCCATTTGACTTATTTTTTTATATATTATAAGAAGTATGAGCCAAAGTTCATTTTTTGTGTAGGGGTCAAAGTTCATTGTTTTGTTTATGGATATCCAGGCTCTTGGCTGACAAGAATATTTTTCTCCACTGAATTGGCATTATACTTTTGTCAAAAATCAGTTGTCCATAGACCCTCTAATTTGTTTCATTGCTCTATTGTCTATCTTGATACTAACACCACACTGTCATAATTTCTGTACCTTTATAAGTCCTAATATTGAAAGTGTTCTCCCACCAACTTTGTTCTTTTTTTCCCACATAAGTGTTAAAATCAGCTTTTCAATATTTGCCAAAAAAAAAAAAAAACCCACCATGATTTTGATTGGAATTGCATCAAATTTATAGATCAATTTTGGGAGGACTAATACCTAAATAATATTAACTCGTTCAACCCATGAAGAGTACATCTTTTCGTTTACTTATATCTCCCTTAATTTCTCCCAAAAGTATTTTATTGTTTTTAATGCACAGGTCTTTCATATATTTTGTCAGATTTATCTCTAAGTATTTTACATTTTTCATGCTATACTATAATACATGAGATATTTTTAATGTTCAGTTGTAAGAGTCTATTGTTAATATATTCAAATACATTTGCATATAAATCTTATATCCAGAAATCTTGCAAAAGTCACTTATTATTTAGAGTTCTTATAGATTCTATGTGATTTTGTATACAAATAATCATGTGAAAATGCAAATGAAAGTTTTACTTCTTCCTTCCTTATCTGGATAACTTTTCTTTCTTTTTCTTGCTTGACTCCACTGGCTTGAATCTCCAATTAGATTTTTTTTTTGCTTTTTTTGTTTGTTTGTTTGTTTTTAATTTATTTTTTTTAAGAGAGAGTGTGTGCACTTGCAAGCATGGGGAGAGACGGAAAGAGAGTAAGCAGGGCTTCATGCGCAGCATGGAGCCTGACGTGGGGCTTAATCCCACGATGCTGAGATCATGACCTGAGCCAAAATCAAGAGTCAGATGCTTAACCAACTGAGCCACCCAGGTGCCCCTCCAATGCATTGTTGAATAGAAGTGGTGAGAGTAAGCATCCTTGTCTTTTTCCTAGTTCTAGGAGGAAAACATTCAGCCTTTCATCATTAAGTGTGTTAGCTACTGTCATCAGATTGAGTACATTTCTAATCCTGGTTTCCTGAGAGGTTTTGTTTTTTCCTTAATGGGGAATGATTTTGTTGGATTTTGTCAAATACTTTTTCTAGTGAGATGATCATAAGCATTTTCTTTTTTGGATATGGAAATGTCAAACCACCTTTGAATTCCCGTGGTCAGCCGTTTGGTCATGATGTATTATCCTTTATGTGTGTGTGTGTATGTGTATAGACATATGTGTATGTATATGTATACATATACATATATGTATATACACACATATATATAGTTGGATTTTATTTGTTTAAATGTTATTTAGAATTTTTGCATCTGTGCTCATGAAAAATATTGGGCTATCATTTTCTTTCCTTGCAATATCTTTGATAGGGTGCAGGCTAATTCTGACCTCATAAAATGAATTGGGAAGTAACCTCTCCATTTTAAAGGGAAAAAACATACACCCACAGTATTCTGATTTTTGGAGCCATAAATATCCAATCCTCCATGTTTAAAAGGAGTTATTTTGTGATCTCCTTTTCTTTTACGTATTTCTCATATGATATGCTCTCCAGAACCTGACTTTTATGCTCTTTATCTTGAAAAGTGACAAACTTCTACACTCCTTCTTAAAAATGGGACTCTGAGGAAAACACAGCTTAGCAACATTTTCTTACCACTTTATTGAACAGTAGGACTTTCACATCCTTTAGTCTTGTCATTTAACTTTTATTAATGCAGCCAAAGATGGCTTTACTACAAACTAAATCCTTTTCCATCATCACTGCCATAAAGCCATGTTATAATGTCACAACAAGAGCCCAAATGAAAGGATCCTATCCTTCTATCCTTGAGAGTAAACTTTACTATGCCTTTATCCAAATAGAGAAGGATTCTTCTTAAAACACGCATGCGGGACAGATCTAAGGAATGCAAACCTCTTACCCTTTGGCTGGTGACTACAACCAAATAAAAAAAAAATCTATGAATACAAAGAAAGCCTTTTGTTGGGAAGTCCTCCAAGGTGGCCTTTATAAGAAGCCTTGGACAGCAAGTTACTAGCCAAAGACCAGATCTAGGCATCATGAGAAAATTGGAGGCTAGGTGTGATTGGACAACTGTAGGTATTGGCACCAACAGAACAATTCTTTTCTCTTGTTTGTATGAGTCTTTTGATTTAAAATAATAATATTTGTTACTTGTACTTTGACCTAAATAAATCAAAAAAAGACTGGCTTGATATGAAAAGAGACTCTTATTCAGTGTCTCAGGAGTAGCATACTTTATCTTGAGACGATTGGTAGTAACTGTCTCCTAATTACAGGCTGTATGCCAATAAGACATGGAGCAACTAAGATGAGAAATTCAAGAGTTAACTTTTATCTCAAATTTACTGACCTTTGGTAGACCATGAGCTGTAAAGAAATTTAACAGAATATTTGGCAAATAATAGATAATGTATAAGTGTTTGCTACATAAGCGAGTAAGTAACTAACATAACAACAAAGTGACAGAATGAATGAATGGGTTGGTCCTGTCGTCATCCAGGATAAAGGGACAAAGAAACAGATGGTACCATCAAATCAGAGCAATTCAAGGAGGGCTTATGTACAAACACCGATTACAAAGACATGAGTAAGCTATAGCAGAAACAAAGGATGGTGCAGAAATCCTGGGCCAATAGTAGTGGAGCTGTTGCCACCTCCAGACCTAAAGGAGAGGGAGAAGGCATGGAAGCCCATTGATGTAATCTGTACAGATCAGCCTACCAAAGCAGAGAGTGGGGAGGAGAAGGGTGGAGAGAGGGTCTCAAGGAATAAGCAGAGGATATTCATTACAAATAGGCTTTGCACCAGGCCTAAGAGCAATCAGCTCCAGAAAAGGAATGCTACCAATGCAACAGGTTGATCTTCAAGCTGTGGAAGGAGTGTCTAAATAAGCTGATATAAATAGCATAAAAGAAAATATAGCTCAAATGATGTCTGGGGCACAAGGACACCAAAATGTTAATAATACTCCCTCAGAAAAGTGTCTGACCTCAAATTTACCAAAGACCAGTTTTCAAGCAGGTCAACCATAGGGATTTGCTTTCCTCTGATAGCAACCAGGAGGTGGTAGAGACCAATAAAGGGAACTTTAAAAATGGTCCTGAGTTGGTATACTGTTAATCATGTTAGTATACTGTTGGTTATTTTTTAACTAAAAAAAAAAAGTTCTTTTAAAACCTAATTTCTTAAACCATTGTCAAAGTGAGAATTCTGAACTAAAAAAGAACATAAGAGTCCACTGTACTGGTATCCAAAATCAAAGTCTCCTCCAGGCAAATTTACGATTATGATTTAATATCAGACAGGCAGTGGCCTCTAATCTCTCAGTTCATGCCTTTCCCCTTTTACTCATGTTAGTGTAGTGATAAATGATGTAGAATTTCTGAGAGAGAGAGAGAGAAAATTATGCCCAATATAAAAAGTGGTTGAAAAAGCTGATTACAGAGTCATTAGCCCCTGTGGGCTCATTTTATTGCTATAAAGTCATCATTCAAGTAGACATATATTTAGCTTCTGTGGCCTTCGTTTGTGGTAAGCAAAATAATCTCAGACAAAAAAAGGGAGCCCAAGTTCAAACTTCCTATTTTTAGTGATGTGACAACCAATTTGCTAAATTAGAAAAGCCCAGCGCAGAAGCAGAGGAATGTCATCAGTTTGCATTCCTTGTACTGTGTGCTGCTCAGACCACATCTAGGGACAGGTTTACTCCTAGATCACATGTTCTATTTGGAACACTTGGAATCCAACATGTGGCCAGAAAAAGGTACCAAAGATGGTGAGGAGCTTATACACACCTTGACACTGAGGAACAGTTGAAGGAACTGGACATATTTAGTCTAGGAAATAGAAGCCTATATGGAACAAAAAGTCTTTTGATTTAATTTTTGGACTTACTGTGGAAAACAGATCGATTTATTCTCTAGCTAGTTCAAATAATTTATGGAAAAACACTTCCAATTCAAGGTGAAACATTTATTCATGCATTCATTCATTCATTCATTCAATATTTATAGACCAAATATAATTTTTCTATTATTGTGCTAGGTTCTAAAAGCTAAAGAATAATTTATCAGCAAACACTGATTTTAAAAATTGGGAACTCTAGGGGCACCTGGGTGGCTTAGTTGGTTGAGTGTCTGAGTTCAGTTCAGGGCATGATCTCACAGTTTGTGGGTTCAAACCCCACGTCAGGCTCTGTGCTGACAGCTCAGAACCTGGAGCCTGCTTCAGATTCTGTGTCTCCCCCTCTCTCTCCACCCCACCCCTGCTTGTGCTCTGTCTCTCTCCCCCTCAAATAAATAAACATTAAAAAAAATTTTTTTTTAATTGTGAACTCTTACTTGTGGGTCTGTAATCAAACACTATCTGTGAGTGGTAGTATAGAAGGCAGAATGTTTGTGTTTCTTATTTTAATGTGCACACAAATCACCTGGGAAACTGAATATCCACAGGTTCTAATGCAGTAGATCTGGGCTGGGGCCTGACATTGTACATTTCCAGTAAGTTCCCTGTTGATCCAGACGCTGCTGGTCTGTGGGCCATTCTTTGATTTAGCACAGCATTAAGGTCATTGCCTCTCCTATATTCTCTGATTTTAGTGAGAATCAGTGGACCTATTTTATGTCATCTCAGATGTGATGTGTCACCTTTCAGATAAAGAAACAAAATTAGAAGACGTTTTTGGTCAGACATCTGTCACTAGAAGAGTGAGGTTTGGTGCTGCATCCCACTTTGCAACTGCATCCTGGTTAAGCTGTTTTGCCCACCCTTTTAGTATAAATTGCAAGCCATGTGAAAAGAACACACCAGTACACAATCTCCATTCAAAATCTTAGTTCTGAGCTACTCTCCTTGACCTTTGCTCATGTTCATCCCATCCCGTCGTAGTCCATCTTATGCTCTAATTCCCTAGTACTGAAATTTTGTTTGCCCTTCAGAAGTGACATTTAGAGCTTTTTTTTTCAGGTTCAACCATGGAGTACTTCAGCAATGATCTTGGTATCTTCCCTATTACTTTTTACCCTCTGTGAGGACCCAGGCTTCTCAGTAAACATTCTTGCCCTTCAGCTCAGAATCAGTCTCCTTAAAACAGTGTCTGCCACTATCCTGAGTAGGAATTGAATACATTGAGGCTATTGAGATCAATTTGCCATCTCAGGTGGCCCAGAATGATTGCAGATTTCCAGAAATTATTAGGAAGGTGGATTTTATCCAATATAATTTCCAAACATAGTCTATTTTTTTCTGTAAGTGAAAAAGTCTGAGGAGAATACTGATAAAACTGATACTAGAGAGTCATCTAAGTAATGATAGTTACAATCCTTGGGAAGGATGATTCTTCAGAAGATAAACTAAGAGTTTACAAGTTTAGAAATGTATTCCATTTTATAGGCAAACTCTCCAAATTACCTCTTATCAAATATTCATCCTTAGGTGTTTCCATGTGGTTTTAATAAATTTGACTACTAAACTGAATAAAAGACACTAGAAAAACAAACAATCATTGAGAGAAACTGGAGTGATTTTAATAAGAATGAGCTAATTTTTAATCAGTCTAAACAATGTCCCTCAATTTGCAGAATATATTCAAATAGAGCAACCCAGAGGGGTGGCCATTCCCTCTCATATTTATGCCCACCATCTATGAACTATGACAGAATTTCTTGTCTGAAGACTCCCCTCCCACTAATAACTTGTATTCTGTTATTTGCTATGTATTAGACTTGGTTCCCCCCCTGCCAAAAAAAAATTATAAACTCTTACAGGTAAAGCCTTTGTTTGATTCTTCCTTTGAATTTTCCTCAGCACTGGGCAGTAAACAATACTTATTGTTTTATTAACAAGTATAAACAAAACTTATTGTTTTATTATTAAAGATGTTAAAACAAATTATTTTACCTGCAAGAGATATTACATCTGCTTTCCATTTGGTAAGAAGTGAGTCACTTGGAACTGGTGCTCAGGGGGCAGAAAATTGTAAATATGGCAGAGACATTTTGGACTACTGTTTTGAATTCTAGAAAAAAAGGCAAGGCAAAGATTCTCTGGGACAAATGTGTGCAGTCAACTGGGTTAGAGGAAGGAGGCTGGGCAGGGTCTTTACTGTCATTTCACCATATTGCCTGTGGTATCCACTGCTTCAAAACTACTATGACCCCTACTTGCACATAAAAACAAAAGGGTGTGAGGACACCTTGCTACTAAGGCGTTCAAGAAGAAAGACAGGTTTGTGTCTTATATGTACCATGTTTGTGTGGTGATCATTTGAAACACTTCAAAATCTGTAAGGATTTGTGACCCTGTAAGGAATCAGTAGCCATGTGCTTTCCTGTTTCTCTTTTCAGAACAAAGTTGTGTCATTCTCCTTCCCCATCTTTTTCTTCTGTGGTTCCTCAGCCCATGCCTTAAAAAAAATGTTTATTTATTTTGAAAGAGAGAGATAAAGAGTACATATGAGTGGCGTAGGGGCAGAGAGAGAGGGAGAGAGAGAATCCCAAGCAGGCTCCACACTCTGCTCAGCTGTTGTCTCCCACAACTGTGAGATCATGACTTGGGCTGAAATCAAGAACTAGATACTTAACCAACTGAGCCACCCAAGTGCTTCTTAGCCTGTGCCTTTATGTGAGCCTTGGGCTCCATGGTATATCTGTGTCAGCTTGGCCAGGCCACTGGGTGCCAATATTTGGCCAAACATTACTCTGGATAATGTTCACTCTTCCTGTATCAACTTGACTGGACTACCCTATGCAGATATTTGGCCAAACATTATTCTGGATGTTTCTGTGAGAGTGTTTTTGGATAAGATTTAAGTTGGTGGACTTTGAGTAAAGCAGATTACCCTCCATAGTGTAGGTGGGCCTCAATCAATCAGTTGAAGACCTGATTAGAACAAAAGACTGACCTCCCCTAAGCAAGAGAGAATTCTGCTGCTGAAGCTTTTGGACTTAAACTATAATGTCAACTTTCCCTGTTCTCCAGTCCAATGACCCACTCTGCTGATTCTGGCAGCCTCCATAATCACTTGAGTCAATTTCTTAAAATCTCTCTCTCTCTCTCTTTCTCTCTTTCTCCGTACATACACACTCTCTCACCTCCTATTGGTTCTGTTTTCTTTGGAAAACCCTCACAAATATAGGCTTCTTTCACTGTGACATTTGGAAGTTTGCCCTTTCTCACATAACCACAATGGCCACAAACCATTAAAAGAAACTCAAACGATCAAATGAAGAAGGTACTGACATGAAAGTAGCCTATCCTCAGTTTCCAAACAGACTGCAGCACAGTGCAGATAAAGGAAACAAACAGCTGGATAAACTGGAAAACTTCCAGTATTTTCCCCACTGTGACAGAAAACTTCTTAGACAAGCCTCTGTATTTCAGGAGTTAAACTTCCACTTCTTCTGTCTGTCAGGACATGAAGACTGTTCTGTTGAACTTGGTAAGAAATGGATGATTGAAGGGGGTAGGCTGTTCAGTTAATAAGGATGTCAGGGAAAACTGGGGTCCCAGAGCTTTTAAAATGGAGAATATAGAACTGAAAAAGTGAGCAACAGCAATCAAATGGAAGAAGGTCCTAATTTTAAGACAGAAGCAACAGAAGCTACAAGCGTGCTTCATAGGAAACCTGGAAATTCACTAGTGAATCTCAGCCACGGCATTCTACTCTACTTTCTTTAATTTGATCTCTGTCCACCACTAGAGAGCAAGGGTGATATTTGTTCATGTTTACAGGCCATAGCATACAATCATTTTTCCAGTTCCCCACTGTCTAAAAACAATTGTTTCTCCGACAAAGACCATTATTGACTATAAAAATTCAGCAACAGAGAAAAGAATAAATTTCAAACAGTTGTACTTTTCTGATGAGTAATGTATAGAAAGATTTCCTCTACAAAGTAGGAGGTCTCTTCATAATCTTTAAGTGGATCTTGGACAGTTTCTCAGCAAGTGTATTTCATTTCTTCACAGTTTCAAAAACCATGAAATCCTTAGTCTTCCAACTGCTGACTTCGAATTTGTCTGTAATTCAACACATCTGTGATTATCTCTGGACAGGGAAAACAATAAAAGAAGTGAAACCACTGAAAATTCCACTTACACTCCCAAGTGCCCTTACAACTTGCAACTTGTCCTAGTACCTCTCCTTTCCCCATCCTTTTTTTTTTTGTCTCCCAAACAGTGATAAGCCCAAGGTTACATATTATCTACAGTTTTCAAATCAATATTACCTTATATCACTATTGCTGCACAGTTTAGGGCTTTGCGGCTAGCTACCATGACAATAGATGCACAGCCTGGAACCAGTTTTAGTTAATTAGAGTCAATCAATCCAAACTTTGCTAACTTACTCATGTGAAACAATAGTATAATGAACCAAAGTCGGCAAGATGATTGGGAAACACAAATTATTGCACCCTGATAAATTAAATGTGACTATTACAAAACCTTCTTTCTAAATGAACATTCAGGGAAGGAATATGAGTCTTTCATATAATTAAGAATACAGGGAAAATAAACCTAAAGGAGCTATTAAAAGCCCCACCTTTTTTTGTTTTTAAGGAAGAAAAATAAAGGTTGTGTTATGGAAAGATCTTGTGGCATCTTTATGCATTAATTTGGGAAAATAACTTCCTGTTGGTTCTGGTCCTTGGATAGAGTAGGCAGAAAAGCAGGCCATGCATATATGGGGATGCCAGAACCACGGCAGGGTGGTGAAAGAGCAAAAGGGGAGAGACAGGCCTAAACCTCTGTGTCTGTGTGTGCGCAGTGTTAAGAGTGTGGGTGTACGTGACCCAGGGGTCAGTGCTTTGGGTAATGTATGGAATTGAATGGAAGCATTTCCCTAGAACTCTGGCAGATCTGATGTGCTATCATTGGTGTTTGTGGCACACATGCTGAACCCAAGGGCTGCAGTAGACTAAGTAAAATATACAGCCATTTTACACATGTAATTGATAGAAGACAAACCCAAGATTCAACCTTCCAGTAGCCAAGCATTGCTGTTGCTTTACCCCAGGGTAACCTGTGAATCCTATCAGAACTGTTACTTGGGTTAAAAAAACATGTTGATGGTTAAACGGGGACTAAAAGAACTTTTGCAATGGAAGTTGATAGGAAGATAGTAGATGCCCCATTTGGGAAGCAAAAAGAAACTGGAAAGGAGATTGAGGAGGGTAGAGAAAGGAAAACAATGCAGAAGGATAACTTTTAAAACAAGATTCATCTGTCTCACCTTAAGCTAAAAGTGGTCCGATTATTGGCTGTTGGCAGTGAAACAGCTCACATAAAAACTTTGTAAGAGGCAGAATCAAAGAGCTCTCACCTGAAGTTTGAAGACCTAGGTGGGGGGGGTCCTCTCCCAGCCAGTTAAATGATCTATTTGACCTCTGTTTCCTTATCTGCAAAATGGGGTGTTGAGGTAGATCATCACTGAAGAAGCTTCCAACTCAAAATATCCCAACTGCTGGTACAATTTCAAGAAAAGTTTTTAATAATTTACTTATAATGACACATGTTAACTACCATTATAAACTGAATGTCTCCTAACTCAAAAGTTGAAAACTAACCCCCAGTGTAATGGTATTAGGAGGTGAAGCCTTTGGGAGATGCTTAGGTTTTGCAGGTAGAGCCCTCATTAATGAGATTAGTGCCCAAATAGAAGAGGCCTCAAAGAGCTCTCTCATCCATTCCACTATGTGAGGACACAGGAATCCATAAACCCAGAAGGAAACTCTTACCAGACACTGAATTTGCTGGCACTTTGATCTTGGACTTCCCAGCCTCCAGAACTGTGAGAAATAAATGCTTGTGGTTGAAGTCACCCAGTCTACAGTACTTCTGTGACAACAGCCCAAATGAGCCAAGACAACTACTGAGCTACTTTGTTACCTTCTGTCCCATAGTCAGGCAGATCCGGGCAAATGCCAAAGATGCTTAGTGCGGTTCATAAAGACATCATATGTCTTTACATATTGCTTTACACTGAGCTCTCACCTGTTTTCTCATACTCTTAAATAACAGCCAACTTGCAGTCTTTATACAGTTCTTATATGTCTGTCTAAGCTCACATACATTTTATTGTCACTTACCAGGGGCATAAACAGAGCCTGTCTCAAAGGGGGTTTAAAGGTTGGCCCTGCATCCACGGTGAGACTTGGTATCTGTACCTTGCTGGGCTGGTGGGAGACAGCTTTTGTTTAATTTTCCTTATTCTTTAAAGGCAGTTGCTGCAATGATAAAGTGACTCACTCTTCCTCATGTCATGAATGAATTGTCAAATAATTTGAAGCTTCTAGAAGACAGGAAATAGAAGTTATATGGCTTTCAGTGTCCTATAATGTCTAACACAGTGTTTCATCTACAGACGGGCTTAATCAATAGCTATTAGATGATGGATAGTTGCATAGATGAAAGAATAGACTGCAGGTGGATGGGGAATAAACATATGAATAAACGGAAAGTCAATATAAACACTGGCATATAGTTGATATTTCCTTGCATTTGGAAAACTTAATGTCCTTATATTTAGAGACTAATTTTGGGAAATGGCAATATGACAGAATTCTACACATTTTTATATGCATTTAACATATTCATACTCATTTAACTACTAAAAAAATGTAACTAAAAGATAACAAAGTAATTTTTAACATCTCAACGATGTGTGATGTGACTGATTTAATCCCACCTACCATATCTCAGATTCAAATCCTATCATTAACAGTGAAATGAATTCAAACCAAGGGTTTACTTTCCAGATATATAGTTTTTATCTATAACTTAAATCTCACAAAACCAGTTGCTTCTCCCCAAACCACATAAAAACCACAAAGTATTTCATTGGCCATGACACCGCCAATTGGTGATGAAAAATTTGCTTGTACTTTTGACATTTCTGTGTAAAACAACAGCTGCTTCACTCACTTGGAAGCAGCCTTTTTCCCCCACTGGGGATTCTTATCCCCAGTGGAGGTGGGTGGGCATCTTGCTGGCAATGTTGCATGCATACAGAGATTCTTAGATACTCCATAGCTGACAGCTAAAATGAACTCATTCTGTGAAGGATATGTTTTCCGGTGGAAGACAGCCAGACCTGCTTTCCTTTGGGGAATAGAGTATGAGGGGTACCATGGCCCTGTTCTCTTCATAGTGAGTCTAACACCCACAGTCACATGGGGCCAACCATGTACATTGTAGAAACCAAAGGCTAATACTTTAAATTCATCTTAACTACCAGAAGGAAACTTCTAGGTCAAAAATGAGCAGACAGTTTAAAGCAGAAATGTACCTGTAAATTTACTGGGTCCTCCTCTTTCCCTCCTATCATCACCACCACAAATATCATCATTATTATTCTCTCATTTGCCCTACATTCTTACGTTTCAAAGTTCCTGAAACTTGAATATTGTTTGTGCCCTTTTCCTCTGGCCCCCCTTCTTTTACTGCAAGTACCTTAAATCATACGTTTAATGAACACCCTCATTTCTTGTGCTCCTAAAATTCAACCCAAGGGAAGAAATGAGATGAGTTTCATTTAGGCACATAACCTCAAAAGGTCAAGCCCTTAGAAGGTGGCCGTCATTCTGATGTATTCTATACTAATTATTTTGGCCCAGATCCTGCTGGTTGTGTTCCCACCATCATCACAACCCACCTTGTGAATGGCTCTTCCTTCCTCATTAGCTCCACACCTATCATGCGGAGTTTCAGTGCAAATCTGAGACTAGGTCTGCATGAACTCAGGATATTCCCCTAGAGCATGGAATGCAAGTAGGAGTCAGAAGGCTCCACTTTATGTCCTGCTGCCACTATGTAGTGGATCTGCTAAGCTCACAGAGTTGTCATAAGGATGAAAGTACTTATTTAAAGGGCACAGGGATTTGTTAATGTTGGCTATGGCAATTCATAGTAGCATAGAAAGAACTCTGAGTGTGGAGATTTCAAGTCTGTCTTCAGCCACTTGTTAGCTATGTGACATCACTTAACCTCTCTGAACTTCATTATCAGTATCTATAAAATGATAACATGATTTGAGTGATATGAATGTGCGTATGTATGTGTATATATACACATATATAGAAATACAAACCATGACACTTCTCTGACTTTTCTAAGTGGCTATTTCAGAAAGGCATGGGAAGTTGCTGAGTACCTGACTCCGGTCCTCAAGGAATCAAAGTTTGGGGGAACAGGTGTTATCAACCCAGAAGAGTTTGTGGCAAGCTGGAGAGCACTTAGCCCACCACTGTCCAACATGGTAATGGGCTACAGGGAAAGAATTGAAAGTGAAGGCATACCTACCAACAGGCAAACAATTTTGGGGTCACCAAAAATGTGCCATGCTACAATACAAGCGATGCAAATAGATGGAATATTCACCTGACTTGGAAGCTATCATTGAAGAAGATGCTGGTGATGGAGGATGGGTAGCTACATGTCATAACACAGGTATTGCAGGAATTACTGAAGCAGTTAAGGAGATTACATTGGAAAGCAAGGACAGCATAAAACTTCAAGATCGCTCAGTAGGATTGAAGAGGAGGAAGAGGAAGATGAAGGAGAAGCTTCAGATATGGAAGAATGGGAAGAAAGTGGATTGTGGGAAACAGATGAAGCTTCCCTAGACACAAGGAAAATAGTAGAATTAGCTTGTGAAACCAAAACTGATGCTGCCAACCCAAACTTACGACCAGACTCCGTGACTATGGTTGTTCAGCTATGATGAGCAAAGGTAGCCTTTAACAGTTGAACACATGTGTGAAGACATCACTCAACATCAGGTGAAGAAAACAGTGACCATTGAAAATCAGCCTCATCTCCCACCACCTCCTATGTGTTCAGTTCACCCATGCAGGCATACTGAGGCAATGAGGAAATCGTTAAGACTGTTGCAGGAGGGGAGAACTTGGTGTTCATACACATTTTCTTATTTTCTTGAAATTTGTACAGTGTCATTCCAACAGAATATGGCTACACAAGACCCTTCACAATGTAAGGAGAGAGCATAGGGTCTATCCTAATTACTCATTCTATTTTTTAAAGAATTAATGCATAGATGTGACCATTGACCATATTCACCAATATGTACAATGTCTCTAATAAAGGAACTTGTGTGTTTATGCATTAAATTTTAAAAGTTCCACCAAATGGCTATTTCACTGATGATCTGTGTTAAACAATTTAAGAATGTCTTTGATAATCTTCTAATAATTTCTGTATTGCTGATCTCCAGAGTAATGGAGAAAGTCTCATACTTGCCAGCACTAGTACAATGCAAAACATATAATAACTGTCATTAAAATGTAGCCAACAATACATAGCAAAAATCCAAAACATGTGACTACATGGTAATATATAAAAACAAACCAAAAAAAAAACTTTCTTTTTTCATTTCTTAGAGAACATCTAATATTGTTCTTTCTCTCCCATGATCTATATTATGGTCCAGAGAAGCTCTTTATTACTCTAATTTTTATTAATAGCCCACATTTCCTCTATAAGCCCATCATCCCTAAGTTTTTGTTTCCATGTTGATTTCTGTTCTGATTCTTATAATTTTATGTCCAGTTCCTCTTTATGTCTCTACTTGTATGTTTCACAGCTTCCTCGAACACCACAGTTCCAAAATCTGCACTTATCATGTTTCCTTGCCAAACTATTCCTCCTCAAGTGTTTCTACTGCAACAATTGGCCAAATATCCACTCATACGCACGTGACAGAAATCTTGCAGTCATTCTTGACAACTCCCTGCCCCTCATGCGCCCTATTTGCTGATTATTCTTTTAAAATGTGTCTCTAATTTATCAATTTCCCTCTACTCATTTCCACTATCAACGATACCCGTGTGAACCATCCATGCCTCTTTCTTTTCTTTCTACACTGAACTTGGCCCTTTGCCAAGCTGTTCAAACTCAAACTTGAATGTCATTTTCTTCTTAAACCTCCCAATGAATGCTACTTTTTAAGAATAAACCATCCTATGACTAGCACCTCTGGGTTTTTTATATATAAAGGGGTAAGTTCGAGGGAGTGGGGTGGCTTTCTAGTGGAAGGAAGGGAGGAAACTTCTCTTGGAGATGCATTGGCATGGGATATGTTACCCCTGGCCTCATCCACTGTCACATCTCTCTCATGGCCACTGATCCCTCGAAAGCACTGATTCCTGCCCAACTTCTTATCTCACCTTATGTCTTGCTTCCCCTCCCTCACTGCATTGGAGCCTCATTGCCTAGCTCCGCCTTTGCCTTCTTCAAATGTACCAAGTTTATATGCACGTTTGCTGCTTTTCCCTCTGCCCATACCCTTCCTTATACCACCCTTCTTCTAAATTCCCTGTCCTCCCCACCCTCACCGTCTTTCTAGTTTCTGTTTAATTATTGGTTCTTCAGTGAAGGTATCCTCTCTCTAGGTCAGATTCTCCTCTTGAATGATGTCAAGTACCTGAACTTGTCAGTTGTAATACTTACCACAGTTGTAGTGACATGATGTTTAGAAAGCCTTTTGTTTGAAGCCCACCTCACTCATTATGGTCTACATCCAGGAGTGCAGGAACCAAGTCAGTCTGGTTCATCCCTGAACCCTCAGTGTCTAACGTAGAACTGGGCACATAGCAGGTGCTCTGTACAAATTTGTTGAATAAAGAAATCACTGAGTCTATTTAGACCACCCTTTTCAAACTCCCTATCAGTTCTCAAAAAAGACCAATAACTTTAAATGTAAGTGGTATCTCTTAAGGACAGTAAATGAAACACTTTCCTTCCAATGTCAGATTTCCTAATTGTTTATTAAATTGTTCTTCAGATCTCACACCATAGAATTTTTTGGAATATAAAAAAATATTTACTTTTAAATATGTTTTAAAATTTAAATGCTTCTCATTGTTTAAGAATCCTCTAATTCTATGTAAGTGATCAATAGTCCAAATTTATTAAATTGTAGGTATCATTTTCTAACTTTTCCTGGAAGTTTGATTTTACTTAAAACCTCTTGCAATTATTCAGTTCCAAACATTTATTAGATACCTATTACGTGCCCAAACCTCAGCTATGTGCTGTAAATGGAAGATAGCATTTTTTGAGGAGCTCATACTCCGGTAGAGTAAACCAATAAATAAATACATTCACACACACACCCCTGTAAGATAGTTAATAAGAGATACTAAGATAACTACGTATATGGTGCTGTGGTCACGTAAAAGACAACTGCAGATCAGGGATATTCACAAAGAAGGGGAAGCATTGGGGCTGCTCTTGTGTACGAATGGAAAGTTACCAAAGAGTGATTTCCTCCAGTCATTCAGGAAGAAAAATCACAGCAGGAGTGAAGGCATGAGATGGTTCACACATTTAACTATTGCCCTGCAGGATTCAGGCTCAGTAAACAGTCCTGCCTCCTTTATGAAACACTTCTCCATGTCCGTGGTGAGCAACTCTCCTGAAATATAACATCAAATTCATTTGATTCTCAAACTAGTTGATCTCATGAACGGCCAATCCCGATTTCTTTCTGGACACCTATCACTATGTGCAACTTCCCAGCAGTCAAAAAATACAGACGCCTCCTCCTGTAGAGATATACTTTAATGATCCATCAGTGACTGTACTATAACTCATTCATAAAACCCCAAAGCATTAAAAGCTCCATCTTCATTATTACCAGATGTCTTACAGGCACCTAAGTCAACACTTCAAAATGACTCCCTGCAAGTTTGCAAGACCCAGTGTTTCCTCAAGGACATCCAAGAATACATTTCCTGAAAGGAATCTGCTGGAAGCTGCCTAGCATAACCGAAAAAATGCTTTTTAATATTAAGAACCCTGTATTTCTCACATTCTACTACTTCCATCCTGGAAATAAAAATGTTTCCAAAGGACTTAGTTGGAAAAGGAGAGAATCAATTTCTTCTAAAGATTATAGCGCTTCCAAACACTTAAGGGTCTCTCTCCCTCCCTTTGTCTCTGGATGGATAGATGGAAAAATTAGAGGTGGATAGATAGATGTAGTGCTATAGACAGCAATAGAGATAGAAAGAAAGGTAGACATCATCCTTCAGAAAGCTGGGTTGTTTTTTTTTTTTTTTTTTTCATCATGAATAAAATGCAGAAGAATTGGTTTGGGCCTCAAAAGAAAATTTTTAAATACATTTATTTCCTTATAAAATTAAAACACCATTAAAAATTAACTGCCAGAATTAAATCCATGAAGCCTTTAAGAGCAGCAAGCATATGGTCTGAGAGAAGCCTGCCTCCGCTCTCCCACCCATCATAGGGTCCCAGCTGAGAGAAAGAAGAGACCATCTGAGTCCCAGCTACGTAGAGATCCTAACAGACCTCTGCCACTGACTTTTCAGTTGACTTTATTCCACATGTCCCCAAAGAAAAGTCTTCCCTTTTAAAAATCATTTAATTTGTATATTTAAGACCGCTTAGAGATATGCTTTTGTCAAGAATGCTGCTGAGAAAAAAAAAAAAAAAAAAAAAAGACAACTCTTTTGAGACTGCAAGTTTCCTGCAGCTTGAGCCGGCCACACATACTCAGCAGTAACCATGGACCGGAGAAGCCTGGACTTGAACGGATGCCTTGATTCCGAAAGGGCCCTAAGTGACGAATCCCGTTCATACGTTCCCCAACACCAATTTCTCCCCTTCTGAAGTCGTCACGGGGCTTCATGTCTTTCACTCTGGTCTGTTCTACCTTTAAAACGTTGCATTTGCAAACAGTTTATTTTTTCGTCAGCTGTAATCAGTTTTTGAATTCTGTTGTGTTTTATTTTTTTTTTTTATCCAAGTATGGTTCTCATGGTGTAGTAAATGACATTAGGCTTTTGTAAATTCTTGCAGAATATAACAGATCATTGGTTTTATAACACAGTCGCTGCTTTTGCATTCTGATGAGATTATTAGTAGCAGCCTAGAATACAACATCCTCGCATACTGTTAGTTAAAAAAAAATAAAAGTTTACTAAATGGTCTCTTGTCAACTGTATCTGAAAATCATTATAGTTTCTGTGTTTCCTCTACATGAAGGGGCTCTTCAGCAAGCTGGTGGGTTATGTCAACACGAGGTTACAAAATTATTATCCCGGCTCTGTCTGTTTCAGTGGGGCTTACGCCATGCATTAGCATTCCTATTGTAAATCTCGGGGGCTTAGGTATTTGTACATCAGGTGTAGAACCATTGCAGTGTCCGCACAGAGGATGTTCAAAGCCAGTCGGCCTAGTGGTAGCTTTCACTGGGAACAATTTCTGAGGGGGGGGGGGGGGGGAAGAAACACACTGGGGCTTTTCCGATTTGCCATCCCTCCATAACATAGATTAGCCCTTTGGGGTGTTCTGTGGCCTCCTGTAGAGAGATTTAAAATCCATTCTATTAATAAAATTAAGTGTTTTTCCCTCTTGGGCCCATAGTCTATAATGCAAATAAGCTACGTGTGATATTTAAGGGGCAAACGGTCCTCCACGCGCTGCAGCGTGGCGGCGGCGCGGAAGCAAGAAGCGCGAGACGTGCGAGCGGAAGTGCCTGGCACAGACCAGGGAGCAAAACGTTCCCTTCCGCGTGTGCGTTCCCTTTTCAGGGCTGAAACAATGACATTTGAAAATTGCCTCTTGCATGTGCACCTTACCTTTCTCTCCATACCACTCTACCCACGCATATCTGCTCTCTGCGTTAAGATCATGACATTCTGGGCTTCAAATTGATACAATGCCAAATAAAAAGCTATCCTGTGAGCGGTAATGGTTCTCTAGAAGTCACGGCATTCCACATAGTCAATAATATAAATTTTTAAATGTGTAAATGCATGCTAAAATGAGAGATCTGATTTGCTTCAGTAGTTCTGGCCTCTGAGACACATAATACAGTGTTTTAAAAACCTGCTTGCATCTAGTTTGCATTTTACCTGAAAATGGGAATAATGAGAATGATGAATTTTGTAAAAACTTCACATTCTGTTTTGAAATCTCCCCTCCCCCATGAAAACTTCAAAAGCGAATCAATTTCTCCCTCTTCTTTTGCTTTTTCTTTTCTTTCATTCTTTTTTTTTTTTTCAGTTTCTGGGTGTATCTTTGTTTTATTAACCCTTTATTATTGAATAATGTTTAAAATTAAGATTATTCTCTTTGGAATTGTAAGCATATTCTTCCTATTCTTTTGATTTAGCTGTGTTTAGCTAGGGACACTCCCCATCAGGTTTATTTATCATTCATATTTAAGAATGCAAATTATTCTTGACAATGCAAGTTCTTTTCAAAAATATTTACTCATGAGTGACTATCACTTGTTTTATTAAACTAGTTCATGTAAATGGAAGACTAAAGTAATCAAATAAAAAACAACTCCCACGGATCAAGATTTCAGGACAAGGTCCAAACCTCTCCCTTCAGCTGAGCTGCAGAAACTGTGCTAGGTACTAGGGCCAAGGAGACCAATATGAGGAACTAAAGTTGGTTGCAATCTAATGGGCAAGTAAAAAAAGCCAATTACAGCACAATATATGAAATGCTCTATGGTATATAATTGGGAAGTATATTTTTCCTGAAAATCAGTGTGATCCAGAACGTCACTGTGGACCATCACACATTCAGGGCAGAAGCAGTCCTCCTCACCCAGAGATAACAAAGCTCAAGCTCTAAATCTAAACAGATAAGGGTTTATATCGTGCCTCCCATACTTGCTGTGTGATTTAGACCAAAATAATTAATTAACTTCACTTTGTGTTTTTCTTCTGTGAAAATGGAGCCATATTCAGTTTTCTATTCTGGTCTGGTAAATATGTTCCTTTAGTTCATTTTGCTCTCTCCTTATTTATAAAATTAAATAACAGGTTATGAGGGTGATGAATTTGATCAAAAGTATTCACGTATCTGTTTACCTGTAGAAGTGGAAGTTTGTTCCGTTCATTGAATGCAGTGTGTCCTCAGAAACATCATGTGACTGCTCGGAAAATCTGTGCTGTTTTACCCTGGAGCTGTGGTCTCTTTTTTTTTTTTTTTCTGTGTGAATGAGTACATTGTGCTGTTTTCCTAGGTGCCCATCAGCATAGGAAAATCAGAGTGGTCTCCAATGAACAGCCAGGGTTGTGAGTCAAGGCCCCTGATCTCTGCATTGACCGAGGCTTCATGTATCAGTCTTGTGCTGGGACCCTCTCCGCTGATTTATCCTCCTGCAACCCTGATGCCAAGCCTTCCTATCTCTCCCACTCCCAGTTAGAATATGTTTCCTTCCTTTCCTGGTCCATTAGGGCTGTTATGACAATACCATGGATTGGGTGGCTTATAAACAACATTTATTTCTCCCAGTTTTGGAGGCTGGAAGTCCATTATCAAGGCACCAGCAGATTCAGAGTCTTATGAGGACCTGCTTTCTGGTTCATAAATGCTTTCTTCTACTGTGTCCTCACATGGCAGAAGGGGTAAGGGAGCTCTCTGGGGCTTCCTTTATAAGAGCACTAATACCATTCATGAACGGTCCACTCTCATGATCTAATCACTTCATGCAGGCCCCACCTCCTAAGGCTACCTCACTGGGGATTCCGTTTCATTATGTGAATTTTGGGGGAACACAAACATACACGCAATAGCACCTCCTTTCACTTAACCATCACAACACACACACCACATTCCACATACACACAGTCAACCCTTCTCATGAAAATTCTTTAGAAACATTGATTCAATAAATATGTTTTTTTAATGCTTATTTATTTATTTTGATAGAGAAAGAGGTAGAGAGCAAGCAGGGGAGGGGCAGAGAGAGAAGGAGAGAGAGAATCCCAAGCAGGCCCCGTACTGTCCGCACAGATCCTGATGTGGGACTTGAACTCACGAACCATGAGATCATGACCTGACCCAAAACCAAGAGCCTGACATTTAGCTAACCGAGCCACCCAGGAACCCCGACAAATATGTTTTGGGTGCTTCTATGTGCCAGGCACTGTGCTAGGCAACAGGCATATAAATTAAGTAAGAACAAACTTGGCCTTGAGAACACTGACTTCATCCCATACAACAGAAGACAGCAGACAAATAAGTGAATAGACAACCAAAATATTTTGAGACTATGATTAGTACTTTGAAGGACATAAAGAGGGTGCTGTACCAGCAGATAACAACATTTACTCCAAAGGCGTGGACACAGAAGCCCTTTCTTTCTGAGGAAAAGATATTCAAAAAAAGACCTAAAGATTGAGGAGAAGCCAAGCAAGTGAAGAGCCAGAGGGAAAGTCTTTTCAAAATTTTTTTTAACATTTATTTATTTTTGAGAGAGAGAAAGACAAGAATGCACGTGGGGGGAGGGGTAGAGAGAGAGGGAAACACAGAATCCGAAGCAGGCTCCAGCCTCTGAGCTGTCCACACAGAGCCTGACAAGGTGCTTAAACCCACAGACTACACAATCATGACCTGAGCCGGAGTCAGAGGCTTAACAGACTGTCACCCAAGCACCTGGAGGGAAAAATCTTCTCAGAATGGAGGCAGAGCCAGTACAAAATCCTGGAGTAGGGGAGCAAAATGAAAAAGTTTCATGAGCCCCCTAAGATTCAGTGCAGCTGCTGGAGGTAGAGACAGGTACTTAAGACCCAGAACACGCAGGGTTTTACAGACCTTGGGGGATGGAGGGGAGAGTTGTGTCATGTCTTAAACACAACAGAAAACAAATGCAGGTGGTTAAACAGCATGGAGACCTGCTCCAATTTTTCAAAGGAGAACTCCACAGTTTGAGTGAAAAGGGGAGCATAGGAAAATCAGACTTATAGGAAGGAGTTCAGTTTGGAGGTTGTAGGAGCTTTTCAGAAACTAGGGTGTGAACTGGGGTTGGGGCAGGAGGTGGAATTAGGGTTGCAAAGATCGAATTGATCCGGGATATATGGACATAGAACCTAAAAAATACTGAATGACAAATTTGGGCGAAGGTGTGGAGGGGAGAAGGGAAAGCAAGAGATGAAACAAATGAAGCCTCTCCTGATGACTTGGGACTCCTGGACGGATACCTGAGTAAACAGCATATTTCCCAAGATGAGGGAGACTAGGGAGGGACGGTTTCAGGAGATACTGACAGTGAGCACGTAAACTTTGAAATGGCTGTGGGAATTCATGTGAAGATGTCAAGAGGGCACTACCCATCAGGGTTCTGTGTGTTCCACCTACCTGTTCACCAACACGCCAAAATGATTACATCAGAAAACTTGAAAGTAACCGCTTAGGTGACACTATGACCCCGCATAGCATCTCTTTGGTGTGTTGGCTACGCGTGATTTTCATATGTCAGGATGGCTCATTACTGTCAGGGCCAACACACTGTATTAAATGCTTATCATGAAGCTCAGGATAAGGAATGTCTAGCTGGGAGATGATTGCAAAAGGCTGAAGGATGTCAGTGCCAAATCTGTAGATCAATGAGGAGGTCTCATGACCTAGAATCTGAAAAATGAGAGGAACCCAGCCATCTGGAGACAGGTGACATGGTCAATGTCTAGTGTGCATTGGTAAATACTATGAAAATGGTCTCACCAGGTTCCAGAAATGTCAAACCAAAGATATTTTCCCTGTAATATGGATCAAATGGTGCTGCATAGGGGAAACTGAGGGGGGGGGGGCGGGTAGGGAGGAGATGGGGAGGGAAATTCCACAATCACATCCTTGATTCTTCTAAAAGAAGAACATTGCCACATGCAAATTTTATCAAAGAAAACTATAAAATGTTGCAGAACCATTCCTTTCAAATGAATATAAGATGCTAATTGGTGATGTATGTAGTCCCAGAGATGCTTGACATGCAAGGAGTGAGTGAAGTAAGACAAAGCATTTGTGTGGGCCATCTGGAAGGGCATACCACACTCCTGCATGTGATGAGAAAGTGGAATTAAACAGAAACTTTGGAAACCAAGGTCTAAACATGCACAGCTGCGGGTGCTTCTATCTTTTTCACGTACGGAGACCCTGGTGAGAAGCCCCTCCATGCGCCTAGAGATCGTGGCGACCAAATGAAACAGAACCCGACTCTCCCCTGCACCGCAAGGATTATCACCACCCCTTGCGCAATCCGGCATCCCTACGGCTTTCCCAAGCACGCAGATTGTGTTCCTCGGGGACTTTACATGTAGAACTAAGCTTTGCCTCGGCTTACTCTCGAAAGCAGGTATTTGATCTCGCGTGTAACAGACGTATAGAGTATTTAGATTTCCAGGATGAAGACGCTTCCTACACGCACACGCACGCACATGCACACGCACAAATATTTTCCACGAACACTAAACAGCATCTACAAAATGGACATATTTGTTTGCTCTATAACTGCCTGAGAGAATTTTTTTGAAATATGCACCAAAAGAACAAAAGTGAAAAGTGTGATGTTTTTATTCATTTCAGCTTATGAATTGAATTTTCAAAAATTAACCTTGAGGGTAACATCTCCTCCTTGGGATAAAAGTTTGCCTAACTGTTGTACAAAGAAATGTCTCAGTCTCTAAGGAGAACTAGTCAAATTTTGAAACACTATTTGATAGGAAAGAACTGGCCTCTAATACTTGAAAATGGGCCATAAAATCCGGTGATCCATTTTTTTAAATTAATGATTTGGTTTTTGGTGAGCAAGCACAGGCAGTACGCAGTGTTGAGAGAGACAGCAAGGAAGAGAGCAATTCAACAGCACCGAGATCCCCCAAACTGAGTTGTTTAGATGCTCAGCCCTGTGTTCTGCACTCCAAGGCGGCGTTTTCTTCCGAACTCTTGTCATTTACGTCCTTGTTCTGAAAAGTTTCAAGATTTCTTCAGCCCACAGCTGGTTAAAAGACAAACGAACCCAAAGCACAAATACAAACACCTGGGAAATTGCATCTCTGCGATCAATCTACCTCTTCTTAAATACATTTTGTTTGTTTGCCTATCTGAGTGTAAGCCCCAAGGCAAGAACTGTGTCTTTTTAATGTCTTCTGCGGCACCAAGCATATTGTAAAAGCTGAGGCAGTGATAAACAATAATAATAATGCCATTCAAAGGGAATGCTGACTCAAATAGCATGAGTTTAAGCCTAATGGTTTAGACACTTGGAGTTGAGAAAAGATATGGCACTCGAGCCAATTTATATAATCCAAATCTGCTTCCAAAACCTGAATCATTCGCTTCTCTGTTTGGCTTGCACATTTTTAAAACTGTGACAATGAAAGTAGTCTTTGCCGCCCATTCTCCCTCGAAAGAAAGAAAGAAAGAAAGAAAGAAAGAAAGAAAGAAAGACAGACCCAAGTGTCCTAAAGCGAAAATGTATTCAAATATTTACTAAGCACCAACTGTATTCATAGTATAACAGGCATTAAAGACACAAAGGTGGACAAAACACACCTCCCACTCTCTCAGATCTCGTAATTCATAGGTAGATCGTGAAAGAGTTAAGAGAAGGGGGAACTAGGAGACTTTTTAAAATGCATGTGTGAAAAACCATGCCCTGTAGATCATAATGAAATGTACTCATTTGAAATGGATGGTCTATTCCTAAGAACATAGCTGCATGGGTCAGCTCTTTGGAGGGAAAATGCAAGACTGATTTTTCTGCACTCAGGGAGTAGGGACTGACTGAAGAATATGCTGAGAGCCTTCTTCACTCACCCACTTCAGTTACTGCAAGGTTCACGAACAATGAAGTTCCTACCAGTGAAGTGTCCACTTCCTCTGGATAAAGGCTTCGAGTTGGCAGAAGACATCTCCTTAATACAAGTCTAAGAGTGGCTCTACCTTAAAAATATTCACCTCCTACCTACACAGTCATCTGAACTGTTTATCAGATGAGCTATCTGCCATTTTTCCAGGGTTGGAACCTGAAAGAATAAGACAGAATCCATAGGCTTTGAAGGAGCAAATAGTGGGATGTGGGAGCCTCAGGGCAAAGCACACAGTTGTAAGAACACTGAAGAACACGACACTGAAAAGAAGCAAAGAGATGCTTTAAGAATGGGATTTAGGAGGGCACCTGGGTGATTCAGTCGGTTAAGTGTCTGACTCTTGGTTTCAGCTCAGGTCATGATCTCACAGTTCATGAGTTCGAGTCCCACATCAGGCTCCATGCTGACAGTGTGGGCCTGCTTGGAATTCTCTCTCTCCCTCTCTCTCTGCCTCTCCCCTGCTTGCTCTCTCTGTCTGTCTCTCAAAAAAATAAATTAAAAAAAATTTAGAAAAAAGAATAGGATTGGGATTTAGGAATGGCGTAGGGGGAGTAGGGGAAAACTTGCTTAATTCATCCAAACTTCCCAGTTCAAAACTTGAAATGTTTTTTCAAGATGGATTAGGCGCTGCTCAATATTCTGAAACTAAATTCATCTAAGTTTTACATAATGAGATTCAGCTTACCAACTCTGCTTTTCTAACTGGAATCCTTGGCACAATTGCCACTCATGATTTTTTGTGAGTCAGAAGATTCAAGGAAATTTGAAACTACAGAGTCTTAAGAAACTAAAAGGTAGGATGTGTTGCCTGAGAACTTTTCATATTCTGAATGTTATGGACTGAATCGTGGCCCCATTCCCCAAATCCATATGTTATATCCCTAACCCTCCATGTAATGATGTTTGGAGATAAGCCCTTTAGAGAGGTGGTTAAGGGGAAATGAGGTCATAAGCGTGGAACCCTAATCTAGTATGACTGGTGTCCTTACAGGAAGAAGAGACAGTAGGGATCCCTGCACATAGAAGAAAGGTCATATGAGGACACAACCAAAGATAGCCATCTGCAAGCCAAGGACAGAGGCCTCAAGAAGACCCAAACCTGCCAACACCTTGATCTTGGACTTCCAGCCTCCAGAATTGTGAGAATAAATTTCTGTTGTTTAAGCCACCCAGTCTGTGGTATTTTGTTACGGTGGTCCTCGTGGACGACTACACGGAACTTCGGTGATTACCATGAAGGAAAATTGCTCTTCATAAAAGAGAAGATATCACCAATATGCTATGAGGAGAAAGAGGTGCAATCACAGAGAGAGCAACTTAGAGTCACAAGTAGCAATTTTTCAGGAGGGTGAAGCAATGCCAGGTACAAGCGAGTTTCTGCAAAATCTACTTCTGACTTCCCTTCTCTCAGAAACACACATCTGATGCTGAGTCATCCTAAGACCAACAGGAATATATTGAAAATGCCCCTAAAGATTATAATACATGAATTCCCTCCCTCTCTCACCCTTCCAGACTCTGGTTCAGATATTCATCACCAAACTGCTATTATTTAGGAGCCCTAACTGCCTTTGTAGTGATTGTTCCAAGCAGTCTGCTGATTAGCAGAATGCCAACCATGAGCCTCAGCTGTGCAAAAACAGAGTTGTCTTAATCTCCTTTTCTGTCCACAATGCCAAAGCAAGACCAGAGGCACAGGACAAAACCAGAAATGCGAAATGTCTCCACGTGAGAGGAGATTGTCTACATGTCCGAAGTAGAACATCCACATAATAGATGAAACTTATAGCCAACCTCACCTGGATTTGGAGATGGGGATACTAAATTAATTACAGGCCCACAAAGTAAAAAATGAAGCCTCCTATGGTTTCTTTGTTCAGTTAGCCCCCACATTTCTATTCCTTAGTGGAAACTCAGAGATCTCACCCACATCTGAGTTCTCCTCTACTTTGTGGGCATTCAGTTAGGTTACCTTTTCCAGTCTCTGTTCCAGTTAGGAATGGCCATGTGACTAAGGGATCCCACCAAAGGATATGAATGGAAGTGACATGAGCTACTTCCAGGCCCACCAAAGAGCCTTCTTAGCTGAAGTGAAAGAATGCTTGGAGGACTTGAATGAAGGTAAATCTCATGATGGGAAAAGCCTGGATGCTTGGATAATGGCCTAGACAAGCAACCCACCAGCCTCCCAGATCCAATAGACTGGCATGAGTAAGAAATAACCTTTCATTTTATGAAACCATTTATACTGTGGAGTTATTTAGTAGAACAGCAGACTGACTTTAACAACACTTGTTTAACTTAGAAGCAGCAGAGAGTTTTGTTCTTTTTTGCCAATGAATTCGGGATTTTTCATTCTAAGGAAATGATAATCAAGCTAAACAATTTCATACTCACACTCATCTTTCCATAGCTCTGAGTCAATGCCCATGCAAGGCTAAAGGGTAACTAAGCTGATGGACCTAACAATTTTTTGATGGAATGTAAAGCAAGGGTCACAGTGATCTTTTACAGTTGAGTGATGTCTTTCTCCAAAGAGGTGTGCATGTTGGATTCATTCCATCAGAGTCCCTCTCCCTTATGGGCCTTGCCACATGGAATCTTCTTATAATTCCACTTTCTATAAGCAATTACTGAGTATCCCTTGATGAGGACATAATCATACATATTTGGGTGTGATAGGCCTATACTCTGAACTATGACACTGCAGCTTAATTACGGCCTGGACATGTTTGTGGGATAGGAGCAAAGTCATAGCAAGTGTGTAAGATTCCTGCTACACAAGTGAACTATTCCTGCTTGAGAGAGCAGTTCTACAAAGAATGCATTTTATTAACCTCTCAATTATAATCTCCTGGTCCCAATTTACAGGAAGAGTAAAAGGAAGAACTGAATATTCTCCAATCCCTTTGTTCCCATCTGGGTTTTCACACACTCATTGGAATAAAGAAATCTGGAAGCAATGAAAGGGTGCCTAGATCTCTGGTGTGTGTGTGTGTGTGTGTGTGTGTGTGTGTGTGTTAACTGGGTGGTAGCTAGATAACACTTCTGGGAGAGATTAAAAGTAAGCCAGCAAAGTAGCAATGGGTGTATGAATATTCCACCCAATCTCTGGCCTTTTGCAAACAAATGACTGTACAACCCTGCACAATAGTATCACAGATATTATTAATTGGGATGAGCCATATTGTTTGATAAACTTTTATTATAAACAAGAATATTTGAATTTTTTCACTAGTAATAACCAATAACATTTGTTTAGAACTTGATGGTCCACAAAGCACTTTGCATAAGCATTATCTCAAAGCAGACATTTTTTGGTGACCCACATCACATCCCCTTGGCCCATATTTGATTTCAGAGCAGCTGTGGTAAACATTTCCATGGACTTACTCTGCCACCATCCTTGCTCAAACCCAAGCAGCAACTTCCTTCCTTTTTTCTGCCTCAAGACTTTCTCTAAAGCCACACAACACAACCACAGCCAGGAAGTGTGGGCACGGAGTAAGGGAATAATATCCCTGTGGCAGGGCTGAACCCATAACTAATGAGATACAGCCATCAGTGGACAAATACCCCGACATCCCATGTTTTGGAAAGATAAGTTCTGGGGTGTACCCTCTATGCAATCCTCAGAAGACTCCCAATGGAGATTAAGACCTAGTAGCCCACAGCAAGAACCAATGAATAGTGCACATGTATTATCTTTCCTACTTTCCTATCTTCTTCCTGCTCTATCAAGACTGCTTCCAGGGATCACCTCCCAATAAACTACCTGCATCTAAATCCTTTACTCAGGATCTTCTTCAAGGTAACCTTACTGAGGTTCTCATTTAGTCTTGGTTCCTACAATAAAAGCCCCAAGCATTAAGATATGTACAAATTACATTTGTAGTAAAAAGAAAGAAGCTCAAGGCGAATTGGGGTAGCCCATGCTCCATCTGCTGAATGGTTAGGGGCTGCTAATGAAAGGACTGGCAGAGGTACACCTTGTGTTCAGGGCAGAAATGCACCAGGCTGAGTGGAAGCAGGAATGCTTCCTAGGAGGCCAGCTCAGCATTGCTTCACTATCACTCCCAGCCACTTTCCATCACCAAAGGAAATCAAATGGCCAAGACCAACACCACTAGGATGGGAGGGACTGCAAGCGCACATGCCAAAGGGTGTGGATAGAGGGAGAGGAGAAGAGTTAGAAACAGTTGTATAACCTACCACATTATGCATTCAACAACTTATTTACCAAGTACATGGCATGCCAGACAGTAGGGATCCAGTTGTGAACAAGACAAACATGATTTCTGCCCTTATGGAGGCTATAAGTGTGTGTGTGTGTCTGTGTATGCCCCCCAAAAGTTATATTACTCATCATTATTCATAATTTTCAGCCTGTGTTGATTTTTAAGTATACTTGATGTTTCTTAGCGGTCTCCACTTTAAGCATGTTTTTATTTTAAACATGTATTTATTCTCAGAGAAACTTACATGCATGGTTCTCTGATTTTTCTGACTTCATACTCCATATACTAGCAGGTGTTCAAATGCCTGTTAAAAAATAAGTAATAACAAATTTACCTAATTGCCTGAAGAATTGTCAGTCAACAATTTAATACAAGTTTATGAAGTCATACATAAAAAATGCTATTATAGTACAGCTTTTTCAGGCCTTTTTAAGCCTTTCCCTCATTTTATCATTAAAAAATAAATATTCTCTTAAATGAGTTGAGTAGAAATTGAAATTAGAGAATCTATATAATCAGGAAAGTGGCATGTTTCTATCAGTTAAATAAACGAAGGCGACATCATTCTCATTCTTTGCCAGATACGATGTTTTTATTCCATGATATCTTATTCTCAGATAGAAGAGAGCATCACTGTCATTTACTCAGTGACTAGCACAAGTGCTGAAATATTATAGAATGAATACGTGGCTCAATCAATAAATTAAGCGATGAAAAGAGAGGTAAGCCTAATGGTTCCTTGCTGATGTCCACGAACTGCTACAGTTTTCTGCACTATAAGCTGGTTAGGTGTTCTGGGCACATATTTCTTTGAAGATGGGTTGGGTGACCACTGATTAAATTCCCGAGGGCCAAATGGCAGCTCTCCAATTAACTTTCTTTTCTTGGTATGTTATAGTTGACACATCCTCTTACTGTTAGGAGACACGCCATCACCTGCAGGATTTGCCACAATGTTCCTGATGTTACATCTCCTAGGTTCCCCCCAGAGGCACTCTCTTCCCCAGCCACACTGAAATACTGTAGTTTCCAAATTGCCGTGATCTCTTCCATTTCATTGATGACTATGACTGCTATTGTCTATTTCTTGTCTATCTTTCTCTTCCTTGCTCTCCTGGAAAATCCTCCCATTTCTCCAATGCAAATGTATCTCGTTTGTGAAGTCTTCCTTGAAGTAACTTTCTTTTCTTTTCTTTTCTTTTCTTCTTTTTTCCTTTCTTTCTAAGAGCAAGAGAGAGAGTGGGAGAGGGCTAGAGGGAGAGGGAGAGAGGGAATCTCAAGCAGGCTCCATGCCCAGTGCAGAATCTGGACATAGGGCTCCATCTCACAACCGTGAGATCAAGACCTGAGCCGAGATCAAGAGTCGGACCTTAATTGACTGAACCACCCTGGATCCCCTGTTTTCCCTGAACTTTCAATACAACCACTCCCGTCTCTGTGCTCTCAGAGAAACTTACATGCATGGTTCTCTGATTTTTCTGACTTCATATTCCATATACTATCAGGTGTTCAAATACCTGTTAAAAAATAAGTAATAGCAAATTTACCTAATTGCCTGAAGAATTGTCAGCCAACAATTTAATATAAGTTTATGAAGTCATACATAAAAGATGCTATTATAGTACAGCTTTTTCAGGCCTTTTTAAGCCTTTCCCTCAATCCCACTATAAACACCCACCTCATCTCACATTCTGACCTCATTTTATCAACAAGCATTTTTGAAAATCTGGGAAACAACAGCAAAACAAACAGATGAGCATATTAGCATGAAATATGCAAAATTCTGTGTTCTTGTTTGAAGGGTCACATTTATTGCCCTTAATCCAGTTTACAAATTGTAGGAGTTTAGGATGCTCATTGGCGTTTGTGTTTGATTAAGACACGACCATATATTTAAGAGCTGGCAAGACTATTGAGCCAGGCTGTGATTGCAGCGGTAATTAGTCATTTTAACACATATTAGTGTAAACAGCTGTGTAAAATCCATATCAATGTTAGAAACACAAGTGATATGGTTCAATTAAAATATGACAAGGTTGGTTTTGAAGGTGGCTGAAAAATGCTGAGGAGTACCTGGAAAAATTAATTGCTCCCACACAATGACCTAGGCCAAAAGACGTAAATTTGAAAGAACTGCCTTTCAGACATTGTAAGAGGCAGATGACATAGCAAAGCAGGAGACTCGGGGGCCAGGATTCATTTCCTAACTGCCCCAGTCTTGCTGGGCAACGCACACGTCCTGAGACGCTCCTGTGCCTTGGAGGAGCACGTCTCACGATTGCTCACTAGAACTGAAAGAGCTCAATAAAAGTAAACTGGGCAAGACTACAAATGCTACATCTCCAAGCTAGTTATCATATTAATCACAACTAAACCCCAGCACCCTTTATGAATTAACAAGGGGCAATGTGTAGCTCCTACCCTAGGAAAGCTTCATGCATCGAAAGCGAGCACAGACTTCGGAACAAACACACCTGATTCCAAATCTCCACCCTACTCTTTACTATGCATGGGATATTAGGCAAGATACTTCACCTTTCTAGATCTCAGTTTTCTTATTTGTACAATGGACATAATATCTGCCTCCTAGGGTATTGTGCTGTAAATTAAATATATATGTGGTATATAGTATAAATATATATATAGTATGTATATAGTATATCTAGTATATAGTATTTATACTATATATTTATACTCTATACTATTTATGCTATATATATACTATATAAAAACATATATACAATGTATTATACTATATATTTTTATATAGTACATATTTATATACTATATATTTATATTTATAGATATTTCTATATATTTTTATATAGTATATATTTATAAATACATATATTTACTATATATATTTATACATTTATATTTGTACTATATATGTACTATATATATACTACATATACTACAAATAAATATCTATAAATATCTATATCTATATATCTACTAATACTACACTAAAAGTGTAGTTCAGGACTCATTGTCATGGGTGATACCCCAAGAATATCATAAGCAAAAGATCAAGAGATATTAAAAAAACTATTACTCTACACTCTATATTTGATATTATGGTTAAAGAATCCAGTCTTCCGTTGCTTCCGTAGACTCAGTAAATAAGCTGCCAGTGAAGGTCAAGCCTAAGGGCTACCTCAGTTCATAGCTCTTTCTGACAGCACAGAATCCCTGGGTCAGAAACAGAACTTGGAGACCTGAATACCAGCTCACCTAAGGCCACCACTGGACACCAGGCAGTCAAATGGTCTGGATGAATCCCTGTTGTCCTTGGTGGGAGAGAGACAAGAGATAGTGTAACCCTGCCATCTGTTGACCTAGCAGCGTATTGTGGCACTTCTGATATGTTTCAAGATTGTGTCACTCTCCAAGCTCCGAAGGAGGGTGAAAGATCAGTATTTACAAGAATGAACATGCTAACTTCATTCTGCAAACTCTGGCTATACTACTGCACTTTAAATATGATGTGCAGGCTGATGGAACCAGAGATTCCAGGAACAATATTCCCTGCAAGTTCTTTCAGTTCTATCCCCACTCCATTCCACCCGAATACCAATATGATTATTAAAACAGCTATCTGCACTTCTCTGGGGGCACATTCAATAGATTTTTGAAGGTAAATCATATGAACAAAGAAGAATAACTCCAATATATGTCACTAGAAATAAAGGGCTCCCTACAGGGCATGTGGCATTTTCAGCTTTATATGCCAGATCTGTTATCAAACACACAATATTGATCAAAAATTAAAATACTGTCTTCAAAGGAAACTGCAGCTTTGGTTCTAAAATATCTGCTGTGAATGTATTAATAACCAAGACTACCAAAGTGAAGATAAATTGATCTCTGATTAGATTAGAGCTGAAGCTATATTTCTCGGGAAAAGGGAATCAAGAAATCATCGTTCCCCTATTTCTAAACAGGTTTACATAAATGATTTTCAGATAGATCCTTGTCGCTCCCATTTTTAAAGATCTCCAGGGACTCTGGTCTCGCCCTCCTTTGGTTAGCAAACCACAGTAGCATGCCCACCTGTAGGACGAGCTTGGTTTATACCAAGCTTCAAGCTCCTTTACTGTTTTTCTGCCCCCAGTGAGTGTTGGCATTGGTTCATCAACCCTCACCTAGGAGCTCTTTAAATCTTTAAGACAAGTATTCAACTTGACATTCATGTACTTGTTACTGAGGATTTTGTTGCGTTGTTATGTTGGTTTTTTTTTTTCCTGGTTTATTTTTTTATCCTGGATTATTTTTGAAAGGCTCTTGTTTTCATTCCATTTAATCAATGGAAAAATTTTTATAAGTTGCCTACCAAGCAGTGAGCAAAATGCTAGAGAGAATACCAGTAGAGTGGTCGGATATCTCACAAGCAAAGATGCAGGTGTGGAAAATGTGGAATCTTTTCTTTTTTTTTCCTCTGTGTCCATATAATCTCCATTTTAGCTCCACATTTCACTTCATTAAGGAAATTTGCTTTAGTTCATCTCAGGTCTACTCGGGGCTTGTTTTCACACATCTCAGAGTTGTCATGGTGTCTTCAGGGTAAGCTCATTCCATTCATAGGCCTATCAATACTCCTACTGAAGTGTTGAGGGTTTATGAGAATTCAGGCGTTTCTTAACCCTGCAAATTCTCAATGAGAAGTCACTCTTCTACCTGGTCTTTGGCCATTTTGCTCTAATTGTGCTGCGTGGAGATATTTTGGGTGCCCACATGACCACTGCTCCTCAGTTTCTCATGGTCCCTCTCTGTCCCCACGTCTCAATCCAAGGCTCCTTGGCTTTCACCAGCCCTCTTGGTGGCGTTCCACACCCTCAGGAAGCACTTCAAAGCTGTCCTACACTTCTTAGAATAACTCTGGGAAGAAGAAATGCTGGTTCAGGACATGCTTAGAGTTCCTGGCAGCCATTTCTTTGTTTCTATTACTCTTGCCTGGGGCCATGGAGGACTTCCCTGAGGGGTTCTTCTGCCTGAGTTGCTGTAAACCATTCCCTCTCTGCTCCCCCTCGCCCCATCTCAGTTCCTCACTGCAGCAATGGCACGGTCCTTTCATAGGGACATACCTACACACTCACCACGGGGACAAGCTAAGTTCTCACAAGCAACTCTTCCCAAACTGAAAACATTATTAAAAAATATTTTCATAATATTTTATAAAATCAGCAGTTTATTTACTGTTCTTTTGTGTTCATTTTACAAATTTTATTCCACCACCCAACCCAAAGAATAATAAAATAGTTTCTCACAGGAACACATACCACTAGTGTGATTTCTGATTCCACCAGGCTGCACATTATTTGAAGATAATGTACTTCAAGGCTTTATAATCACACATCTGTTCCCTGGAACTTCTGTCTCTACCTCCTTCTCATAGGTATAATTTCCATTAGGTAAAATTTCCAAACATATTCCACACATACACTGACCAAGAAAAAATGAGTTGGTTCTCCCAAAATAATGAGGCCAATAATAGCATTTCACCAACTTCTGACAAACCATCATCTACCTCAGTCCTTAGAAAACGTTTTCAGATGGAGACAGAGGTAAGTTAAGTACACACTTTTTAAAAACCGCTTTCTAATGGATGGGAAGAAAAAGGACTGAGACGTGTTCTGATCACTGCATTTCAGGGAAAGTTACCAAGTACTTGATCAACCACAAAACAATTCACTTCTCCCCACCTTAGTGAGGTGTTTCATAGAGAGTTAAAACGTTATAGGAAGCCCAGCATATTCTCTAGGAGTTTATTTCTTTTAGTGCTCTGGAAATCCTCAGTCATCAGCCTATAATACATTTTTAACTGTTACTTTTCAGAAAAAAAAAAGCTATATAATAAGTTTACATAGTATCTTTGTTTGATTAACTTGGAAGAACCTAAATGGGTTTCAGCCACAGCATCTTGGTGAGGTGAAGGAAGCAGACATGATCACCCCTCTTTGAAAGGCAAATTGGAAAACTGAATCTCTATACTCCTGCTACGTGCCCTCCCAGTGTGATTATTTACTTTTATTTTCGCTCTCAAAAGTTCCTGTTTGGACAATAAATAATACGGTCACCCTTTCTAGAGCCTAGTGCAGTTTGATTACCAAGACTTTCCTCCTGCGCAACTCTGAAAACTGCTGACAGCCAAGTTCCCTAATGTTGTAGAGACATCCACCCCCTCGCCAGGGCGGACCTCTTCCCTTCAGGACTATTCCCCTGCTTAACAAATGCACATTATTACCCCTAATAAACTGCCTGCGATTTGCCAGCTTTTATGGAGTGATAAAGCCTTTCTTTGAAACACTACCTGGCTTTTTAGTTAGGAGCAAAAGAAAACATGTTCCCCAATAAACATAGCTCCTATGCTGTGGCAAGTGAGAAATTGCCCCGTTTCCCCCTCCCCCACTGACTTTTTCCCCCCACGCAGCATTGAGAAAACTCTGTCCAAGAATATTACTCTATAAAAAATAAAAAAACATCATCTCAAAATTATTAAAATCTCTGTGGGAATTCATGATTAATTTTAAGGCCTGGCAGATTAAAATACATTATTATGTACACTCTAGTGCATCCTTTCAGATATTTTCAGAATCTGATTTTGCTCTCTTGATACACACCAATGACTCTACATGTATCTAGTAGATTGCAAGGAATAGATTAGCATTAAAGAGGCAGTATTGTGTTGTTAGGTTGTTATATGTAACTTGTGCTCATACATTAAGAAAAATGTACCTGGCATTCCCCCGGACATGACCAGGCCTGTTAAAAAAAGAGAACCAGTGAGAGAGTCATTAATACTCGGTGACAATACACTTGTGGCAGCAGTTCTGAAATTCTGACCTTTGAGATACTCACTGACGTTTTCATCCAGGTCCCGGACAGAAGACGAACCACAGTAACCTGCCAGAAAATGGAACACAGGCCTTTATTTTCAGAAGCTGTCAAACTTCCTGCTTCCTAATCGTAAAAGAATTATCCTTTTGGCTTTTCCTTGGGAGGTCCCATTGGCGGGGGCAGAGAGAAGGATAAGCCTACAGTTTCGTTCTCTCTGTTAAGGACAAAGAGTAAAATCTATGAAAAAACAGGCAAAAACGGAGACAAACCTTATCCTATTTCACATGCAGAATACACCGACAGGGAAATTAGCCTACCCCCTCTTCCTGGAGCTGACACATCCACTTTCCATCACCTTCCTCCTTGCATGACTTTGAACAAGGAGCCTGGTTCTTGGTACGTAGGGGTAGGTGTCTGTCACTTAAGGGTCAGGCTGCTCACTTCCACCTGAGGTATTCTGTGAGGTGTGTTATTGTTACTAAATAGTACTCGCACACAAAAATAGAAGATTCTGGCTCAGTTAAGGACTTCATAGAGCTTTTGACAGAACAATTACATTAGCTGTGAGTCCTTTCCGATCTCAGTACTGCTATGCAATAACAAATTATCTAAAACTATTTTCATTTGTTTAAATGATACAACCAAATGTACACACAAAGTTGGCCTTAAACTAAACAGATGAAGTGTTCGTGTTGGACCGTGTCTCTTTCTCTCCCCTGCGCTCCTTTTCCCTTGCCAGATGTTTGCTCTAATTACCTTCCTTCCCCACTTCCACTTTTATTTTTCTAAGTTTATTTATTTATTGTGTGTGTGTGTGTGTGTGAGAGAGAGAGAGAGAGAGAGAGAGAGAGTCCCTATGGGAGGGGCAGAGAGAGAGGGAGAGAGAGAGAATCCCAAGCAGGCTCTGCACTGTCGGCTCGAAGCCGAATGTGGGGCTCGAACTCATGAACCATGAGATCATGACCTGAGCCGAAACCAAGACTTGGGCGCTTAAGCAGCTGAGCCACCCAGGTGCCCTCCCACTTCCAATTTTAGAAAATATTTCTGATCTTAGAAATCCGTGATGTATGGATCCCACACACAATCCTATTGAAATACGATTCATCCAAATACCACGAGATGAATCCTACTTCAAGAAGAGCTTCCCCCTTTGATCTCACCTGAGTTTCTTCCATGTGGCAGCTCCCCACCCTGGCTCGCCCTCCACCATGTACTCCACCACCACTTGCCTGCTTTGCGTCACTGTCTTGCTCCACCTTTTCCTTCGCTGATCCCTTTTCTTCTCATTCTTCATTGCCCCCTCGTCATTCTTCTCATCTGGCTAGGCAGTTTATGAGTGAAAGGGACACAAGAATGGGATATTATTAGAGAAGGGTACTACTGCAGAGGCTTCTCTTTACTGCTGGCTATATCGTGATATTCTTCTAAGTGGGTTTGCCAATTCTCATGCTCTTTTGAAAAGTTGTGTGTAGGAGCCAGTGTGCATAAGGCTTCTGCAACCAATCATAGACATTCCACTTTTGAAATTACCTTTCCATGTACATGCACTCACACACAATGAACATTTTTGATCACTATTCTGAGACCCATTTCGTGGTAGTTACATGTTCTGTTAGGCATGTTTTTGAAATTTACAATTTGAAAGAAGATACAGTAATAACAGCGACCCCCCCATTAATTGCCTGTTTCCAAACATCAGGCTTGACTTTGTTTAATCAGGAGTTCAGGTAGCTATAACAGACCCAAAGTGTCTCCTGAGTTTTTATCCTGCCCTCTGATATTTCATATTCACGTGCAATCCTTTCAAATAACATATTAATGGAGTTTCCATGTAAATTTTTAATAAATGTTCAACTATACTTAGAAGAAAAAGTACCACCTAAAACAATTAAGATAAGTGACTCCAGTAGAGGGAATGGTAGGTACCACGGCAGACTTGTGATTGACGTCTCTGGAGAGGTAGGTCCTTGAACAGGCACCTCTTTGAAAATTTAACCAATAAGACGATTGGAGGAAATAGCTAACCTCCAAGGAGAAGGGTTTTAGTATTCATCATCACATCTCAGTTCTGCAAATCAGTTGAGATTACAACTGCCTCTCAAATCCAAAACAGGAGTTCAGTGAGAAGCCCACTGGGGAGTTTGTGTTGCTGAGTACAGAAGCGACCTTCCCTGACCAGCCCTTGCAGGAACACTGGCTATCGTGGCACAGCTCCATGGGTGACAGTGCCCACCTCCACGGCCAGCCTAGCTGGAGCGTTAGGCCACAAAGCAGGTGTGGAAGTGAGGCTTTGCCAAATGCTGGCCCTGCTCGGTGCTGGTCACTGACTATCCCAAGACAAGGATAAAGCTTCTACGTTTCTGTCACATTGAAAAAGGTGAAGAGGTTTTCGTTAGCTTCACATAAAGTTCTCAGTAAATATTAGATGGTATCTAATAAGTGTCTATATATATATATATATATATATATATGTAGGTAATAAGTAGAGAAGAGTGAGAGAAAAGGAAAAGAGAGGAGACAAGAGAAAATAGTCAGGATATGGTGGTATTACTCTTTTCCATCTCATTCATAATCTTACCCCCAGGAGAAGAGTATAAAAACTATATGTAAAATTAAAATGCAATCATCACATTAAAATTTTAAACACCATTTTCTAATAATAACGAAGCAGCATGATAAATGGAAGAAACAAACACAGTCTGTGAAAGTTAAACAGACTCAAGTTTAAATACTATCTTTACTACTTACTTACTGTGTGATTTGGGGCAAGTCCCTCAACCTCTCTGAGCCCTGGTTTCTGCATCTGATAAGGTATAATACAACTTATTTTATATGGTCACTGTGAAATTCAAATACATATTAAGTATCTGACACACTGGTTTTCGATACATTTTAGCCGGCTCTGTTTCCCTCAGTGCTGATAGCATAAAGCACAGAAGAGTGTCCTTGGAGTTCAGACAAGGACATCGTGTTCTCTCTCAAAGGGTAAGGAACAAGGATAGGACTCGAGCTGTAGAACTGAAATAAAGTCCAGAGCTAGAAGGGCTAGTCTTAGAATCCACAGTCAGGGGGAAACTAAGACATAAATCCTGTAAAGAATAAGAGTTCTACCAGCCATAGGACTAGAGTGAGTTGAGGCGAGTGGCATGGATTGCTGGTTTCCCACCGGTTTCCAACCCAGACATGACTAAGCCAGAGGACTTGTACCCTAGAAATAGGAGCCAAAGAGCCAATGTGCAGCCTTGGTGATAGGTATTTGGATAAATCATTAATGTAATCATGTGATCTAGAGAGACTATTGATGTATAAAGGATTTACAGCTGTGGCCCTCTTTTAGAAGGAATTATTTGTATATTTATTAGTAGTTTGAATGAGTCACTCTGCTCCTCTGTAGGAAAGAGAAGGCAGCGAGGATTAGGCTAGTTTACACATTCACAGGCCTGTGGCCTGGAAAAAGAAGGGTTTATAGGGGAGAAGATTCGGCCTGGGAGTGGGAAGAGAGTCTTCTGAAGATTTGGAAGAGAAACAGAGGGCAGCCGGCTGCCTTGTGCTGTATAGTTTGGGAGCTTTGTGTGGACGTTCTATAGCGTGTTTATACGATGTAGTCCCCCTCCTTACTCTGCAAGTGACTTCAGTGTTAACAAGAATACTAGTAATGATCCTACCAGGTGCTACATATTTACTATATACACGGTTCCAAGCTTCTCAAATAAGTTACTTATTCCTCATCACACGCCAGGGAAAAAGGTGCAGTCTTTGCCATTATTTTATAGAGGAGGAGATGATAGCACAAAAAGGCCAAATAATTTGCCCAAAGTTACCCACCCTGTAAGTTATGGAGCCGGAATTCAAACCCAAATAGCTGGATTTCAGAATCTGTGCTCTCAGCCACTAAGGAGTGGTTCTGAATGCTAGAGTCTGGCGTTTGTTTATTTTTCGTGAGAGAGCACGTGGAGAAGAGAAAAAGATAACCTAAGTTTGTTCTAACCAGTTAACAGGACTAATGTTAATAGTGGTAACAGCATTTTTCTTGTGTGCCAGTGACTGAGGCTGAGCACTTTACACATTACTTAATTCTCCCAACAAGCCATACAATAGCCACTGTCACCATCCGGTTCATTTCAGTGAAGAAGCTGATCTCATAAAGATGAAGGAACCTATATTGACACTAAATGAGCTCTATCTATGAGTTTGTGTTTCCTGGTTTTGAGCTGTTTCAGCTTCTGAGTTAAGATAGACGGTGTGTTGGTAGCAGACCCCATTCTGGAGAGCCAAAACTAGAGTGGACAACGTTACTGGGGACAGTCATGATTGCTAGGCTCTTCCTTCTGATGGCATGTCACTTACAGGAGCCCCTTAACTACACAGTGAAGCGTCTATCAGATGGATTAAGCCACTCATCTAACTTAGGGGCATCCCTGCAGCTACACACACACACACACACACACACACACACTTCAGTATTAGAGCCTAACTCCTCTCTCTTGACTCAAACCAAGTATCATTATTATTATTATTATTATTAACATGGGGCTAAAGAGGAAAGTGAACATTCAGGGACCCTTATTTGCTTTAGAGTTTCAGTTTTTACAGCATTATTAGATAATGACTCCTAAAATAAGCCCTGACCATGATGGGCTTAAATCCAAGTATACTGAGATTTCCGTTCTCTATCAGGGTTGAAACCCTGCCTTGATTTCCTAAAACATCACAGTGGAGTGGGCACTGAATTCTAAATGTCCTTACAATATTAATTCCCCTTTGTATTTGAGGCAGCTTAGCCAGCAGCTTTGGGCAGACCTGCGAGTAGGAAAAAGAAGCATGAGAAAGGAGAAGGGGTAATCGCTGGTGCATGAACTGAGGGAACTCAACCATTCACAAAAGGATTCCATAGTCATCATGTAAAAGGGGTTCTTTGTAAATTCCTCACTCATTTTTATTCTTTTCTAGCTGCAAGATTTTTTGTTTTACACAGTAGGGAAACTGTAGAAAGAATCGTCAAAACCAAGAAGAAAGTAAATAAGGGGGAAAGCAATTTTTAGTCATTACCGAAAGAATTGAAAGTAACCTATTTGTAATGCCAATATCCTCTGCTGGAAAATTCGTTAATTCATTCATTGTTTTAGTCAACAAATATCTACTGAGCAGGCAAAGCCAGGAGTGGTAGATACATTTTAAACAAAAAAGATGGCATCCTTGGCATTATGGAGATCATATTCTACTAATAGAGAAAATCAGTAAACAAGTCCATGTTCAAATAAACCTATATTCATAAATAATATGAAAGAAAGTAACAGAAATGCAAATAGCAGAAACAGAGATAGTACCTTGGAACTATATTAAAGTGGAGAGCCGGAACAGAAAACAGAACAAATCACATTTTTAAAAATTCCCTTCAATTAAACACTTTTTTTTTTCAACAAGCATTCAACACCGTGCTAGGCATGGGTGCATTCTTGTTTTTGATTGCAACACAGTCTAGATGGGGAAATAGGAAGAAAGATGGACACATCATTACCATACCCTGAGACAGCTGCTCCCACAGAGGCATCCATGGTATGATTCAGAAGAGAATGGAAGGGCCAAGTAGAGTAATCGCAGAAGTCTTCCAAAGAAGAGACTTAAGTGGATCGTAAAAGATGAGCAAGAACTCAAGAAATGGTAACGAATCTGGGAAGAAACTCAGAATGTTATTGGAATAATATTATAATGAAGGGATGGATGTCTGGTAAGGAAATTACCCCGTATCCTTTGGACAATAGGTAGCTACAGAGACTTTTAAGCAGAGAGATTCTACCACATTAATGTTTGAGAATAATGCCCATGATGGAAGTGCAGGGAATAGGTTAGATCAATCAGAGAGAGCTGGGGAGACTAGCTAAGTAATTAGATCAAAGGAGAGAGGCCCTTCTGCCATGTTCTGTGCTACTAGCAGCCCCAGTGGGAATTAAGGAAGGACTACAGCCATGCACAGCCCTTGCTCAGAGGTCAATGGACCATCTCTAGAGGCATGTGGACAAGACCTCCCAAGCCGGCAGCTGAGAAAACCATGCAAAGCAACGCTAGAGGTGGGGGCAATCCCTTCCCTGAGAAACTGAGCCTAAAGCAGCAAATCACTGTGTACCTCCACTTTGTGCAAACGCAAGCTTGAAGAAGTGCCCTGTCTTCTGCTCTCTATATGTTTCAGCACTTGTTGGGTGGAAAAATAATACAATTTGTCATGCTCTAGAAAGACACCTGTGCCTTTAAGAATCAAATGCGGATCGCTTCCTCTACACCCACATATCTAGACCTCTAAAAATTGAATTTCATTTCGAACAAATAAATTCACGCTAGTTATGTTTGAATAGAAAAGTAAAAATACCATCAGCATTATAGGTTTAATTGATCATCTCCATAATTATTCAGTAACCATGGTCCCAATTTTAATCAATTTATTTCAAATATATTTATCTTTTTGAAAACTATCTTTGGAAAGAGTGTCATCTTTAAACTTGCAGCTGTCTTTGGTCTGGTTTTGTGTCATTTCCTATTTGAAAATGTCAGGTGTTGCTTTCAACTCTTGCTGCTCTCGTCCATCACTGATGATTCGTCACACAGACATATCAAGCAGGACCTTGTCACTGGAAGTCACGCAGACCAGAAGCCAGGAGGGGCAAGATATATTTTTAATATGCAAAGATGACATGAGAATAAAACAAGGCTACTCAAGTCCAATGACAGAAAAAAAAAATCCATTCCCTCTTTCTCATTCTACTTCTTGACATTTTCATCTTGTCCACAAAGGTATTTCCTACATAGCTCAAGTCCCCACCCCCCTGAATAATACCCAAGATAAAAAACTATCTTGGCTTTGTGATAAGAAGCTTATTTTGTTATTCATAGAATAATAAACACACTCATCACAGATCCAGGGGACACAAATCTTTTATTGTCTTAGATTTGCTCACAGCTTCTTAGAAGTCTGGGAAATGTTTACATCATATGAATTGGGTAAAAACCACCTTCTTGAACAAGCCAAAAGCCTGGAATATCTCCCTGAGCATCCTGAGCTTCGAGACTTTCACACTTACCCCTGAAACATGAATTACAATTTTTTTCCCTCATGTAATTATTTTTCTATAATAGTTTTTCTGCTTTCTAGTTCTATGCTTGTCTCCTTCCTCTACCTCAGAGAGGATGCTCCCAGACCGATCACACATGAGTGAGAAATAGTCACCTCAGCCTCCAGACTCCAGTCAGGGAGAGGATCGAGTAAGGGATAGAAAATGAGTTTTGTTTCTTGGTTTTAATGGAGAGCTATTGATAGTACCTGACATGGGATACAAGGACCCAATTCCCCCATCTCATGGAAGGCTCTCCAGTTTACCCACTCTCCGAGGTGATCAACCCAAGGGCAAGGAAGAACAAGTAATAAGGTGTTCTTGTCATATAGCTCAAGATTTTTAAAACACATTAACTGTAATTTTTAGATAGTCAGAATTTAGTGAACCATTGAAAGTGACCCAGTTCACTGAACCGGACTGAACTGAACAGATGGAATTCTACCCTTGCTAAGCTTGAGTGACTCCAAGAACAATGCAGAGTCCTCTTAAATCCCTCCTCTGAGCTGCGTACCACATTTATGCAAACATGTGGGGGATGCTTTGGTCATTTTTATATGTGTCTGTTCTCTTATTGCAACTGGAAGCTGGGGGCTGGTGATCAGAATGTGCCGAATGGATGAGACTGGATATTGCGCTTTGCAAGCTGTTTATATTTTTCTGAATTGTAAGGCTTGACAATGTCCTGGGGTTTTTTTTCTTTTTCTCTTTCAGAACCTGTGTCCAGATCCAGCCCTCTTAATTTTATGACTCTGTTCTTTACTTCATAGTCTCTCTTTCTTCCTTGAGCAGGAAACACATCCTAGAGGTGATATCTTCCCACATCCTTCCTAAGCTATTTGCAGCCTCCCAGGCACAACTGCCACGGATACTTTGAAAATCAAGCATCTATTCTTCAACCTCTAGTGTTAGAAAGTGCAGCTGATACAAACTTTCTCATGAAGCAGAGAAGGGCATCTCCGTGTCTCAGGATCCTCAGTAACAGCAACAATACATCTTCCATAATCTTTAAAAATCCCAAATATTCTGAAGAACAACCTGATACAACTGTTGGAAAATGAAAATGAAAAGCCTCTCAGAGCCTCTAGGCAGTGAGGAAACAGTGAGAATATCTCACAGAAAGAGATACATAAAAGGTTAAAATTGTGGCAAAATAAGAATAAAACCCAGAGACCAAAACAGAGCCATCTGTATCTACACAGACTTTAGAAAAATAGAGATTAGAGTGGTTTCATTATGCTGGCTCTCACGTGACCGGGGAAGCTGTAAAACAAACTGTGTTACGGTCTCGGGATGAGGTCTTAGAAGTGGAACCAGAATGGGTGCGCATTTGTTTATTTTCGTCTGTATCAGCTTTAAGTGTTAATTAACATAGTGCACTGCATTATCTCTGTGTCTGTGGTGCAGAGAGAGGACCCACGCTGTCCCCACGTAGCTTCTGTGGACCAGTTCCGTTTGGCCTTCCGGCTTCGGTGTAGAGCAGAGAGATGCAAACTTCATATCCAAATCAGAGCTTGGCTCTGAATTTGGGAATGACCAGCCAATTAACCTCTGCATGTCAGCTCACTCTTCTGCAGGATGAGAATGTTAGTACTGCTCATTATGACCCTGAGGAAGCTCACTGCTCAATTCCGATTGGAAACTAGGTCAGCAGCAACCAAAGCAAAGGTTGGCTTTCAAGTTTCCTTATCCCCATTTTCCTATCCTTTACAAACCTCAAGCTCCAGTCTCTCTAAGCTTCTCTACCACCTGCCCTCATTCGTGTAGCAAATAAAGGAAAGTGGCCATCGGTGCCCATGTGCAATCTGACTCCATCTTTTTGGGTGTGGCTATTCTGCCACGGTGGCCAGAGGAGGCCGAGGCACTATGACAACAATTGTTTTCATTTATCAGTTAAATGTTATAGGTATGCAACTAATCTTACTCTTAGTGACATCCAGGAAATTCATTTATTTATTCAACATCTATGGAGCACCTACTATGTACTGGTTATATGGAGACAAAAAGATGAATAAGGCAATCATTGACTTGACAGATGTCTAGGCGTGATCAGACACATGTGGAAATAACAATATAATAATGACACAATGGGCATCTGCAATGGCTTGCAGTGTTTGGTATCAGTGCAACCTAAAATGAAAGGAAGAAAGAAAGAAAGAAAGAAAGAAAGAAAGAAAGAAAGAAAGAAAGAAAAGAAAGCGAAGAAAGAAAGAAAGAAAGAAAGAAAGAAAGAAAGAAAGAAAGAAAAGGGAAGGGAGGGAGGAAGGGAGAGAGAAAGGGAGGAAGGAAGAAAGAAACACCCTACAAACAACTGAAGTTAAATATTAAGCATGGTTTGTGTACCTTTCAAAAAGGGTCACGGATGCCCTTCAGCAGAAACTTTCCTGTGAGAGAAGCATGAGGGTGTTCGTTTTCAATTATCTTTGTGTCCTTGTCTTAAAATGGTCACAACTGCAGCATCACTGATGTCATCTGGAATTTCTTCATCATTCTCAAGCTTCAAGATGAGAGCGAGGAGCCATAGTGTGCATTTTCCTCAGCCGATTTGAAGATTTCAGCAGGGATTCCATCAGCTCCAGATGCCTTGTTGTTTTTCATCTGCTTGATGGCTTTCCTCACCTCATAAAAAGTTGGAGGGATTTTGAGATTGCCACTGATTGGGAGTTGTGGGATGGAGTTGAAAACACTCCCACTGATAAAATAATTTCCACCAAAGACCTTGAAATGCTCTTTTCAATGTGTGTTGACATTTTCTCTCTCACTGAGCAGTTTTCAAGCACCCTTATCTTCCTGATAGCTCTTATAGAGCTTCAGTGGCATCAGACCTAATCCATGTGGATGTCACATCGACTTTACCAAGACATCTCACCATCTGCCCTGCATGTTGGAGGACTCCTTCGATCCCTACCTTGACGTACAGATGTAATGATGTCTTCTTTTAGGATCAACAACAATGCCAAATGCCAAAAGATGAAGAGCAAAATGATCATGGCCGACTTAGGTTCAAGACTGTTATAAAATTGCCAATTTGCATCTACTAAATAATGTTTAAGAGAATCAGCGCCTTAGGGAGAAACTTGTGGCCCTTAGAATGTTTATGTTAGGTCAGAAGTTGTGTATTAATTCCCATGGGAATCCATTGTTTTGATTTAAAAGTCCATCCTCAATAGCAAATTGAGTTCAGAGTATTCTAATCTTGCAGGAAATAGTTCTAAGAAATTGGCTTTCCCTTGTTCTCTTGAGTAGATGCCCCTTTCTTATTTACAGGAACTTATTTGGATTATAGCTTCATTTTTATCATGAGAGTGGTACAGCCCCAGTATTGTTTTAGGGTTCTTAGATTTTACTCTCTAGGATCAGAGGGCATCATTGGGCATAGGAATCTCATGCAGTTTTCTGCCCATCTTATTTAATACAGAATAAGCATTATATATACTGAGTTACAGTTATCTTCATCATAAATTGTTAAAACTGGAAAGGGGCCAATACTCTAATTTTATTAGTGAGGAAACAGAACAAGAGAAATAAAGTGATAGTTGTCTCAAAGTTGCACTGGATGGTGGTAGAAACTGTTCTAGAACTCAATGCTCCCAGGGCAGAGTTCTTCCAACCACGACACTCTTTCTCTCTTGACAGCGTTACATCTAAGAAGAAATAAAATCCAAGTCCTTTCTCCTTTCTAATTTCTCTTGTAAACAATACCCAGGAAACAAGAGCTCACTATTATTAGTCTTCATATAATTTGTCAGAACTCTCAGTCTGTATCAATTAAACATAATCAAACCACAAATATTTAGTGCATTTAGGCACTCAACAATATGAAGCACTATAGTTGCTAAATATTGTAGCACTGACATTCATAATACTCCTTGGAAATCTCAATGTTTAGGGCACCAGATGTGTGTGGAGAGAGAGAGAGAGAGAGGGAGAAAGACCATTTCATTTTAAAAAAATAACAATCACAAGGACTATAAATGTTGTGTGTGTTTCTAACAATGAGGAAAAAATTGCAGGAATTCTGTAAATGTAGACCATAAGGTATATGACCTGCAAGGTGACTTCAAGGTATAGAGTAGTTTCACATGTGGCAGTCTCACAAAAAACATCAAGATTAAAAAGGGAGCACAGGAATTGGTTTACAAATTGGTATACAAATTCTAGAGCACAGGAATTGGTTTACAAGTCTCTACCGGCCTTGAACACATCCATCACGAGCCAAATCACAGTAATACTGCTGTAGACTTTCAAAGACAGCATAAAGCATAAATTCCTGTTCTTGAGTTACTTATTGGCTAAAAGGGAAACGGGATGCATGTGACTCAGAAGTATGCAAATGAGGTGCAAATTATTACAATGAAGAGTCACAAAATACTTAACCTTTGAAGGCCAAAATCTCAACCTTTGTGAAAGTATGAGTAGAAGGTCTTCCTCTAGGAACTTGGTTAGTTCTGATCTCCTTCCTTCTCAGTCTAGTTAGCAAAGTAGAGCCCTGTCTCTGACCTACCATCATACCTCCCTGCCTTTCACAGCCTGGCCTATCTCCATTCACTCATTCATGCATTCATTCTGCAAATATTTAGTAAACATCCTCCATGCACTAGAGCTATGCTTTATACTTTGGTGAAAAAGATGATTAAAATACAGTGTAACGAATCTGTCTGTAGAGATGGGCATACACTGCTAAATAGTACACAAATCCAACTTTGGCTTTAGAAAACATGATGTCTAATGAGAGACCTTGGAATAGAGAAACTTGTGCATTGGATAGATTTTTTAGAACAAAGAGAATACTTGAAAACAACAAGCAGGAGCCAGATAAAAAAGGCCTTGTTATACTGATCTTACAAGGTTGAGTTTTTTATTGGGGGGGGGGGGGGTGTAATGAAGCAAGATTCTTCTTAATACTCTCTTAACATCATTAAAAGGAGACGAGATGGGACCTAAACAATCCATCACCACAGTATCTTACTGTTAATAATTGCATTCAGGTTATCAGAGAAATGTTCAGGAAAAGAATTTATTTAGGATCTAATATTCTATGGCCATCTACATGCAGCTCACCTTGCCTCCTGTGCCTATGTATCTTTCCTGCCACCTTCTCAATTACACAGCAGCTGTTCTCCCAGTTATGTACCTCCCGGTCCTACCCCTACCGCTTCTCAAGTTCCCTGGTGCTCTTAGCTTCCTTCATCCCTCTCTTCCACTTCACAGATGAAAGAGGGAAAAGAAAGTAATCCTCCAAAGTCTGGCCTCAAACAAGGTAGAAAGTCCATAGCAGCTCCCTGAGAGTTATCATGCTACAAAAGTCCCTCCGCTCCTTTCTCTGCTTGCAACTGCTTTACTACAGGCACCACTTCATTATTGGTGTAGTTTGGCCCTAAAAGGGAGTGGATATATCATGCTTTAAGAGTATGTTCATGGTGGGGGGTGGGGGGGGGTGGTGTCAGGATGGCTCAGTTGGTGAGTGTCCGAATTTGGATTTTGGCTCAGATCATGATCTCACAGTTTGTGAGATCCAGGCCCACGCCCAGCTCTGTGCTGACAGTGTGGAACCTGTTGGAATTCTCTCTCCCTCCCTCTCTCTCTGCTCCTCCCCTGCTTATGTGCTTGCTCGCTCTCTCTCTTTCTCTCTCAAAGTAAATAAATAAATAAACATTTTAAAAAAGAATATGTTTATGGTATATTAACACGTTCACACAAAGAAGACATTGTCCCAGAAGAGGGGTGAGGAGGAGCTAAAAATAAAACAGAAAGACGTTCTAGCACAGGGCATCCTGGTGTTTGGAATGGCTATGATCAGATTCGTGTTTGAGAATCCTTCTTCTGGTTACCTTGTGTGGAATAACTAGAAGGCAGCCTATCTGGACAGAAGGAAAACAGTTGAGGCCTGTATTGGTTTTCTATTGACACTGTAAATTGCCACAAATCCAGTGACTTAAAACGCCATAAATGTATTCCCTTACAATTCTGAAATTCAGAAATCTGAAATGGGTCAGGTAGGCTGTACTCCTTCTGGAGGTTCCAGGTTGCCTTTTCCAGCTTTAGAGGCTTGCTGTGTACCTTGGTTCATGACCTCACATTACACCTGCTTCTGCTTCGATCATCACATCCACTTCTCTCTCTGGCCCTCCCGCTCCCCTTTTATAAAGACTTGTGATTATATTGGGCCTACCAAGATAATCCAAGATAACCTCTCTATCTCAGAATCCTTAATTACATCTGCAAAGTCCCTTTTGCCACATAAGGTAACACATTCATAGATTCTGGAGATTAGAATGTGGATGTCTTTGTGAGTGGCCATTATTTGGCCGACAACAAGGCCTTTAAAATGTCCAGGCAAAAGAGACTTGGGAGAAGTGGGTAGATTTGAGAGATATTCAAGGAGTGGAATTAGGATTTGGTGATTGGGTGGTTGCATATATGGGATAATAGAAAGGAAAGTCCAACAAAACCCCATGTTTTTTAACTTGATCAATTGGAAGGGATGGTTCCATTTTCTGAGACAGGACATGCAGAGAAACAGATTTGGGGGAAGTGAGGAGAATAATGAGGTCAATGTTTGTCAGTTGATGGGTGAATGTGCAGGTCTGCGGCTCAGGAAAGGACCTATAAACTAAACTGAAAGGTGTGTATTTGGAAATCATGAGGGAAAATAAAACATAATTGAACAATTTAAAGTAGATGAAATCTATCCAGAAGTGTATGTAAAATGGGAAGAGATAAGGTGTAGGGACAGAGGAATACAAATATTTTAAGTTCTGTCAAATCGTCGAAGATTCCAGAGAGACAGAAAGAATATGGCAAACCTATTTCCTCCTACTAGTCCCCATTGGTTCTGTTTTCTTCCCTAGTCTCTACGCCATGCTTGGTAACTACTCAACTTCTCTCTGATCTTTAAGGAAGCACTGATTCTATACTACCCCCAGTAAATGCTACCACCAAGACTCCTGTTGAGAGTATCTGGCATCTCTAAGGAGATATAAAGAAGGCAGAAAAAAGATAAATGTCCAGAATAATGTGTAACAGATGGAATGAATATACACTGGGTGGTTAAGAAGCCTTTTCTCTTCCTGCCTCTTACCCTTACCCCAACACCATCTTCTCTGTAGTAGCCACCAGAACAATCCAAAAGAGAGGAGAGAGGTCAAGTAAAACATTCTCCATTCCCCATTAGCAAGGAGGTGAACCCCTCTGGGAGCCATGCTGGGCCATCTTCTTCCTCATGCGGGACTATCACAGATTAGGCATAGACAAGACTTCCCTACGCAAGCTGGTGTTAAGGTTGTAGAGGGGACTCTGCATGTTTAAAATATCAGTTCATCATCCTCTGTGTTGAGTTTCTGCAAGTTGAGCGACGCGAGCTGAAGTATCGGGGCCCAGGAGGTGTAAGGGATGGCAGGTGCCTGCAAGTACAATGCCTCTGAAGCAATAGGTAGGAAGACATCATAGCTCCTACGGTTTCAGTGGATTGTGAAAAATCTGAAATCAGATTCAGATCTTGGCTTAGACGCACATCTGGTGTACTGCCACACCATCCTTATTACATGCCCAGCCACAAATCACATTTCCAGCAATAGCAGGCCCCCCAAAGCATCACAGCACGAAAGGGGAAAACAAACTGCGAGGCTTTACTCCATAGATGTGCCGTGTCTGGACCAGAACCAACACGAGTGCTGGGCAGAGTGGGAAGGTGTGCACAGCAGCGCTGGCTCTGTGTAAGCAAAGTCGAGGGCTGTCGCAAGGGTTTGTTTCATCAGCACTAAGTTCTCCTCCGACCGTCCTCATACTTCGCCTGCTAGGTCTCCCAGCATGGTGTCTCAGGGGGCCTCAACTCTAAATCATGTAAGAAACTAGGGAGCCTACAAAAAAAAAAAAAAAAAGGCAGATGGCAGCATCCACTGCAGACCAACTGGGTCAAGATCTCTGGGATTCAGATCCAGGCGTTGTTGTTTTTCTAAAATGCCTCCCCTGTGATTTTAACGTGCAGCCGGGTTTGAGAACCACTCAGGACCTTAGGAACAAATCCTGTGTGGTACAGCTGCTGGTGAGTGAGGTTCAGCCCTGGAGGAGACTGATTTCTAGTTTGACAGCAACTAGAAATATTGGCTGCCACAGGCCTCAGCTGGTAGCAAACTCCGAACTACCACAGCCAATAACTCCGATCGGAACACGTATAGCTGCTACCTAGCTACACCATCTCCCCCCCCCCCCCGCCCCCCGGAGGAAGCAAAGGCAAGGCTTCTAGAGGGCAGAGATATCAAAGGAATCCTCTCCCTCCGAAACAAAAGAATGAACATACTCAGGAGAATTCTTTGTGATTTTTCTCGTGGTTAAATAGGAAACCAATTACTTCTTATCTGTCGTGTTTATCACCCACCGGAGGGCTTTGTCGCCAGTCAGCGTTTCAAGTCTCTCCACCAGTGACCCTGTGCCACAGACAGGAGACAGCATCTCAGAGTGCATTTCCTGGCCTCTTCCGACAGGTTTACGCAGGGCCTGGCACAAACTTGGACCCTTCCCCTACTCCTGTAAAGGAAATACAAGAAAAATAAGGCCAAGCCCTGGCCTCCAGAAAAACTCCAGTTTAAATGGAAAACTAAAACAAAAATGCGCAAAACGTTCACGAAGACATCGACTCTCAGTTCAAGGAAGCACCAGAAGACGGTCGGTTGCCAAAATTGTTGCAGACACAAAACTCAGTGAGTGAGTTCAGAGGAGAAAGAACACAACATATTACTCACTTGGGTAATGAGTAACAATGAGGGAACACTTTCCAGGAAGGATGGACCTGCTCTGGGTTTTAGAGAAGGGACAGGATTTGGATTGGCGGAGAGAAGGGAGAAGGGCTTTACTGATACAGGAATCCTGAGAATCAGTGCAAAGGGCCACTGTTGAGTAAAAGGCCTGTTTCTCCGTGAATTATTTTCCGATCCGTCATTGGGGAACAGCCTCCTAGTAGCCACATGTCTTCTCCCTTCAGCACAATCGGATAGGTTTTGCCAGATTCTTTTTCACATCCCCGGAGTACTGTGTTGCTGCTGTTGTTTTTTGCACTTGGCCTACTAGGGTCACCCGCGAGGACAGCCTGGCAGGCCTCCGTCCGTGGCGATGGTGTGCGTGGGGAGAGAGCAGATCACCTTGCCCTTTGCCCCCCCCCCCCCCGCCCCCGAGATGTGGTGGAAGGTCCTTCCTCGGGGAGAAGGCGTCACGCGGTGCTTCCGAACTCCAGCCTGCCGCCTCGGCACCGAGGGTTTCAGCCCTCTGCGACTCCCTAAGTCGTCTGCGCAGCGGCAGCCTGCCGCTTCACAAAACGGTGATAGTGATCCATTTCTTGAATTTGTAATCCCTCTGTGTTTCGTCACTGATTGTGGAGAGCTTTGTGATGCAAAATACACACTAGGAGGTGATTGGGGAATGAATACGGCTTCCGCACTCACCTGAGGGTTTCCTTCCTTCCAGCCCTGTCCCCTTCCCCACCGGATATAGCTGAGAAATTGAAAAGCTGAGCAAGACCTTCCCTCTTTTGTACTCTATCCGGTGCGAATTCGGCAAAGCAAATGAAACTCCCCTCTTAGGCCAAACGTAGAAACTCCCTTCCCAGGGTTTGGGGGTAATGAAACCCAAGGTGTGCTTTGCACAGCCAAGCACTTTTCTCCTTGAGCCGTCAACCCCTGTGCACAGCAAGGGAATTTTAGCCCATTATGTTTCTGATTCATTTGCACTTAACTCATCAAGATATTGTTTTGTATGAGCTGTTTGATGTCCGAAGCACCTTATGAGCCTTTTTACGACCCTTTTATCTGAGAAGCTGGGAATTATGCCTAGCCAAGAATAAACAGAACTCAAAGGTTCGAGCTCAGTTCAAAACGTGGAACCCCTATGTAGGCAAAGGCTAAATAGTCTGTCCTTTCTGAGTTATGCTGTGTTTAATTAAAAAGGGACCCGGGGGCGTATAAGACAAGGAAAAAAGGGACCCTGATTCCAAACTGCTTTCCTGCAGTCCTGGGAATGGTTGGCATTAATTAGCATGGAAAAATATATCCTCGTTTATATCCAGCCTATTTCTGAAGTGAGGTATACTGATAAGCAGATTTCATTTTTTGTTGCTGTTGTTTCCCTAAGCAGTGGTTCTTAATCAGATGAATGAACTTGTTTGTACTAGTTAACTTTGCTGGAGTTTAGGAGTTGTATTTAAAACAGATTTTATCCTACAGTGATATTAATTTGATAGGATCCATGATCTGTAAACCATTGGTTATCTTGGTCTCTCCTGATAAGGAAAAAAAGTGCCGAGGATTTCCAGTTGGTGAGCACATTTGGGCAGAATCTTTCACACGTCACAAATTGCAGATGGGAGGCAGTGATCTCGAACATGCAGTCACATTGCGTGACCATCTGACACCTTCCATTTAGAAAAATAATACTTTCCTCCCAGCATACGCTCCCTGCTGCAACCAGCACCAAAAATTATGCCTGGGAGAGCCGTTCCTCCCAGACCAGGGTCTTAAATATTTCTTAGGCGGCTTTTAAAAGATTCATACTGCGGCAGCACCTAGCCCACACCCTAGTCACCCTTAGAAAAATCCTGAAAAGGCGACTTCTGAAAAGATGCAGCCGATAACGAAAACATCCACAAAGAACAAAAGGGGTGGGGGTGGGGGAAGTAGAAGGAGAGGAGAAAATTACACCAGACACATTTGTAAGGTGATTTATTCTTGTCTTCTGTGTGATTCAAGCATATTCACGTTAAAGTCAATGGACTTCTTTGTCGGCTCATTTCTAAGCCGCTTCACAGTGGCATAGAATTTCGCAGTCCCCAGGAGGGGGACCGGAGTCTCCGGGATTGTATATAACTTGCTCATCTGCCAGTGTTCTGCACTAACCCTTGCTCATTTAAGACAAGGAAGAGCATCTCTGCCTGGCCTCCTTCCCTGTACATTTAATGACCCCTGGCAAGAGCAACGGCAGTGATTTCCGACAGACATGTTCAAGCAGAGAGGTTTTTAACCAGAAATTCAGAATTCTGATAGAATGTCCAAATGGGCACAGCTTATTTGCTGATAAACAAAGGCCATGACAAATTCTGTATCCAATTTCTGCGCACGCGCACGCGCACACACACACACACACACACACACACACACAGAGGTTACATGACTCTATGCACACACACGGAGCATGCGTGACTATCCCCTCTCCTTTCCCAGAACGAAAGCAAATACACTTTTACAACCTGCTAGGTCACCAATACCAATTTTGTAAGAATGAAGAGGGCCTGGGCAGCTGCTGGCCCACGAGAACTGACCCTAACCTGTTTTCTTAGAATCCTTTGGGGAAATGGGATGGGGGGGAGGGGTATCGCTCTATGATCACAGAACAAAGGTGGCCAAAACAACCACCTGCTTAAAAAAAAAATACTACCTTCTTCTCATTTTCACACTGCCCTAGGTTTCGGGGGATTTCCCAGCAGCAGCAAATAAGTGATTTAAAGGTTGTATGTATCAGGATTTAACCAAAATGTTTAAAAAGAGGGAAACTTTTTTTTATTAAAACCAAATGGTACTTACAAGATGAACACCCTACTCTCTTTTCTTACAGAAAAAGGAAGCAGATAGCCCGATAATTATGTATAGTAGGAACACCACCTTTCACTTTTATAATGAAGGGAAAGTGCTTGAAAAGTTGTTTCATCAGAGAGGTGGACAGGTGGGTTTGTTCTCAAGAAAGCTCTCGTGTCATCTGCAGAGGATTTGACTTATTTTCCTGCGGCTCTTAAGAAACATAGAAGCAACACTCATTTGTAAAATCAGCTCCACTTCTGTGTCCAAGGAACAAGAATAGCAAGCAGAGGACTTCGAAAAGAAAAAGCAACGAACAAGAGAATGCTGTTTTGATCAGGACTGTCTCCGGAAAATCCATCGCTCCATAGTTTCTGCACAAATATTTTAGCCTGACGTAGTTCCTACCAGATCTCTAACTTGTTAAAGTCTGTAATGACAATACTCTCAGGCTTACAATCTACCTCTCATTATCTCTCTCCTTGTTTCTACTTGCCTGTGGATATTCAAACATACATACATATTTGCGTACATGCAAGCAATTCAATCAGGTAACGTGTGAAACACCAAATGAAATAAAACTCCCTCCTCGGATAATCTGTCCAAAGGATCCACACACACCATGGCTTCGTAGTAGGTTTGAACAGTGTTTGACTGCCTGATGGTTTCAGTAGGTATCAGTGGTGGGTATAACCCCAGTCCATTTGTCTACTAGATACCTCTTAATCTTCACACCATAACTGTAACCTCATCACTAACGCAGTGACGAGGTATATTGTATTATTCAGATCAGTTAAACAAATGAAATGCCTAACTCCTAAAAGCTCCATATAATTGAAGCAGTAATGATTTGGGCCTGAACTATCGTCTCTATTGTCCAGGTAACGGCCAAGTCTTGATTTGGTATTGAACTCGGGAGATCTATCGTAAGAGGGAGATAATAATGAGACCTCCCGTTCACTGAGCACTTATCATAGGCCACGCGCAGTTTTAAACACTTTAAACGTATTTGAGCAAGGTCCTCTTACCTTCTTTACAAATAAGGAAGCTCAGACACAGAGAAGTTAATTACTCAAGATAGCAGAGTTCGTGAGTAGTAGTGGTTCCAGGTCCAGTGTTTGAACACCGGCAGACTAAATCCACCCCGCGTGCTCTCCGCCTCTATGTAAGCTGCCTCCTGGTGAATTCCACTCACCTGTTAGTACCTGGGAGACTCTAAGGGGAGGAAACAACAGGGGACAGAAGAAATTCCTTATGTTGGTGGAAAGGACGTGGTAGTTAGTATACTTTACAGGTTCAAATCTATTACCTTAATGAGGAAAGCATTTTATGCTGAGAATGGTAGGCCAGAAAGATGGAAAGAATTTAAGCTCTGTGATATCACCGACCCAACCCCGAATGCTCTGCTCGGTCTCCAGACTTCCAGAGATGTTCCAGGTATCCTTATCATCTTTATGACTTTTTTGTTATGTTGTATTATGGAACTATTACTTTTAAAGTTGTATATCCCATAGAGTGTAGAAAAACCATATTAACATCCTCTATTTAATAGTTATTAATTCCCCATAAAGGGGTGTCCCTATTTTTGTCTAGTATTTACTTAACTGTCATGATATGTTAACTGATAAAAGAAATTACACATCAGATATTTAAACCATAACAAGAAAAAAATGAAACACTAAATGAATGTTAATGGAGACATTTTTTATTAGAAACCTTAGTGCTATAGTTAGAATCACCATTTTGTGTGTGTCTTAAAAATGGTTTACGTGAAAGAGACGACGTCTAAAATCATCAGCAACATATCTTAAGAAGAGAGGTAGAGAAGAGTAACATTTGTATCATGATTCTTTTTAGAAGCATTTGCCAAAACTGAACTAAAAGTGTCCTACCCAGTTTGTAATGTCATTCTCAAAACTGAAAAAAATAAATGTGATGTAAACGTAAAAAAGCCATAATGTAGAACTAATCACTTGTCAACCTTATTTTTAATTGAAGCCATTTTGTGGTGGCTTTTATGAGGACAGATTCATACAACATTCCATATCTTTCCCTTCAATTTCTTCAGACAATCAAACAGAAATTTCTTAATATTAAATTGAATAGATGCCAAACAAACTTTGGGTGGATGCTTTCCCACCTCTTCTTCATTAAAAAAAAAAAAGATGGGGAGTAGGATTCACCATCATTCATTCAACAAATATGTACAGAGTTTCTGTTATGTAGCAGGCGCTATACTAGGGACATAACACTAAATGAAACAGACAAAAATGCCTGTCCATATGGAGCAGACATTCTAGTTGAAGGAGACAGATAATTAACAAACAAAAATAAGTAAAAGTAGTGATAATTATAAGTGATATAAAGAAAATAGAGCAGGAATGGAGAATGGGGAATGACTCTGAGAAGAGGGTGTGTGAATTTAAATAGGAAGCTCACAAAAAAATGGCACTTAGGGGCGCCTGGGTGGCACAGTCGGTTAAGCGTCCGACTTCAGCCAGGTCACGATCTCGCGGTCCGTGAGTTCGAGCCCCGCGTCGGGCTCTGGGCTGATGGCTCAGAGCCTGGAGCCTGTTTCCGATTCTGTGTCTCCCTCTCTCTCTGCCCCTCCCCCGTTCACGCTCTGTCTCTCTCTGTCCCAAAAATAAATAAACGTTGAAAAAAAAAATTTAAAAAAATGGCACTTGGATAATGACCTGAAGGTAGTGAGGTGCCAGCTCTGTGGATATCCAAAAGTATTTCAGGCAGAAGGCATTGGCAAATGCAAAGGCCCTGGGGCAGCAGCATGACTGGCATTCTCAAGAATCAGCATGGAGATCACTGGAGCTGAGTAAGCAAGGGAGAAGGACTATAGCTGAATGTAAGATCCCTGAGGTAACAGAGACAGCCTGGGCAGGGAGCACCTTGAAAGCTTTTGAGATAACCTTGGCTTAAAATACTGTTATAGAACTAGGGCTTGAAAAAAACAAACAAACAACCTATGGTCATCCTTTGGTTATTATATATCTTTTTACTCTGTTTCTTATGTGATCGGGTCTGTTAGGTACAGCCAGGAAAATATGACTGTGCATCATATATCAGATGAAAAGGACATGATCAGCTTGAAATGAAATCGGTCTAATCGGTTATTTTTTTCTTCACCGTAATTCTCTGTAGCTTTGCAAATTAAATTTTTCTTCATGGCTTTTTAGATTTTGTATGATCTTTTATTTTTGCATTGCCCCCAAAGCCTTTGGGATTGTTATAAATTTTAATCCAATAATAATGCTAACTGAGTTTTAATAAAGACTTGCCCTCCCTCTCTCCATTTCTCCTTAAAAGCAAACATTCTCTCTTTTACCAGCTTCTCTTGGCATTTACCTCCATATTTGTAAAAAGTTTTCTGAGGAGTCCAGGAGGGCTCCTGGGTGGCTCAGTCGGTTAAGTGTCCAACTTCAGTTCAGGTCATGATCTCACGATTCATGAGTTCGAGCCCCACGTCGGGCTCTGTGCTGACAGCTCAGAGCCTTGAGCCTGCTTCAGATTCTGTGTTTCTCTCTCTACCCCTCCCCTGATCACACTCTGTCTCTCCTCTCTCAAAAGTAAATAAACAAAAAAAATAATTTTTTTCTTAGGTTGCTATCTTTGTCTATGTGTTCTCACTTTCTGATACCTGCCACTTTTCCCCATTTTAATATAATTAAAACAAAAACATAGCTAAATAAAAAAAATCAGTGTTCACATTACTGTGTACTATAGATTGAAATAATTACTATAATTATATTTTCTTTCTAGTACAATTTCCCCTTCTAGAACTTATTTTTGCCTTTGTCCTTTACCTGAATGGCTTTGTAGAAGCAAATTCTTAACTTTTTCCAACTACTCCTTTGAGGTCACCATACATTTAAAACTAGTTATGTATTTTTTTCAAATGCTTAAACATAACTGAAACTCTACCAATCCCTTTTTCACCTGCCCCATTTTTTTTCTGGGAATTTTCTTCCTAGAACCCTCAGTTTTTCTTCTTCATCCCAAGACTTGTTTCTCATTAAGCCTATGACAAAGAAAGCATCCTGGAATTTGACTTCTCAGTCTTCTTTTTTTTTTTTTTTTTTTTTTTTTTTTTTTTTTTGTCCCTGGGCCCTCATCTTCCTTTTCTTTGCTTCTTAGTTCTGCCAAAGTATATCCTCTGATAATTTGTTTAAAACGAATTAATTAATTGATTTTTAAATAAGGTACACAGGAGATGAATGAGAAATGGCTTTATTCCATGTTCAAGCTCTTGATTGATGGTTTGATTAGGTAGAGAATTCTGGATTGAAAATGAAATTGTGCAAAGAATTTGAAGCCTTTTACCCCCTGGGTGTCTGCCATTCCCAATGTTTTGCCTGAATATGGTAATTTCAGTTCAATTCATTGTGATGTCTTGAATCTCAAATCTCATATTCTTCAGGGCAGAGAAATTGCCTTTTCATTAATCAATTATTTCACTCTGTTTTCTGTGCCATCTTTTTCTACAAGTCTTATTGATTGAGTGTTAGATCTTTTGGACTGATCCTTTATAGAGAGAGATTTTTCTCATATTTTCCCATTTTTTATCTTTTTATCTTACTTTTGAAGTATTTTCATAATTTTATCTTTATGGTAATGGTGGTGGTGGTGGTGGTGATGGTGGAGTTCAGTTTGTTGGTTGGTTGATTTTTAGTATTTTCTTCTGTCCCAAGCGTTATCTCTATTTCTTTAAAGTTTATTTTTGGTTTTATTTTTTAAATTTCTCTTTTCGACTTTCACCAAAAATAGGGTTACACTTATCTCAGTTTCTGTTTCCATTTAAGATTCACGGTAGGAAAGTATGTTTGAACATCCATGTCATTAGACAAGGCTGGTTGTTGATTGGCAAGCAATGTTCTTGAGCCCTGAGACTCCACCTGCTAGTTTATTCAGAGAATAGCTCAAAGCCTTCCACCTGGTCAAGGGGAAGGTGAAGGAAGCCGACTTTACTGGGCAAGTAGAGACTCCTGGAATCTGATACCATTAATGCATTTCTGTGTGTGTGTGTGTGTGTGTGTGTGTGTGTGTGTTAATGTATTTCTAGCCAGCCCTGATTTTCAGAGTATCTTCAACCATTTCCTGCACTAGACTGAGAACTCCAAATCCCAAGTAATTAGAGGTTTGCAGGTGCAAATCAGCTCACTTTTTGTCACAAGACCTTTGGATTAGCCTTCTCCACATTTATGACCCCATCAAACGTCATTTTCCAAAATATATTAAAATCCCTTATCTGCTACTTTCTTCTGTCCTTTTATCTTTGTTCTTACAAGTCTATTTTATCCTTTTATTATCTTTTTAGAAGTGACCTAGAGGAAGAGGAGATGGTATGATCATACAACCTTCTCCGATTTTTACCTGTGATTTTTATTTTTAACATTTAAATTTGTTTTCTAACTTTCTTGCTAAAAAATAACAAATCTGAGAATATGTTGTTTTGATTTGGTTTCAGATTAAATAATGTCTAACAGAGCAGCTACTTATAAACATTTATTTGCAGTAGTGAATATAATGAAAGTATTCTGTAATTTAATGATTACAATATAAGTTATTGATTCATCAATTAGTGAATTAGAGCTTACTTATAGCATCAAGTAAATATTTTACCTTGTCTATATGAAGAACTCTCCTCTTCATTCTATAAAATGATTGAGCTTTCTTTTCTTGTGGGGAGTGCTTCTAGTTAATATTTTAGCCTCATTAATATTAATTTCCTTAGTTCTAAAAAGCCATATTAAAATAATGTAAATAAACATTCTAATAGGAGACTGCTTTGAGTTTTCTACTGAAAGACCCTGAATGGATTCAGGACTAGCTACCACCAGGTCATATCACACTGTATAATATTGGGTCCCCCATGGAACCTATATCCTGCTTTGGTCAGCCTAGCCTATGTTCCCTGAAGTTCAAGGCACTGAAGTTTCCATGCTAAGATCTTACCATCAAAAGAAAGATTTCCTCCTGGATTTTTTTCTCCAACTGACCACAGATTGTTTTAAAAAATAAAAACAAAAGCACTAATATGGTAAGTCTCAGCGTGCCCTTAGATCTGTGATTAAGCAGGATAAGCAATAACGCTGACAGGTTGCCTTGATAAATTTCAAAAGCCAAATGAAACTGTTGGCTCTTGGGAACGAATTCACTGGAGGATGTTACACTACTCTTAAGGAGTAGTCACTGGAGATTTCCCCAGGACTCTGCAGACTGAACAAAAACTCTTGGAAAAAACAAAATAGAAGGGCAAAGGAAAGGGGCGCCTGGGTGGCGCAGTCGGTTAAGCGTCCGACTTCAGCCAGGTCACGATCTCGCGGTCCGTGAGTTCGAGCCCCGCGTCAGGCTCTGGGCTGATGGCTCGGAGCCTGGAGCCTGTTTCCGATTCTGTGTCTCCCTCTCTCTCTGCCCCTCCCCCGTTCATGCTCTGTCTCTCTCTGTCCCAAAAATAAATAAACGTAAAAAAAAAAAAATTTAAAAAAAAAAAAAAAAAAGAAGGGCAAAGGAAAAAATAAAGGAAAACTTATGATCAGTTTTTTTTAAATTTTATAACAGCTTTATTGAGATATAATTCAAATGAAATAAAATTCACCCTATTAAAGTATACAATTCAGGGGTTTGTAGTGTATTCAGAGTGGTGTAGCCACCATCACTCTACTTTTAGGACATTTTTATCATCTCAAAAAGAAACATCATACCTCTTAGCGGTCACTCTCCTTTCTCCCTTCCCTCAGCTGCTGGCAACCACTAATCTACTTCCTGTCTTTATCGATTTGCCTATTCTGGACATTTCATATAAATGGAATATTTGGTCTTTTGTGTCTGACTTCTCTCACTTAGTATAATGTTTTCACGGTTTATCCATGTTGCAGCATGGATCAATATTTCATTCCTTTCTGTCACCGGTAATATTCTATTATATGGTGATATTAAACAAATATATCTCTTTTACTTTATCCACTCATTAGTTGAAGGACCCCTTCTGGACCCCTTCAACATTTGGAGTATAATAAATACTTTAATGAACATTCATGTACAAGTATTTTCTAGACAGAAGTATTCATTTCTCATGGGTATATTCCAAAGAGTGAAATGGCAAGTCAGAGGTTTAAATTATTGAGAAAATGCCAAACCATTTTCTGAACTAGCTGCACTATGTTACAACACCATCAGTGTATTGGGGCTTTGGTTTCTCCGTATCCTCACCAACACTTTTTCTTGCCTTTTTTTAAAGCTGCCTTAGTGGACATGGAGTGGCATCTTATTATGATTTTTATTTGCAGTTCCCTAATGAATAATTATGTCGAGCATGTCCTCCTGTGCTTATTGGCCATTTGTATATCTTCGTTGAAGAAATGTCTGTACAAATCTTTTTATAAATAGGGACTATTTCTTGGCTTTCAATTCTATTCCATTGATCTATATGTCTTTCCTCTGCCAGTACTACACTGTCTTGATTAGCTTTGAGCTAACTTTTGAAAGTGTGAGTCCTCCAATTTTGTTCTCGATTTTCAAGATTGTTTGTGGCTATTTTGAATCCCTTGTGCTGCCGCATGAATTTAAAGATCCACTTGTCAAATTCTGAAGTAAAACAAAAAAGCAGCTTGGATTTTGATTGGGATTGTGTTGAATATGTAGATCAATTGGGGAGTATTGCCATTTTAACAATGTTAAGTCTTCTAATACATGAATATGGGATGTCCTTCCATTTATGTAGGTCTGCTTTTATTTATTGAAACAACATTTTTCAGCTTTCAGGGTGCAAGTCTTACACTTCTTTTGTTAAATTTATTCCTTTTTTTTTTTAATTTTTTTTTTCAACGTTTATTTATTTTTGGGACAGAGAGAGACAGAGCATGAACGGGGGAGGGGCAGAGAGAGAGGGAGACACAGAATTGAAACAGGCTCCAGGCTCTGAGCCATCAGCCCAGAGCCTGACGCGGGGCTCGAACTCCCGGACCCCGAGATCGTGACCTGGCTGAAGTCGGATGCTTAACCGACTGCGCCACCCAGGCGCCCCTGTTAAATTTATTCCTAAATATTTTATTATTTATGATATCATTATAAGTGGAATTATTTTCTTAATTTCACTTTCAGATAGTTGGACAACTGATTTTTGCATAGTAATCTTTTGTCCTGCAACTTTGCTGAATTCACTTATTCTAATATTTTTCATGTGGATTTCTTGGGAAATTTTCAGTAAGATTTTGTCATCTATGAACAAAGATAGTTTTGCTTCTTCCTTTAAAATCTCTATGCCTTTTAAAACAACAACAACAAAAATCTCTATGCCTTTCAATTCTTGTTTTTGCCTAATTGCCCTGAGACCTCCAGCACAGTGTTGAAGTGTAAGAGTAGATATTGTAGTCTTGTTGGTTCTATCCATCACCAGAAGTGTAATATCAGCAGTGGGTTTTTCCTGGACACATTTTATCAGATTGAGGAAGGTCCTTTTAATTGTTAGTTGAGTGTTTTTATGATGAAGCATTAATGGATGCTTCTCCTGCATCTATTGAGATAATCATGTAGTTTTAATTCTCTATTCTACCACTAAGATATATTACATTGATTGATTTTCAGGTGGTAAGCCAATCATGCATTCCTGAGATAAACTCCATTTGGCCATAGTGTATAAACTTGTTTATATGTTGCTGGCTAACAGTTTGTATTTTAGTTGTGATCAAATATTTTGCACACTATTGGAAATGTCGTGATTTAATGTGAAACACTTAAGTATAACAACAATAATAATATGCCTGTCTGGCTCTGTGCTAGGCATTTTGATGTCCATTGGCTCATTTAGTCCCTGTACTGACCCAATGAATTAGATGCTAATATTATCCTAACTTTATAGATTATAAACCTGATTCTCAGAGAAGTTATGTAACTTTCACAAGGTCACAGTACTAGTGAGTGGAGATGCTGGTATTCTAAACCAGTCTAACTCCATAACTGAGTTTTAACCACCACATTCTAAGAATATACATTGAAGTATGGATACTTCTGTATCTTTTCTTTATATTTTTGCTTCCATCTGTCTGTCATTTTCAGGGTTCAGGCCATAAAGATGAATAAATAGTGCTGACTGATGGAGTTGTTTCTTGGACAGAAGTATATAAGTTCATTCAATCTAGATTCAGTTTGTCACTCATACACCATGATTTGTAAAGATGACAGCCTATAGGATGACTGAAAATAAATCACAAATACACCCTGAATTCAACTAGAAAATGTACAAATCCATTTTACTAAAATGCAGAATTAATGATATCGTATTCACTGTCTTTAGCATTTGTAGGATTGTTTGTTCCAGGTGTTTAGAAAGAAAATTTCCCTAAGATTGTCTTACCAGATCTGTTTGGGTCCCTCAAGTAATGGATATATTAAGGATAAAGAGTTTGTAGAGGAACAAAGTCTTTTTTTTCAATATATGAAATTGATTGTCAAATTGGTTTCCATACAACACCCAGTGCTCATCCCAAAAGGTGCCCTCCTCAATGCCCATCACCCACCCTCCCCTCCCTCCCACCCCCCATCAACCCTCAGTTTGTTCTCAGTTTTTAAGAGTCTCTTATGCTTTGGCTCTCTCCCACTCTAACCTCTCTTTTTTTCCCCCTTCCCCTCCCCCATGGGTTTCTGTTAAGTTTCTCAGGATCCACATAAGAGTGAAAACATATGGTATCTGTCTTTCTCTGTATGGCTTATTTCACTTAGCATCACACTTGTAGAGGAACAAAGTCTTAAAGGGAATATGCAAGACTTGAATAGCCTTAAAAAGAAATGGAAATAACATGTTGGATTCAGGGAACATTGTTTTCTTTTTCCAGAATACTCTTGAGTACGATCAGATTGTTTTATAATTCAAAGGGGGAGAAATATTGTGAATAAATAAGCCTATTTTGAAGGAAAAAAGAGACTATGATTATAACTCTATATTCTAATATCATTTTGAATCTTTGTTCTATTCTTTCCTATTTTCTAACATATTTCCCATGCCCTTTAAATTTCCTGTTACTAATAATCTCCTGGGTTTTTTTCTCAGAAGTTTCTCAGAAATCTCAGCTGCCCAGAAGAGAGCTTTGAAAAGACTTGTACCCCAAAATAACGTTCTACAGAAAATTACATTCAAATTAAACATGAGCTAAAATGAATTAAAGTTTGCAATTTTTTCCTGATGTCTCAGTTCTTACCTGTAGCTAATAGATCATGTCTCAAGGTACATAGGCATTCAGAATGCATGGTCCTCCCAAAGTACCTCAGACTCCAAATCTGAAATCCGGGGGCTAATATTTAAGAAGCAATTCATCAATTCTACTCGTATGAATAGAATTTCAGAGCAGCCCTTACGTTTATCGTTAAGAAGAGTTGGAAGAAAGGAGCCCAGCTCAACTCTCCCTGCCCTAAATTCTCACCATTCCGTGCTCTGCTTTTTCACAAAGCAACCCTGTATGAAGTGTCAGCCCCGCGCCCTCCCCCACTGCCCGTCTGTAGCACTGCATGGCTTTGCATTGCTTAAGGATAAACAGGTTGGAGTTGCATATGGTTAACATTTTTTGTTTGAGCTGGTGCAGGGAGGGATTGTTTAGCATCTGCAGGTCTCACATGGTGTCACGGGCAGTAAAGGAATGACTGAAGTAGTTGCAGACAGCATGGAGTCTACATTCCTCTCTTTGCCTAAGAAATCATGATAATTAAATTAACATGGGTTGAATACAAAGCATGAGAGCAGAGACATTAGAACAGAAACCCCTGTCTCAATGTGTGATCACCATATTTACCTGTATTATATGAGGCAATAAAAACCAGAGGAGAAAAGTAATAAAAACAAAACAGTAATAAAAACTTATATTTGCATAATTTCCTTCAGCCCCAGGATTCCAAAGCATTTAATGAAAATCATATAGGAAAACCTGTCATGGCACATGTGACTTATAACTGGCAGAAGAGCTCATTAGCAATTACAGGGTGGCCAAAGGAACTGGAGACAAATTGCATTTTTGGAAAAGCATCCTGTTTTGGGTCTTCTGATTCATCCTGTTACTCTTATGGCTATGAATCAGAGTAATCGATGCCAGACATACTCCCACTTACAATTCGAAAGTGGTGAGAATCATTAAAAGGGCACAAACTTGTCAAATTATATCAAGGTGGGATGGTGAAATTCATGCTTACTTAGGGAGCTGTCAAGTGCACACTTTATTTCCGTTTAGTCTCTCCTCATCAGAGCTTCCCAGTGTGGAGGGAAAGGGGCAGGCCTTGGTCTTGTGTGCTCAGCATTGTGGGGGTTCCCAGGCATCTTTCCTATCCACCACTTGAAATTCATACTGTGGTATGAAATCAGGCTGGTTTTGTCATGACTTTGAAAGATTTGTAAGGCACAGATGTTAGCTCCAGCTGTTTTTATCTGTGATCTGCAGGCTAAGGTGGTCCTTTGTAAGTTGTGCTCTTGCAAATGCCATTAGAGTGTGTTCTACTAACACTCACATATCGAGAATCCCCACATAAAAATAGATTCAAGAGATAAATTGTGCTTTAAGTCAAGAGGATTTCTTTTAAAGATTAGACAGTAATAAAATGGCTACTTTCACAGAACATGAGGACCTCCGTGGAAAAATCTATTGCTTTTCAATGCAACAAAATCTCTTGGATGTGTCAGGCATATGCCACTTATTATACTCATAACGCTACCATTCATACGAATAATAGTGAATGCACACAGTGCATATTCCGTAATGTATTTAAACGTGTTATCTTATGTAAGTCTCAACAACACAATGAGGTGGGTACTACATTTATTCCCATATAAGGTGAGCCAAACCAAAGTTTGGAGTGGTTAAAATTACCTGCTAATGTCACATAGTCATTTGCAAAGTGCCTTAGATTCTAAGATGAAGTCACAATGAGATCATTCTTGACTCTTACTTTTCGTACTTTTTAACTGAAAGAAAAGTGAAGAGTAAAATCTCACAAAGTCAGAGATCAAACAAACAACAAATGCAAAATCAAGCCTGTATCCTAGCTATTGATATCATATCACTATTTTTTATCAATTTACCTAACAAAGACTATCCATATTTTTCATTGTTATAGTTGAGATCACAACTAAACTATTATAATGCCAATTACATGAGAAAAATAAACCATAACACTATCTCTTGCAAAGGGTTTTTATGTTCTACTTTGATATGACTTCATGAGACAAGATATAATAAATGCCATTATCTATTTGCCAACTTTTGCAATTCACTTATTCACTCCATACATTCCAAATTTCAGTCTCCCCTCTAAAATCCTTCCAGCACTAAAATTCAATGATTCAATCATTCCAAGTCCCATCAGTTTTTGAAAGCATGTTTTCTTTTATATTCATTATTCTTTTTATGTCTTTCAGAATGTAAGACAGTTAATATTAACCAAGTATTCTCAAATAGTCTCATATACATTGGGTGTTCATTATAGCAATTTTTACTCCAACAAACCTTCCTGAATCAACCTGTTATAAAACAGAACATCCCAGTAAGGCAGATATATACTATCACCTGCTACAGCTTCCCAAAGCATTCTTCGTAAGTGATGTTTTATGCTACGTGATTAGAAAGCACTGCCATCTTCCTTAAGGTTCAACCTGTCATAACTATGGAGATGGGAAATAAGAACCTCTGCCTAGCTTTGTACTCAGATCATTTGTGAAGCAGAAGTAAGGAATTACATAAGAATTCAGGAGAGCAAAGAATCATGGTTCATATTTCTTGAGCATTTGCTCTGTCCAACACTTTATAGGCATTCCCTCATTTAAATTAAATGTATTCATAGTAACTAACAATCATGGCTAAGACTTCTTGAGCATTCCCTCATTTAATACTCAACAATAACCCTATGAAGTAATGAAGTAGATCATTAATATGCTACTCAACATATTATTATTATTTGGAATCTGCACATTTTACTTAAACGGTGACCCTCCAATTCCTCCCCAGTGAATAACAGAGACTGCTATTTGCCCATCCAATACTTAGTCTCCCCTTCTTTCTTTACAAAGCCAACCTTCATTGTGTTGAGGGTGCCCATCCAAAAATCTGCACTCCAGTCTCTCCTGTGGTGAGAGGTGTTCCTGCTACATACTCCTGGCCAGTAATAATTAAACAGAAATTTCTGGGTAGGGATTCTGGGCAGGTCTTTTTAAATAGGACAGTCTTCGCCAGCTTGTTCCCTTTGTGATTTTGTCCTTTATCCTTCCCCCTTCTTTCTGCCTCGAAGATTTGACAACCAGCTGCCTTTTTTTTTTTTTCACGTATTAGAATGAAGCCACCCTATAAGGATGGTAGAGTAGCAATGTAGAAAAGTTTTGGCCCCTGATGATATGCGGAGACCTCCTCACCAGCAATGGACTTCTACCTCTGGAGTTCTCATTACATGAGGGAAAATAAACCCTGTTACTTGTTTAAGCCACTCTTTACTGGTTTTTTCCCTATTATATGCAGCACATTAAAGTGTGGTATCAAACTTTAGAAACCTTTGCAGAAATAAAGAAAGGGGGGACTTGTATGTATAAAAGCAGTCAACATATCAGAACAGTAATCTCCCTCCAACTTCCTAAGAGTAAACGTGATGAGGGCTTCTTTCAACTTCTGTCTGCTATTGAAATGTCTAAAATTCCACAAAGACCCTAAAGACCCAGCCTTCCCTTAAACATTTCCCCATCGTTTTTGCCTGATGGCCTAGAACATTTCATGTCAGTCCAGTACCTTTTGCTTATCACATTACTGATTTTCCTGTACTGTTGCATTGATTTATGGGTTTTTTTAAGTTTCCCTAAACAATAACTGGAGGCTTTTGCACGTGGAAACTGTGTGTGTGTGTGTGTGTGTGTGTGTGTGTGTGTTTTATACACTCTCCACAAACAGATTGCAAACTCTTATATACACTAACTTTCTTGTTGATTATCGGAACAAGCTTGTCCTACATTAACTTTTGATTATCGAATGGTGGGGTAGAACAGTGGTGCTCTTTTAAATCATGGCATAAGTACTTCTGTATAGCAGCCTATCATGTTGTCCCTGCTCACTACAAAGTACAGTTCTAGCCACATAGCAGATAATCAATAAATACTTTAGTGCAAAGTGTAATTGAATAGAATGATACCACTGCTTTGATTTCTATGTCTAGGTGGTCTCATATCACTTTTAAAGCACAAATTCTGATCCACTCCCTTCATTTTATTATGCTTCTCTGAACTTTTTCATACCCCAGGTTCCCCATCTGCAAACTGATAATTTTAATATGAACTAAAATAATAGTAATAAAGAAAAATGAAATATTATGCATAAAGCATATAAGATAGTATTTGGTACATAGTAAATATCCAATAATTATTTGATATAATTTTATACTTATATATAACTTTTATAACTATGATTTTCCTCTGGCCTCTTCCACTTGATTTAAAGTAATATGCTCATCTTTGCTCATTAAGAGGTTGAGATGATACACTGAAATTATATCACTGTCTCAATTATAATGTTACACTTATTTTTTAAAAATAAGTAAATAGCATGCTATTTTTATAGTCAGTGACTTCCATCATTTTTAATTTAGCAGAAATTAATTAAATAAAACATGACTACAGGTATTAAAGCAACACAATTCCTTCATACACCATTTTTCATATATTTGGATGAAAATTGAGTGCCTACCGCATTTTGGGCATTGAAGATACAATCATGACTAAGACCGGTTCTTGCCTGAGAAGTTATTGAGGGGGACATATGCTGCCAATAAATGGTCTAGGGTGGATTTTACCCTGGCACAATCACATCTTGTTATTCTTTCCATACTGTTCTGTGCCTCTAGCTATCAGGCACCTTCCTCTTTTCCAAGAAGAAAAGAATGCCTTTGCAAAATATAGTCTTCTCAGCTGGATGGAACTCAGCAAAATCTGGAGCACGTGAAATGATCCTAAAATGAGTGTTGTTGATGGACAACACCCATGCAATGAACTTCAGTCAGGGGAATAGGCAAAGTGGTGTTCACCAGGCTCTCACCGCCCTTCCTTGGCACGTCCTCCCTTGGTACTGATGCAATTTCTCTCCATATGACTCCACAATATGAGTCTCTAACCCTGACCTTCTCTAAGGTCATGTCCCTTCACCATCAAACCCTACCTATCAGCCTTGATCCTTGTGGGATGGAGGGGACTAAGGGGGATTCTTGTGTCTCTCCCTCTGTTTTCTTTTGAATCTATTATTAGTCCCTGCACTCTTTCAAATAATGCAAATCTAAATTTTAAAATAAAATCATAAAAATGCTAGAAACTGTCCTATAGCTGAAAAGGTATATAATATTAGGGTTGAAATGTGTTAGCAACTGTGACATCAAAGACACTTCAAAAGAAAATATGAACTCCACATATTTTCTGGACTGTGTGAAACAAAATGATTGAAAGCCTTTAAAAAAAAAGCTGGAAAAGACAGTCTCTTCAGCACATGGTATTGGGAAAACTGGGCAGTGACATGCAGAAGGATGAACCTGGACCATTTTCTTAAACCATACACAAAAATAAACTCAAAATGGATGAAGACAGGGAGACATCAAAATCCCGGAGGAGAAATCAGGTCAGCTTTTTACCTCGACTGTAGCAACTTGTTACTTGACATGTCTCTGGACGCAAGGGAAACAAAAGCAAAAATGAACTTTGGGACCTCATCAAGATAAAAAGCTTCTGCACAGTGAAGGGAACAATCAGCAAAACTAAAAGGTAACGGACAGAATGGGAAAGATATTTGCAAATGACATATCAGATAAAGGGTTAGTATCCAAAATCTACAAAAAACTTATCAAACTCAACACCCAAAAAACAAATAATCCAGTGAAGAAATGGGCAAAAGACAAGAAGAGACACTTCTCCAAAGAAGCCATGCAGATGGCTAACAGACACATGAAAAGATGCTCAACATCATTCATCATCAGGGAAACACAAATCAAAACCACAATGAGATACCACCACACGCCTGTCAGAATGGCAAAATTAACAACTCAGGCAACAACAGAGGTTGGTGAGGATGCAGAGAAAAAGGAAACCTTTTGAACTGCTGCTGGGAATGCGAACTGGTGCAGCCACTCTGAAAAATAGTATGCAGGCTCCTCAAAAAATAAAAAAATGGAATTACCCTGTGACACAGCAATTGTATTACTAGGTATTTATCCAAAGGATACAGGAGTGCTGATTCGAAGGGGCACATGCACCCCCATGTTTATAGTAACACTATCGATAATAGCCAAAGTATGGAAAGAGCCCAAATGTCCATTGACTGATGAATGGATAAAGAAGATATATACCTACACACATATACCTACCATGAAATATTACTCAGTGATCAAAAAGAATGAAATCTTGCCATTTGCAACTACATGGATGGAACCAGAGGGTATTACGCTAAGTGAAATTAGTCAATCAGAGAAAGACAAATATCATATGACTTCACTCATATGAGGAATTTAAGATACAAAACAGATGAACATAAGGGAAAGGAAACAAAAATAATATAAAAACAGAGACAGAGAGAGAGAGAGAGAGAGAAACCATAAGAGACTCTTAAATACAAAGAAGAAACTGAGGGTTGCTGGAGGGCTGTTGGGTGGGGGGAAGGGCTAAAGGGGTGAAGGTCATTAAGGAGGACACTTGTTGAGATGAGCACTGGATGTTACATGTGAGTGATGAATCACTAATTCTATTCCTGAAATTACTATTACACTGTATATTAACTAATTTGGATTTAAATTTTAATTAATGATTTAATTAAAATTTGAAAATAAAATAATAAAATAAATTAAAAAGCTGGAAAAAGTATAACATATATGACATCAAATTTTTACTATTTTTAATACATGGACGTTTCTTACAAGTTACTTTTTAAAAAAAGGAAGTATTCCAATAAACAAATGAGCAAAGAATATGAACAGGCAATAAAATACACACACACACACAAACTAAAGATAGACCAAGAAAATGTTTTCAGTTCTATTTTTTCAGCTAGTGAAATAGATCCTGATTTAATCAATGAGTTTTACTTAGCAGATTTATTTTAAAATTGATAATTTGGGGGGATGATGAAGAAATAGTATTAAAGGAACCATCAACACTCTCAATGAGTATAAACTGGTACAACTATGCTAGATGAAACTTTGGAAAAATATATCAATTCTTGTAATCCTAAAACTATGTACAAATGATTATAGGCGTGCCAAAGATTTATCTATCAAGATTGTTTATCATAGGCTTATTTAAAATAGCCAAAAACATGGAAATACCCTCAAACCCACAATAGGGAAATGATTGAATAAACTGTATATATCCATATAATGGGAAATTATAAACCCATTACGAATGAGATTGAAAAATAATATCTAGGATGATAGAAATATATTCACGTGATATTGTGGGAAAAGGTTACACAATAGTTTATATAGCCTGATTCATTATTATACTATTTGTAAATAAGAGTATCCATGGAAATAAAGAAAAACTACATACCACAACAGTGGTTATTTCTGGTTGATGATACTGCAGTGTTTCTTATTTTCTCTTTTTCCCTTATGTAATTGTATAAATCTTCCACAATGAACATCAATTGTTGTCATAAGAGATTATTATTTTAAAATATTAAAGTTAATGGCAAATAATTAGGTAATCAAGTAGTGAAGTAATGAATTTTGATGCAATTTGAGAAAGTTGGCTTGATATATGTAAAAGGGGAGTATCAGAGCATTTAAATCCCAATGTGGGAATGAGGAAAGCAATTGTGTAATGGAAAGAATGAAATCAAATAAAACAAGTGTGGAGAGGAAGACAGGCTGAGATTTGAAACTGATAAAGAGGAAAAATATGATGATATCTGACTAGTAGATCAGGTTAGAAAGTAAAGGAGCAAGCTTCTGGTGATTTGAATATTAAAAATGACCTTTCTATCATACAAAATAATAATGTGTTTTTATTCGGTGCAAATGTGATAATGGCCAAATTACTTACTCTAAAATGCAAACATCTTAAGGGGGAGCTAGTCGAGCACTAGATGCAGTTAATTGATCTCCAGCATGACTGGGATTTTCAGGCTGGTGTTAAGTTTAACAATCTTGAAAGGTGTTTTGGAGTTCAAATGCAAAATAAGTCCCTCCCTTGGAGGGAATTCTGTGAATTAGTTGGAGACACAGGCATTTACAGCTCACAGGTTTCCTCATTTGCTGGAGGGTATCGTTATCTTTATAGTTCTATATATAAAATAGGCAAGTGTCCTAGGTCATGCCTCTTCCCATGAAAAATTGATCATGTGCTGGGGGGTGAAGGGAAGCCCAGAAGTGTCTGCCAATGGACGGAGATACAGAATACATAAACAAACACAAAGGCGCATCAGTTTAGAAAACTGATGCCTGTCCCCAACCATAAAAGAAATTGTCTTCTTAGGGGGAAAATTGTCATTTCTGAGGACTATTCATGAACACTCCCAGGATTTTCCTATTCTCCAGAAAGAACCATTACATAGAAATTTCTACCACACTAGTGTTCCTATTTCCTAGCGCATCGATATTTCTCTATCTAGAACTAGGCTAGGCTACAGCAATAGACTGCAAATTGGACCAAAGGTTTTGGGTTAATGAAACCAGCTTCTCTGGAGAAGCGGGTATACTTGGATTTACTACTGATCTTGTTTTCCTTATATGCAAAACTGAGATAAGAATATATCAGTTGCAAGTTTGTTTACAAGACAAAAGTAAATAATATACACAAGTTCCCGATCCATAATAAACAATAGCTATCTTTAAGACATGGATTTTTGGGGGGCAAAATTGGGGAAGGCTTGTGTAAATATATAAGAAGATATGTATGTACTTGAGCTGAAATACATCATTACAGTAGCGACGTTTTTACTGACAACTTCTTATCTGAAATGTGACAAAAATCAAAAGCAAATTGTGAATGCTTATGTTCATAAGAAAGTTTGAAATTTATTTTGAATCCATATTTTCATGAGGGGTGGCCAGCATTGTAACAATTATTTTGTTTCTTTTAGCTCCATTCACATTCTTAGTGGTAAGTATGTATATTTGTACCATTTGTAAGTAATTCTATAAATTTAGCATAGTATATGTGAACAAACACACTTATTGTTTCCCTGCTCACAATAAATAAAACATTTCTGTAGCTCTGGTTCCTAAATAAAGAATAAGAAAATTAGTAAGACATTGTTAAGCTAATCTCAGTTTGAGGCTTTTGCTTTTTTTTTTTTTTTCTCCTTACCTCAACAAAATAGGCTGTTTGCCTGATTTATGTAAGTTAGAGGAAAAAACTTTTCAGATATAATAATTTTCAAAGGAAATATCTTACACAAGCTTTATTTTAGCTTGTTCTTATAGAAGCAAACTTTCTGAGCCAATGATTACATCCTATAACCATTACAGAGAGGGCAAACTATGTGGCTAAGGATTCAAAGCCAGTTAACAACAAAGCCTGGTTTAAAACTCATGAACAAAGAAACAAGACAGAGACAGACTCATAAATACTGACAACAAACTGGTGGTTGCCAGACTAGACAGGATGGGGGGTGGCGGGGGGGTTGGGCGAAAGAAGTGAAGGGGATTAAGATGTACAAACTTCCATTTATAGGTCATGGGGATAAAAAGTACAGCATAGGGAATATAGTCAATAATAACTGTATCGATGTGTAGTGGCTGGTGGTGACTACATTTACCATGATAAGCACCGCATAATGTAAACATTATGGAATTGTCGCATCATTACATTGTACACCTGAAACTCATATAATACCGTATGCCAATTATACTTCAATAATAAAAATTAAAATGAAAAACTCAGGCATCCAGCTCCAAGGTAGAACTATTGGCACCTCTGAGAAAGGGTCAGGAATAGATTTAATAATAATTTAATCATCAGCTTTTAAACGCAACATTGCAAAGCACACCATATACGTGAGGCTTCATAATTAGATGGTTTTTCTTGTAATTTCCAAGGTTGTGAGCAGAATGGCGTTAAAAAGGTTGTGAGTAGAATGGCTTTAAAAAAAGAGCAGGATGATAAATGTGTGGGTCTCTGCTCTGCCATTTAACATGCCCATAACTCCTTAACATGAACTTCTCCATCTATAAAATGGGAATAATAACACCTGCCTCACAGGGTGCTAAGAAAACAAAACGAAAGAGATCACAAAAGTAAAATCAATTTGTGAACTATAAAAAAAAATGTAAAATGCAAGGGAGTGATATTATCATTATTAATGAGCTTACAAAAATCCTGGCTCCTTTACTGTGAGTGAACTTGATCGCAGGGCTCTCCTGGCTTATTTTAGCAACATAGCTCTTAGATTTAAGATATAGAGGTTTTGTTACCAGTGGGATTTTCACTATGCAATAAGAAAATATAAGTAATTATCTAAAATAAGGCCATCTAATTATATCGGGGGGTTCTGATAACAGCATAAACCATGAAAGTGGAACCTAAGTGCTTTATTATCAGAATCATAAAACAGAAATATAGTCTGTTATTGCATTATTGCAAATTCTTTATTTTGATAATACAGATTTGAGAGTGTTTCCCAAATTGCCCTTTTTATACTCAATATGTTCCTGTTAATTTTTCATATTGATATTAATATTATTTCATAATATCATGCCATTTTACTAATGGATTTTTTTGGTAAATATACTATAGTTTATACATAAAAACTATGATGGAGTTATGGTCTCTGCTATAGTCATTCATTCTCCCATGTTACACACCAATTAAATTGTATCTTATCTGCAAAAATATACACTGGGCCATGTGCACATAATTCATACCCATACCTAATGATAACCTCATAAACTATTTTCCCGCCATTGAAGCACACATATGTTTAACTTTGCAATGCATTGCCAGAAGAATGCCTTTGAAAAAAATCCCACTGCTGATGAAGTCTCATCAATTGCTGCTTTTTTTTTCTACTGTATACTTTATGAATTGCCTCATCATAATTAACTCCAACCACTGGAATTAATTACTCCAGATGATTTGGAAATTGGGCTTGTCGATTCCTCTAAGTTTGTCGAGATTATCCCACAAAGCAGGGGAAGGGGTTTAAATATGGCAAAAATGGTCTTGGCAAAACCAAACATGTTTTAGTGTTTTGTTTTTCAGAGAAGAAGAAACAGTGCAACACTATGACTCTAAGTACATTTTATTCCTTTTCAAATTCATCAAATTATAGACAGTAAGAGCTAAAGGCGGTCATACATGAGGTTGCTGTCTTAGCCCTTCATTCCACGCACGTGGAAGGGGAGCCTCTGAAAGCTTGGGTGAACTGGCCTAGGTCACACAGGGAGTTACGGCTGAACCAGAGTAAGAAACCAGGCTCTGCCTCCGCAGTGAAGTGTTCTTCATACCTGGCCTGTCTATGTTGATGTCATGGGTTCGTGATCCAAAACCCATGGCAGGGTTCTTTTCGGCAGTAAAAAGAAAGAAAGATAATTGATCTTACAGGCTTTCTCATACAGGAATCATGCATGGCACTACAGGGTTAAGGATGGTGAGGATATATTGAAAACAGGCAAACTACTCAAAAGAAACCCTCCATTGAGACACTCATTGGAAGTCAACCCATCCCAACTTTCTTCCAACTGTTTTCAGATTTGCCATCATAGCCTTTCCTCCCTAAACCTGCTAGAGTTAGAGAATAAGCATTTATACTTGATGGGAATAAATTCTGTGTCAGAGAACTCCAAAGAAGATTGGAAAATACTTGGTAACAGTTTCCAATTTTTTAGTTGTCAAGAGAAAAATTTATCTTTTAAATGATGTATACTTTTTTAACGTTAATTTTTCCAAAATGTTAGTGTTCTTTCAAAAAAATGCCAAATTCTCTCTGACAAAGAGTCCCGGAGGCCTAATCAGAGCAGAAACTTGAAAATCAGGCATTAGAGGCAAGGAATGTCTCAGAGTACATCAAAAATTGGTATAGGGATGCCTGGGTGGCTTAGTCCGTTAAGTGTCTGACTCTTGATTTCCGTTCAGGTCGCAATCTCACAGTCATGAGATCAAGCCTCATGTTGGGCTTCACACTGAGTGTGGAGACTGCTTGGGATTCTCTCTCTCTCCCTCTGCCCCTTCCCTACTCTCTCTCTCAAAATAAATAAATACACATTTTTTAAAAATTGATATAAATGGGGAAAATATGGGGTGCCTGGGTGGCTCAGTCGGTTAGGTGTCCAACTTCAGCTCAGGTCATGATCTTGCAATCAGTGACTTCAAGCCCCACATCTGGCTCTGTGCTGACAGCTCGGAGCCTGGAGCCTGCTTCAGATTCTGTGTCTCCCTCTCTCTCTCTGCCCCTCCCCCACGCTTACTCACATTGCGTCTCTCTCTGTCTCTCAAAAACGAATAAATGTTAAAAATTATTAAATAAATAAATAAGTGGGGAAAATATGAATAAATGAGAAGTTATAAAAGTAGGCTTATTTATTGTTTTCCTGTATCTTATCTGTGAGCTCCCCAAAACTACAAAGTGAAAGTTAATGCAGCATATGTCAGTTGAGTCTTCCCAGAAGAAGATGCCCAGACAGAGCTAGAAGTGCAAGATATTAATTGGAGATAGTGCCTATGAAAGATAAAAGGGAAAAGGAAGAAGAGCAGTTGGGGGAGACTTTCAGACTCTGATGTAGGTCTGACACCTGCAAAAGTACTAGGGAAGGAAGGAATTGGGCAGGAAAGGCTCAATCAGCCAATGAGGAGCTGCAGCATAATGAGCTCCCAGAGAGCAGTCCCCCACTGTCCAGAATTACAAGCCTTTGTACGGAAGCTTTGCTTAGTCGTCAGCTGGGACAGATCCCCACGTCACCTATAGCCAAAGTCTGTAGGCTATACGCGCATCTTGTAGCAATCGCTAAATGGCGATCCACTTGCAGACACAGATTCCCTTCCAGTGTGGTTGCATGGGCTGAAATTTATGACAGCCAACCAGGTCATTACATCAGTGTTGCCAGATTTAATGTGCACGGATACTCTATCCAAATGACTTTCCCAATTACTTTCATAAAGAAATTCCTTTGTGAAAATTTTCCACATCAAGTCAAAAATGTATCATGAACACTTTTGAAATTCTCTCAGGTCATGGGATATTTATCCTTAGATATGCCCCTTGCCCCCGACCCCATTTAAAGCACTAAATGAAAACAACCTTGTCTTTTAGAAAACTAATTCTGAAGAATTCCCTTCTTATTCTGGAAAACTTATTCTCTCCCCTGAGTATCCATAGGACATTTACTCAACCTTGATTCTTCTCATTGATTTTCTCTCCCCACAGAAAAGCAACTTCATTTTTTGTCCTGCTGATTTGTTTTAATCAAATTGCTCAGTGATATAAAACACAAAATAAAGGACGATGAGTTTTACTTGTTTACTCTGGATGTGTTCTAGAACAATTTGGATTTCTGCTTCCCTCTCCCCCTGTTAGGTTTCTGTGTGCAACATTCATTGTTGTTGGCTCACCAGTGCCCTCACTGTGCAACCCCACACAAGCCAATGCAGGAAACTGGCCTTGCTCCCAGCACCCTACCTCCTAGGCACTGCAAGGTACTTGATGGTGTTTTAGGCAAACCGATTTGGAACAAAACTCATATCTCTGGTCAAAATTAAAATCCATGTTAGTTCTGAGCTATGAGTGCAATGTTCTCATCTAACAATGGAGGATAATGCATTTCCAAATTTAATCTTTAGCCTTAAGATCTCCCCTGAATTCCAAAATTATGTATTCAAACTATTTGCTTGCATTTCCACTTGGTAGACGATTAATAGGAAAAGATGTCTCAGACTTAATATGTCCCAAGCAGAACTTTTGGTTTTCCCTCCCAAAACGTGCTCCTCCTACAATCTGTCTCCACTTGGCATATAACACTAACCCTTGGTTGATCTGGCCAAAACCTCTGGACTCACCCTTGACTCCTCTTTTTCTCATCTTGGTATCTGAACCATGGATGGATCATGTCCCCTCCCCCTAGAGCATTTCTAACCACTCCCACTGTTACAACCCTAGCCCAGGTCACTGTCAGCTCTTGAAAACCACCTAAGCGGTTTCCCTGCTTCTTTCGCCTCGGTAGTCTATTTTCCCTTTTACTGTCAGAATGGTCCCCATTAAGCATAAAATAGATCATCTTACTCCCTTTACTAAAACCCTTCAAAGACTTGTCATCTTATTCAGGATAAAATCTGAAGTCCTTGCCATAGTCTATGGGCTTTACATGATCTCTCCCTGACTATTGTTCTGACCTCATCTCCTGTCACGGTCTCTTTTTCTCCTCTGCTCTGGCCCTAGGACTTCCCTGCTCTTCTTTGAGTAAGGCACGCACACTCTTACTTCACGGTCTATGCATGTACTATCCATTCTTCCTGGACTAATGTCCACACAGCTATTCAGAAAAGGACAACGGCAGCTTCTGGAAGGCAAGCAAGAGCACAAAGGAGAGTTAGAGGCGGCCTGGGGGGCTTAGAACCAGGAGTGCCCTAGAGATGCACAGACACACCAGAAAGTGCATTTTGGGCTTGAACAAACCTCCCACTCTCTACCCCTCAAAGGAAATATTTATTGGTGGTTATCATAAACCAGGTGTTTTACATATGTTATTCTTGTAGGTCCCCACAACAGTACTATGGGATATATGTGGTTATTATCATCACTGTTGTACATATAAATGAGGTCACTATGGCTCACGTATGGTGAGGTTTCTTGTCACACAACCAGGGCATAAAGATCCAAGATCCAGTCACGGGTCAACCTGACGCTAAAGCTCATACTTTCTTCTTCACCTCACGTGGGTTCCCGATGAAACAAGATAGATACCTGACGTGCACCAGGCCATTTGCTACAATCGCCGCAACTTTCCACATTCTTGCTTCTGATATTCCTGTGGAATATCCTCTCACATTCCCAATTACTTTTTTACATTCTGATTTATACTTCCAGGGCTAGCTCAAATGATCCCCTGGCTCTCCTTAGCCACCCTCCTCCCCACCTCAAGTAAGAATCAGAGACTCTGTCCTCCCTCTCAGCCTCGTGGCTTTGGACATGATTTGTGCCTCTACGCTGGCATTTCTGTACATTTATTGTTGTTAGGCGTATGCATGTCTAACTCCACCCATCAATTCTAAGCAACTTAAGGTCCAAGCCATATTTTCATCATATTTTTACTCTTCAACACGTAGGATAGTGCCTTTAGATGCTCAGACACTAGTGCAGTTGAAGAGAAGTGAATGGAAATAATGCTACAAAGTCCTAGTAGCTAGCCATCAGTAATAATAATGGCTTTCACTGATCACTTACCCAGTGACAGGAGCTTGCTAATCCTTTACATGATATATCTCAATTTATTCCTCACAATAACCCTATGACCTGGGTAATATTACTCACATTTAACATGGAACAAAACAGAATGACAGACAAGTTAATTAACTGGTGGCCTCAGAGCTAGGAAATGGCAAGATAGGAACCCAGGCATGGAGACCTCCCCCCCGGCCCCCCATGACTGAACTGCAACACTATCCAAACCTGAATTTTGTGACTTTGATAACCACCGTAATGGCTGTTTCTTTCACTCCAATCCTGTCTACAGCTGGCGACATCCTACGATATTGTCTGTGTGGGTGTCCACTTTAAGCTGTGTTTCTGGGCAAGACCCAGAAGCCAGAGATTCATTTTTATCAGGAGATGAACGTCATATCTGTTCAGAGTGGCTGGCTGGGCTGCATCCAGAACACATCTCAGAACTTGGAATTCCTACTTGAGGTCTTCACTGCATCCACGTAATACCACTGCCAACTAGGAATCAGTCTAACCAGACTTACTATAAAAATAAAGAACTTTTTTTTTAATGCTGAAGATGTGTGGAGACCTGGGAGACCAGTTAATGTCTTCTAGTGATCATGGTTTTGTCCTATAATTACCATCTGGCCTAACAAAAACGATGGAGACAGCTATTAAACCACGGACATGGGACCAACATCAGGGTACACATTGGCCACGACCTCCCAGCCTTCAAATCCCGTCCCAGAAAACATACTTAGTAAAGTCTGAGATCATGGGGACCCTGCCTGAAACCATGGGGACCCTGACCGAGCTCTTTAAAACTCTGACTTGCAGAGGATATTAAAATCTTAAATATATTCTAGGATAATTGCTAAGTTTAAGTTGACTAAAATTTGAGACTGATTAGAAACAGTTAAAACCAGATTTTTGCACTTGGATTTCTATTTTTTTTCTGTCTTATAAAGGATATATATCTTTCTCTCAATAATAAATAATCACATTTTTAAAACTGTACAAGATGGATAACTGCTTAACTTGCAAGTGAAAATTAAATTCTTCACCTCAGAGGTAACTGAATGGATTTCAGTATTGATTCCAGAATATCTTACACAATGCCTGAGATCTTCATCGGTGATGGAGGGGCTGGGGTATTAACTCTCACACTCTTCAAGTTGGTGACAATGTTGAGCATTTGTCCTTAACAGAGGGACTAAGTTCCCTCTCAGAGGAAACAGATTTACAAACAGTAGTGCGCGTGCACGCGCGCGCACGCACACACACACACACACTTAAAGGAGAAAATGGGAGGGGGGAACCAATGATTTGTTTGTCATTTAAGATGAAGCACAGGGGAGGATTGGTATTGTTTAATTTGAGTCAAGTAGCAGAAAGTCTGAATTTAAACGCAGCTCATTTGATTTTATTACCAAGTACACTTGAAAATTATTAGAGCTGTCTCTTTTTTGCCTATGCCTGCTGCCCTCTTTTTGGTCATTAGATTATTTGATTTGACACTCACCACACAGGAAGGTTGTTCCTTCTGCTCTATCAGGGCTGAGATGAGGAATGGAGGAGGAAGAAAAATGGCACAGCTGGTAGTAGAGTGAACCCAAAAATATACAGAAATGTACCAGAGGGAATAGTCATCAACACGAAGTGAACAAGCACCCAGACTATTGATTACATGCTGCTCACAGAACACCAGGCGTTTCTGCCAACTCCTTTCTACTCATACACTGAACTGCAGACAGCATGTTGTACCTTGCATCATCAGTTTTGATGAATAATGCACTGATAAGCACTGCAGCCAGGATTCCGGGGGAGCTGGGAAGCCAGATGTCATCTGGACCTCCAATAGTTTGAACCCTGGGTCTCCGACAGACACAGATAAAAATACGAGGCGCACACTGCCGAGCGGGCAAGGCCACTGTAAGACGCTGGTGAATATGACGGCGTTTTGGGAGATGAATGAGAACCAACTTTGTCACGAGCAGGCGTGAGGGGGACTATGTTTAAATAACATTTGTTACTACGTGGTAATGTTGGCGAGGTGAACTTTGATCCGAGACAGGAAATCTCACACAAGCACACACAAAGGAAGGGCTTTGGAGGGGAAATCATTTTTAAGGGCTGCAATCCACGTGGCTGCAAACGGGCCATCGTGGCAGACAGATGGAATGAGCTCCCTCCACGACGGAATTCAGAGGGTGGTTATGACAGATTTGAATGTCGCCTTAGTGGGAGGGTGCACAAGATCTGATTGGCCCCCCGTGCGCTGTACGCTTGAAGCATTTCGGCAGGAGTGCTGCACAGATCATGTTTTAATTCCATCATTACAGGTAAATGTTCAAAAGGATCAATTAGACACAAGGTTTCCACCACTCGGTAACTGCAGACCTACCCCACGTTGTTTTATGAGTGAAACCTGGAGTTGGAGCAACAATTGTCTTTGCTCTATTTAATTCTTCACCGAGACAACAGATTTTTCTGACCCTAAATCCAACAATGGTCTCTGGCTCCGTCCTCAATTGCAATAGACCTTTCTTCCCTGCTCTCTTCCAGACCTTGGCCTCTGCCATCCGGGTCTCCTCACTGCTGGCTCCCCTCTCCCTCTGTCACACTTTTCTCTGGCAGGCTCTCCTCTTCCACAGTATTCGCAGCCTCTCCCACCCAAACTGCAGTGTCAGACACTGATTTCTGGCAGATCGACTCTCATAGCTGGAAGGATTCAACGTGAAATCTTCAACGTGGGAGATGTAAGCTACAAGCACTGCAAAACCCAAGCTACTACTTTGAAACTGTCTCATTTTGGGAAAGATGAATCGTGATAGACAATCGCCCAACTTGGAGGCTGCCCTTGTTCGCACATTCGACCCACGGCACCATATTGGGCCATGAGCAGAGAACCAGAGGGAATCCTGGGTTGCCATTGCCTGGAACGTACAGACAAAAACATGCTTAAACACCCTTATTAAAACAATCACCCCATATGAGGACTTCAAGACACAGAACAGATGAACATAAGGGAAGGGAAGCAAAAATAATATAAAAACGTGGAGGGGGACAAAAACATAAGAGACTCTTAAATATGGAGAACAAACTGGAGGGGTTGTGGGAGGGGGGATGGGCTAAATGGGTAAGGAGCATTAAGGAATCTACTCCTGAGATCATTGTTGCACTATATGCTAACTAACTTGGATGTAAATTTAAAAAATAAATTAAAAAATAAGCAAATAAACAAATAAATATAAGTTAAAAAAAAAAACAATCCCCCCAGTCTCAGTCGTAACAACATCACAACAGGCAAAAGTCAGACGATGTCAAAGTAGTTTTTCAAAATATTAAAATAGCCCGTGGGGTATGATATAAGCAATTTTTTGTACACAAACTTATAATACACAGTCTATAAACAAGTATTTCCATATAAAACACCATTCTGTGATAGATCTTCTCTCCATGTGGCACAAAACTCACATTATGGAAAGCCCACCCACCTACCTTCTCCTCACTCTCTGCCTGTGCTCTGACTCACCTGCACTGGGTTTGTTTTTTTTTTTAATTGTTATATAAAAAAAATTCAAACACAGAAGAGTACAAAGAATGGTATATGGAACATTCATACACCTTTACTAAGTTGTGAAAATATTAATTTGGGCGTTATTTGCTTTACCTTTTGGGGGAATGATTGAAATTATAAAACACAGGTATTACATTTCACCTGAAAAACTTGAATATAAGTACCTCATTCCAAAGAGGACATTTCCTTTCATGGCCTAATGTCATTATCACACATAACAGAATTTGTAACTTCTTAATATCATCTAATATTCAGTGCGTATTCAAATTTCCTGTAGTATTCCTCAGAATACCTTTTGTAGCTAGTTAATTCAACTGGAATCCAATTAAGTCGCATGCACTGTGCTTCCCTTCCCCAGCACTATTTAAATAGGTATTCTCTCTCTCTCTCTCTCTTCATGTCTGTCTCTCATATGGATTGTGTTTAAGTAAATTTTATGAAGTTAAAATGTGCAATATGCAATTTGTTTTAATTAATGATAATTTTTAAAAACATGATATAGTTTTAAATAAAGCATAGTATAAAAAACTTCATGGGATCACAATAACTAAAACAAATGTACTTTTGGCGGTTTAGAAAATATGTACACAAATTTTCTGATTCATCTCCTTTCAGGAGGTAAAGTGTGGTCTGGGCTTAGTGACACATTTGTAATGAATATCATATGGCAAACAGGATGGTGTGCTTTTAACAGATTGCAGCTTCCATCTTGGATGCAGTCTCTCTCTCTCTTTCTCTAATCTATCACTTTTTTCTTTCCTTCTTCCATTTCTTTCTCACAAACCGTGTCCTGGGAATGATCCTATGGAAACTGCATAATCTATCCCTCAACTTCAAACTTAGACCCTTCTCTGGTGTCATATCATGACTTAGACTCATCCAAATCCTACAAACCATTCTGACCAATAGAGAATCCTTAGTTTCATCATTTCAAAGCTCAGCTACTGTTACTTCTCTGCTGTCATTTCACGGCTCTAGCTGAGAAACAGAAAGCAGCCCCTGAGAGCCAGGAACTGGTCTGACACCAGGAAGCTGGCATGGTGTGCACAACTAGGCCATGTACATTCCTCTGTTAAACATAAAAAATCTCGCAGAACACCAACGCCAGACAAGGTCACTTCATAGTGTCACCTGAACACAGACAAAAACAGAGTCTCTGTGCCACCCACAAAACACCAAACCTGCGTCTCTATAGGCTAATATGAATGAGTGCTACTTCTTTACCATTATGCCTTATACTGAAGGTTACATTTCCTGTCGTTAAGATTAATTGAGATACCTAATTATAGAATTACTCTTGCTTTCTTTTTTTTTTTTTTTTTTTTTTTTTTTTTTTTTTTTTTAGAATTACTCTTGCTTTCTATCCAATCTGGAGTAAACCCCCACTCCCTCAGACCCCTCCCCAAATCACCCAACCAAACCCCCAAATCCCGTATAGGGTCTTTCTAACACACTCAGATGCCACACATTTCCACATGGTATGTGTTGTCCCTCTCTGCGATGGGTAATAATCCCCAAACCCAGCCCCAGATGTGTTTCTGATGGGCTCTGGCTGGAAAGCATGGGCATAGTAATAATTATCTTTTGTTTTTTTCTTTTCCAGTAGGGACACAGACCTAGGTTATAATTCTGGCTCTTTATGAGTTGTATGACTTTGGCTAAGAAACAAATTCTCAATGTCTCAATTTCCTCATCTTTAAGATAGGACAATATCGGGGCACCTGGGTGGCTCAGTCGGTTAAGCGGCCGACTTCCGCTCAGGTCATGATCTCGCGGTCCATGAGTTCCAGCCCCGCGTCGGGCTCTGTGCTGACAGCTGAGAGCCTGGAGCCTGTTTCGGATTCTGTGTCTCCCTCTCTCTGACCCTCCCCCGTTCATGCTCTGTCTTTGTCTCAAAAATAAATAAACGTTAAAAAAAATTAAAACAAAAAAAAAGATAGGACAATATCATAACCAATCAGGCAGTTGTAAGAATTAAATGAGATAATGTCTAGCAATCACTGATTACACTGCCTTGAGCAAAGAAGATGCTCAGCATATGGGTTTCCTTCTTATCTCAGTGAGGATAAAAAATTATTTTTACAAAAACCAGGAAATCACTTCAAGTTTTGCTTAAATTTAAAATATCCCAAGGTATCTTACATTTGACACTCACCTAAATAAGTGAAACTAATCTTGACTATAAACATGTATTTACCTTCCCAGGATGAGAAATTATTTCCGCTCGGTGAACTCTGATGTAATTTTTTAAAGCTTTGACTTCTGCAAGGGATGGTATATTGGTTAAAATTATTTTGGGCTTGAAACTTTCCTGGGGTTGTTTTTAGGGCTGACCTGTGACAATAGATTCATTAAATAAGTCTAATTTTACGAGTGTTTGGGTATCAGATTGATGTTTTCTCTAGTTAGGCAGTGTCCATACTATGGAGGTTCGAAAGGAAGCAGACTCTGTCCTTCTAAAGCAGCCTTTTCAGGGAAGTATTTTGTTTCCAAGGCTGACCCCCCTCCCCCATCAGGCGCATTTACTGGAATATTGACCACAGCCCAGGGGCCGCCATAAGCCTTGCATATTCCAGAATTCCACCTCATCTTTGTTCTGAAGACCGTCTGACTTAGGAATACTGAACTCTGCTATCAATCCTGACAACAGACTCACCTGTAAATTCAGAATTTTCATTTTTGTTTCATAAGGAGACGTTTCACTGCTGAGGAGAACTTTAATCGACAGATTAAATGAGCATATATTTTCCCTACAGACAAGCTTATAGAAAATCAAATTATGAAAGGATCAGAATGAAATCAGAATAAGGAAGTTATGTGATTCTTGTATTTAATAGCATCGGTTCTGACAGGGGGTTGCAGCTGGCTCTTCAATAGACAGACAAAATAACTACTTAACTGAAGAATACATCTCCTAGGGACAAGACCTGGGGTGCCCTAATTAAAGTCGCCCTTCTAAGTAGCCTCTCTCTGCCCTTCGATTGCTGGAAAAACATTGCTTCTATTTGCCACATCTCTTCCTTGTGTAATATAGAAATTGGGAAATAAATGAATAACCAAGAAATCTGGAAGCGTACCAACACTACACTATTTTATGTTCATCTTGTTGACTGTCAGTCTAAACCACAAACCTATATGTATGAAAAAACTACCATCTGAAAGGTATGGATGTCTCTTTTGTTATTCGTTCTAAGAGGCATTCAATATGCCGCCACAGAAGTGAGCACTGGGAGGGAGAGTTCCCGAATGGAAGCTGAAGAATAACCATGGAGAGCAGGGTTGCTTCGGCCCAGACTACAAGGCCTGGAAAGGTTTGGAGTAAGTCCTGGGGGTGGTGAAGAGGACCGAGTGAGCTCCTTTCTGTGGATGGCTGTGAGACAACAGAAAAAAATATATATTGGCCTTTGCCACCCCCCCTCCCCACCCCCCCAACGACAGAGCTCCTGAAACCCTTGTGAGCTCCTAAGCGATAAGAGCATTAGGAGCATGTTTTGTTCTGATGAGGTAACTCTGGGTGGGCTCCTGGATGACGGCCGGTCACCAGAAAGACCAAGCCATGATTAGACCCGACCTCCGTCCTCCAGAGAGCGGGGAGATGCCGGAAAGTGAGCTAATAATTGATCACACCTGTGTGAGGAAGTCTCCTCACATAGGAATAGGGCCCGGGAAGCTTTCAGGTTGGTGAATACAACCCCATTCTGGGAGGGTGACGTATACTAACTCTGCTGGAAAGGAGCCTCTGCTCTTGGGACTCTTGCTCTATGTATATCTTCATCTGGCCATTCATCGATATTCTGTATCAGAGCCTTTAAAAAGCTGGTCAATATAAGAAGTATGTCCCTGAGTTCTGTGATCTGCTCCAGCAAATTAATCAAACCCAAAGTGGGGGTCATGGGAATCTCCAGCTGGTAGCCAAGGTCAGAAGTTGTGGGTAACCTGGGGACCTACGACTTGAGATTAGCATCTGAAGTGGGATGGAAGCAGTCCTGAGGGACTGAGCTTTTAACTTCTGGGATCTGACACTATCTCCAGGTAGACAGCGTCAGAACTGAGTTAAACTGTAGGATGCCCAGCTGATGTGGAGAATTGCTACGTGTGGGGACAAAACACTATACCTTTGGTGACCAGAAGGGAAGTGTTCTCTGTGAGAGGAAAGGAGACACACAGGGAAGAAACACACAGCGAGGAAGAACTGGGTTTCCCCCTACAAACTCAGGAGAAAGATCAGGAGTGAAAACAGTTTTCCCAATACAAGGAACATGCTGTCCAGGAGACAGGATGGGAGTGAGGCACAGGGCAGCCAGCGCCAAGAAACTAAGTTTACGTTTAGGAGGCACAGCCTATGCTCCGTGCTGATCTTCCGTTTGGCTTTTTTCTAAGACATCAAGGAGGCCTAATTTTAAAACGTATAGTCTGGGGATATAGGGAGAGATGGCAGAGTAAAGGCACTCACCAAAATCTAAGAAACACAAGGAGAGGAATTAATCTTCACTGAAACAAGAAAATAGTCACAGTGCCAAAGCCCAAAATATGAAGTGTCCCTGCCAAATATTGTATCAAAATACAGAGTTTTACTAAATTATTCAATTAATTAAAGTAATGAAAGTGATCACTTCCCTAAGTGCTAAGCAAGTGGGTATTTGAAGAGAGAGATGTGATCTAGGAGACCAGGGTACCCCCCATAGAGGTGTCATGGAGCAACAGGAGGACCATACTAAAGGAAGAATTATCTTAGCCATCATTTTTATGGTCTACAACCTGGACACCCATCCACAGGATAATGTCAAGTGAAACATGATGAGCCAATGTTATGAATGCTAACGATCAGATGAGAGACACGGCACCAGAAGAGGATGTAACTGATTCAGTGAATCAGACAGACCTGGTAAATCTCACCTCGTGTTCCCCTGCCCCCTTACCTTTATCCCATCCCAAATCTCTGCCCTCTTTCGAATATTGTATAGCACATACAACTATAAGCTAATTATAAGACTAGAGACACTATGGAACATGTGCATGGAAACCAAACAAGGGGCACCTAGGTGGCTCAGTCGGTTAAGCATCCGACTTTGGCTCAGGTCGTGATCTCTCAGAGAGCCATGTGGGGCTCTGTGCTGATAGCTCCGAGCCTGAAGCTGCTTCGGATTCTGTGTCTCCCTCTCTCTGCTCCTCCCCCACTCATCCTTTGTCTCTCTCTCTCAAAAATAAATAAATAAATAAATAAATAAATAAATAGTAAAAAGAGCAGTCAAAGAAAACCTACAGGTTCTGTATTATCTGTAGTAATTACACAAGAGATTCAAAACTAAGAGAAACGGATAAGCTAAAACTGAGCTGGTGGAAGAATCAGAAATAGAAAAGAAAATGAAGAACATACAGAGATGAAAGATCATTAGAAGCAGCAAACATAAACACGACTCAAAACTGACAGGAGCAAAATGGACATGTTTGAGGAAAGAACGTTAGAATGCAGTGAAAATGCTGCTCTGCAATCTTCCAGAAAGTGTCCAGAGAGAAAAGTGTGTGAAATGTGGTTGCTTTTAAGCCCTGCCTTTTAAACATGGAGTTTCTCAAAAACTGCACAAGAAATGATAGTTGTTGGAAGTGTCAGAGTGTTGGGTGTCAGGATGGGTTAGAGCCCAACCTGGCCAGTTACTGAGCCAGCGGGTAGGGGAGACTATATGATGGGAATCATAAGGTTCCAGAAGGTGAAAGCATTCTCTGGGAGGCATTAGAACTCTGATCAGAAGAATACCACTAGGAAGTTCAAGAACAGCAGCTATTACAGACAGAAGAGGGACCAGGTAATACAGAACCTTAGACACCAGGCATTTCATCACTTACATTCTCAACCCTAATAATTCTTTAGTTATAATGACAAATGTTTGAGACCCTTAAGAAACACTTTACTGAGTTCAAAATAAAGCAGATATCCAGGAAAACTATCTTCCATAATTATGCTGCTGTTCTCGATAAAAATCGTTTGCTCACATACAGCAACATGTTCAAATTGTATATATTTTCCAGAACATTATGAGTAAAATTTTATATTTTCCGCTTAAAGTATGTCATATGGAGCATTCCACTTAACTGCATTAACAGTTTTATATCCTTCCTTTCATTGTTACTTTTCCACACTATACTCTTGATGTAGGCAAGGTTATTATCTAACATCTAGACTTTGAAGAATTTCAAAGCCGCCTTTAGAGATAAAAATTTCTGGAAACCCGAGACTCTGGGAGCCAGATAACTTACCGTGTAGCAGAAAGCAACAGGAGAAATGGTTTTGACCCATGTACTGCAATCTGGAAACCTGTCAAGGAAGGTCATACAAAGAGAAGCCCACTAGGTCGAGGAAGGCCAGTGTTATCCCAGGGAGAACTTTCCAGTCCAAGTTGCAGCTACCACTTCAAAGATAACCGTCCAGGTTCTTTTAGTTATTCTAATAGAGAAACGAAAACCAAGGGGTCAAGGCTCCCTCATCAGAAGGAGGACTCTAGAACATCTGACATAACCACAAGGAGCAAAAGAAAACATAAGCATGTAACAGCAAATTATAGCCCTGAGTATTGGTGGAGAAAGGGGATTAAAAAGGAAATTTACCCACTGAAATAATATAGATGATGTGAGACGAGGCAGAATGTAATAGAACTAAATTTTATGTGTACACACACACGCACACACACAGCCATAAGCGCAAAGATTGTTGCCAAGAAGAAAGCCCATTTGTACCATTCTCGAGGTTAAAGACAGACCAGGAACTTAAACTATCCCGAACATATCATCTCTAATGTTTGTTGCATGGAGCTTGGGGTGGCAATCCTAATAAAATAGATGTTATATTCAGGGTCTGGATAGAGGGTTAGAAGTGGTCTTAATTTTAAAGTTTTCTACAATGAAGAAAAACAGAGCCATCTTCTTAATAAGAGTTTAATGGACTACAATTGTGCTGCTTGGGCGCAGGAACCTGCAGTTATCTTAGATAAGTGATTTTAAAGTTGGAATCTTCTTAAAGGCTGGACAGGTTCAAGAGGAGACGGGTACAGCAGTGGTTGAGTTGATGGCAATAAACTCCAGTCTCTTCAGAGGAATTAGCTGATGCTGCAGACACGACATCCAGATGGATATTCTTCCTATCCATGTCTTATGTGTAGAAGTTTACCAGAAGATAGAGGCAGGCAAGAAGCAAATGTTTCACCATCTCCTACGCCAGTCTCTTAGATTAAGAGAGTTGTGCTATCTGAATAGGAAGGACGCGGAGGAGGAAAACCCAAAGCAAGAGGAACTTTTTCTTCCTCAGTGAAGATGAACTCCGCTCAGTACAGACCACTTAAAACAAGAGAAGCAAGAACCATGACCCCTTGGAGAAGTGCTCTCAAATTTTAATACGCATAGGAGTCTCCTGCAGAGCTTATTAGAATGTAGATTCTGATTCAGAAGTCATAGGGCCTAAGATTCTGCATTTCCAACTCCCAGGTGATGCGGGGACTCCGTCTGGGGCTGTCACACTCAAGCAAGGCTTTAAGAAAACTAACTACAAATCTTGCTCTGTCATAGACGAACAGTTTACAAAACCATCTTAAAAATCAGTACACTGAACCCTAGGATCAAAATTCACTTAACTGCTTACTTAAGAAGGCAGGAGTTTCAAGGCTGACTTTGAAGAATGTGTGTTATCAAACTCCTAATCCAAAAGAAGACAAAGAAATGATAGCTGTCATCTGGTCTATAAATTATGTCAGTTACAAAGTATGTCCTCAAAGATCTCAGGGGGGGGGGGTCCTGCTAACTTTCAATAGGTTATCTGGAAACGCTAGCTAATTTGCATGATACAATCATATTTGTCAAATCTCCACAGGACAATAAACAATGGCTAAGTGACCATTATTTTAAATTCACACGATATTTATTGAAGACCCATTATGTCTTAGGCCGAAGGTGCAACTAGAATCAAGACAGACGCATTTCTTTATACAAAGAGCCGTAGAAGGGATGGGAGAAAGCAACAGTTTCTCTCTGGAGCCAGAGACAGGCTCTTGTGGAGTTCAGGTGCATGGAGAAATCTGAAAGTGAAAGTAGGTGGACGCGAGCCACCCTGCAGGAGCCTGGGAGAGACCTCAACTGCATCTAAGAGTCTGGGCTTAGGAACAAGTTATGACTTCTCCATATTTCACATCCATTCCTTTGTACCCAAGCCTTAAGTAAAACCTTGTTCAATTTACAGCATGATATTTGTAAGCGCTATACTGTAAGTGGGGCAGGGTCTGGGCAAATACGATACAGGAAAAACAGTGGTCCTCCCCTGAGGATGGGCTAAGGATGGCAGGTGTAGCCGCCACGAGTGAACTTAATAGTCGTTAGAGCATCCACGGTCTCATGAAGGAACACGGAGTAAGAAGTACCTGCATGGCAGCAACTGAGAAGGCTGGGGTAGAAGCATCTGGAATACACTCTCAGAGAACAGGTAGAGCAGCATTTAGGGTGCTCCTTCGGAAGTGAGAACTGGTCTCATTCAGATGACTGCGTGTGATTCATTCTAGGCGTGCCGATTTTACAGCTTGACCCTCACAGCGTGATCCGATTTCCCTTATTTCCAAGCTCTTCCGTATTCACAGTATTCACAGTATTAAGTGTATGCAATTAAGTAATACCTTTATCGAATCCTTCAGCAATCACAGTTCAGACATCCAGAAATACAGCATTTATACGAAGGGTGGATTTTCACTCCCCTTTATTTCTCAGTCCCTCTGTGTCCTGTTCCCACAGCATTCACAGCTCCATCCGCAGTGCAGAATTTCAGCTCTATTTCATCCTCAGGGACAGTCCTTCTCTGCCATCCGCCCCACAGCAGCAATAATTCCAGCAGGACTTGTTTAAAACAACAGTATGTCATGGCGAGATACGAGTTTTTCAAAGAGGCTCTTTCGGGGCATGAAGGGCCCTCACATGGTCTCCCCTCCATTTTTCTCTCTGGAATCACTTTTGTCAATAAACTATCAGAAAGGTGCCTTGGATCCTAGAAGTAGAATTTTAAAGTGAGAATATTTTAACCTGTAGAATAGTTTTGAAAACTGAATTTGAGTCCGTGGATAACTGCAATAGACCATATCAACTCCAAATTTTGCTGTCCAACAGTTTAGGGAAATGCATGGAATTTAATTTGAGTGTATTATCGAGATCAGTTAGAAGCTTCGTTAATTTCAAAATATTACATTCTCTTAAATAGTGAGCTCCCTTAGTGAAGATGAAACGCTGTGTTTGAACGTATCTTGAAATAATATAGCTATGGTATAGAAGGAAACCAAATATAAAACAATTTTCAATGAACAGGTTACAGATTGAGCAGCAAATTTACTTTGTGGAGGTCACTTATATGTGTGTCGATTTAAAAAAATTATCAATATGGGCAACTGGGTGGCTCAGTCGGTTATGCATCAGACTTCGGCTCAGGTCATGATCTCACGGTTTGTGAATTCCAGCCCTGCATCGAGCTCTGTGCTGGCAGTGCAGACCCTGCTTGGGATTCTCTTTCCCTCTCTTTCTGTTGCTGCCCTGCTCTCTCTCTCTCTCTCTCTCTCTCTCTCTCTCTCTCTCTTTCAAAATAAATAAACTTAAAAAAATAATGCATTATCAACACAACTGGTCAAAAAATATATAAAAAGTCATCTGTTTTTAGGCTGTCTGAAGTGACAAACAGATGCCAAATTGTAGTCCTGAAAAATGAGGATGTGAGTTTCCCTTGCTACTCAGTGGCCCCTGCTTTTCCAACAGCTCTTTCAGGAGGAAAATATTGGCGAAGACAAGAGAGGTCCAAGACTGTTTCAACAGCTATAACTCAGCCCTGAGGGCAGGATGGAACAAGGTGAGAGAGGGAAAGGAGAACGTTTGTCTAATTCATTCCTACACTAATAATAAAAAACAAACACAAACACAAACACACAACTAGGGAAACCTGATAAGAAACCTAGCAGTTTGTGTCAACTTATTTTATAAGGGAATTTGAGAAAACTTGTTATGTAATTCTCTAGTATTTTGTACAGGAAACTTAGGGTCAGAAATCTTTATCTTGGAAACACTAATATGCATTTTAAAAAGTATATTTTGTTATTTCTGCATCAATTTGCCTTCTCCCTATCCCACTCCTACACGTTGTTTTTTTCAAATAAAGATTTTTATCAATACAAATATAAGAAAAGTGCACAGGGGCACCTGAATGGGTCAGTCAGTTAAGCGTCCAACTTCGGCTCAGGTCATGATATCACGGTCCGTGAGTTCGAGCCCCGTGTCGGGCTCTGTGCTGACAGCTCAGAGCCTGGAGCCTGCTTCTGATTCTGTGTCTCCCTCTCTCTCTGCCCCTCCCCTGCTCACACTCTTTCTCTCTCTCTCTCAAAAATAAATAAACATTAAAACAAAATTTTTTTAAAAAAATGCAAAGATCGTAAGTGTGCAGCTCAATTAATTTTTACACAATGAACACACCTTTATAACCACCACTCAGAGAGAGAAATAAATGTCACCCACCCACCCCACCCCCCCCGGAGGCCTTCCATGGACCCTCTCTATCACCTTTTCCAAAGGTAATACTCTGGTGACATGTAATGTCAGAGATTAGCTGTGCCTGATTTTTAACTCTGTATAAATGCAATGATATAGTATGTAACCTTTTGTGTCTGACTTCTTTCAGTCAACATTATTTATGAGATTTATTCATGTTATTGCATATAGCAATGGTTTATTAATTTTACTTCTATGAGGAATTCCATTGTGTGAACATACTAGAATTTATCCATTCTATCGATGATAGACAATTGGGTCGTTACCAGTGTTGAACCATCTGCTATGGTTTGAAGTGTCTGCTGTGAACATTCATACAAATATACATGCACTCACGCCCCCCCCCCCCCCCCCACACACACACATCTTTTGGTGAGTGCATGTATGTATTTCTGTTGGAGTGGAATTGCTAAGTCACAGAGATATGTTCTAAAGACTTTTTCTGTAATTATTTGAAAGAATTATTTACTGATAAAGCCATCTCATCGTTGCATTTTTTGTGTGTGTGAAAAGCTGTTTTTTGAAGGTTTAATAGCTTTAATAGGTATAGGACTGTTTGGCGTTTCTATTTCTTCTTATATAGGGTGTATTAGGTTGTATTTCTCAGAGGGATTTGTCCATTTTCTCTGAATCCTCAAATTCATAGCTTTAAATTTTTCTTAACATATTTTTATTATATGTTTACTGTTTGAAGGATCTGGAGGAATTGCTGCATTGCCATTTTGATATTCTGTATTTATCCTCCTTTTCGTTCCCTTGATTAGTCTTGCTAGGGTTGTATGAATTTATTAATCTTTCAAACATCCAACTTTTTGCTTCTTTGATTTTCTCTGTACATTTGTTTTCTGTCTGTCACCTTTATCCTCTCCATATTATTTTTTGTGTTTTGTTTGCCAGTCTTTTCTAAACTTCTTTATATGAGTGCTCAGATCATTAATTTGTAATCTTTCCTCTTTTCTATACATGCACTTAAGACTAAAAACTTCTCTCTCATTGCAGCTGTAGCTACAATCCAGTTTTGAATATCACGTTTTTATTATCAAGTTAAAAACGTTTTTCATTTCCACTGCAAGCATTTCCTTGTGAATTACACAAGACACTTTCTTAATTTCTAAATAATTGGAAATTTTCTTTTCTTTAGCAACTTTTTTGAGTCCTACTTGATATACAAAAGAAATGGGCATATTTAATGTAAACAATTTAATGTGTTTGGGTATATGCATATACCTGTGAAAGAAACCATCACCACAGTCAAAGTTAGAAATGTAGCCATCACCTCCAAAAAATAGAAAATAAAATAAATGGGGTTCCTGGGTGTCTTAGTTGGTTAAGTGTCTGACTCTTGATTTCAGCTCATGTCATGATCCCAGGGTGGTGGGACTGAGCCCTACACGGGGCTCCATGCTGAGCATAGAGCATGCTTATGATTCTCTCTCTCTCTCTTTCTCTCTCTCTCCCCACTCTCTCTCTCTCTAAAGAACAAAAAATTAAAAAATTAAAAAGAAAAAGAAATATATCCATCACCTCCAAAAGTTTCCTGCTGCCCTTTGTTTTTTGTGGTAAGAACACTTAACATAAGATCTACGCTCTTAATGAATATTTGTGTACAACAGCAAAGTATTAACTATGAAATGTATTCTGTATGTTTTCAACCTTTCAATTTAGTAGTGGTTTGCTTTATGGTCCAACATATGTTTCATTTGGGGATATGTTCTACAGGCACTTCAAAGAATGCATATTCTGTGATTGCTTTGAGCAATGTTCTATACAAGTCAACTAGGTTAAGAACGTTTTTGTGTTATTCAAACTCTCTACATCCTCACTAAGTTTTGTTTATGCTCGCCTTCAGTTATTAAAATAAATGTGTTTGAATCTATCACTATCATTATACACATGTCAGTTTCTCCATTTAATTCCATCAAATGGGTTTTACACAGTTTGAGGATTTGCTATCTGGTGCATATAGATTTGGGACTCTTACTTCTTCCTGGTGAACCAACCCTCAAGCATGAAGTCTCGCAGTACTTTTATCTTAAAAGTACTTTGTCTTAAAGTTCACTTTGTCTCATATGAGTATAGCCACTCCAGCTGTTTGTTCTTTTTGGTTAACATTGGCACAGTGTTATAATCACGGTTATTTTAAAGTCCGTGTACTTTGTTTCCATTATCTGACTCACCTGTCAGTCTCTACTGTGTTTGCTGTCTTCTCTTGGCTTTCTGCAACTTGATGGTTTCTCCTGGTGTTTTCCTTCTTTGTAACTTGTTGTCATTGGTGGTGAATACCAGACATTGTGCATGATAGTCTGAAGCTCTGAACGATGTTGTCCTCCTGGAGAGATTATTTATTTTCGCTTCTGGCAAGAAGTGAGAATAGGAGTTGTATTAACTAGTACAAATTTGGATTGAACTGAATTGAAGCTGAATTTCTATTTTTGTGACAGCTAATTTTTGTCTACCTCTACCGATCGAGTGTAGACTTCAGGGGTCACAGCTGAAAAACTGTCATGTTCCTACATCCTGCTTTCTTGAAGGGCCCTGAATTTTAATTTGTTTCCCCAGGACCACAAGACTGATAAAAGTTTATTGGGCTTGCCATCCTCTTAGTTGATGCTTATAAATGAACAAATGCCACTTCTCTTCAGGACTTTGACTCCTAAAATTCTGGCTGCCCTCATATCCCTAAATTCCAATTTTCATCTCCCCACATTGTAGAACTGCCAAAAACTCTCTCTCTGCTCTCAAGCCTGCGCACCTATGAATCAGCATATGCATTGAGGATAAATGTGGCCTAAGGTATTGGGATAACCTCAATACACTTCTCCCTGAATTCATGGCGTCTCGAGTATTCAAAGCCCCTGCTAGCCCTAATGCTAGCCCTTAATTCCAACCCTCAAGTCAGAGGGGTATTGCCTCTAACCAGAGATTTCTAAAGCTTCTTCCAGCTTTCCTACTTGTACTTGGAAGGAGAATTATTTTCACACAAGTCTGTCATAACCAGAGGTAGAAATTCCATTCACACGCTTCTGAAATAACATTCCTCTAGAAAATTCTAATCTCTCTTAACTGTGCCAAGGTGAATGGAAAATACAAAAGGACTGTTTGGGGTTTTTTTCCCCCAAGAGTATTGCAGAATATTCCCACGTCTTACTGAGGTGATGAAAAATTTGGTTCAAGTAAGAAAACCCTGAAAGGAAACTCTTAAGGAAAACTTGAGTGTCGTGAGTCTTACAGCCATCTCTTTCCCCTGAGAAATTTTCCTTCTAGAGCGTAATGAGTATTAGAAAACATATGCTAGCACGTAATGCTTCTCACTGTACGGGTATCATTGCTGAGGACTGAAACAGGTAATGCTGTGATAATGCTGTGAAGTCTGCCCCGGCAGACCTCATACATTAGATCGGTAGTGACTGGGAGGAGTTTGGATGCGGTATGGGGAAGGTGCTAGACGAGGAAACTTTGCACCAGAGGAAAAAAAGTGTTGTGATTTCAAGGTTGGTTCTTCGATGTACCCTTTTCCAGTCTTCGCCTGTGCCGCGAGTATTCTTTTCACATCAACACGACTATGTGACGTATGTGCCCTGCTGCAAGTTCCAGCTCAACTGTAAATGTTAGAGATTCTTCAGTCCTCCAGACACCTAATCCACGTTTCTTAGGGTGCTTTTATGGAATTTCCACTGGTCTTGCTAACATTGTGTTTATTAATGAATGTCTTCTCCCACTCAGAATTAAATCTCAGTCATGACAGAGACTGAAATGTCTCCATCGTTTCCCCTGAACTACTTTGTACTTATAAATAGTTGTTGGCAAAATAACGACATTGAGAATAACGGCCTTGCTTTAATGAAGGGCTATATAGCATTCAGTGTAAATCAAAGTACCAGAAAATCCTCTCCCCTATAGTTGTGGGTAGTACAATATACCAGAATGTGAAAGATATATAATAACAATTAAGGTAAAGTATAATCACACTAAAGTTGTCATGTGTGTATGTGTGTGTATGAGTCTGTGTGTGTGTGTGTGTGTGTGCGTTTGTGTGGTGGTGGAAACGTTATCTTGTCCAGCTAGCAATGGACAGCCAACTGTTGATCATTAATTCCAACAAATTCATCCTTCATTTGTAGTTAGTTATGTTTATTTGCGCAAAAACAATTCAAATCAACAAACATCTTCGTTGCATTTCTACAATGAAAAGCACTGTGTTGTGCATTCTGAGAATGACAAAAAAGTATAATATGTTAACCCTGCCCTCGTTAAGGTACATTCTGAGAATTTAAGACAGTAATACGTTAACAATAAAAATATGGATAAAATAATTTTAAAAACCAAGTTGAAGGAATGTCACCAAGCATTACATGATGAATTGCCTAATGAATTAAAGAGGCAAGCATTGCATTAGGAAGTGGACGCAGTGTGAGCACCGGGGTGGCATGAACGGGGCTGTCGCCAGCAGAAGAACATACGTGTTCCGCACACAAACCCTGGTGGGGTGGAAGTGAAGCAGCTGAAATTCAACCCCAATTCCACTCAAGCCATCTCCGCAGATACAGCCTGCTTCAGACAGGATAGGAGGGGCCTTTTTATGATTCACACAAAGATATTATTTATGCCAAGAACTGAGGAATTTTATGGAAGCTGTAAGATTTAAACAAGGTCTTGGAGAACTAGTGTCATTTGCTGCAAATCCAGCAGGTGAAAAGTATGTTTAGGAGCCACCAGTGTGGGGAGAGTGAAGTGTTTACAAGGGGAGTGCTTACAGATAAGGAAACTTATGGGGAAGACATTATATGAGTGTATGTATACATGAATAGCCTTGTACTCCAGGCTAAAGAGAACAGGATTTATATTATAGATATGTAGAGCCAATAAACGCTTTGAACAGGTTACAAGTGGTTGCTTTTTTAGTGACGTTTGTCTAATGCAATATATTCAATGACAGACAAGAGTCGGGGCATCTCCTTGGGGCGCCGTTGTAATTGTCCAGGCATGATGTGATGAGGGTCTGGTCGAGGGCAATGGTAACTGTAATCGAAAGAAAAATGTAAGAGAAATGCAAGATAATTGAAATACCAAGAGAAATAGGAAAATCAGGAGAAGGAGTTTTATTCTGGAACACAGATATTTTAGTTATCAAAAGCAAGATTTCTTTTTCAAGTAAGCTTAATATTCCTTTTCCAATCTTGCGTTCATGTATTCAGTGGTTTTTCTCAACAGAATTCCGCCAGCCTCAGAAAATTCTCCGAAAGATCCTAAGTAAGATCTTAAGATCCTAAGTAAGTAGATCGTAAGTAAGAGTCTACTTAAATCTTGAGACCAAAGGAATGAGGTTCCAGTCTGTTGTGCGACAGCTACCAGCACGGCCTCCGGCACTAGCCTTCCTGAGTTCCTTCAGCATTTAGGAGTCATACCACCTTGGACAAGACGTGGTTTCTCAGTGCCTCGATTTCACTATCTGCAAAATGGGGGCAGTCATAGTATCACGTGGCAGTGAGGAATGAGAAGGCACCTGGTACATGGCGTCAGCTGTCATTCAGGTCATTCTTGGCCTTGTTGTTTCTTGTGTTTCCCGCATCATGTCAACCTGAGGCTAAGAAAATGGACATACAAGCTACAAAACGGTATTTCTGTGACTCCATCTCCAGCTTACGTTGCAGGAATTTCGACAGGCCTCCTCAAGCTGCCAAACGATTCTGGAAATCACCACGTACTGTCTCCTTGGGCTATCAGGATGTCCAATCCTGCCCCTTTCTCAAAGTCTTATGATGTAAGCGGTCTTCACTGCTGCCTATCAGAAGCTCTGTCGTTGCTGATGCCTATACACACAACGATACTTCTAATATCGAATTTCGAGGGCCCCAAAACACACCACGGACATACCATTACCAGTGTCACCACTGCCAACCCCAGCTGTACGGCTGTCTCCAGCTCTGCCCCTTCCAGGGCAACGTAAGGCCATCCACACCTGGCCACTGATGTCAATGCTGCTTATACCTTGTGTTCTTATTGTCCCTCAGAGGTGGAGAAATTGCTCATTTTATCTTCACTTGGCCTGCTTTTTTCCATGTGCTTTATCCTAAGGACTCAAGTTGACATCCTACAATTAGGCTGTTGGACCCTCCACTTGAGAAGCACCACGCCGTACTTAGAATCCCCTCTCCAACTTGAAATGTACATTTTGCCTTTGAACTTCCTTCGAAAGGGTCTTTCCTAAGAGGTTACTTGATCCCAGAGGGCAATAGCCTGACTTCTAGGGGCTCCTGGTAAAGGCAACATGGGTTCAAATTGAAACCCCTTGTCTACTTGGTTTTTTTAAAAAAAAAAAGCAAGGCCGCATAGAAAGACCACTTTTCGGAAAAGAACCAAATTCATAAAAACAAATATTAATGTGAGGAGATGTGTTTTTCTGTAACAGAAAACTAGGCAATGAACAGGGAAAAAAATGTGAAGGCATTAGAGAAATAAAAGTAGTCAACGCGATATAATTTCAATCCCCTGACAATGACGGATAGATCGCAGGAATGGAGTCAGATGGATGCTTGTCTCTGAGTGCATTACGAAAATGTTCCCTCACACAGCTTGTGAAGCAATCAACAGGACCAGGGGCTATTCTGGACTTAGTCCAAGGAAATGAAAGTAGGTGAAATGAATACTGTAACATGGAAGCTAATAAACCCCTAGGGGAAAGTTATAATATCACCAGATTGGAACACACTTCTGAGAATATTTGTGAATGGTAATAGAAGTACAAAAATATTGGAAATGTGGAATGAGTTAAAAAAAAAAAAGTTGATTGGAATCAACTGTTGTGCACTATAATGGAAAGGTATACAGTGCTAAGAACATATGACATTTGCTATCCTGAAATTCAATTCTAATAACAGAAGTCAATGTAGTCTCATAAAAATGTAGTAATGGAAATCAAAAACAATTTCCTTATTTAAAAATACTATCAGCTGTGATATGGGATTAGATTCTGGAGATTAAAAAGAATGAGAGAAGTCACAAGCAAGCTTCAAAATGTATTTAAAACACAGTTTCAAAGGAAGCTGTGTGGAATTGCAGAAAGAACAGGGATTTTGGAGCCTGACTGGCCTGAATTCATGATGCTAGGCGAGTCACTTCTCTCATTTCCTCTGCTGCACAAAGGGTACAGGAATACCTGCTTTAAAAGAGCTATTGTTCCCGGAAAGTCAGATCAGTCATGTGAAAGCCCTCCCGCGGCGTATGGCATCGGGTAGTTGCTCAGTAAATGTCGCCTCCTCATCCCCCTTCATTTCCAGGGCAACAACCTACCGGTCATTAGCTCCCCTTTCTCATTTTCTTCCTTCTTCCACCAAGGTGCTCATATCCCCATTTCCAGGCCAACTCTCTAAGTCTACTGGGCCAGTGGGAAAAAAATGGAAGAGTAGAAATGGTCTGAGAGGTCTTGAGAGAATGAAACATATAGAGGAACCACATTATAGGAAGTGCTTTTCACCAGCCGGTAAACCTTGACCTGGATTAAGGTAGCTCTAAAATATGAACTAAGTATGGCAGATCAGCAGAGAATGGACTTGTTTTTTTCAGGGTAAAATGGAGACAATGCAGACATTAGATGGATGAAACCAAATACTTTCAAGTCTCTTTCAAGCCCTTTCTTCTGATCCTAGTCAGACTGACATGTTTGTAATCTGGCTTCCAAGGAGCAGGCTTGGTGACCCATGGCCTCCTCAGATCTGCACCCCCTAAAAGTAGGCAGTGCACCCTTGGGTACACAGAGGTAACACACAGAAATTGTTCTCGAAAACTATGAAAATTATGCATCTTTCATATGAGAGCTCTGTCCATATTTACAAAAGAATGTACATATGAAATCAAGGGAAATCTATCTATCTGCTATTTGGGCTAAGCTCAGTTTATGAGACATCCTCAAAATGTAATTTTACTTCAGTGTCTCCTCCTTTAAAATGTACTCGGTGGATGGGGCACCTGAGTGGCTCAGTCAGTTAAGCGTCCAGTTCTGGGTTTCAGCTCAGGTCATGAACCCACAGTTTGTAGGCTCAAGCCTGGCTTCCGGGTTCCTTGCCTTCTTGGGATTCTCTGTCCCCTTCTCTGTCTGCCCCCTCCCCATTCATTCTCCCTCCCTCCCTCCCTCCCTCTCTCTCTCAAAAATAAATTGATTAAACTTTTTAAAAAAATGTATTCCATGGAGAAGGTTTTCCCCTGCCATTAAAACGCCCCATTGGCTCCTGGGTGGCTCAGTCAGTTGAGCGCCCGACTTCAGCTCAGGTCGTGATCTCACAGCTCATGGGTTCGAACCCAGTGTCAGGCTCTATGCACAGAGCCTGGAGCCTGCTTCAGATTCTGTGTCTCCCTCTCTCTCTGCTCCTCCCCTGCTCACAGTCTGTCTGTCTCTCTCTCTCTCCCTCAAAAATAAATAAAGATTAAAAAAGAAATTAAAAAATCAAACACCTTTTCAACAGGTTCTTTGTTTACTGTTTAGTAATAAATGATCCCAAATTCTCCTTAGGTTCAAAACAGTGTCAAATCAATAGTCATATGCCCATTGCTAGCAATTATGAAATATTTGAACTTGGTTTGGAGTTAAATCCTCCTCTATCCACCAGCCTCCCAGTCTCAGGAGAGTTCCTGCCACCTGGAAGGCAGGACACTCATCTTCTTTGTCCTATTTCTTCTCTTTCTTCTACCCTACTCATTATCTGTGGTCTTTAACTCTTCCTGGGTTGAAACACAGGCAGCTTAGAAGCAGAAAGGCAGGCAGGGAATTGGTATTGTTCTAAGCTGACTTTATGCTACCTGGGCAGAGAATATTGGTTAAGCTGATTGTTTCTCTCATGGAAGTTTTAGTAGCTAAATTTGGAGGTCCCTTGCTGGTCCCCTCCAACTACAGGTCTAGCTTGTGTTTCTCCTTTCACTGGTCCACCTCCCCTCTCAGGCCCTGGTTCTTAGACAACCCATTCTATGGAGATTTTTCTCTGCGGGAGTCCCATTGTCTCTTCCAGGCCAGCTTCTCAGGTAGGACATAAAATAGCTTCAGGCCATTCATTCCTACATCAATCCCTCTCTGGTACCTGGGGTTTTGCTTCTCAGTCTCCAACCTGGCAAGAGAGAGCAGTTACCTTCAGGATGCAGGGGTGACTCACCTCCGCATAGCTGCCAAACCAGCTTTCCAACACATCTCTACTCTTCCTGAAAGGAAGTCAGACTCAGTTCACTCTGGGCTCAAACCCAGAGGAGGAATGACAAGCTCTCTGGACAGTTGTTGAAGTTCTCCCTTAATCTCTTGGACAGAGGACAGCTGTGTCTCCAGCCCTCGTCCCTTAGGGAAAGAGGAAGTTCTCAATGCAGCTTTCCTTGTGAAATGGTTCTCAAACGCTTTCCCCTTTCCTTTCTTAACATTTTCACACCCTCCATTTGGGTCAGTGTTCCCCTAGTGTCAAGCTCCAAATTTGCAAAACCAGCTCTTAACCTTTTGCTTTAAAATATGCGCATTTTGATCCAGGCCTCACTTTGGTGGGCCACATCTATTGTATGGTGTTAGATTTTACCATGATAATACATATACGCAAACAAATTTTTTTAAACATTAGATAAAGGGAAATATCCAGCATTTTAGTATCAGGGCAATATTACACCAAAGTCTGGGTGACCATTTAACCACACCTGAAATATTGAGGCTTCCATGCACTCGTTCATTCATTTTTCAGTATTAACTGAATAAGCATAATATGTGAGCACCGTGCTTGGGTCTGAAACCACAATAGAGAACCAAAAAAGTCATGGTCCCTGATAATGGACTATGCAGTCTACAAGGAAGGCATCTGTCCCCTTTTTTATTTGCCCTTTTTTATTTTTCAAATAGAGACTTTAATAAACTCTTATACTCTTGGTTCAACGTTGCAAATGCACCCCTTTTGTCAATGTCAGCCTGTACAAGGCAATTAAGTCAACATATATATGAGACAGCTGGTTCTCGCCAAAAAGTGACCAGGGTGTATGATATGAGATTGTTACCTCAAGTCCTTGCCAAGATTTTGTGTTATTGAAACCTGAAAGTTCACTTAATCAGAAGTACTTCTTGGTAGAGCACCATGGGTCAGTAGGTGAAGCAATGGCATGGAAAGGACTCTGGGAACATGAATTTTAATTTGGTTCTGCCACTGACTGTGACCTTGATCAAGTCCCCAGACTTGTATCTCAGTTTCCCTGCTGTAAGAGCAGGAGGGGGCTTGTAATAAAATTGGTTGAGTGTTGTGCTCTGTTTTCTTTACATCTGGAGAAGGCAAGTTAGCACTACGATATCTGTTTTGTGGATATTGAAACTGAGCTACCAAAAAAAAAATCCAAAGATATTTCTATATTCATATAGTAAATGAGAAGTGATATAAAAGTGATCTCTAACTCCCCAATCTCTTGCTTGAGCAATAGTCTTCACAATGTTCAATAGGTTTTAGTTGGTTCAGTTTCCATCTCCATTCTACCGTCTTTCATGGAAAGGTTCTATCCTGACTCTTTCCTATCCTGTAGTGAAAGAAATGTATAGGCTACCTCTTGAAGCCATATATTTTTTTTACCACAGAATTTAATGATGACATGGGCTGAATGAAACAAAACAGGTGCTGAGGCCCTGCTATGAGCCAGACACTGCTCGGCACTAAGCATATTAAACAGCATGATCAATCAGGGTTCATAGCTATTTAGGGCTTACTTTGTACCAAGTGCTTTCTGTGGATTTTTCTTTTAGTTATAAAAGCAACCCCTCTGGCGTAACAAACAGCCATTTTACAGATGATAAAACTAAGGCTCAGAGTGGCCATACATCTTTTCTAAGATCACACAGCTAGTAAGTGGAAGAAACAAAAGTTTCACCCAAACCTTCTAAGTCCAGGGTCCATATTCTTAACCACTAACTTACTCTGCCTTCCAAAGATGAATGAGATTAGATGGAACCTCCTGTGAAGAAGTTCATGGGTGAATGGAGGAAGAAGATTCATAAATAACTGCTATGGAAGTAAAGAGAAATGTGCAGTTAAATTTGTTTGGGGCCAGAGGACACAAGTGTGTGAGGAAGTGTCGCAAAAGAGACAACATATGAACTTGGAAGCAAACAAGGGATGGAGACAGGCATTCCAGAGGCAGAAGCATGGAGCTAAGACCCTGTAATCTGGAAGATGTACAGGGGAAAGAACCCTCACAGTGTGGCTTGAGCGTAGTACAGTTGGCTTCTTCCTTCCTAGGGATCCATCCGCTCCTAGATCTTTCAATGGCTCCACAGAATCTGAATGTGGACATAGCCTTCTCACTCCTCTGTCCTCCTGCCCAAAGCCCGTGGGGTAGTGAGAATCTACAGCTGCAAAGATATTGCCAACTTCCTATCAAGCAAAAAGTCCAAGTGACCAGTTTGTTCCCCAAGTGAAAGCATAAAATTCTGAGGTATGCTTAATTTATAGATGAGTGAATTCTGTCTGACTGTGGAATCAGCCACAGACTGATGGTTGCTTTTAGGACAATGGCCTTCTTGTCCCCAACATCCAAACTGATGCCACACTGCGTGTGACACCAACATTCAGGCAACACACATGAGTTAAGGTTCAGAAATGGATGTGAAAACACTACTGAAGATAAAATGATGGGAGGGAGTAAGTAGCAAGAATGAGAACGCAAGCAGGCATCAGGGACAAAGAAAAAATTCCCCTCAAAAACATTTCTCAAGAGCCTATGATAATCCAGGTTCGGATCGACCTAGCCTAAAAAAAGCAAAATTCTTGCCCTTTATTTGATGTTAGTTTAATATTTTTAAATAACGTGTATGAAAGATCAATGTGAAGAATGGAAGAAAACTGTTTTTTCCTTTGTAATGACACCCATCGGTTTCCGCTTTGGGAGTCTTCCATTTATGGCGGGTATTTTCCCCTCTATGGTAATTCATGGGGAGTCGTTAAAAAAGGATTTAAATTAAACACATTCTGAACTATTCCACAGTTGAGTATCCATTTGGTTTAAGTACTGACCACACACGCAAAAGAAAACCTTATTAACTCGATTCCTATGTGGGAAATCCAAGGAATCACATAGGAACTCATTTTTGTGTGATTTTGGGGTAGTGACACTGTAAAATGTTTGCCTCATGAGAACAAGATAGAGAAGGACTTATATTTGCTCTTCCTAGGCTTTTCAGTCCTTCTCCTGGTGTTACGATCCATGTTCCTAGATGGGCACCTCTGGATGTAAACTTGGAAAATTTAAGGGCAGGCAGGAGGGTTTAAACTACATTTCCTCATAAGCTTATGTTATTGCTGCTTATCAGGACCCATAAAAAATAGGCAAAGACTTTTTAAAAGAAGATTGAGTCACTGGCTTAAAAAAAATCAATGAGAATAACCAAACTATTAATTTCATAGAACATAATATTTGCATTCTGAAAGGGAAAAGGATAAGATTCCTGAGTAAAAAAATCCAGGTTTGTAATAATGAGGACTATGATAATAAGAATGTCTGCAACTAATAATTTTATATCTATTATTTTTAAATGTTGAGAATATTTCACACTCTTAGATAGGTGTCATTTGTATCTCACATTTGAAGGAACCCTGTCTCTGAGAGGTTAAGTACCCTACATAAGTTCATAATGTACGACATGGACCCAAGCTCAAATCTACAATGTGAAAGGCTGAACTTCACTGTTATGTTTTACTGTGTAAAAATTAGATGGCAGATTTAATCCTGAAGGAGTATGTAAACTCAGAAATCCAGGTTCACCGACAGATTCCAAATATAATATTTTAATGCTCTCACAAAATACTTACTTCTTTGCCCCATCCTTCGTCGAATCAAAAAACTGTCTGCTTGTAGACTCAGACAGACATGCCTGCCCCTGTAACCAGCTCCAGCCTGAGTTCAAGAGCCACATCAAACGGCTGAGAGCCACAGGATCCGTCAGCATCAAGCTTGTGCTTTCTGTTTACATCCTATGCCTATTATTCAGACCTTTTGAACGGCTCCTAATCTCTTGTTGTTGAGGGGTTGTGACCTGGACTCATGACCCAATGTTGCCAAAAACTTCTTTTTCACCCTCTGACCTTGTGTGTTGCAGAATCCTAACCTTGGTATCCGATCCCTGACGCCGCTCTCCCTGGTTCTTGTCCTCTTACTTGCTAATCTCTCCCTCAACTGACCTCTCTGGAATTAATCAATGATCCACCTGCCAGTAACCTTTGTGCCTAACCAAGCTCCCAGTCTTGGGTCTCCGGCTTTCTCTCTGGCCCATTGTCTCCCAAACCCTGTTAGAACATGCTTTGAAGGAACAGTCTGACTTTCAAAGAAGCAAAATCATCTTGAAGCCTTACAAAACACGAGCCTTGAAAATAAACGTATCTACAAAACCCCGAAAGTGAACATTTTGATGGGCTGATCACACGGCAGCAGAACATTGCACCAGTCATGAGCCCAGAAAAGAAGGAGAGCAGGAAAAAATATAAAAATGAAGGAGTCACTTGAGGGTACGAATTTTCAAATGCACAATTGTTGTCTAGCTTCTCTCTTTTAAATTACGTCTCTTTAAAAGCAGAAGCTGAACATCATTCCACTTTAGATCCCACACAATGTTCAGTATAATGCCTGGGCCTCGTTAGCCCTCATAGGTACATATTGAACTAATCAATTGAATAACTAATGCTTAACGAATTGACTAAAAACAGCCCTTTGATCTCTTGGTCCTGTAAGACTACCTTTGGCACTTCAGTACACACGTTTATAACTGTGTTGATCAGTTTACCTCCCCCATGTTGTCATGAGGATTTTAGAAATCGAGAACAGGGCCATGTGGGAGGCTCAGCCGGTTGAGCGTCTGTCTTTGGTTCAAGATCTCACTGTTTGGGAGTCGAGCCCCGCGTCGGGCTCTGTGCTGACAGCTCAGAGCCTGGAGCCTGCTTCAGATTGCGTCTCCTTCTCTCTCAGCCCCTTCCCCATTTATGCGCTCTCTCTCTCTCTCTCTCTCTCTGTCAAAAATAAACAAACGTAAAAAAAAGAAGTCAAGAACAGCCTAAAATTGCCTGTGTCATGGTCTGGCATTCAACTGCATTTTCTGAAAAGAAAGAATATTTAAATAATAAACCAAAGACTAGCAAATAATAATAATAATAATAATAATAACAACAGTAGTCCGTGTCGTTCAGGCCAATTTAGCAAAAGAAAAAATATTTCAAAAAATATTTTGAGGTATATCTGTATCCAGACAGATTAGAGCAAATTACAACTGAAGGCAAAATGAAAAGAGAACCAAACATCCTCCTAAAACTTACACATGGAAACAAATGGAAAATAACACTGGGACTTTGAAAATGATGGGGGTGGCCCTGAGGATTTCAAATGAACCGCCCTCCCTGCCACTTGAACAAGGGCACCATACAACCAAACAAAGGGCGGAGGGGCTGTGTTCTAGCCTTAGATCCCCCCACACGTGTGCACTAGTGAGGTAAGCACCTGCAAGGAGGGAGCTTAAGAGAAGACTTCGCATTGTTCACAGACTCTTTCAAGCATTGCGAGGGTGGGATTCCATCTGTTCAGTTCGGTTCAGTGAGCCGGTTCACTTTTAATGGTTCACTGAGTTGTGACACCTAGTAGAAATTACAACCAATGTTTTAACAAAAAAAAACCTTTACATGAGCATTTCTGGCATTTATGAAAGTTTTCTTTAAAGTTTTCAGCTCCGTGTGTTTCTGATCTGTTTCTAGGACACCTTTCCCCGGTGTGTGTGTGTGTGCGTGTGTGTGTGTGTGTGTGTGTGGAGGGGGGAAATACAGCTTTAAAAAATATACAGCCCCTGAAAAAGGGGACTATATTTGTTGGGCTCTGTTTTACAACACTGGCTTAATTTGTGCATGACTTCAGACAAACACAGGAAGTTACAAAGCTCTCACTCAAGGTTTGCATTCACCTAACCATGAGCTCTTTATACGTAGAAAGAGCTGTAAGTGCCTTACAGTCTCTGCAGCAGCTTACCAGATACTCTACCTTGAGGAACAGGTAGAATTCCACTCTCCTCGCTTGAGTGACTCCCTGAACAATACCAAGTTAGTAAGTTTCTCAGCAGCGAGAAGGTGATGGGGGAGGGTTCTCCATGTGATATCTGCTCAGAGGCTGGCGTCTTACAAAAAGTCTGTGTGCTCACACGGGCCTTTGCAGGAGGCCGGGTACTGATCAGCAATGATTGTGATCTCAGTTAGATCATCATTTCCCCTCACCTAGAGAAGAAATAAAGCGGTGGCGTGCTACAGTGATGTCAAGTGATGAATGGTTATTTGCCGTGCATTTTGCAAATAGCACATTGGGCATGATGTAGGAGAACCGTTGTAAGAAGTTCAACAAATAGCGCAAGGCATTCCCACTACACTTTAAGAAACCCGCCTCGAAGCTGCCAGACCTATTTCTCACAGGGGGAAGGAAGCATGCAATCTATCGGGAGAGAAAACAAAATCGAGAGAGGAATGCTTGAGGAGGATTTCCACTGCACGCACTGGAGGTCTGAAAAGAATGAAAGCAAATCTCTCAAACAGAAATGTAAGGTAGAAGGAAATGCAAGAAGGCATACCACATCAGGCCCCAAGTCCAGTTGATTATGCCTTCATCCCTGCATGCCACTGATGTTTTTGGCTTATCACACACCATACGCTTCAGTTCACTCCAAAAACTAGCTCCAACATTTTCATCTGATCATTGCTCAGCATAGGAGGGGTAGGTAACCCCAGGCGGACAAGCTATCCCTGGGTGTCGACACTAAAGAGTTTCTTGGGGGCGCCTGGGTGGCTCAGTCGGTTGAGCATCTGACTTCAGCTCAGGTCATAATCTCACAGTTGGTGGGTTCGAGCCCCGCTTCGGGCTCTGTGCTGACAGCTCGGAGTCTGAAGCCTGCTTCGGATTCTGTGTCTCCCTCTCTCTCTGCTCCTCCCCCACTCACACTCTGTCTCTCTCTCTCAAAACAATAAACATTAAAAAAAATTTTTTTAAAGAGTTTCCTGTTGGCAATAACACTTCATCAAGTGAAAGGATCCTGATTTGTCTGTCATCAGTGAAAAGAATACCATTGAAAAATAGCTCCTTTAAAGGAAGCTTTTGCCATTGTGTGCTTCTTATACATCTCGGAGATCACCGTATTTTTTTTTTAAGTCCGGTTTACCATTTTCCTCATTCTGAGATTGTCCCTTTGAACCGTGACTTCAGGTATGGTCACTGCCATGTCAAAGCAGGCAGAGAAACATTTGCTTCAAAGAAACCATTTGATGTGAGCTTTGCTTCTGTAAGGTGTACTCACATCTCTGATGAAATTCCTCCCACTGGACTTTCCGGCTGTTTGTGTCTTGCCTCTGTCCCTTTGTACTCGTCTCACACCAACTTTTAAACTGTTCTCCTCTTCCATCAGAGTGATTGGATGGCTAATTTTTGGCCTGTAATAAGACAGGTCAACAGCACACTCTCTATTAATACATAGAGCACTTGCTATGCTTGGTTCGACCTCCTTCTAGCCTATTCTCTCTATACTAATCTTCCTTTCCAAAGCCTCCCATTTTGAACAGTAAATTCTATTGATCAAATTAGTTTTTAACAATCAGAAACTAGGTGACCTGGGAAGCAGCTAATAGATCAACTCCATCCACCTTACATACCCACTTTTCTTCTTTTAAAAGAAAAAGACATTATAAAGCAGTTTCATGTTAATCACCCTGACAAAAAGCACACATAACACACACCAAACTGTAATCAGGCTTGAATTTTTAGTAAAATTTATATGACAAAGGAAATGCTTCCCTCTAGAAATGAATAGGAAAATAAAGGGAGAAAACTGACAAATGTACTATTTAAAAAAAGATGTTTCTGAGTCCTCTCTAAAAATTGCAAATGAGCTATTTGTGTGTCTGTGGGTTAGATCTTTCTTTGAAACTATTTCAGAAGCTAACCTGGGTGGCATTTAGAAAATCACAGCATGATTAAAGATTGCTGGCATGCTTTACAAAAAGAAAAGAAGAAAAAGAGGAAGGTCGGGCCTCACTAACTTCTTGGAATTTCTGGAAGACACAACTGACCATGAAGACCGAGAGAATAGAATGAACACCCTATTCTTTGCATTTTTTTAAAGAAAGCTTTTGATATTGGTCTGTGTTAAATACTTTGAAAAGTTTTAAAACAGGTAAACTCATTAGGACATGGGGAAGACGTTAAGATATGTCAAGCTATTCCCTGAAAAATGCGCCCCTTCGCCCATTCAAAAGGTAACGAATTACCAAAATGTATGTGAAAACCTCTAAAACAGAAACAGAAAATAGGCATTTATGGGACACCTACTGTGTTCCAGGCATGTCATGCGCTTGCTCTCATTGAATCTTCACTCAGCCCTGCAAGGTAGATACGGCGGTCCTCATTTACCACATGAGGAGGCTGATTCTCCATGAGATTAAGCAGATAGCCCTAAGTCACTCCGCTGGTAAATGAGTGGGTGAACAGGGATTCAAACTCAGGTCTGGCTGGCACCAGCCTTCATGGTCTTGACACCACGCCACCTGGACTCCCGCGGAAACTAACGTTGGTGTCTCTGGCCCCCGCACCCTTCAGCTCTCCTCCCCCACAGGAAGGCCCTCCGCTAGCCTCTCCTTCCAGATACCTGCTGAACAGATTCTGGAGTTCTTCATTCGCAGTAAGGTACAACATCGGAGGTATCTGGATCTCCCCCATATTTTCAGCTTTAAACGGAAGGGATTCTGTTCCAAGAGGAAATTCCGGCAGGCAGGAGTGACTGCAGAAGAGGCTTTCCTTTTCCTGTGACCTGCTTCTGGCTCTGCAGAAGGCCTCCCCTGCTCATGTATATCTTTAAATATGAGTGTGTGCAATGCACCATGCAGAGTTCAGCAACATCTTTTGGCTAACTAGCTGACATTTTGGTGCTTAATAAAAATGGACAGAGCCTGGGGGAGTCAATTACAATGAGGGTACTGAGCTAGAACCTCGTTGGGAAGGAAGAGGAAAAACAAAAGACTGAAGTGGCTAGAGTTGAAGGAAAAGTTTAACAGGTGAGTTTCAGTCATGGTTATATTAGTTCATATCACAAGCATTGTCATCATAGCCATGGATGCCATTTAGTGTTTTAATATCCATATCCCTCAGGTAGTAAATGTTAGACTCCAAGTTTAGCACACACACACATACACACACACACACACACACACACTTACATACATACACACACATACATAGGTATACACACATACAACATATCTCTAAAAAGCAATCATAAGTTCAATATTTATAAGGCTTTTAAAAATTAAAGCAAATGAAAATTATTTGACACTGAAGGTTTTTTATAATCATCCCTTGAGATTATTTTTTACATCCTGGGGTATCACAAAATCAAAGTACCATATGCTCCAGTGCTAGAAGTATTTTGGCCTTCAGAGAATAAATGCCCTGAGGATCTTACCAGGGGGACTTGCTTATAAGGGAGAGTCACTTCCTGTGGTTCTTCTGGAAGTCCATTAACAACTCCCAGCCCCCACAAGAATCCCTCTATGGCATTAACACAGCAGTTTTAACTTTGGCCTTTCATGCTCAAATGTTGCATTTGACCAAGGTTGTTGAGATCTTCCAAATTGAGTATGTTTACGAAATCAAAACCTTACCAAGACTTATTTTTTTTATAATCCACACTGGTGATTCTCATACCCTTTGTGTCAGGAAACTTTTACACTCTTGAAAAATATGTAATAGTCCAAAGAGATTTTAACTACATGAATCATACCTATTGATATTTACCTTGCTAGAAATGAAAAGGCAGACGTTTCAAATGTATATTCATTCATTTGAAAATGACAAACCTGTTTATAAATCATAATTTTATGAAAAGTAACTATATTGTCCTAAACAAACAGACATTAGTGAACAGCCTGTCATTTAAAAAATATGTTTACAAATCATTTTAATGCCTGGATTAATAGATGACAACTGGATTCTTATGTCTACGTTTGCATTCAATTTGCTATGATATGTTGCTCTGGCAGAGGCATGTGAAGAAAATCCAGACTCACACAGAGAGGTAGAGAGAAAAGGGAGGGCATTTGTGTACCCATTTCAGATAACTTTGATATTCTTTTTGGATATTACATCAATTCAACAAATAGTAGTTACCTTTGAATCAGTTGCAACGTGGAATCAGATTCTGTGTCTCCCTCTCTCTCTCTGCCTCTCCCCTGTTCATGCTCTGTCTCTCTCTGTCTCAAAAATAAAAAAATAAAAACGTTAAAAAAAAGACATTCTTAAATGAAACTGGCAATTTTTTTTAACCTGAAAGGGTGTAGCATTTAAGAATGCAATGACTGCTTGTTTCGTTTGGTGCTGCTGCCCTGATTTTTACTAAGGCACCAGCAATTTTATCACACGGCTTTTCTACTTAAGGAGACATGTCAACATGCTAAAAAGTTTAAATAACGTCTTGGTTTATTCTAAAAATAGTTTTGGCCTCGTGCGCCCTTTAAAAGGATTTCAGGCACCATCAGGGGTCTATGGACCACACTTTAAGAACTGTTGCTCTGTATAAATAATCTTGTGCTTAGGACTGAAAAAAATGGAGCATCCTAGAGCTATGAGAAACTCTGTATCTTCGCCTTCAGGCCTTTTCTCACTGGTTTATCTGTGGTATTATTTGTAAGGTGTGCATAACTATGTATGCGTTATCATGAAAGTTCCTCAAAATGAGTGGGTTTTAGTTAGTGCTTCGTCTGTTGGCTATTTTCACTCATCTGATTTTACCCCCATATTCGACAATTACTAAGGTTCTTTGAGATATCTGTCCTTCACTTACGTTCTGCGGAGCTGGACTGCTGAACTGTTCGAGAGCAGGTATTGTATCTCTTTCATTTTGGAATTCATAACACATGACGCTTTGTAAGTGTTCAGGAGAGGCTGGGGGTTCAGTGAATTAAAAGACAACAGGGTAGTTGTCTTCCTGCGTAATATTGTTCACCCTTATTTTATTACTGTACATTTAGGGTAAGTGGTAGATGGCGATGTGAAAATTATTTAAGAATGGAAGACGGGATAGGATCATTTCTGGATGCTGTCAGTCACTTTGTCATCTTTATTTTTCTCTTTAAAAATTCAGCGCTATATTCTTGTTACTAAAAAAGCATGCAGGTTATCCGAATGTGTCTATTGAGTTCCCTGCCTTTCAGCATACCAGAATTCCAGATCAGCTTTCTTTTTGAATTACTAGGAAATTGGGCATAGCTTTCCCTCATACACGTTGATAGAAGACTTTGCTATTTCCTCAGATTTTACGTGAGTCCTTAGTGCACTAACTGAACAAAGTCATGAAATCAAACAGGTTTGAATTTTCCAAGTGTGTGTTTAGAAATAGTGATTCCCCAACTATAACTGTTTCACTTTGTTTCCGCAAAAACTAATATATCAAACCAACATGGATGAATCCTTTTACATTTACAAATTATCTCATGTACATTTGCATTGTTTTTTCACATAACGGGAGCTATTGTATATCGAGGACTTTCTATTTGACAGTCTGTAGGCTGGAAAATCAACACACATAATTCTGGTTGATGCTAACAAAAATTCCATGAGAGAGATATTATTATAAGTCCCAATTTATAGATGAGGAAACTGATGTTCAGTGGGATAACTAACTTGGGACTTAGGGCTAGTAAGTCAAAGAGGTGGAAATTGAGCTCAGTTTTTTAACTCCAAAGCTTGAATCTTTTCCACTAAAGCACGCTCCTGGAAATTTAATTTTGTTATTCTTATTGAAAATACTCCAAATTCTTTATCAGAAGTTTGCTTCAAAACACTGTGGTTTGGGATTTGCTGTTTTTGGAAAGCTTACGAAAAGATTAAGGGTTTTAGGATTGATATTACTTTTTAAGAGTCTCAGAGCTAAGAGAGAATATTATCAAACCCTGAAATATTTGGTTGGGATGACAATCCTGGAATATTAGTAAAAGTACTTGGTTAATGCCTTTAAATAAACTCAGCACTTAGCTAGAAGCTGGGCTTTTTTTTTTTAAAGTTCTTTGCTTTATTTCTCCCCATTTTCAAAGGCAATTTTTAACTTTTATCTTTAATATAATTTTTAAAAATACTATTTAAGCCATACTTAGTAAACTAATGGAGCATAAAAGCACAATTTATATTATAGGTATAAGGAAAATGGATTTAAGAATGATTTAAAACAAATTCCTAAATATTTTATTTATGTTCTTGAAAAATTATATTCTCCCATCTAACAATATTTCATAATAACACAAAAAGAATATTTGCCCCATGAGTGTGATCCAATAGCCATCTTGAGCTTGTGTTTTCCATTGAAATGAGGACAGTAAGTCAAGCTTTCCAGTGTAATCTGTAGGTCAGTGAGTATTAACCTCTGTCAAAGGTCTTAGTGTCAAATACATGGTTACAAAATTGAAATGTTTTTCATAAATTATCTCTCCTTCCAAATGGACTTGACCTAAAGCTCCATAGATTTTCCCTCTTATTCATTAGCAAATACCAATCAAATAGTATTATTAAAAATTGTTCATTTAGGTGATCATTCACTAAGTAATATTTATTTTACCAAGTATAGTTTCTAATGCCATAAAGCTCAGCGATAGGGACAAAGAAAAAAATAAAACATGGCCCTGCAACGGTTTGTTTTTATAGTTTTGTCCCACAATTAAATTGCATTAACTCAGACGGTATATCTGAATCTGCTGCACAATCAAATGAAATTTTAAATGTGCCAGCACTTTGAAGACTGAAAAAATACTATACGTTGTAAGTTGTTATTATTATTTGTGTTATTTTAGCACAAAGTGAACCATCTTATTGCCTGGCCCAGTTATTTGTAGACTGAAGATAGATGAGATGAAAGCAATATAATTAAATGTTCAATTCCCATATATAGGAATCTAAGATTTCACTTGTATGGAAACGTTGAGGAATATACCTTTAATTATTCTTGGTGGGTTAGGTTGAAGACATGACTGGACTCACTCTGGAACGCTGGTTCTCAAAATTGAACAGGCATCTCAATCATCTAGAAGGCTTGTAAAAACACCGATTTCTGGACCCTACTTCCAGAGGAAGTAAGACTGATTCCATGGATCTAGGTCTGGGTCCAAGAATTTGCATTTCTAACAGCTTCTCAGGTGATGCTACTGCTGCTGGTCCGGGGACCACACTTTGTCCCTGTTCTAATATAACTAGAGTCATATGAGATGTTGGACTATGATATTTAATAATGAATTTGGGCAAGTGAATCTGTAGCCATTTCATTAATCAATGTATCAATAAAGATAATCATGTTAAAGGTTGTAACTGCATCTGTGGCAGAATGAAGGTGAAAAGAAAAAAAGGACAAAGCCTCTAATAAATGACTTCAATAACTGCGCCAGCAGCAGTGACGGAAATAGAGAATCTTTGCTTGCTGTATTTGCACATTGTCTTAAGAGTCATGACGGTAAGGGTTGGAAGTGTTATCCCTACGCAAAGATAACGACTTGAGAGCATCAGATTTGGAAACAGAAGAAGTAAAAATACTAATGGGAGAAAAGAAATACAATCTTTTCTTCCTCAAGGTAAAAGGAACACTTTAAGTAAGCTTCGAATGTCTTTAAGACACTGCATTTCATCCATATGTAACAGGCCTAGCCTTAAGTCTGATAAAGGTTAACTTCATGGAGCATGGAGGGCACCACTAAGTGATCAATTGCTCTAACAGACAATCTAGATTCCTGCATGCTCCTCTGTCCTTGGGGCTGCCGCCCTCCCTAGAACCCCCATGGCCAGCCACCTAGCCACTGCAAACCTATCACCTTTCTGTGGACAACAGATCAGTAGATCCAGGACCGGGTCCAAGACTTTACATTTGTAACAGCTTCTCAGCTTTTTTAACAGCACACAGACCTTTCTGAAATTCTAGGAGTACCTTCCCGACTCCTGAGCCCACAGAAATGTAACAAAATGACGATTAATATTCAGATGCACTCTCACTGTCACGGGCAATAATAAAGCTTGGGAAAAGTTGGGTCATCCAAAGTGGGAGGATTTTGCCTGAAGTTAACCCATAATCGTCAAGGGATCTGTAGCAGTTACTAATCTCATTCAGCTATGAACTATAGTGAATCCCTCCCCCAGTAAAGGGTTAAACACACAGGTTTCATTCTGCCATGTAAAAGAGATCCAGTCATAGGCAGCCCAGGACCAGGGTGGCATTGTCATGAAATCATCAGGGACCCAAGCCCCTTCAAGTTCTCTGACCCACCTATCTCAGGTGTCAGCCTTGTCCTCGTGGTCCAGGATGAGCTGCTGAGGTTCCAGTTAATATGGACACACATTTAGGCAGCACACTGAAGAAAAGGAAGATAAAGGGCATGCCCCAACCCTTTAAAGGAGCCATTTTATGAGGCCTACACAAAAGCCCCTCTTATATCTAGCTGTCAGGAAGGCTGGAAAATAATAACTGTGCAACAAGGAGCTCAGGTGAAAATTAAGGTTGCATTATAAAAAAGAAAGACAAATATGGGTACGGAGTTAGCTAATAGTAATTTCTGCCATCATTTCCAAGAAAATTAAAACTTTTACTTTCCACCGTAGAAAGCAGAAAGGGATGGGGCGCTTGGGTGGCTCAGTCAGTTGGGCGTCCAGCTTGGGCTCAGGTCATGATCTCACGGTTGGTGAGCTCGAGCCCAGCGTAGGGCTCTGTGCTGACACAGAGCCTGGAGCCTTCCTCGGATTCTGTGTCTCCGCTCTCTCTGCCCCTCCCCTGCTTGCCCTCTGTGTCTTTCTCAAAAATAAACATTTAAGAAAAAATTTTTAATAAAAATAAAGTGGAAAAGGGTGACTGTGTGTCTCACACTTTGTGGGACATAAGAACTCCTTGGAGTGCTTGTTGAAGTTCGGAACACTGGTGCCAGAAGGTTCTACGTTGACAATCTCATCCAGTTATTGTGATCCAGGAGGTACCCAGGACCACGCTTTGAGAAACATTGCTTTACAGCTTCATTACCATTTGTCAGCCTTTCATCTGCTGCTGCCCGGAATGTTATTGATCATCCCTCGATAACAAATCCTGTTTTGTTCCTTTTTAACTCTTTAACTCTCTATAATTAGATCATACAAATGGGTTGGACACACTCCCCAGAATATTAGTTCCATCAATACAGCAAAGTAGGAAGGATAGTGACAGATGGGTTTCAGCGTTGCAGGGAGCCCCTCCTTGCAGGCACGCGGTACAAGTCTTCCCAGGAGGAGTTAACCCAGGTTCCAGAGTGGAGCCGGGGGGCCTTGCCTTCCCGTGACTCTGATGGCCGGAAGCAGCCGCTTCAGGCACGGCAGTCAATCTAACTGTGAGTGATTAATAGCCACGCAGAATCTCTGGAGCTTTATTCCCCAGTCCCTGCTCTGCTTCCTCTTTAACACTCAGGTAAATGTCAAAAGTGGACCTAGGGATTATAGCTGACAAGGGGTAAATGCCTTCATGTTGTCCTCCAAAGGTTAAGGTTTCCCAGACTCAGTTGGAAGCCCCAATCTCCAATAACCATTAATCCACTCTACACTGGTAGGAGTGAGCATATTTATGGCTGCAGTCACTAAAGGGTGAAATAAAGATTAGTTTTTAGTTAGGAACGCAAAGCTTTTGAGATCAATACAAACTCACTGCTGAAATCAATCTAAAGTTTGGAATTTTTAAGTAAAGATTTACTGGGCTTCCTTGTACAGTTAATTTTCCAAAGGGAAAATTTGCTCAGAAATGTAACATAGTAATCAAATTGAGTAAACACCAGTCAGTTTGTAAACTGACCTTGGTTATGTGCATACCAAATAAGTGTGTAAAGCAATAAAAATGCCCATAATGTGGATTGTAAATTTGCCAATAAACAGGTAAAACCAAAATGCACATATAGATTTACATGATAAAAATACTAGCAGCACATTTGCCTGTTTGAAAACATAAATAATCAATAGACATTAATAATGAAGTTATTCGTGCATTTCCCCATTACTGTGCATGTTAAGTGTTTCAATTATTTCTACTTAGTTTGATAGATAAATGTATGTCCATATTTTGTAAAAGCCTTCCAAAAGGATGTAGACTTGCTCTTGAAAACAAAAGCTACCGTTTGGATACAAGAACAAGCAGATTGGAAATACATAGCTTGTTAGACTCCTCTGGTGTTCGTGTTTGATGCAGGTATGCAATTTATTATGCAATTTCTTGAGATTTGACAAAGTGATTGACAAACCATAGGTTTAATGATTGTATTTTTCTGTTTCATATGAAAAGATTGTAGGTATTTTAGGAAAATGGTTTAATAGATGAGTGTCCAGAAGCACTCTTTTGCCTGTTATATGTCTGTAGGTTGTGGAGACCCAGGGATATTGTGGGAGAAGTGTGATTCCATGTAGTAAATTCATTTTCTTCAGCAGAGTAAGTGCATGAAAGCTTACAGTAAGCTATAACTTCAGAAATTATTTAAGCTACCCCTGGGCCCTCATAGTGGAACCACATATCTTCTCAGTAGGGTATGGAAGAGAGCAAATAGGAGAGTGTCTCCAATGTGAAGGGGACCCTGGAGGATGGGCACAGCCTCCAGTTAATTGCTGACTAGGATATTGTGATAACAGGTTGGTGTTTTCTGCAGATAGTAGAGGGTAAAATGACCAACTCCACTCTGAATGATCTATAGCTCAGATTCATGTGCCAGTATTTGCTGCTTGGGTGCCAGAAATGGGCTCAGAAAGTCCTTCACTTAAAACATATGCCTTCCATTCAGTCCATGCTGTGGGGCTGAGCTGTACAAAAATTTAGATTCTGGGGACTTTGAAATATTTAGAGAATAGAGCGAAATTTTTTTAGTTGCTTAATGTTGGCATCTGCCACCTGGTGCCCCACTCTTGGGAAATATACAAGGCCACTGAGCAAACATGTATATACTCTTATATGGCAGAATCCACATGGGTCATAGGAAACAGGTAATATTTCTTACTACACTAAAGGTATTACATTGGTCTTAAAACAATATTTTAATAGACCATACCCTCCAAGAATGGGTAAAGCAATTCTTAAGCTTTACAAAGTGCACACACGCAGACATTATATACACTATGAGTATCTATGGACGTGTATGTAGATGTGCATCTATGGAAAAGTATAATTCATGTGTGCACACACATATGTGTGTGTGCACACATGGATACATTCATGAATGCATATAAACCTACACGCAAAATCACCCTGGGATAGAGAACTGACTACTTAAATTGTTATTTAGATGTTTTAATCAACAACGCATTATTTTCCCAAATAATTTGCTGTTTTTAAATCATTGCGTTTTTATTAAGAAATTTATTTAGCACAAATACTCTATCAGATTCTGACATGTTGGCCATTAGAATAAAGCAACTGAGGATGAAAGCTGCTGAATTGCCACCACGTATCTGTATGAGTTCAAAAAAATCCAGATTGGGATCCCAGAAGAGTTTTTAGGTTTCTACAGATTTCAGAACCGTATTGATAAGTGACGGTGTGCTTAGATGATCTCACAGTACCAATTCTTCTGTTGCACGAACCTCAAAGCATTTATTCTACGAAACAACATGTGAATGCAAAAGTCACCTCACAAATAGCATCAAATATTTGTTGAATGAACGAATGAATACATAGTGAGACCCATCTGTATACAGCACAACTGAAACAAACAAGTCTGGTGCTTCTATCCCCAGTGGTGATCAGTTAACTGCCTAACCGCCTCCAGGTAGCAAGTTGGGCCTTCAGAAGCCATAGGATTCTTCCAGATCGGCAGGGAGAGGCCATAAAAACAGAAGAAAACTCCAGGAACTTCAACTGTTCATTTCGTGGGAATTCCTGAAATACAAAAGATCTAAAAGGAAATGTACATTCAGCCTATATCTTTGTGCATCAGAGAAATCCATCTACCACCACAGCTATTTGCACAGACTTGGCAGAATTCCTAAAGAAGGAAACATGAGTAGATACACATTCTCTGGTGCCTAAAATGACAAATTTTTAAAAGGCAGCATTACTACAAACATTGCAAAATCCACAAAAATAACATAACTTTAACTAATTAACTAATACATACCTTTATAATGCTCTTTTCCATGAAATTTTGACTTCATAGTCTTCAATTGCACGATGGCAAAAATTTTGTAATAGTTGTTTAGAGGACAAAAGAGCCGTCTTTCTAGTCTTTCTTCTACCATGATTGATCAATTTTTTTTAAATATTATTGATAGCATAGCACATTTCTTTCAGTTTCCCAACATGTATGATATGTTTTGGGGAAAACTCTTAAGTTTCTTTCATCTACAAGCTATGAGATTTCACTTTTCTTGTGCAGGGAATCATCTTAAATACCCCCATATTCTTTAAGGACTGTTTCAAGTGTACACATTCCTATCACAATAGAACTTCCAATCCTACACTTTTTTTTTTCCTTGACGCTGTATGAGTCATTACAATGGAAAGCCAGAATATTCCTGGTAGTCATTTTTTCACTGAGGCAGCTAATAATAACCTAATTCTACACGAAAGTAATTGTGAACACATAAATACACCCTACTCAATTCACACTACACTCTCTGTTCAACTTCCCTTCCATCACATCTCAAAAACGTTTATGGCTCCCCCAATACCATCTGACATGAGGGAAATTCAAAGTGAAAATAGAGAGAAATTTTAATTGGTTGCAATTAAAACATCCTTTTTAAAAAAATTTTTTTGCACACTGCAAGGGCCACTCCCAGAGGCTTGGAAGGGGCCCTTGCAAGTGAGGAGGCTGCCCAGAGTATAGCCTCCTCTGATCATCGAATGCAGGCATCATTTATCTGAGGTCCCTCAGGCTTGCTTTGGAGGCCCAATCTTCCTGCTTACTTCAAGAGAATTTACCTACACTCTGCATTATGAGCTGGGATCCCATATCCAATGCCTCAATCAGCATTGCAAGGAAATAATTTAGATATTTAGAGCTTAAAAGGATATTATCAACCACATAATGCCCTTCTCTCTTCCATAGATGATTAAACTGAAATCCAAATGAATCCCATCCTACCCATAAGAAAACTGATCCTTTGAGACATTAGGTTTCTTGGTAAACTGTATAGCTGGGGTCTTAACTCAAACAATCTCTTTCCAAAACCAACATCCTTGATCACTATGCAGTATCACCTCCAACTACCTACATGGGTACGATTTCCTCCCATAATAGTTTTACATTGTTTTTCTCAGTTCAAAAATTATTTTCACATATATTTGTTTTCTTTACTGTTATACTGCTCTTAGAAATAAATGTTATACAAATTATTATTATCCCATTTTACAAATGAGAAAATTAAAGGTTAGAGGCATCAGGATATTTATGTTGTCAATGAATGATGCAGGTGATCCTCAAATCCATTTCTTTCGATCCTAAATTCTGTGTTCTTTTCTCTTACTCCCCTTGGACTTTGAACCATTAGACCAACTATATCTACAACCATCCTGTTATGGAACTTCTAGTGCTCATCAGAATCAATAGAAGCAAAATCAGATCTATAGAAACAAGACCAAGCTAGAGCCAGAATGTTTTTCTTAATAGGCCTTCTTAACGTTCTTCTCAATAGGCCTGTGTTAGAATTCTTCCTCTACAGTTACAGAATTCTGACACCTTTCTTATTGAAAAGTTATTGACAAAATATTGGCCTTGGAAAAGTTCAGTTAAAAAACTTATTTGGCTTCAATTGCAAATATTCATTTTCTGCATGTTACACATTTAAAGTATAACCTTATTAGATGATAAATCTAAAGACTGTTACTCAAGTATGTAGTTTATTCCTGCACAAGAGCACTTGTTTACATTCTGCAAGAGCCCAGTGTGCTCTATGGCCTCCTCAACCCCAAAGTAGGGACATTGTTTTGCCTGTTCTTCCTTCTCTTCATGTTTTTCCCATGTAAGCCATTTCAGTTAAAATAAAGTAGGTTAATAATGGATTAGAGTTGGAGACTTCAACATGAACTTGTGGTTAGCTTAATGCAGATACAGATGGCTCCATATAGAAACATGTATAGACGTGTGTACATACGGGATACTATACATACGTATATTTCCTTGTCCGTCAGCTGTCAGCTCTAACGGAAGCACCCCAGCAGCAGCTAGCACACCTAATGCTCGGATCTTCATTTCTAATCCTGCCTCCAATAAAAGGAAGGAAGATACCATAGAGAAATGGTTGATTCTAGGACTGAGGCATTAAATATATAACGTGAGCATGCAATATCTTGCCGTGCCAAGGAGGGAAGGAAGGATGGAAGGAAGGGAGGGAGGGAATAAAATGGAGGAAGGAAAGGAGGACAGTAATGATAGAAGTATGTCAAGGGGATATAGGAGCAGTTCAAGCAACAAAATAAAGTAGTCCTGGATTATAACCCAAAGAACAAAAATAAATATCCATGGATCCAAACTGATATAGAGAAATGATTAAATAAATACATAGGGGAGAATAGATAAATCTCCTTTAAAGACATTGTACTTTATGTACATACTTTAACCCCAACTAGTTGGATCCTAACTCTGCTCTCCTTAAGTGTGGCCTGTGAATAATGAATTCTTTCCGAAGAGTACAATTTAAGGGGGAAAGGCGGGGGGCGGGGAGGGGGGGTACCCTTAGCGTGCAGAAACCTGGCAAATACTACTTCAGCCAGGTGATCAAGTTTAACATCAACAATGATAAGTCATATTGATCACATGTACCCTTGATACAATGAGATTTAAACGGCACTTTCTTCACTTTTGTGGTCTCCACCTAAAAACCTATAAACCCAGTCTCATCATGAGAAAAATATCATACAAGTGCCAATTGACAGACATTTTACAAGTTATCATTTCAATATCCCTAAAACCTCAAGGTCATCCAAAACAAGGAAAGTCTGGGGCACCTGGGTAGCTTAGTTGGTTGAGCATCTGACTTTTGATCTCAGTTCAGATCTTGATCTCAGGGTCATGAGTTTAAGCCCCACGTTGGGCTCTGTGCTGGGTGTGGAATCTATTTAAACAACGGCAACAACAAACAAAACAAAACAAAAACACAAGTATGAGAGACCATAAAGCCAAAAGGAGACTAGGGAAATATGACAACCAAATGTAATGTGATATCGTGAACGGGATCCTGGAAAATAAATTAGGTAAAAATGAAGTAAATTGTAAAAAACTATAGACTTTAGTTAATAATAATAATGCACCAATATTGTTCGTTAAGGAGAGTCTAGGTGGCTTGGTCTGTGCTGACGGCTCAGAGCCTGGAACCTGCTTTGGATTCTGTGTCTACCTCTCTCTCTGCTTCTCCCCTGCACACACTCTGTCTCTCTCTCTCTCTCTCTCTCTCTTTCTCTCTCTCTCAAAAATAAATAAACATTAAAAAAATTTTTTTAAATCATTGTTCGGTAATTGTAACAAATGTACCATACTAACGTAAGATGTTAATAATAAGTGACACTGGGTGCCAGGTATATGAGAACTCTCTGTACTATCTTTTCCATTTTTCTGTAAATCTAAATCTATTTTAAAATAAAAATGTTATTTTAAAAGTACCTCTGTAGCTTAGAAAGAAACTAAATAAAATATTACATTAATAATAGTTTCAAGAGAAAATACACTTGGCAAGTACTGACAGCTACCCATGTAAGAGTAGTAACTTTGGAGAACAAGAACAAATATACACACACATTTAAAATTTTACCTTCAAAATTAAATACTGCACATGTTACCTAAAATCATTATATTTGAGTTTTTCCCAAGCATCTATAGCACATGTCCATTAAATGGGCAAATAAGCATTTACATTTGAGATTCAACTGACAATTCTTACCCACTTTAGAGATGCTGTACAATTTTGTGTCAAGAGCATATGCATTTTAGGTTTGCAAAAACAGTTACAATTGAAAGCCCTTCTTTTTTCTTTTATGTTTTAATTTTATTTTTGAGAGAGAGTGTGTGAGCAAGGCAGGGGCAGAGAGAGAGGGAGACACACCATCTGAAGCGGGCTCCAGGCACGCGCTGTCAGCACAGAGCCCTAACGCGGGACACGAACCCACAGACCGAAATATCATGACCTGAGCGGAAGTCGGTCGCTCAACTGACTGAGCCATTCAGGCGCCCCCGACAGCCCTTCTTAAAGATGAGAACTCCTGGGGCGCCTGGGTGGCGCAGTCGGTTAAGCGTCCGACTTCATCCAGGTCACGATCTCGCGGTCCGGGAGTTTGAGCCCCGTGTCGGGCTCTGGGCTGATGGCTCAGAGCCTGGAGCCTGTTTCCGATTCTGTGTCTCCCTTTCTCTCTGCCCCTCCCCCATTCATGCTCTGTCTCTCTCTGTCCCAAAAATAAATAAACGTTGAAAAAAAAATTTTTTTTAAAAGATGAGAACTCCTAAGAGCTCCATCTTAAACTTATACAATAAGAGCATTTCTTGACACTTTTCTCTTGAAGCATTTGGTTTCCTTTGACTGTTGTTAGAAAGCCAGTTGATACACATTGATTGATATTGATATAAAACAAGATAAAACCGGACAAAATATTCTTGCAGATGAAATTCAAGTCCCCACCGAGAACTTAAATCAGTCCTTATCTTGACCCAAGTTACTTTAATGTTGAGTTCAATAATATATAAAGACAAAGTGAAAGTTTCCAATCTAGATTTACTATGTTGTATTAGCAGTGGCTGCATGTTACATCAGATTTTGAGAAAACATATCCTTTAGTTGAGCAGTTGTCTTTTAAAAAATAAAATGCAGTGAAATCCCCAACAGAATTCTTTGTCACCTCAGCCAACCAAATCCCAAAACGTATCCAAACTGTCAGATGATACTTTAACAATATAACCATATCAATTAATAGAATTTGAACAATTTGAACAACTTTTCTGAAATATTATGAAACACTGTATTTTAAACAAACATATGTAAAAATAGGATTGAGTGTACTGGTGTGGGATAGAGGAGTAGAAAGCGTATGGTGAAAAAGATAAGAGAGCAATGGAGAAAGGCTATTCTGAAAATGGACAATTGGAGAAACTTGCACTAATATCAAAGAAGTAGGGAATGGAAATAAATAGATATTTCAACATATAAACAGGTTATCTGTAAAGGAAATTAGACCTCATTCAAGATGGTATGCCCTTGTAATGATACAATAATATTTACTGATTAAGCACATAGGTATTTGGGGGGCATGGTTGGCTCAGTTGGTTGAGCACACGACTACTGATTTCAGCTCAGGTCCTGATCCCAGAGTCCTGGGATCGGGCCCCACATCATGGAGTGTCATATCCCTCGCATTCAGCCTCGCCTCTGGCTCCCGCTCCCCGGCTCATGCTCGCGCGCGCGCTCTCTCTCTCAAAAAAACAAAAATAAAATAAAAAATTTTTAATTTAAAAAAAGCATCTAAGTATTTGACTAACAAACTTACATCCTTCTATTTAACTATAAAAAATTTCAGTGAGCTGGTGAATCTTCCAACACAGCAATACGTATTTTTATTTTTAAGAATTAGTAAGAGCACAAAAAAAAAATGCCACAAATAGAGAAAACTTTGAGGGTGGAGAAGGTGGTTAGGATAATTTGCAAATCTGGGTGACAACCCTTCGTGGTAAAGATGCATTGTCTTGCTAACAGGGAATGATTTCCAGGCCTTCCTTTACTCACCATTCAGAATATGGCATTTCCATAGTAAAGCAAATACTTTCCCTTAAACCCAACTCCTCAAAAACTTTGATGCATATAAAATAATTTATTTGTGAGTGTCTCTGTTGATACACTTAAAATCCTTCCAATTTTTTATGTGTTTGTATCTGACTATTTGTACAAAGATGACTGAGTAAATACTCTGTCTTCAAGCCTCTGACCAGTTTTCAGGGGAAGAAGAATTTTTTTTCTTCTTGTATTGTTTAAACCTTCATTTTAGTCTACAAGTCACGAAGAAAATTCCCAATTGGTCTTTGGGAAATGTTCACTCTAATCTTGTCTCAGTGCAGCTTCATACTAGTTAAATGAATAAAATCCTCTTTTTCCCCAAATATGGGGAAACTGAGACCTGGAGAATAAAAGTGATTTGTCCAGGGTCACAAGTAATGTCAAAGGCAAAAGCTGTAGCCCAACAACATCCTCTCTCTGCTCAGTCGTTGGCATGAAGGCCTATTGCCAAAAAGGCACTTTTCAGAGTCGGGTATATATTTGGCAACCTATCGTTAAACCATTATTAATAATAAATGCCCTTCATTTTTAGAATCTCAGTTACCCAAGACACACACATCAAAGACCAAATGTTCCCCAAGGTAAAAGAATGGTGGTTTTTAAAACTATAGGAAAACAAACTGAAACACAAAATATCTAAAGAACAAAGTAAAAAAAAAAAAATCATTGTTCTGTTATTAAAGTGGCGAGTTATCTCTTCAACAGCATTACGGATTATTGCAAACCTGAGAAATATAGATTTCTTTATTCCTTCTGTCCCATAGTTGTTGAGGACTAGATATAATGTGCAGAAAAGAAAAAAAATAAAAGGAAAGCTAAGAAGTCTTTAGCTACATATGTGCATTTTTTATGTAGCAAGCATTGACATGGTGCTCACTAGGTATCTAGTACTGTTCTAAGCACGTTTACAAATATTTCCAAAATTTTAAGCATTATAAAACCCTAGGAGAAATCACTATAATTATCCCCATTCTCAGATGCAGAGACTGGGCAGAGAAATGTTATTTATCCAAAGTCCAAAGAAGGGAAGTATTGCAAAGCTGGGATTCAAATGTCAGTGGTCTCCTTCCGGAATGCAGGCTGAGAATCACGGCTCTCTGCTACCTTTGTTTACTAGTTTAATCAGTATTTTCATAAAAGTACCTATTCTCTTCAAATTTTTAGAGCACTTTGTTGGTGATGGTTGCCGTAAGTGAAGGATTTGAAGGAAGCGTTCATAAGGTTCTATCAGACTCTTACCTATGTGCTATGAACAATAAATGTTTACTTAACAATGTTATGAAGATTTTATTAATTTTTAGGCAGTAGATGAGTAAAATCAAGAAATTGAGTAACGTCACTTTAGTTATATGCCCAGCACAGTCCCTGATTATAAAATACATCCTTGTTCTTTCTGCTGTTCCCCTGATAAATTTGAAATTCATCTTTCATAGTCCATCAATATATTTATTGAATAACTATTATGGACAAGGTACAGAGCTACGGACCATGGGAGATTTTGTCAGATACAAGGCTTTTTCTCCTCTAGAAGCTTATAATCTAGTTGACATCCTAAAATATATTTACCTAAACAAGCAACTAACAATGCAAAGCAGTAAATAATAAATGTCAAAAGAGTATTACAGGTAATAAGTTCTATAAGGAAGGTAGGAGCCTGTTCTTTCTGCTCCAGTAGTTCATTACACATACCCTTATTAGAGCAATTATCACCTTGTAATTATTCACATGCTGTGTCTAATTTACCTGCCTGTCTCCTCCACTAGAATGTTAGCCCCTTGAGGGCAAGGATGCAGTTTTAGTCCTCATTGTATCTTCAATGTTCAGCACATCGTCTGGTATATAATAAATGCTCAGCATATGCTTGGTGAATAAACGAATGACGTTCATAGAAGGCAGGCACTTCTTTTGTGGCTAGTGTAGCAGAATGGTTAATCTTGGAGTCAGGTTGTACTGATTTGGATCTTGGCTCTACCTTTAAAAAGCTGTATGGCCCTGAAAATTTTACTTGATTTCTCTGCACTTCCTTTTGCTCATTGGTAAGATTAAAATAATGATCCCTTTCTTTATTAGCTAACTTTACTATGGAACAAGTCACCCCAAAAATGAATGGCTTCAAACAGCAGCCATTTATTTCCTTAAGAGTTCTGCGTGTCAGTAAATTTGGGCTATATTGGTTCCCCTATCTTGGCTGGCTCATTCATACATCTGAGTTCAGTTATCAGGTCAGCTGGGACCACATGGGATCTCATCTGCCAACAGGCTAACGTGGACTTTTCACATGGCAGCTGGCAGGACTCAAAGAGGGCAAGTTGAAGCATACAAGGCCTTTTGAGGCTCAGACTTGGAATTGACACACAGTCACTTCTGGCACATTCTATTGATCAAACAAGTCCTAAGGCCAGCTCACATTCAAGGAGTGGGGAAATAGACTTCACTCTTGATGGGGAGAACAGCAAAGCCACTTTATAATCGGGTATTTATACCAGGAAGGATGAAGAGTTGGAATCATTCTTACCATCTACCATACTCTGTCATGGGATTAGCAAAAGGATTAAGAAAATAAAACATCTAAAGGATTTCGGCTAGTGTGCACCAAACAAGTAATGAGTTCAGTAAGAATTAGCTATGATCATTCTGTTCAAGGTTGCCAAGAAGAGTTTCAGTGTGGAAAGGAATGAGTTTAATCTTGTGAAATAGGTAGGATTTCTATATGTAGAGAGCCAAGGCTTCCCGTAGGGAGACAACTTGAATGTGTGGTATGAAAGTGGGATGTATTCAGAAAGCAGCTAACGGCAGACTTCCCAGAAGAGCTAGAACAGGAGCCTAGGAACCTGGAACACTGGCCGAGGAGTTGGGCTTGACCCTGGGGTAACAGTAAACCACTGGCTTTTGACTAAATGCTAGCCAACAGCGCCATTTCTTATCTTTTACTTCTACTTCAGTTATTTATTATTATTTTTTGTTGTTGTCCCTCAATAAGTTTCTTGATGCTGATGGTTTTGTGATATTTCTGGCCATATCTACTCACGATGTAAAATAGAAACTTATGATTTTTGTCTGGGTCATGCCTCTCCCTGGCTTTGGGGATCTAGGAGGTCCTTCTTTGTTCAGTTTTATGGTAAAAATGGAAAATTTTTCCCCTCATCCATTTTACAAATGGTGGCAATCAGAAAGGTCAGGCCACAGGAAGTAGTATTCACGAAGCCAAAGAAACACAGGAGACGCCAGGCTGTGATGTTTATATAACTTGGTGATAATCATACATCTTAAGCAGAAGAGTCAAGAATGAGGAAAATAAGGTTTCGGTGTGGCTGCCCCTTCATGTGAAGCAGCGAAAGACTTCTGGAACTGTTCTGAAGAGAATCTTAAGTTCATCCAGTCCAGCGAGATGGTCCTAAGCTACCAGACCCACCGATTCGCCCGGGTGCCTGCCACCCTGAAGGCTGACCAGACTGCTCAGAGCTGGTGGCTGCTCTAGTGGACTGCTCAGTGGCACTAGCTTCAGAATCTCTCCACTGTACGTGGTTTCAATGCCGATTCACCGATGAATAATTTTGATAATTCTGCCGAAGTATGAAGACTGCTTGAATTACATGACTACATGATCATATTTAGTTGTTGTTTTTTTTTTTTTTTTGATAAGACAATTCTGGCTTCTCTTATGCCATGTGAAATCCATCCTGCTGAGTGCTCTTGACTAGTCACGTCCTTCCTGCCATTTTAAAAACAATAGTGGCAGAGAAGCAAACGGCTGATAGTGCTCAGCAGGACAGATCAAACACACAGATGCAATTGCCGTACGTTGAACAGCGAAGTAGGATAAAATTCAAATACTTACAATCGCTTAGTAGCTAGCATCTGATTGCTGCAAATTGAATCTTTCATAACAGGATTTATTGTAAATAGTGTCATATCATTTGTGAGTTCTGCAACAATTTCATTCAGAGCCAGTACGAGATATTGGAGGTGTGAGTCTTACATGATGGATATGCTAGTTTACACATAGATTATGAAGAGATTTTTTATTATCAACATTATTTTTAATTGCTTACAAAACGGCCACAATTGTAATTTTTTCTCTGAAATTTTACACATTCTCAAATTGTGTAACTTTAAAACCCAGGAGAAAACAGGCTAGCCACTGATTTCAACAGCTGCTTTAGAATTGCAAGAACCCCAATTCTTCTTTTTCCCTTCCACTCTGGTTGTTAAATAGGCATCAAAATTATAGATAGTTAAAATTTTTGAAATGTCCCTTTCATATTGTTTGGGAGCAGCAAAGATCCTTGTAATCATAACTAGTGGTCAACATATCTTATCAGTAAAAAACACATATAAATTCAAAATCAAGATATTTTGAGATCTACAAAGCACATCTTACTTCCTTTTTGATAAAATGGGAAGATGACAATAGCTTAATGATCAATACTCTTATTGACCTTTGAATTTAGTTCCAAATACTTTAATGGAAGCTCATACAAGATAAACATCAAAAGCATACTATACAAATTATATTCTCAATGTATGAGAATTTGGTGATACTCCACATACTTGATAGCTTTAATTGCTAATGACACAGACCGCCCCCCCCCCCCCGCCCTCAACAAAAAGACTGTATATTACATTTACACAATCTTCTTGTTCAGGACCTAAATAGGGGAAATTCAAAAAGGAAAAATTCAAAACAAATAGTAGGGCCAGAATATTTGGATAATCTATTCTCTTTCTTTCCCCTGCTCTAAACAAAAAATCCTTTTCTATTACTTTACCATGTATTTGAGCTTTTTGTTATGCATACGAATATCAAATGCAGCATCTCAACAAGATCTGAATAAAGTATCTTACTCTCAGACAACCTAGGACCTTGATGGAGAAGGGCCTTTGTGAGGAGTAAAATTCTTCAGTTGGATCTTTCTCCATTTATTGAAGAGCAAATATCCCACATGCATGTTAATGTTTATTATTCTAAATGGGGAATTCCCTATTTCTAAACCAAAGAATTTTCAGTTTCTCCCCCCCCCCCTTAAGCAGGTTTCTTTCCATCTCTCACAAATCAAAAGGGAAGGTGGAAAGACAGCCTTTCAGTGGTGCCCTGACGTGTATTTTAATAAGTTTACTAATCAGAGCACATATGAATTAGAATGAATCATATTCATATCTTTAATGGCAAAGAAAACTCAATTTAACTCATATCCAGCTTTCTTTCATGTTCCTTTTATTCAAGGGCATGCCTTCTTCTTCTTCTTCTTCTTCTTCTTCTTCTTCTTCTTCTTCTTCTTCCCTCCACCCCCCTTCTTTCTTTCTTGGACACCTCCAACCCCAACCCCCATTGACAACCAAAATGCAGGGCTATAAATGTAAGGGCGCAATACATCATGAAATGAGTCTAGAGAACGTGTCCTCTACCAAAATACACATGAATCTCTGGTACAGCTGAAATTCCAGAATCATTCTGGGCTTCGTTCTGCATGCTAAGCAGGGTCAAAAATGTGAGCTTTATGTGGTCATCCTTATATACCAGATGAGGTCCAAAGTTTAAAGGTTACATTTGTGAAATTGCAGCTGGGCTTCCTAGCACTTGACTCTCTAGCTCCTGCAAATCAAACACTCCTAATTGAAAGACATATCTGACAATATGATAATCTTTCAATTAAAAAAAAAAAGTGACTTCTGAACCCTTATCTGTTGAAGAGCTGACACAGAAGTTCCGAGATGGTTGCTTAACCAGACAAAATAATAGAGAAAATATGTTTTCCAACAAGATCAGAAAGCTTGAATAGTACAGGGAAACACACGTAAAGAGAAGGGCTGTCCTCTATTCCGTCCTACTAGTTCTAATTTCCCACCCCCCCCCCCCCCCCCCCCCAGTTTGTACACTCAGCCACTCACCTCTTAGGCGAGGGCTAGTGTCTTTCAAATCAGACACAAACCCCAAATATCAAGACACTAGAAAGTGGCATCCTGGCATACTTTGAGATCAGACGGTTTCTGCATTTCATGGGGTGGGGGTGGGGGTGGGGGAGCAGCATACCAATGTAGTGAAATCTGGAAACAACAGCATATATACAGACACAAAAAAAAGTTTGCATATTGCACAGAGCGCTTGAAGATCATAAATCTATGCATGAGAAAGATGTAGTGGAAATTTTGGGGGGGATTAGAGTTTATTTTTGTCATCTCTGTGAGACAGCTACTCATTCATCCAGATCACAGCTAAGAAAAAAGCTGGTCACAGAAATTAGCAGTTTCAGCTCAGCAGCGAAGTCGCCAGCCTGTGAAGGCAGAGAGAAATTGACTAATTAGCAATGCGCACTAAAACTTGACGGTTCTTTATAGAGAGAGAGAAGAGAGAGGGAGAGAGAGGGAGAGGGAGGAAGGGGGGGCTCGCTTTTTCCCCTTCTTTCTTCCAAAGATGTTTGAAATCGCAGTCATTTACGCTCGACAATTTTTACAATAGCCTTGAGCCATAATTTTGCGAGTCTCTCCAGCATCCATCCCCCTGTATGGTCTCTCTCTACTGGCCAAGCACGACCGTTTCTCTCCCCAACCGTGGATTTCCTATTACTCTCGTTACGACTCACTGAGCCCCAGGCCCAAGGATAATGATGTGTTGTTTCTTGGTAGCATAATTTGTCACACGTACATTTTTTCTTCTTCTTCTCTTGCAGAAAGCTCTGCTCCCTCTCTCTCTCTCCCTCTCTCTCCCTCTCTCTCCCTCTCTCTTTCTCTCTTTTCTCCCTCTCCTACATTTTCTTGCTGTTGCTAATTCATGGTGATCAAATGATGTACGACAAAATAAATTGTAAAGAGTGATTGCCTGGAGTTGGGATCCAGAAGGTGTTTTCCCCCTCCCAAGGAGAGAGCAAACCTTTAAAAAGGAAGGACAATTGATTTTTGGGGGGGAGCTTAAGTGAGCCTTGACTTTGCAGCTGGTTGAAAGCAGGTAAGTTTCTGGCCTTGTGTCTGCCTTGTGTGTATTTTGTTCTGTCTTTTGGGTTGTTGGCGGGGGAAGGGACGGGGAGGGAGTGTTTCGGGGTGGGGGTGGGGGGGGTTGTGTGGCAAACGCTCATAAAGAATAAAACTCCTATGGCAAGAAAAAAGCAGATGAGGGGGAAAGGCAAAGGAGGAGAGCAAGAAGGAAGGGGAACAGGAAAATGGGGCGGGGGGGGGGGGGGTGGGGAGCGAGACAACGAAGCGGGGAGAGCGAGAGAGAGGTATGACCGGGTCCAGTTAAAGGGAGAGACTCTGGGAGATGTTTCAGGAAAGCCCGAGCTTTGGGGGGCCGTTGGGGGAGGGGGTCCTGCCGGGGGAGGGAGCTCGAGGGAGGTTAGGGTCCACCTGGAACGGGATGGTAAAGTGAGTCGAGAGGAGCCCAGTGTGATATAAATAGGAAGCCGGCGATCCAGGACTGGCGCCAGGCAGGGCAGAGAGTGAGCCGCAGTGGAAGGGGCAGGTCCGGCGGGATCCCTCGGAGCCGGGCGGCGGCGGCGGCGGCGGCGGCGGCGGCTCTCCCGGGCGTGCGGGCGGGCGCGCGGGCGGGATGTGGGCAGAGGGTCCCTTTCTGCTCGGCCCTGGAAGGTGCAATTACAGGTTAAGGACCCGGCGGATCGATTTCGCCTCGCCTCCCCCGGCCTGCCGTCCTCCGCCTGGATGCGGGCGGCTCAGACTTTTTTTTACAGAAGTAGTTCCAGGGCCAGGAGAGTGGGGGTGCCCGAGTGGGGGGCCGCTGGGGCTTGTACGGAGGGGCTCGGAAGGAAGCTGCGGCTTCGCGCGGCGACGCGGGGTGGGATGCGGAGACCCCGCACGGAACCTCCACCTCCCACCCCACCCCACCCCACCCCCAACGTTGGCCAGCCCCCACCCCCTCCCCCAACACCTGCCAGTTAACTTGAACTTCTCACAGTTGCTGGAGTTAAAGCCTGTGTTCCTGCTGCCCTGGGAGACGCAGCCTTTCACGTGAATCCCTCGGGGCCTCCGGGCTCCGGCTCTAAAGCCGCCCCAGTGGCCCCACCGGCTCCCTCCTCGCCTTCCCCGCTGCCGCCCCGCGAGGGAAGGGGAGATACACGTCTGAACTTCCGCGCTTTGAGATGCGGGGGGGGGGGGGGGCGCGGGAGAGAGGAGGCCGGGGGTGGGGGGCTGAAAGGATTCTCCTGCCAGGTCTGAAGGCGTCTCTGGAAAATGAGCAAAACTGAGCGGTGACGGGGAAGCCAACAGTTTGCGAAGCAGGGAAGCAGGCAGGGCCGGGGTGAGGGAAATGAGCTAGAATTGATAAGGACAGCTCCCGCCTCTGCCGAGTCCACTGAGCTGGTCCTCACCGCGCTCCGCTGCACTTTCCCGGGAGAAGAAAGGGCTTTATCTGCTACCTCACACTGTTAGCCTAGGAGTTTCTCGGGGCAGCACGGATAATCGAGGGGGTTCCCAGCTTTCGGAGGGCTGAGAATCGCCCACCCGCACGCTTGTCGGGTCCCCTTCGCTCCCCCCCCCCCAAACTGGACCAACTGCGAAGAGCAAAGCTGCAGGCACAAGTTGACCTGGAACCTCCGCCGACGGTCGCCTCTGCGCTCTCGGGGAACCCCCGGGTCCCCACTCCCTGGCCTCTCCCTTCCTCAGGCCCGGCATGGACACAAGCCCACGAGGTGTCTCGGCCTCCGCCGCCACTTTGCCGTCGCTGCTGCCACCGCTGTCGCTGCCAAGAGCCGAGCCGGGGTGGTTTTAGGAAAGTGAGGGACGAAGTGTGTGGGCGGTGGCGAGAGGAGTAGCAGGGAGCTGAACCCGCGCCCCGACCCCAGACAGGGCCCATTTGGTGGCGCTCACGGATTCCTTGCCTTCCGACCTTACTCCTAGGGTCTGGGTCCTGGGGCGCGCCGGGCAGGAGCCGAGCTGAGCACTGATTGTTGTTCTTCACCCTCCCCTCCCCTCCACACCCTTCCCCACCCTGACCACACCCCATCCCCTCCACTACCCTTCTCCCCTCCCTCCCATCCCCCACCCCTGTGTGCCAGGTTGGAGGAGGGTTTAAAGCCAGGTGCGCCGAGTCAGCTCGCCATGTCCAGATCCGGGGACAGGACCTCCACCTTCGACCCCAGCCACAGCGACAACCTGCTGCACGGCCTCAACCTGCTGTGGAGGAAGCAGCTGTTTTGCGACGTGACCCTGACGGCCCAGGGCCAGCAGTTCCACTGCCACAAGGCCGTGCTGGCCTCCTGCTCGCAGTACTTCCGATCGCTCTTCTCCAGCCACCCCCCTCTCGGGGGAGGGGTCGGCGGCCAGGACGGCCTGGGGGCCCCCAAGGACCAGCAGCAGCAGCAGCCGCAGCAGCAGCCGCCACAGCAGCAGCCGCCGCCGCCGCAGGAGGAGCCCGGGACTCCTTCCTCCTCCCCCGACGACAAGCTGCTGACCAGTCCCCGGGCCATCAACAACCTGGTGCTGCAGGGCTGCTCGTCCATCGGGCTGCGCCTGGTGCTCGAGTACCTCTACACGGCCAACGTGACCCTCTCCCTGGACACGGTGGAGGAGGTGCTGTCGGTCAGCAAGATCTTGCACATCCCCCAGGTCACCAAGCTCTGCGTGCAGTTCCTCAACGACCAGATCTCGGTGCAGAACTACAAGCAGGTGTGCAAGATCGCCGCGCTGCACGGCCTGGAGGAGACCAAGAAGCTGGCCAACAAGTACCTGGTGGAGGATGTGCTGCTGCTCAACTTCGAGGAGATGCGCGCCCTGCTGGACTCGCTGCCGCCCCCCGTGGAGTCGGAGCTGGCGCTCTTCCAGATGTCCGTGCTGTGGCTGGAGCACGACCGCGAGACCCGCATGCAGTACGCGCCCGACCTCATGAAGCGCCTCCGCTTCGCGCTCATCCCGGCCCCGGAGCTGGTGGAGCGGGTCCAGTCAGTGGATTTCATGCGCACCGACCCGGTCTGCCAGAAGCTGCTGCTGGACGCCATGAACTACCACCTGATGCCCTTCAGGCAGCACTGCAGGCAGAGCCTGGCCAGCAGGTAGGAGACAACAAAGAGGAGGACGGGGGGGCGGGTGTGGGGGGGGGGCTGGTGAGCGCGAAAGGCCGGAGGGAGGGGAGGGGGCAGAGGGGAGGGGGAGAGGGGTGGGCTGTGTGGGAGGCTCCGGCAAGCTGAAAACAAACGCAAACAAACAATTTAGACTGTGGGGAAAGTTGATTTCTGAGTCCATTAAAGGTCAGCAGGGAACTGGCCTGAGAGCATCCCTGAGCGCTAGAAAGCCTGTGTTCTCTCAACATCCCCAGAGCAAGAAATGCGGGACTTGTGGACTGAAATTGACAGGCAGGTGGGGCCACAGGCCGGGGCAGTTAGAAGTGCAGCTTTGCAACCCTCTCTAACCAATCCTCCCTCCAAATCTCAAAATGAGCTTGCTTAAGGAAAAGGATCCTGCGATGACAAGTCCCCAGCCCACTCCGCCTCTTCCCTGCCTTGGGTGAGCACGAGCGCCCTGGGGATGCTCCATGAGGAGAGCTTTCATTCTTTCTGTCAGACACTCAAGGTTTGCTGCTGCTGCTGCTGCTGTTGTTGTTGTTGTTGTTGTTGTTTAGTGACTGAGGTCTGCTCCCTTTGGAAGTTAGAGCTCCCAAGGGTTTTGTCTATTAGGGTCACTACTGGAAATTCTGGCATCACCTACCCAGGCAAACTTTTCTATCTTGAGGAAAAAGCCCTTCCTTTTCACTTTTAAAGGAGAGCAAAGCAAGAGGTTGCAGGGTGTCGGAGTGAATCATGCCTTGTAGCTCCCATCTCTAAGGGGAAACAGCTGAAAACTGGGAGGAGGGCTGTCATCTGGCTCCAGTTAGGTCCTCGTGCCTGCTCTGAAGTCACAAAGAAGTTGGGGACTTGTTGTTGCTCTTTGCAATGTGTCTGTGTGTGCTGTAAACAGGGCTTCACATCAAAGGGGAGAGAGAAATGACGCCTGCTTAAAATGTTGCTGAGTTGTTTGTTGGTTTGTTTTAACTGTAGGCATTGACAGTCGTGTTTCGTTGGCTCCAATTTTAAAACCCCTTTTAGTGAGCCCTAGCAGAGGGTTTCTTTCTCTTTTTAGAAAAGAGAAGCAGTATCGTCTCAGTTTCTCATGATAAAACATCATGATTTCAGAGGTCAGGCGACCCCAGCCTAATCCAGCAAAGTGTTACATGGTTTAAAAATCCATCTTGGCATTTTCCCATTCCGAAGGATATCTAAAGAGGGGGGGGTCACTATGTGCAGTTTTATGGAATTAAATATTTATTTTTAGTCAGGATGTTTCTAAAACGTCTAGAAACGTTTTAAGAGAAGGAAGACAGTTTAGACAGCACTGGGGTTCAGGTGAGGCCCACAGGGGTATGGGAAACCTTGGACTTACAAACCTTCTAAGTTGATTTTCTAGTATTTGTGAGAGATGAGTTAATGAAATGTGTCAAGAAATGACAGTAGGACAATAACACAAGCAAGAACCCAAACCCTTGGGTACTTGAATAGTGAGCACAGGAGTCTAAGTATGGACAAGAACATGAAATGTATTTTTATTTTGTAAGAGTTCTTCATTCGTCTAAAGATCAAAACTTAATGTGATGGGCAGATGTCACCACACCAATGGGCACTGCTGATTAATATTCTGTAATCTTAACTTTTATCACTTCTAAATGACCTACAAGTATACTTAATTTAGCATATATTATACATATTCAAAGAATTCACAGACAACACAGCTATAGTCCTGAACATGTATTTGTTCATATTTTTAAAAGCATGTAAAATCTAGCATAAGTTCAGAAATCCAGAGGGATAATAAGATCAAGGCTTAACTTGTTTTAAGAATGATTGGAGGATAGGAGCATTACAGATCTGATCTCATAAAGAATTTCTCAAGCCCTTGATGCACTTCTGTCTAATAAGTATCTTCCAGGGTCCAGTGTTAGGACAGTTGACTGTCAAAATGCAAAATCCATTTTCCACCTTAGCCTGGCTTCAGTAACCAGCTGGGGCCTGCTGGCTCTGCCCTGGCGGGTGGCTAAGATAGCAGGCTTCCCGGCTCCGTGACGACACCTTCCAGCTTCACTGGGCCATATCATTTGAAGGATATGTAGTGGCGTCTGACCACTAAATGCTTACAAGTGTCATGGATGCTGCAAGAATCTGATACTTCTGCGGTAGGAAGAGAAACTGTATTTTTCCTTAAAAGCGGAAGATGCAGAGAAGAAAACAGTTCATGTGAGCCTATTGATGATCTCAAAGTAATACAAGTTCGATTTTGTTCCATTATTGATAACTGTGGCATTTTAATTTTTCGGGATTAATTACATTATTCTCATTTTAATGTGCAGAAAGAATGTAAGGCTACCCATCAGGATCTTAACTTCAATGTAGACAAAGATGCTATAAGTTGCGACCAATAGTATCACATTGGCCCATTTATTATAGCGTCAGCGTAATATAAAAATGTTCTCTTAGACTTACATGTAGTTTAACAGAAGGATAAATGTGTTGAACAATTGCTTTTGCAAACGCATCACTTATTGAAAACAATTGACTAGAGATGCACAATATTTATTACTTTTTATCCACCTAAATTTCTTAAGGTCTAAATATGAAAGAAATCCTCAAATTTAGGCAAGGGGTTGAAAAATTAAAATTGACTCCTCTGTTAGAAAAAGTACAAAATATAAGGAAATAGAATGACTTCACAAAGAATTTACTTGTTTAAGAATACGTTTTCTCTATAGAAAGTAAGGCTATTAGTGTAATAACAATATTTTTAATATTTTTAAAGATTATTAAGTAATTTTGAATTTTTATTACATCTAGAAAAATAAAGCAACCCAAGCCTACAGACCTTATAAATACCCAAATTAATTTTTAATCTTTGTTTTAGTTGCTTAGTCTTTCCAAATATGCCATTTATGCTCAAATTTGTATTTTATCTTAGCAAATTAAGCATTGAGAATGATAAATTAAAAATAAGAGACTTATTATCTTATATGCAAATATATGCATAACTAATTTAAGAGAAAAGGACTTGGGTAGACAAAACTTAAGACATTTGAAGTCTTATTTCTTATTTTCTTTTTGTTTTTTTTTTTTTCAAGAAATATAAAACTTAAAAAATAAGTTCTTGAAAAAGTTTCTGGGAAAGTCATTATTGAAAGCTTCTAAAGCATGAAAATTTAATTTAATAAGTGACATAATATGCAATGTTTAAGGCATTAAAAAGTAAATATCAGAAGACATATAGTCTAAGTTTAGCTTAAGTAATCCCCAAAGTTTCTTTTTTCCTTGTATTTTTAAAAATTGAATGCATAATTTAGTAGTCGTTCAAATAAGTCCATTTGGACTGCATTCATTACCTTCCTGTTCACATTTTCATTGCATCTCACACGATGTATAAGTAAATGCTCATTGAAAGTTGAAAGAATTAAGATTATAAAATAAGAAAGCTTCAGTGTCGCACTTCACCAATGTGTTCCTCAATCTACATTACTAACGCACATAACAAAAGCCTATTGAACCTACAGGAAAACACCTGTCATAGAAAAGCATTAGTGAAAATAACCATATTTTGTAAAACATTTAACCATCAGCTATTACAGTCCCTTTTACAGTCCTGTACTGAAGTGTACTTTTTCAGAGATTATATTTTATAGAAGACAGAAGCCTACCTTATAAAGATTTCACTCTCTAAAAAAGTCTATTTAAAGATTTCACATAAATTAATTTGAAAAACTATTTAAACATCAGAAGGACAATTATCTATTGGCTAAAATGACTTGTAATGATTAAAAAGCCATTAGCTTTCCTAATACACAGTTTTTTGATTCCTGGCTTTGGTGCTTAAAAAGTGTCTCTTTAAATGTAGGACAATATTTTCGATTGGGTCTCCTCATAAGGCCTGAAAAACAACCTGAGCAAAGCAAACTAATCTTTTATCCATGTATTCTCTAAATTGTTACTTCCTTTTATATCAATTTGATGCCCTCGAATTAGAAGTTGTTAGGTAGTTAGATTTTTGTATCAGAAGTTACTCAACCATTCAGAACACAATTTGTTTATTATGTGAAACAGGACCATTGATTACAAAATTATACCACAGGTATGGGAGCCAAATAGTTATATCCTACAATCAAAAGGCAATTAGAGTAGATATTAATGTGTTGTATTGGCTTAGAGGATTTACTGACAAAAAGTGGACATGTTTAAATTTTAATTCATACTTGTATTTATTCCATATTTATGAACATGTGGAGGTTTACTCATTACCTTAGCTGATTTCTAAGTATCTCTATTTTCTTAACTTAAAAATACAGTAAGAAAAAAAAAAGTTCCTTTATTTACAACAGCCACTTCATACCCGAGGACGTTCTAAGCATTTTACAAACATGAACTTATTTAATGCTCAAAACAGCCCTAAGGGATGGGTACCATAATTAACCTCATTCTATAGATGGATAAACCGAGACACAGAGAAGTTAAGCATTTTGCCCAGGCTTGCACAGCTGGTAAGTGATGGAGCCAAAGTCTGAGCCCTGGCACTATGGCACTGTTCTCATCCACAGTGTTCTGCTTCTTGCTATGAGCCTCTCCATGCGAGGATATGATCTAGTGATCATTCTTAGAGTTATACATAGACTCAAGACTTTCCTTGTGGAAAGAAACATGTGAGGGTTAAGTATTAATAGATCTCACTTTTTAAAAAATTAAGGAAAGATGTTGTTCTAGTTCTGGGGTCAGAATTTTTTTTTTTTTCTGTAAAAGACCAAACAGTAATTATTTTTGGCTTTGGAAGTCACACGATCTTTGTTGAAGCTACTCCACTCTTCCCTTGTAGCACAAAACAGCCAACGACAATATGTAAATGAATGGGCATTGCTGTGTTACATTAGAATGTCACTTGTGGGCACTGAAATTTCATATCATTTTCACATCTTAAGAAATATTCTTCTTTTTAAAATATTTTCCCCACCATTTAAAAATGTAAAAACCATTTGGCGGGCAGGGGGAGTGGAGGGGAGGCTATTTAGAAACAGGAGGCAGGCTGGATTTGCTCTGTGAGTCATAGTTAGAAACCTCTGTCTTAGGCACCTGGGATACATCGGTGACCAAAATGGACACAAAATTTTGTCCTTCTTCTAGTGGAAAGAATCCAACTGATCTTTCTTTCTCTGCTTGGAAAGAATACAAGTCTCAATAATGCTACCAATGCCAAATTAGTTTCAATTTTCCATAATAAAACTTAAGAATTTAAGTAGCAATCTTAAGAAGGTAAATAGTAATTAATTTAAAAAGTGAATGAGCTGCTCATTTTTATCAAGCATATTATATATAGAACCAACTAACATAGTCATTATTCAGAAGAGGTTTAAATATCATTTATATGATATTTAAATGATTTCCAGTAGGAAATTAGATACATTTAACACATTGCTCAGATTGACGTGCACATATCCAGCAGGCTAATCAAGGCACATAAATGAGTACATGAACAATTGTTTCTCTAAGTGCCATCCCAGATCTCCAGCTGCTTTGATCAAATGGTAAGTGGTGTCAGGACTCTTGACTTTGGAGTGAATTTACTGGATTGAGTATGCCTATAGAACCTCCCTGCCTTCTCAAAAATGACTACTCTCTGAAGAAGCACTGTTGTAGGTTTGTAGGTTTGGTTCATGTGTCTGTCTCCCTCAGTAGATCAAGCACCTGACCTTGATCTAGAAATGTGAGTTCAATTGGAATTGATATTGGCCTTAAATATAATTGAAGTGAACACTTAGGATTTGGTTCAGTTAAGTGTGAATTGACAAAGCTGATGCTGAACTAAAAATGAAGGTTGTTTTGAAGATTATTAGACACACACACACACACACACACACACACACACACACACACTGCTGTTTACCAACAGTGATAGTAGCTATCATTATTGAGTACGTACCATGAGTTTGACATATTACTTACATTCTTTCTAGTCCTTGTAACATTCTTTTCATCTTTTTAGCTATTAGAAAATTGAGGCTCAGAATTGAGGCTAGATAATTTTGTCTAATTATCTAGATAGGGTTGAGTTGGAAGTCGGTCATCATCATTTGAAGAATACTCCCCTGTTATGAGTGTATATTATAAATATGGCTTGGACAGAAAGCAAACTCTAATCCAAGCCTTCCATATCTTTGTTTTATCACACCACAGAAGAGATTAAAAGTTACAACTTCCTAATGCTTCTTCAACCCACCCAAACAATGAAAAGGAGTGAGAGGAATATATTGGAAAGCTGAAATCTTTTACCATTGGTCTACCATACCTAATTATCAGTTCTGAGATTAAAAAGCTATGTAATGGGTTTGCTGGGATTTATCACTATGAAACGAACGTACTAAAAATACAATAAGCCAATATATTTTAAATAAATTAATAAATATAAGAACTTTAAATTTAACTATGAAAAATAACTGTGAAAATGGAACAAACTAAAACAAAGCCTAGGTGCTTGAATTAGAACCAAGAGGTTTTTTCCTCTAGGTTTCTGTGCACTGAGTACTAGAGTGGTATCGCTTTGTTTCTGTGAGGACAATAGAGAGCTATTCACACTGGTGATATTTATAGGTGATGAATACAACAGGTAGAAGCCAGAATTATAAAAAAAAAAAAAAAAGCCTGTATATTCTAATAACATAAAATAAGATTACTCTAATTGGAAATTTATTCTGTTTATATTTTGTTTCAAGAAAACCATTTTAACAATTGTTATGCCATAAATGTTTATACCTTCTGTCATTCACTTAGACTTTCAGAAAATATATTCATTGTTATGTCCTTTCCATTAACTTCCAAGATAATTCATGATGCATGAATTACTAATGATGATTTCTTTAAAAAAAGAAACACTATTATGATATAGGCAGGAGAATGAGTTTAACCAGAAGAAGGACTCTCAGTTGTAACACAGATGAACCAGTGAATATGTCTGTTTCACTGTGAATATTAAAACAGTCTATCTAGTCACAAATAATATTAATGAAAATAGGGTTAGGACTATTTGCAAAATCAGAATTAAGGCAGAAAGGTAGTATAGAAAGCCTACAATAGTGGGGAAATGAAAGTAGTGAATACTTATGATGCAAAGAGAGAAGATAAATCCTAGGGAAGTGAAAAAGAAGAAAAAGAAGCAGTAAGGAAAATATAAGGCAATATGGGAAATCAAAGAAATTATTAAAAGATAAAGCATCTGAAAAAGAAAGAAAAAAAGGACTAGCAGTATAGAAAGATGGGCAAGGAAATTCTAGAGCTTGGAGAGTAAGTAAGTGTTCAATATTTATTGGACAAAGAAGTACAAATTTAGAAGCATTTAAGTCACTACATACCCAACTTATATAGTTTACAAGGTTATAGATGGTGTTCCATTGAAAAGAAAAAAGTCAGTCCTTAAAAGAAACAAAAAAAAAAGAATGTTTCCCCAAGAAAAAAAGGTCAATCGTGGTATTTCACTCTTAATGATTCAGTTCAGTTCAGTAATCATATATTTGTAATCTGAGTTAATCAAGACATTTTATTAAAAACTCTGTGTTCTTTGGGTGCATGAGTGGTTCAGTTGGTAGAGCATCCAACTCTTGATCTCAGGGTCATGAGTTCAAGCCCCACATTGGGCGTGGAGCCTACTTAAAAACAAAAACCTCTGTGTTCTTGTGCTAGTTAATGCAGTACTTTCAGAAGTGTCAGAGTTCAAAGGGGACAGTCTGTTATGCCAAAGGAGGAGATGAAAATATAGCGCATTCTTTGGAAAATCATCTTGATAATTCAGTATAATTGGAACTGGCAGGAGACCTGAGAAGCGAGGGGACCTTCACAACCTTGGGCAGCTTTTCTAAACCCATGCCTATGACCAACCGACCCCGACAGTGGGAACTTGGGATCATGCGTTGCAATAAACCACCAACAAGAAGTTCTGATGTGGACTATCCCCCAAGTAGGTATTGGCATATTGCTGACTCTGTGTAGTTTACAGTGTAAGGAAAATGAATAAAGAATTACATAAATCAGTCATACCGGTAATACATGCTATAGAGTAGCCAACTGCCATGTAGTGGGACAACATAACCAAGTGCTATAACCTCATCGGGGTGGCCACAGAAGACTTTCTCTACAAAGAAGTTTAAGATGAGCCTTGAAAGATAAGATATCCAGAGTGATGGGTCTGGAGGAAGGCAAGGTGTGCCTCCCAGGGAAAGAACGTGCTGGGAGAAGAGAACACACGTGAGCACCAGGCAGAGAAAAGTTTGGTACCTTCCAGAGCCAGAAAGAAAGTGTGTGTAGCTAGGGGTTATGTGGGAAGTATTGTCCAAATCATAGAGGAAGGACCTGTCAAGGATTATCAAGTACATGGCTGAATTCCACAGTGGAAAAAATCAGCATTTTTTGTTGTTGTTGTTAATTTGAACTGAGACAATAAGCAATAATATGGTAGAAACATTGCCTTTGAAGTCATAAACCTAAATATGTGTCCTAGCTCCACTTTAGCTGAACCCCACATCAGTAAAATGGGTTAATAATTATAGTTCTACCTGCCAGGGTTTTGGTGAAGATAGGCTGAGACAATGAAGGAAAACAAACAAACAAACAAACAAACAAAAACATAGATATATAGATATATACAGATATAGATATATGTGTGTGTATATATACATATATGTATATGTGCATGCATATAACACACATATGTGTGTTATACATATATAAACAGAAAATGCTCTTTAAAATTAACTTACTAATTTTAAAAGATACATTAAGCAAAATTTACTCGAATACATTTTTGCCTGTCAAGAAACCTCTCGAACATATCTGTGATTTCACTGGAGCACAGAATTAGTCAGAGACTCTTAAGACCAGAAGAATGAAGTAGAGGGAACCCGAAGGTGAACACAAGGGCATCAGAAGGAAGTGGGAAGATTAGACTTTCTGATTACTCTCAGTAATTTATATATAATTCTTCAAAGGGAAAATGATGGCCTTTTTAGGTATAAAAGCCTTCGGTTTCTTCCATTCATAGAGGAGAGTCCGTTTTCTTTTTAATCTCATAAAGTCAAGCTTGGAGGCTTCGTTTTCTGCTGTCCCTGAGCCCCTCACATGCATATGTCAGGTCCTGGGCTCCCAGCGCGCCTGTGAGCGGTTGGTAAATTGCACCTGCGCAGGGACTCTGAACTTCCTCAGAGCTCAGCTGGGCCACCGTATGGAGACTGGCTCACTGGAGGCTGCAGAGAAGTGAACTGAAGAATTACAGTCGGTTTCACTTCCCTGCCTTATGTGCCTTCAGGTGCCTCTGAAGACAGGCGAGGCCGGTGAAATGGAGAGGAGGAGGAAGAGAGACAGCACCAATATTAGAGAAGAAAGAGTCCTTGCAAATGTAAAGGCATTGTGGAAAAATGCGGATAGATGGATGTGTGTGCGTGTCTGTGTGCGTATCCACAGCCAGAGTGCGCATTGCCGGCTGCCAGCTTTAAGTTTTTCTGTACAGAGATTTTCGACATGTGTTTTTAGCAGCGGAAGGTCTATTTTGTATGTGGGAGTGGATGCAGCTCAGTCAACAACTCACAGTCTGGCTCTGAGTGAGGAATTACTGGGTTGGGAGAATCAGTTTTTCACCAAAAGAAAATAACTGTGTATGTAAATCCCGCTTAGAACAAAGCAGCAGACCGCTGTGTGGCCCTGATTTTCAGCACCCCTCAAGACCAACCACACCAGAACGTCCTGGGCAAATGGAAGGGGTTAGAAGAGAGAATGTAATACCTGTGAGTCCGAGAGGGAAACTTTGAAGGAAAAACTTTAATGCTTTACTATGCACACTAGAACCTCAGCACTTTCTACTTCGTATGCATTAACAGGGTTCAGTGATACTGTGATGGAACCCAGCCAATATTGGTGTATTATATAGAGGCAGAAGTGTGTGCCTCATAGCAAAGACCAATTGGGTGGGTTGGTAACTATGACAACTACACCACGACTGTCAGTGGCAATCCCTGTAATCTCCCTATTTGAAGGTTTTCCCGAGTGTTCATCCAAAATGACATTTGTAGTTAGGGACTACAAAGTAAAGCTAGGAAATACACATATATGAATAAGGGAGAGAGTATGGCATAAGAGGAGGTACCAATGAAATGGTTATGTTATAATGAAAATATCTTAAACAGTTCTATGGCATAGTAATTAAGACCCAAAAGTCACACAGACGTGGGTCAGATCCTACCTGGACCACTTATAAGCTGGCTTTCTTTAGGTAATTTACTTGTTTTCAGATTGCTTACCTAGAAAGTTTACATACTAATACCCACTTCATCTGGGCAATTCTGAATGTTGGAAGAATGTAGGTACAACACTAAACATAGTGCCTGGCTATGAACACTTAATAATTGATAGATTTTATTTTCACAAGAGTAGTTCTATTTATATCTAATTTGCTCTTCTGTTTACTTGTTAGGACTCCTAATACCATACGATATGTTCTTTCTAGAGCTGGATTCTCATGGCATGAATCCCAAGTGTTGCTCTGATAGTGATAACGTTTCTGCTAAAAGTGTCCGTTTTATCCACCTTCGAGTGAACTACAGAGCTTAGGCCAGGCTTGGAGTCTGTTCTGTCCTCCTCATCCATCCATGTCAGCAATTGGAAACATTAGAAAAACCATGGTGGATTCATGTCGAATGGCTTTCTTGAGATGTAATTTACATAGCATACAATTCGTTCATTTGAAGTGTAAAACCCAGTAGTTTTGGAGTTGTGCGGCCATCACCATAATTAATTTTAGAACATTTATCACCCCCCTCCAAAAGACCCTATATCTGTTAGCAATCAGCCCCCATCTCTCCCCTGCTCCCCTCAGCCCTAGACAACCATCAATCCACTTTCTTGGCTCCGGAGATCCATAGTGTTGCTTTTCTGGACACTTCCGATAAGTGGAATCACACAATACGTGGTCTTTTCGACCAGCTTCTTTCATGTAACAAAATGTTTTCAAAGTTCATCCACATTGAAGCACGGAATAGTACTCCATTCCTTTTTATGGCTGAATAGTGTTTCATTGTTTGGTTATAACACATTTTATTCACCCATCAGTTGGTGGGCATTTGAGTTGTTTCCACTTTTTGCTGTTATAAATGATGCTGCTATGGGCAATTTGTGTACAAGTTTGTGTATGGACCTATGTTTCCATTTCTTGTGGATGTGTATATATATGTATACTGGGGAGTGGAAGTGCTCATATGGTATTTAGAAAACAAGGAACAAATGTTTCACCTTTTGGGGAGCTGTCAGGTTGTTTTCCAAAGCAGCCGTGCCACTTTGCATTCTCACCAACGGGGTGTAAAGGTTCCAATTTCTCCACATCCTCACCAATGCTTGTTGTCATCTTCTTGACCATAGCCGTCCTTGTGGCTGTGAAGTTCTAGCTCACTGTGGTCTGCATCTCCCTAATGGCTAACAATGTTGAGCCTCTTTTCACATGCGTATTGGCCACGTGTTCCTTTTGTTTTGAAAAATGTCTATTCAAAGCCTTTGGCCATTTTTTAGCTGGGTTGTCTCCTTCTTATTGAGTTATGAGCCTTTGAAGCATCTTTAGTAGTGTTTCTTAGGGCTCCTGCATCACCCCCAGGGCCCACCTTCTGCAGGAATTGGGTGTTGCAGCCGATGAGAATGCAAAGAAAATGCATGCTGACGTACAGTGGAAAACTCTCAAGATAAGCTGGTATGACACATATGTCTATTACTAAAACTCCTGGTGTTGGGTACGACAGGAGAAAATATCTGTGGTTGACTTTGTTGTTTGTTTTCTTCTTCGTGTGATGATTTTGGCTTTATATTTACTTAGGCATTGTATTTCTCAACCAATAGTTTGGACTTGGTGAAGCAAAAATTGTATTCAAAAAACTATCTGTTACGTACTTTATTTATTTATTTATTTAAATTTTCTTAGAGGTACATAAGACATTTTTATTCAAACTCTGTTTACACAATAATTATTTTAGGGAAACGTGGGGAAACTCTTTGGTTGCCGAGACAATGACATGAGGTGAAATTTTTTGGTTGCCAAGACAATGCTAATGCAGAAGAGCCACTGCAGAAGAAGAAGACATATGTAAAAAGAAAACAAAACTGCTAAACAAGTGCTCTCCATTGGAAGGGGAGGCAAAAGTGTTCCTTATGGGGATCGGCAGGAAATAGTACAGCCCAGAATTTTCAGTCATGGCTGGGTTTCAGCTGAGGGCTTCACTACACACATATCACCGAGGCAGTTTCTGACGTGGAAAAGCTAAATTCAGCATGAGAGTAACTTGTCCTCTTCCATCTTCCTTTGCTACAGTCTCCTGGCAGTTTTCCTCGGGGACAAAAAATACCTGGTACTCTTGACAAGAAATTACGTTTACTACTCTTAGTAGGTTAGGCATGTTACTTCACTAACTGTTGCTTTGAGCGTGTGGATACGGAAGTATGTTCAGCACATTGTTTCCTAAACTGAGTGTTTATGCTTCTGGGTGGACGGTTTCTATTTTGATTATGCATCTGTTTGAGCAATCAAATTTTTGCTTTCTGTAAAGGTTTATGTCTCCATTACATAACAAAGAAGACTCCAGGCCATCACAGATCTGGGTGCAAAGTGGTAGGAATTTTAACGTGGATTTCTTTAGCTGGATACTCAAGGGGACAAAATGTTTTCAGAAAATATGATAACTTTACAGTTCTTAGTATGCACTGCCAACAGATCCCAAGAAAGCAGGTAACCTCTCCAAATCGGTCACTCGCGTGTGTGTTTAGAAGGCAGGCATCTTCTTCTGTCTGTGGAGGTCTTACTCACGGAGAGAAGGTACTCATTCTAGGCAGTCACTTCAGTATCCTTAGAAGCCTAACAAACTTCAGCTGTCACTCAGACATTCTGAGAGTAAACACTTGGGAAGAGACAAAAGCAGATGAAGCAAAATGGAATTATGTCAACATCACTGTAATGCACTCACATGAAGTCAAGGCTTGTGATTTCTCCAGACTTAGGACACAGCAAACGAAACCAGCAGCAGGTAGTCTAAGTAAAACTCTATTCCAGGGAAGAAGCACCCCCTGTACAGACAGGAGCCCCTCAAGCCTTCCATCAGCCTAGTCAAACTGAGAGCCCGAGCTCCAGAAAACAACAGTCTTTTTGACCTAGAAAGAATAATTCTCAACTCTGAAAGATTTTTCTGGAAAATGTTTCACTTTTTTTATGGCAAGGAAACTATAGGGTCTCAGAGCGTAAGAAGCATTTAGAATTTCTGAAAGCACAAAGAAATTCGTGTCTATGGCTTTATAGCCACTAATTAGAGTCCGCCACAAAAGCTTATACGAATCACTTCTCTCCATTAGCCGTATTTGTTATTATCCCTACTAGCTGCCCTTCCTCTACTGGAACATTGTTATCCATTAACATTTACTGCATATGTACGGTGCTTGGGCACCAAACAGGACTAGATAAGGAGCCTGCCTCCCCATATTCCAAATTCTCCATATAGAGTGTAGCTGGTAGGCTGCTATAAGGTATGGTTATTTTGTGGTGAAATTAGAAAGATCCTTTCTCGAGGTAGTTGTGCAAGTTTGACCATAGAAGGCCCCTTCTCGAGGCTTAGTTCCCAAAAGTGAGTGTGAGCCTCATTGGTCTCTTCTGCCCTGTGGTCCTGTTGGTTGGACAGTTGTAAGGAAGTCTGTATTAGCCTGGTTGAGCTGCCACACAGACTGGGTAGCTTAATAACAGGACTTTGTTTTCTCATAGTTCTGTGAGGCTGGAAGTCCGAGGTCAAGTTGCCGGAAGGATTGGTTTCTGGTGATGCCTCTCTTCCTGGCTTACCGACAGCAGCCTTCTCACCATGTTCTCACATGGCCTTTTCTGTGGGTGTACTGGCAGAGAGAGTGGGACAGAGATTTCTGGTGTCTCTTCCTCTTCTTATAAGGACATCAGTCCTATCGGATTAGTGCCCTATCCTTATGACCTCATTTAACCTTAATTACCTCCCAAAGACCCTGTCTTCAAGTACAGTCACATTGGGGGTTAGACCCTCAACATATAAATTTGGCAGAAACAATTCGGTTTATAACAAGAGCCAGTGATAGGATGCAGGCATCTGAAAGCAGGTTAGGGACGCTAACTGAATTGTTACTTTTCAACTAAGTCTGTACGGCAAAGTTATATAGGCAATTGAGCAGTGATCCAAGTCAGCAATATATTAATAGCTCTTCCAGCAATACAAAGCCTTTATAAGAGAAAAATATCCTCTTTCCTCGACCTCAGAAAGTCTTGCGTGAGTCAGTAGTTCTCTTAAGAATCAACAATAGAGATTTTTAAATAAATATATCTTCCCTAGCCCTACCTCAGAGATTCTTCATGAACTGATCAGGAATGTGGACCCAGGAACCTACATATTTAGCAACATCCCAGGTGGTTTTGCTACTGGTGGCTTTTGGACCACACTTCGAAAATCATAAGACTAAACAAAAAATTGCTTCTGTTTTCCAATTTGCTACATATCTATGATAGAAGAAGGGAGAAAATGCGAACAGTAATTTACTGAAAGATACGTCTGAGGGAAATGTGTTGCAAAATTCAAAGTACTCTGGTAAACTAACATGAGGAGAGGGGAAATGGGTGATAGAGAAGGTTATTGGAATTACCAGACTCTAAGGGATTTATGTCCTCATGATGAGACTGGGGTACCTACTGCACCAGAGAATTTTCAGAATAAGTCAAGCCACACAGTACAGTGTTCACAATTCAGTTTTAGAGAATGTGGTCAATTTTCCCAAGATAATTTGTTTCCGCCTGGCAAAGATCTGATAACTGAAGAGGGCAGTGTCATGCGTTGGCCGACTGGGAGGGTCTGTGAGCCTTCCACACAGATGCCCTTTGCAGGGGGAACGCTGGAGAGTCTCTCAGCCTCACAGAGCCCTGGAGCTAGGGTTTACTTTAGCATTAGGCCCTCCAGGGTTGGTGAAGCAGCAAAGAACAGAAAGAACTGGCTCCCCACAGGGAGGGAGAGGAAAAGAGGAGGAGGATAAGAGATTCCTATTTCACCCACAGCAGCAGGGTGTCCCTAAGCTGGATCCCACAAGCCACACCTCATTGTCTCCACAGCATACACACACACACACACACACACACACACAGATACACCCCAGGCCTGCCTCAGTCCCTTGCTATGTGTCTACCCAAAAGTAAGGGCAACCTTCTTCATTTGTCTTAACCCCAGGATGGTTTCATAGAATTATTCTTCCCCTAAACTCAAATTCTGGGCCCGTTTAGAAGGTATCAGCCGAAACTCCCTTTTCTTGAATTGAAGATGGACACCTATGTGTTGCCATGAATATTCCAAGAGAAGCCTGGAGTAATATATTCGGCTCCTAACTAACTTTTCTCACTGTCTTCCTGTATGGCCACTCCTGCAGTGACTCTCCAACTGGAAACAGCCCGCTTGGCGGGAGGCTGGCTCCAGTTCCTCAGAACAAGCTTCCTAGCTTCCCCAAGAGAAATCTCTCCCTGGAGTTAGAGTAATGGATAAAATCAGGCTCTAGATCATGAGGTAGGATCTAGCCATGGTCCCCCTCAGCATCAGGAACGCTGATTCCTTCGGAATGCTGATTTTGTTAATCTATTCGTTTTGACCGTTGCGTCCCAGACTCTCAGAGACAAGGAATTGTAGCCAGGTCTGTTATATCCCGAACGTGAATTTTCAACAGTATCCTTGTGTCTTTCTGCACTTCTTCTTGGGCAGTGAGCAGGTACCAGTTTCCTCAGGTCAGGAAGTCACTTTATCTCTTCAAAAAGCGGGCCAGATGGGCTGGAGAGAGAAAGAAAGAAAGAAAGAGAAGTCTCAATAATGAGACTGGTTCTCAGGAGGCAGCAGAGTCTAAAAATTGAGCTTTATTAGGAGTTTAAGAGCAGGCATTACTTATGAGTCCATCACTAGCGTGAGTAATGCTCTATCTCCCCCTGTCACCGAGCTACACAGAGCTCGAATGGCTCCTCTGTGACAGGCTGCATAGAACCACTTCTCCCTTGAACAAGGAGAAGAGCTTTCTCCTATCACACAAACGTTGGTTGTCCCTGCCAGCTCGTTCGGTAGCAAGCATCCGTGCTAGTGAGCAGTGAGACCCGGTGTCCCACGCGCAGGCACGAGGATTAGTCTAGGAGGTAATACTTGCCACTCAACTTCCTCACAGGGATGTGAGGAGGATTAATGAGATGCCATTTCCATTGCAATTTATGCTCTTCAGAAGAAAGGCACTAAGTACTAGGTATTAGAATTAGGGATTATATAGGTAATCAAGCAAAGAAGATATTCAGCTGCTTCTAGTTGCTAAAGGAAGCTTTAATCTGGGAGGTGTGGAAGGAGCAGGGCAGGGCATGCAGCGGGTGTCAAGTTGGCCGGAAGCCATGGTCCCTCGTGAAGTAAAGGACCAGGGATGGAGTGTGAAGTGCTCTGTACAGCGTAAACATGGCCCTGTTCTGGCCCTTCAGGCTTATGCGCTAAGCCCCGGGGAGGCCTGCATTTCATGGGTTCAGATGAACGCTTTTTTGTCGCATCTACCTCTACCACCATTAACCAGTCTACAGGTTTGGTTCCAGAGGAAAGAGGCAAAGGCACGAGCAAACTACCCCATCCACACACAGGAAGACATGGTCACATTCCCAACTCACCCAGAATTCGTATGTGCCAGGGAAGAATTGGGGGAGACCCTGGCGAGCTACAGTGGCTGAGGTGAGGGGTGTGAAGGTGGTCATCTGGGATTGCGAAGTGCAAAGCCATAGTCAGCAAAGAGGTTGATCTTCTCACGGCCAAACACGTAACTAGTGGCAGGGGTGGAATGTAACCCAATGTTTAGAGATTCAAATTTTAAAGTCCCGGTTTCTTCCATTTATTATAGCGTGTCCTCAACTATGATGACCTACCACCGGGAGGACGTGAGGCAATTTCAGACGGTACACAAAAAGCCCTTTCTAAATTTCTCGTAGCAAGTTAGGTAATACTGCGTTTCAATTTTTTTTAACGTGTATTTATTTTTGAGAGAGACACACACACAGAGCATGAGCGGGAAAGGGACAGTGAGAGAGGGAGACACAGAACCTGAAGCAGGCTCCAGGCCCTGTCAGCACAGAGCCCGACGCGGGGCTTGAACCCACAAACCGTGAGGTCATGACCTGAGCCGAAGTCGGACGCTTAACCGACTGAGCCACCCAGGCGCCCCCGTTTCTAAAAATTTTTAAATGGTTATTTATTTTTGAGGTATTACTAGATTTGAGCATGTATTGGAAATAAACAATTAACCCATGAAGCCCATAATTCATAAATACAATTGCTTAGAGCAGTAATTCTCAGTATTACCTGTGCAATTGAATCCCACAGAAAGCTTTAAACAAACAAACAAAAACCAGTGCTGGGTCCCACCCTGGGTTGTTAAACCAGAATCTCTGAGAGGTTGCCCCCATTCTTGATACTTTGTAAAAGCTTTCCCAGGTGATTCTGGGAGCAACCAGCCCTGGGAACCTTAGAGTAGAATGGTATTACACATTTTTTTAAGTGAGCAGTTTTATGTTTTTTGTTTTTCGGTTTTTTTTTTCTTTTTTTAGTGAGCAGTTTTAAATAAAATATTAAATAATATCAGTGTGTGAAGATAGCAAATATCATGAAGGTTCAATATTGTGCTAATAACTGAAATTTGGTAACATTTCTCTATCGGGGTAGCTCCCCTTCTATGAGACAATAATAATCTCAAAGAACAAAGAGAAAGACAGAGGTATCCACTAACACTCATGGATGTGTGGTAACGATAAGACTGATTATTTGGACATGTGCAAGTAGGCGTAAAAAACAAAAGGGTTTGGGGCAGTGCAGAGTAAAGGTGGCAGGTTAGATCTGGGTGTGTGTTAATAAGACTGTACCCCAAAGTATTACTCTCTGACTCTCCCACCTTATAGTTCAGAAACATGACTTTTCCTCATCCCCTTCTGCCTTCTCATGTCCTCACCACCACACTCACTGACTGGAAGTTAAAACAGATGAGAGGGGGAAAAAAGATGATAAAGAATCTGTAATGATGTGTATCTCAAAGGTGGGATTACCAGTGACTCTTTTCACGCATTCGTTCTTTAATTTATCATTTTCTCATTCACACAAGAAGTATTTATTGACCACCTATTAGATACTAAGTCCTTTTTGCTTATAAGTATAGACAGAATTTTTCTCAGCAAGCATGAATTGTCTTTATGATATGATCAAGCAAATCTTAAAGTTACTTCCATCTTAGAAAAACTGAATAATGTGTACAACTGACCAGTCCCCTGTCATCATGCAGCCAGACTCACGGTGGTAGGAAGAGGGGCAGCACCAATGTCAGAAGATGGGAAGCTAAGGCATTTTCAATTACACTTGACCCTGAGAATCACAGAAGGGTGGTGTGAGAAAACCCTAGAGACATTTCCTCTGTGAAATAGAGGAAATAAAACCCATCCCGAGGCACTGGAAAAGATGCCCAAGCCCTTTTTCCTCTATTCTTTCATCTGTTAAATGGGGATAATGATACTTTGTGTTTACCTACCTCAGAGAGGCATTATCAGGTCTATTTAAAGGCTCTTCCGATGAAAGCTGCTGTGTAATTACCAAGAACAGCTATGATAAAGAAACCTAAATACAACAGCAAATCAGCTGGAACAAATTCTCAAGGGAGTTTACTTCTCTGGAAAAATTTAAGAAAAGGGTAGCAGCTGTCCTCTGGGGACTTTTGGGAACTGTTCTAGCTGGAAGTTTGGGGAAGGCTAGCTGATTTTCAAAGTCTCCTCCTGGCCAATCACTCTGGATCTTCCTCTGCTTACTTTTCCCCATGGTCTAAGCAATTTCCAGCTGAAATTCCTCTTTCAAGTTTTTTCAGACCTTAACTCAGAAACTCTTTTATCCCTGAAAAGAATCTCAGGGAAGGCATTTACCTGTGAAAGAGAAAAGGGAAGTTACAATGTGGGGGAAATGTGCCCCCTGTAGATGATAGGCAATGGGGAATTGTTTGATAGTTTTTCAAAAGAAGACTGAAGTAGTTGATAGTTAACATCAGGCTTTGCTGAAATTAATTTGACAAATTTATTCAAATTTGAGGGGAGATTCAATGGGAGTGCAGAAAGGAGAGACACCACTGCTACATCAGCTCGGGAGAGAGCCAACCCAGCTGAATCAGGCTAATAGTGGTCTGACTGGGATGAAGAGACAGGCCGAAGAAACTTTACGGCTCTAGAATCTATAGGACTTGGCAAAAAATCGACTATAGCAAGAAAATGGCAGAAGGGTCACGATTATCATAAAACTTGGTAACTTGAGGTGTGCCTGGGTGGCTCAGTTGGTTAGGCATCGCCCTTGGCTCAGGTCATGATCTCACAGTTCATGGGTTCAAGCCCTGCCAGGGGCTCTGTGCTGACAGCTCAGAGCTTGGAGCCTGCTTCAGATTCTCTCTCTCTCTCTCTCTCTCTCTCTCTCTCTCCCTCTCTCTCTCCCTCAAAAATAAACATCAAAAAAAAATTTTTTTAATTGGTGACTTTGATAGGGTTTGGTGACATCTTTAACAGAGAGAGATGGCAGACCAAAGGGTGAGCAGGTTGAATTTGTTAATGAGATCTGGATCCACACCACTGTAGGAAGCCCAGTGGTTTTATATTTTTGTGAAACTTGCTTATGCAGTAAAGATTCTGGCTATTTATAAACAGCACGACCTATGGTTTCTGAAAGGCTTCTAAGCAATAGAAGAAAAAGTCAAATGCCAATGATTGATTTTCACATGAGTGATTTGTAAAGTTAATAATCATGCATAATAATAATTGTTATCATTAATCAATTGATTACCATGGGAACGACATAAATATTTTCCACATGTGAGCCAAATGTCAGCTGGTGGCTTCCCAGATCTGGTAAAATTGTTGGAAACCCCACCAATCTCATGGCCGGTGGAAACCCAAAACCATCGTCACTTCTGTGAATCCCTGGGGGCTTGCCTCATTCTGGCTTTTCCTGCCTTCCAGACCAACACTGTACATCCCTGCTGTACCACCAGATGTGAAATTGTCCTTTCTCCCTGCTAGTAGAAAATACCAAGCCGTCATAGGTTTAGTAAAGTCCATTGAAATTGGAAAGTAATGGGAATGAGTCAAAACTTCTTCCAATCTTCTCCAGCCTCTCCCTACTGGATTATGTTGGAGGTATCAGTTTTTCTCTTCCTTCACTATGCAGAGACACTTATTTTTCAAGGCATCAGCAGCACAAAGTACTTTTCATTTGTTAAAGGGACTGGCTCTAGAAGGTGATTTTATTCACAACCATTTATTTTCCCATTACACTTAACCCTCACAGCACCCCCACTTTACAGATGAAGCAACTGAGGTGTAAAGAGATTGAATATACCCAAGGGTATGAACCTATGAAGTGGTAGAAAGAGAATTTAAATTCATGTGTGACTGACTCTTACATTAAAACTAAGTTGGCCTTAAGAGGATGGGAAGATGATTATCTATCCCAGTTTACTTTGCTACTTTGTAACTGCCTAGTTTTTCCGTCAAATCTCTATGTTTCAAAAAAAAAAAAAAAAAAAAAAAAAGCTATATACTCCTAAAGGCTATATATGAGGAACTCCAGAGTCAAACCCCAATGAGTTAGTATTGTGAACAAGTAACGATAATTAAAACACCTGAACAAAAGAAATACAACACTATTATTTTTAGGTAATAAAACTTGGATGGGGACATAGGCCACACTACCTTGTCAAATCTGCAAGTTACACAAAGAAATAGCTAATACTGATGATGATGGTGATGAGGAAGAAGAGGAGGATGGCAATGATAGAATTTATCTAGCACTTTATAAATGTTGTGCATATATTGTTTAATTTATTCCTGAAAAAAAAAAAACTATGCCTTACGTCTGTTGTTATCACTCTTTTATAAATAAGGTTAAAAGGGGAAAAGAGCCCAAGGTCACTCATCTTGAAAGAACTGAAAGCAGGGGTCTCGCCCAAGTTGTAAGGCTTATGCCCTTAACAAGCAGGCTCTCTACTTCAAGAACCATGATATTTTCAATAGATGTTCCCTCTAGGATGGAAGTAAGTGCCATGAGGAACAAGGAATTTATACCTCTCATTCCCATCATTAGCTCTAGTGTTTAGAATGGTGCCTGGAACATAGTACAAACTCAATTAATAACTGCTAAATAATAAGGGAAATGAAACAAGGGTGCGTGGGTGGCTCAGTTGGTTAAACATCTGACTTCAGCTCAGGTCATGGTTTCATAGTTAGTGAGTTCGAGCCCCACGTGGGGTCCTGTGCTGACAGCTCCAGGTTTGGACTCCACTTCAAGTTTGGTGTCTCCCTCTCTCTCTGCCCTTCCCCCACTCATGTTCTGTCTCTCTCTCTCTCTCTCTCTGTCTCAAAAATAAATAAACATTTTTTAATTAAAAAAAATAAGTGAGTTGAAACAAAATACCTAAATCAGTAGAAGATACAAAAACATTTAAAAATAATCACGTGTTGATGTTTAAAATATTTAACTAGAAGAAGTATAGGATAGGAAAAACCTGACTTGAAAACTCTTGGTTTTAAAAAAAATTTTATATTTGTAGTCCTCTGGAAGCTTAACAGGAATCCACCACTGCACTGTGGCTGCTAAAAGACTACTGTAATTTTAGAAAACCTTATAGCATGTATTTTTACATATATGCATATGTATACATCATATCACATACCACATTTGTTATATTGTATACAATTCTGATCACATATTTAAAAGGGGACAATGATGGTGCAGAAATATTTTAAGGAGGTGAGTGTGATGCTCGGGAAAACGGAAACTTTCTCAGAAAGAAAGGATTTTTAACACAGAAAAGAAAAGACTCATGGCAACTATCTTGCGATATTTGGAGCCTGCCAGAACAGACACAAGTGCTTGCTCTTTTTTCTCTAAAAGACTTGGGTAGATTTTCAGCTCAGCATAAGGAGAAGAACAGATATTTAACACAACTGTCCGACATCTTTCCACAATAAAGCAGTTTTGAAAAACGAAGGTCCATTTTGTTATAAATTGCGTAATTGAGAGGCTCCTGGGTGGCTCAGTCGGCTGAGCATCTGCCTTCAGCTCAGGTCATGATCTCACAGGTTAATGAGTTCGAGCCCCGCATCCGGCTCTGTACTGAGGGTTCAAATCCCAGAGCCTGCTTCAGATCCTGTGTCTCCCTCGCTCTCTGCCCCTCCCCCACTCGCTGTCTCTCTCTCTCTCTCTCTCTCTCTCTCTGTCTTTCAAAAATAAACATTAAATTTTTTTTAAATATAAAATAAATCGCATAATTGATAAGAATAATTACCTACAAAAAAAAAAAAAAAAAAAAACTACTGAAAAGATTTCTACTTCAGGTAGAGAGCAGGACCAAATCAGTGACCTCAAATCTGGCTCTACGTTAGTTAGAATCAATTGGAAGACTGTGAAACATTACTGATTTTTAAGGCCTCATCCCAATTGAATCATCATCTCTGGGAGTGGAGCCTGGAGATTCCGTATCAAGAATCTAAATCTTGTAATCCCCTCAGACGATTCTGGTGACTCACCAGGCTTGGGGATCACTGAACTAGATTACTTCAAAGTTGTCTTCTAACTCCCTCATTTAATGAGTCTTAGAAGATTATAGAATATTTTCTTTACCACATAAATGAGAAAGATTTGTAGTCTGTAAAATGAATTTGGTCTAAATGGACATAGGTAGCTCTAAAATGCCAGCAGACCTCCTGATGTTAAACAGGTTAAAATTCTTCTTGCAATTTAGTTAATGAAAACTTTTTTCATGTATCATGGAAAGGTAAACTTTATCTGGCCTGTTTCCCAATAATTAAAGTTCCAAATCACTGAAATATAAATAAATGAGACTTTACTGTACTTATAGCACCAGTATGATGAAAAATTTGTTTACACCAGGAGGTTTTAGGTCATCCTTCAATCATTCATCCCCGTAACCAAACTACATATGCGCGCGAGCACATGCGTATACACACACACACACACACACACACACACACAAATATGACACATGGTAAATGTTGGGCAATTACTGAGATGGAACAAAGGGGACCTTCAAATTCCATCGCCTTTTTAACCTTATATTTTTCTATGCAAGAATCTAGGAGCCCAAATCAAAGGCATCGAAATAATATTATTAATCATGACATACTAAGCTCTTTGTCTCTAATTCCATGTCTTTTAAACACATTAGTTTGATCTAGGTGGTGTCAAGTTGAAGAGTAAAAAGGAGTACATGTATTTTAAAAATATTAACAAATTTGAAGAGAACATATTAATTTTGGCTAAATTGGTTCCCTATATAAAGGGCTTCTAACAGGTATACAGGTAGCCATATGAAGGAACTCTAATCTCTGCAAAAGGGCTACATTTGTAGATTTTGCTAATCTAAAATGAAACCTGTAAGGCTCTGTTGGAATTATTTAGAAAAGAGTAATTGAAACCCCCTTCAGCAAGTTAATTCAGATTCTCCTAATTTTACTTTTCTGGTTCACAAGGTATCTTTTTTATCATGGTGTTTTCAAATTGAAGTTCACACACATCAAATAAATAGCATGATAATCAGAGGTTTCAATATCCGATACACATGCATTATTATCTGTCATTATTGTCACTGTCACTATTATAATTGCACATTGTAAAAAGAATGGAAGCTTTTCCACAGGAATTATTCACGTGTATTACTTTCTAGGAGTAATTGAATAGTTGACATTGCATTTAAATCAAAGTAAAATATGTGATGGTTTGTCTCATTTGTTTTATTCTTATGAAATAAGAAGTGTAGAGTGATCTCTATTAGGGTCCTTTATTTGGATCCAGAAAGGTTCAGTTTTATGTACTGTCCAAATGTATGTTTTCTTATAACAAGGCTCAAAAGATATCCAATGTAATTAAAGTGATAATTTTCTAAGAACACATAAGATAAGAGCTGGGTAGTGAAGTCCTCTTCATTAGCTTGTATTTATATACATGAACTCAACAAGAATCTCAGAGAAAAATATTATTTTTCTTTTTTAACTATTTAATCGGGCTTGGTATGTTGAAATGAAGCCCACGTTGTGTTGCCAATATCTACAGATCAATAATCACTTACCTTAGAGTTTATGTAGAACTTTTCACTTCATTTTGGATAATCCTCATGGCAATCCCTTCAAGAGGCAAGTCAGATACTATTCATCTATTATGAGAAATCAGAGGCTCCAAAAAGCCAAGTAATTTATACAAAGTTACTCTGTCGAATGGCAAAATTAGCCCTAGAATCCAGGTCATCTGGGTCTTAGTCAGAAGTTATGGTAAAATAAAAATTAAAAAAAAAACAAATTTGAATTGTAAAAAGATCACAGGCGTGGTAGCATATGAAGGCCTAGGTCTCAACACAGTGTATGCTTTGACTATGGGAACTTTCTCACCTCCCTGTAAAATGAATCTCTATCTGGGACGTAAGGCTGTTTTGACAGTCCATGGAGAAAATGGTGAGGAACCACTCCAACGTGTTTTGTTAGTCTATGTGTTCTTTCGTCTGCACTCTGTTACTTCTCACACGCTTTATCCTATTTTTGGCTTCTGTGTGATTCACCCTCACCAGGTAGAGTTTTAAACTTTGTTTAGACTTAAATAATATCGATACTGGTTTGGAGAAGTGAGTGACGACAAGCTTTAGAAACAAGATGCTCCAAGCGCAATGCCATAATAAGTGAAATAGATGATGATATGAATGTAGTGATACGGGATTTAAAATGTGTCTTCACTCACTAAGAAGGCCGCGCATGATGAACTTCAAACACTTCGCCTTCACAGGAAACACGCAGCCGCTGAGGGTAGGTGGGATTTCCTTTCCTTCCGAGGAATTCCTGGTCACATTCCCTGCGGAGGCTGGCTGGTTTAGAGATTCGTCTTAGTTTCTGTGGAGGCCGTCGCTGCTGCTGTGCTAGCTTTGAATCGTGTCATCCTTGGCGGGGGTGAGGGTTGTTGTCATTTGCCAGCTATTCAGTGGCTTAGGATCGGTAGTCTCAGGCCAGTTCTCAGGGGACAGATGGCAGCAAGCGTCTCTTTAGGCAGAGAGAACAAAGACTCTAGATCCCCTCCTCATCTGCAGAGATGGTCCATCTAAATCGCTGTTGAAAATCACCAATGTGGATTGGTCCAGGGAGGCGGGCTTTATCAATTAATGCAACAACCTTACAAATGAATGTAAGCCATTCATTTATCTCCATGTGTCATTCGTGAAACACATTTTAAAAGGAGTACCTTTATTTAAATATCATAACAGAAATTTAATTATATTGCTTTGGTCACACTACCACCTCACTGAGTCCTTTCCTCTTACCTCTAACCGTAGATAGTGGTCTATCTGCCACCACCAGAGGTCTGGCAGCAGGTAGGCGTGTCACATCGTGAAAACCACAGAATGGTGCCTTCCAGTTGAACAGCAATGTCGACACGTGGTAACTGATAGAAACCTAAAAAAGAGTATCTGCTCTCATCTTGATTCCTCTTATACTCACAGGCTGGCTGATTATTTGGACCCAAAAACTACAATAATAAAATCCTCTTATAATAGTTCTGTAACCATGCATTTAAGAGATTATATAGCACATCAGTCATGTATGCTCTCATTTCAAAATAAAAGAAAGGTACTTACTGCACTGAGTTCCCATAACCCCTCTTACCAACCACCCCGATCACTGAAATCCTCAAAGTATGGAGCTCTTTGCTATCATATTGTGTTTTTGTTTCACAACTACAGGTCTATGAGGCATATGGGTACAGTTCCAAAGTACTGTGAATTCAAAGAAGTGAGGGGTTTTCTTTGTTTGTGACAAAATTAATATTGCAAGCTGCTATCACAGTATGCATTCTTCTGTAAGTATGGCTATACTTACTATCCACGATTCCCCGATAGGAGTTTCTCCAGAAGGTATTTTTTTCTACTGAGGCATATACAATGCATTCAATGGCACCAGAGTTTCATTAAAGGAATTCTCTTGTTCCCTTCCTTCACATGGAAATGTCATTAACTGTATTAAGTTAACTCTCCGAATGTTAGGTTCTTAACCAACAAACAGTGCTTCTCCACAAGGGCGTACTTTGCCAAGCGTCCTTGAATCAGAACGACAGGCTGAATATGTAATAATAGATTCAGAGCCACCACCGCGGGTTGTGATCATATTTAAGGGGAACCCTTTCGTATTTATTGACGTTTTCCTTCAGTCATGGTTGTTCCCTTTCTGCCACCACCACCTTCAGCCTTTCAGGTAAATGAAAAGTTCAATTATATGTAAAGCGACCGTTAAATCAGCAGGCCCCTTGTGGGGGTCTGGGCCTCCCCTCCCTGCTCCAATCGCAAGTGTGCTCAATCCATTACCCTTCCTGAGGATCGCACATCCATCAGGTCGAGTGTGCTGGCCAGGGTGCATCTTATAGCTTTTACTGCATATGAGACGTTGCAGGCCTGTTCTCAGGAACTGCCAGGCAGACTGGGAATCACAGTCACGGTTAATAGCAGCGAATTGCCAGCTCTTGATGGGTGGGTAGTCACTCCTTTCAGTGGTTGCCCCCTGGGGGAGAAGGTAGAAAAACAGAGGGAGGGAATTAGAGTGACTTTGCACAGTCGAGCAGGTTCATGCCGCTGGATCAGTGGCAAGCATTGGCAGGGCTCCACTCTGGGGAGGCTCAAAACAACCTCACAGTCTCATTTTTACCAATTGGTGCTGCTGTGTCGCCAGTGGTGCCCAGGGATGGGGTGGGGGGCGGGGGGAGGCTGGGGAGGGAGGGGGCGCTGGGAAGGAGATGAAGGCAGAAGTCTCAGCTAAATTAAACAAACAAAAAGTCTCCTCGATACCGGTTAACCTACCCCAGTTAGCCCCGTGCTACTAATTGTACCAAACTGGTATTGGAAGTTCCCTGGGTGATTAAAGAGTTGGCTCACAAACTCTCTGCATAACCTTAATTTTTTCAAGGTTCTTTGAGTGGAGAATGGCTTATAATAATGATTTTGACTAATACGATTTTTGACATGCAACTTTAATGCTTAACCTTAGTACAACTCCAGAGCATTTCATGTGTACTCAGCTGTAAAGAGTGATGATTTAAAGGGATAATATAAGAAAAAGGTCGTTCTAGAATGAACCTCTAACAAATTGCATAAAGGGAGCTTATTATTCCATGAGTATGGGGATATGCTGCTCTTCTGATCATTTTTCTGCTTGGTTCAAAAAAAAAATTGTTGAGACATGAATGGGAAAAGAAACAGGAAAAAATGAAATAGAAATCTGCAAGCAAGGAACATTCTTTTGATGGTTATGATTTCGTTGCCACTAAAGAGGCTCTACAATAATGTGGTTCTCCATCTCCTCTTTTGTTTTGGGTGAAGAATTCGCTCTAACAAGAAAATGCTGTTACTGGTTGGAGGCTTGCCTCCCGGGCCGGACCGGCTCCCCAGCAATTTGGTCCAGTACTATGATGATGACAAGAAGACGTGGAAAATACTCACAAGTGAGTGCCCTTCTTTATTCATTTACCCACCTATTTATTTCCGCGCAGAGCTGTCCTGATGGATGCGAAAACGTGGTTAATCAAATTAGACATTTTATTGATTTGTTACCCTTTGGAGGTCTGTTTATGTATCCCAGGGGATTTAGAGTAAAAGACTAAATTAACATTGCAGAGGTGGCCAATTTGGTCGTGGAATAGGCCTAAATTAAACTGGCCTAACCACTGCATGAGTTTGTGATTCTGTGACAGAGAGGGGGTAGTAACTGAGATGTTCCAAAAGAAATTCTTCCGTTCTTTTTTCTTTTCTTTCTTCTTCTTTTTTTTTTTTTTTTTTTTTTTTTTGGTTTCTTGAAAAGTGAAAGGTTGGTGAATAGCACTAAATTTTCTCATATCCTGATGGTTGTTTAGTTCATTTCTGTGTAACTAACATGTATTGTGCCTTTTAAGCATTTCTGCTCGTTAATCTTTAGTCTGTGGAACTGGGTCTTAGAGAAGCACTCCCTTCTGTTGCTCCACAGTTTGGGTGGACAGATACCCAGGGCCTGTCCCAGCTGCATTAAATTGTGCTTGCAGACTTCGGCCCAAGATTCTCTTCCTCCCCTCCTTACAGGGTGATTGTGTTTTACAGCAAACCTCTTGCCTTGGGCACCGAGATTTGGAACTTATTGTTATATTGGTTATGATTCCCAATCTGACTCAGTCATGGAATCAAAAATCATCATTTCTTGAGTGCAGCAGGCTGTGTGCACCAGGCCCCTCATGGGCACAGTGGCTGCACTGGTCAATAAAACTAAATTTTAACTGTCAAAATTGCCCAGAGCTGTATAGATAAAATAATAAATGAGTAATTTTGATCCATAAATCAAAGCCATACATTTAAAACCGACAAAAGAAAAAGTTACATTTTCTTACAGCATTGTGTCTTTGAAGCAGTTATATATTTTATCAGCTTGTTTTTTTTTTTTTTTAAATCAGTTCCTTTCCTCTTACTAAAGCCCTTTAAAAGAATAGAAACAGGACAACAGTTTGCCCATAAGAGCAGAAGAGGAGCACAGACATGTGAGGTGGTGCTTGAAATAATACATTTCGGAGCTGGCTTACCCCAGCGAAACTACCAGTAGCGTTGTCCGCGAGCACAACGCGGAAGCTCCCTGGACGCCTATACACCACGGTTATAGTAAAGAAGTGAGGGGATAATAGCCGCAAGCTTAAGGAGAAGGAAGAAAGAAAAAGAAGTTAGAGATGTCTTCAAATGGTTTTTATTCTCTTTTTGACAAAAGTACTGTTAACAACGAGTTGCCAACTGGTATTTTTAAAGTAAAACCAAAGAATCAATTATCTGACACTTGATCAATAGAGAAAGCCTAGGCAGCATAAGACAAGGATACTAGGGGGAGGAGAGAAAAAGGAAAGACAAAGATTCTTGAAGAGCGATGACAGACGGAGATAGACAGAGGCAAAAGGATATCACACTCAAGCAATAAGTGATATTCGTTCACAAATCCGTCTGTTTTCCCAGACACACCAGGCAAGGTCCAATTTGTTATTGGTTTGAAGCCCTTCATTAAAGGCAAAAAGATTCACTAAAGCATCATGAGTAATACCTAAGAAAAGTCTTATGTTCGTTTTAAACCTTGTTCGGAGACAGGGTGGTCATCCAATTTATTCTCCAAATTGGGACACTTTAGAGCATGAAATGGGGACCTACTGATGGGACAATAGGTATACACTGAAACATAAGGTCACCCTACTCAAATCTTTCACGTTGCCTGATTTAGCTCTTTACTTAGAAGGAACTGGTAAGAAGGCATGAACTTGAATCTGTCAGACCTGATTGAAATCCATGTCTATGATCTTGAGCGAGGCATGTAAATATCCCAATTCATGGCTTCTTCATTCTTGTCAGCACCATTTGAGTATTTTTAAAATAAAGTGTTTATAAGTCATCTGACATTGTGTGAGCTCCACAAATTGCAGGTATCATGACTAGTATTGTAACATCACTATCAATATTAGCAGTTTGTGTACAGTTTTGTGTATAGGACTGTGTGTAGTTTTGTACCCTAGAGGTATCGGTCAACTCAGGCTCTCCATGCAGAGGAGAGACAGATTGCACTGCCACAGGTACAACACTTGGACCCGCTGCGCCCGAGTCAGGAGCCTGTGTTCCATGGTTTTCATATGTTGGATGTGGCAATCCACAGACCAAGAAGTAAAGATAAATGGGTATCTATCTGTTGACTCCATTCACCAGGTTTGACACGGAAAGAAACAAAGACATTAATGTATAGACTTCTTATAATGGGAGAATACTCCAAGACCTTGAACCTTTTTTCTATAGTCAGGCACACTCCTAGCTCTGAAATAATGTCTACTCCACTTACACTCTTCATTTCACTGGAACCTGTACTTTAAAAAATAGAGTTTATTACCTGTTGGGCTGTGACCGCGTGGCCCCAAGTGAGGGCATATTTTTCAGGTTGGTTGGAGAGATATAGACAGCTTACCTGGATGATTTCTGCTGTTGGTCTGTATTTTTTAATCCAGGCATCTTATTTGACTAATAAATAAGTCAGGTCACTAAAAGATTTCCACACTATTTGGGCCATCTAACAATAAAGGAAGAAATGTTTCTCAGTGGAATAAAAAAACCAAAAATCCACATTCTCCCCAAATCCAATGAAGCATTATGGATTTCAAAGCTGCCCACTGACGTTCTTTTGACCCAGATGAACTGCTGAAGTTTCTGGCAGGGGGACCAGGACGACAATTAAGGCTAGGAGACGGTGCCTGGTTTGGGGTCTGCTTATTTATTAAATGGCTGTCTCCATACAAACACACTAACAAGCTTAACTAGCAAACTTGAGGCTAGCCAAAGCCTCTGAATCTTAAGACTCCTTCGCCCACTTGGCTCGAGCACGCATTTCTCAGCCTGTCTCCCAAATACGCTCCTTTGAGAAAGATGCCATTCCACAGACAGGAGCATGACCACCGCTGTGGGAGCCATGGCTTACATGAATTATATAACAAAGAAGAATTAAGAGGAAAGGCAGTCATCCTCTCTCTCTTTTCTCACCCTGTTATGTTACGTTTTAGAATCACAGTTGAAGGGGTGCACAAATAATAAGTTGAATGGAGGAGGGGTGAGTAAAAGTGAGAGAGTGGATCTACAGAACATAAAGAAAACAAAATCCAACCATCAGCCAGTCAGCAGCCTGGTCTACCTGAACAGCAAAGGGAACAATTATTCTCGCTGAAAAGACTGTTTTTTGGGAACATGCTGGCACAGATTGCGTTTTCATCCTCCCCTTCGGAAAAATCATTTAATATAGCATTATATAATTAACGTTGAGAATGGTGACAGACCTCCGTGGTCTCTCTTAAAAAAGTATCGAGAAATAGCAGGCAAAAATGACTATAAAGTCCCTTTGTCAGTGCAAAATGTTAAGTAGTAACAGTAAAATTGGCATTGTTGTCCTCTTGATTGTTAATAACGGACGGGAGGTTGAGATGCACTTTTGTTCATTTTTATTTTACAGTTCTGCTCTTCCTGCATTTCTCACTCCTGCACGCAGTCTCCCGTTTCATTCTTAACTTATTAGAAAGCAGTACAGGAGACATGAATACTAAAATGGCCAGTGCAAAAAAACATGCCTCCTGTACTTTGCAGGCCCCAAATCCTTGGTGCAGAGATCACACAAAATAATTCCTGTGGTTACTCTGTACTTTTGATAGCACATTGCTTACAGATCAAAGTTTTTATGAAGCCCACACGTAGAAGTGGTTTGCATTCCCCCACCCCCACCCTGAGAGACAGCACTAAGGAGCCGTCTATTTTATTTGTCTTCTTCATTGGCCAAGTCCTTCACTGGTGGGGAAAGCTGTTTCCTGGGGACTGGCTTCCTTTTTCCTACATTTTGGATGAGAGAGTCTACTTATTAGGTGCCTTCTGTAAGCAACGAGACGGAAAGGAGTTCAAAACACAGATCTGTCCTTCCATGTGTCAAAGACGACTCCCCTTTCATAACGTTAGAATGAAAATTAGAAGAATTAAGTTAGCAAGGTTTCTTCGTTCTTTCGGCCACTGGGTTCCCTTTGTCAGAGGTAGGAAGAAATGCGTATTCTGCCCCCTCCCTTTCGGTTGATTTGCAGCTCTGGACTCTACCTGGTAATGCAAGGCTTTGGGGCCTTGTGTTTTTTAGTCACGGGAAATAAAAGAAACCCCCGTGCCCAGGTTTCCTGGGTTGTCTCCTCTGATCCCTGGAGGACACTGAACTTGATTCCATCCACACAGGGGCAGCCCTGGGCAGGGTGTCAGCGATTAATTTTAGGAACGTCACAAAGATCAGAGGCTAACTATACTTTCCATAAAGGTTGAAGGAATAGTACCAAGAAAACAAATTTTATAAAAGACATTGAACTTCAGTCCCAAAAGATAAACACAGGGTTGATCATATCCAATATCCAATAATTGCTGATTATTCAGAAAATCGTAAACCTGTGTATTGATACTTTCATCTGGACTTCTTTCCTTAGCCCTTCTGTTTCTTGACCTCAGTTTATTTCTGTTCTTCGAGGATGTGTTGGAGGGAAAGTCAAGTTAGTCAAAAGCTAATATTCATTTCTTATGATTGTTTATTTAGCAAGAAATAAAAAGTAAGTTAAATTGAGGGTTTTATACCTGAGGGTTTCCTTTATTTACATTATCTTTAGACCCAAACCCCACAAAGTATTTAATTTTATTTCATTTCATTTCATTTCTAGACAGGTAGGTAGACTCTATAGATAGTGCATTTCTCATTGCAGAAGAACCTCAGAAAACAATTAGGTGCTTCCAGAACGACTCTGAAGCTGTCTGGGAAAAATTTAGACTTGTTTACAGACTTTGTTCCTTCATGTAACAAGCAATTATTAAATACCCACTCTGTGCTGGGTGGGAGGATAGAATGTAGATAAGATAATCTCTTGAGAACCTAAGGAGGCAATTATAATAGAATGTGCTAAGGGATAGAGAAGGAATCCTCAGGGTGCTAGAGAAGAACACAGAAGGGGCTCTTAGTCTAAAGAGGAGAGGATGGGGCGCCTGCCTGGGTGGCTCAGTCAGTTGAGCGTCTGACTTCAACTCAGGCTATGATCTCACGGTTAGTGGGTTTGAGCCCCATGTTGGACTCTGTGCTGACAGCTCAGAGCCTGGAGCCTGCTTCGGATTCTGTGTCTCCCTCTCTCTCTGTCCCTCCCCCACTCGCACTCTGTCTCTCTCTGTCTCTTAAAAATAAATAAGTATTGGGGCGCCTGGGTGGCTCAGTCGGTTAAGCGGCCGACTTCGGCTCAGGTCATGATCTCATGGTCCGTGAGTTCGAGCCCCACGTCAGGCTCTGTGCTGACAGCTCGGAGCCTGGAGCCTGTTTCAGATGCTGTGTCTCCCTCTCTCTGACCTTCCCCCGTTCATGCTCTGTCTCTCTCTGTCTCAAAAATAAAATAAACGTTAAAAAAAAATAAATAAGTGTTTAAAGAAATAATAAAATAAATAAAGAGGAGAGAGAGGTTAGGGAAGATTTCCTCAAAATGACTTTCTGTGAAGTTGAAAAAAATGGGTAGGAATTATTAAGGCAAAGAAGTGGATGAGGAGGTATTTTAGTAGGAGGGTCTAGGACTAGGAATGCCAAAAGGCAAGAGAGAGCTGGTGCCTTCTAGAAACTGAAATGAATTTATCCATCTTTTGGAGAGTCTGAGGCTAGGAAAGTATATGGTGGGGCTGGAGGGTTAACCACGAACCATATTATATGGGACTATTTCAAGGAATTGTTAAGATAGGTTTAAGAAGCAAGAACTGAGGAGAAATACTCTTCTAATTTTAGTTTTCAGTGTTAGTGAAAACGTAGTGATCTAAAGACTTTATATAATAGCATGGCAGTCGTCTCTTAGCTTGGAACTTATTTCAGGTCATGGAGTGGTTGTTTCCATGACTCTGGACAAGAAGAAGGAGAGAGAATTGTGTTTGGACTTTTTAAATATGTTAGCATCTAATTTTACCTTCAATGAGCTCAATTCTAATTTGAGATACTTGGCTGCACATTGCTATATATCTTGAATTATTTGCTACTGTGTATTCATGCCCCAGTGCATTAGTGGATTTTTCATAGATTTTTTTTTTAAAAAATATGTGTGATGGTCACTCCAAAATACTGTATTTCAAGAAAGTTGGGTGCCTGGAAAAAGTAGTTGACTTTATTTCTGGTTTATACCTCCCTTGAATATAGCAATTGCTTTTTCTCCAGAGAACAGCATGTGTACGAATAATTTTGATGCTTTCTTTGCACACAAGCTGTAGTATTTGCTACTGAGTCTGGTAGAAAGGAGGTATGAGTCACATGGGCTGCTTAAATTTGTTCTGTGTCATTCCTAGGCAAATTGCAGACTAAGTCTGGCAAGCCAATGAATGTGAATACTAAAAGATTAGATGATCTCCTTGCCCAGCCCTCTCATTTTACACATTAATTTCATTCATTCAACAAATGTAATTGAGATCTTCTATGCAGCAGGCATTGTTCTCAATACAGAGAAAACAGTGCTGAGTCAAAGCAAATATTATCACACCAATCCTAGATTTTGGTGGTGCGGGGGGTGGGGGGGCAGCATTAATAATAAGCCCAGATAGGGGCGCCTGAGTGGCTCAGTCAGCTGAGGGTCCAGCTTCGACTCAGGTCATGATCTCACGGTTCGTGAGTTCGAGCCCCGCGTCGGGCCCTGTTCTGACAGCTCAGAGCCTGGAGCCTGCTTCGGATTCTGTGTCTCCCTCTCACTCTGTCCTTCCCCGACTCGTGCTCTGTCTTTCTCTCTCTTCCTTCTCTCAAAAAAAAAAAAAAATTATTTTTTTTTAATTTATAGAAAATAATAATAATCCCAGATAGCAATATATAATAATAAAATGTGATAGTGTTCTGAAGGAAGAGCGTAAAGGTGTAAAAGGTGTATGAGATCTGTAACAGAGACGGCTGATCTAGTTTAGCTTTCCTAGAGAATGTCACCAAAGAAGAGGCATTTGAGCTAAGAACTGAAGGATGAGACAGAGTTCGCCAGGTAAAGATGTGAAAAGAAGATTGTTCCAAGTTAGTTAATGATAAATTAATAGTACTTAGACCCCACAGAAAGAAGATGCATGGCTGAAATCAAAGAGTGAAGGGGAGAAAGATATGACATATGGCAAAAGACATTAGCAGAAACCAGACCATGGAGGCACTTCTATGGCAGGTTCACAAATTTGGCTTTTACTTTAAGTGACTGAAAGAGAGAAGGTGTCATACCCAGAGTCACACGATGATTTAGTGGCAGGATGAGGAAGAGAACACTGGCCTCTGTATTTCCATCAAACAGTGCTGCCTCATGTACCACACCAATCTGTCTCACCAACAAGTGCCATTAGTCAAGAGCCCAAGCAGATGAATGAGATTTAATCTGTGCTGACCCATTTCACCCATGAAAATCTAAATGGATCCAACGTACTTGTCGTAGTACCTCATTCAGAGACTAAAACGGGTATAGGTTAATTGAATGAATATTCTACTCCTAGAGGTTAAGAATATTATCTTGGTTTATGGACTAAACTGCAAATTATGAAAATTTGCATTTCATATTACTGGACAAGCCATAATTCAATGCAGGTTTCTTAACATTTTCACTCTGTCTTTGAAGCAGTATCAAAAATGAAACAACAAAACACACACAAACACAGACACACACACACACACACACACACATGCGTGCGCGCGCGCACACCACAGAGTGACATCTTTCAGGACAGGTAGATCTGAATTGAAATATATCCCCAGACATTTGCTGACTGTGAGATCTTGGAATGCTGCTTTCACTGATCCTTCTCATCTGCAAAGTGAATATAATTATACCCACCTTTTTAGTTATTGTGAGAATTAAGTCAAATCATAGAAATCAAGCTCTAGGCTCAGTATCTGGAAGATAGCTGTTCCTTAATAAATTTTTAGTCTATTTAGTTAGTTTTGCATATAATCAAACAGAGAAAGCCAAAAGGTTGAATCTTGTCTTTCATCGAGGGTTTGAGAAATAAGATACACCTTTGATTCAGAACGAAATTTCTGTTTCTAGCATGAAACGATGTGTGTCAATCAAGATGGACTAGATTACGCTGTGGTAAGAAACAACTCCAAGATCTCAACAAAAAATTTATTTCTCACTCATGCTATGTGTCCAACACGGGTTGGCAGAGAGCAACTGTTCATCAGTCATTAAGGATCCAGGCATATGGGGCTGCATCTTAACGTGTATTTCTGTCATCAATGCAATGGGGGAAGAATGTGCTGCAATGTCTTGCATTGGCAATTAAAAGTGACATTTAGCATTTATGCTAGGTCTCAAGACCACGCCCCATTTTAAGTGGGCAGGGAAGTGCAATCTTACCAGGGTTCAGGAAGAAGAGAATCCAAGTACCTGGTGAACAATGCAATGTGTCCACTATAATCTGTCCTACTGGACATTAAATATTCCATGTACCCTCCTTGCCATGCTCGAAGCACATTCACTCCTCCCCACAAGGGGAGATCACCCTAAATCATCAAGCTCAGTGATGATCTCTGGGTGATGGACAATCATCTCAATATCAGGTTCATTTGTTCTTGATCTGGATCTGGAAACAAACTAAAAAATCAAATTATGTAGTCTCCTCCCACATCGTGCACAGTGATGGATTAGGAACAGGATCAGCACAATCAACATCTTCATCTGGAAAGAGCATCACAATTTAGCAATCCCACCAAACAGACATTTTGAAGGGTGCCTATCCAAGTTTGTGTTCCTTGATTAGGGACCTCCCTAGTTCTGTTCCTTGTCCTTTGTCCCCCACAGCCCCTGGTTCCACCTTATGGGAGATCCCATTATCTTTTTCCATTATCTTCCTTGGACATATCTGAAGTGAACCTGAGACTATGCTCTTCCTGGAAGCCGAAGAGTTTTTAAGTATCTTCCATGTCTGTAGACATTTAGGTGACGGTGGTTATTTTAAGTCTCTAATTTTCACAGCCTCTTTTAATCCAGGCTGGTGGCTTTTTTGGCAGTTAATTCCCTAGAAAACTTAGCTATCTTCTTATGTTTACATCCACTCCATGGCCAGTGACCATGCCCACAGTTCTTTTCCGATATACTTCTTAGATTGCTTTTTCCTTCTTTTTTTTTCAATTTTCATTTTTCCTCTCTTTTTCACACATCCATGCACGCATACACACACACACACAAACACATACACACACACTCTAATACTCTCTCTATTTGTATACTTATCAGTCTTTAATGGGAAAGCTCCCTTTTTATTCTTTTCCCTGAGTTAAAAGAATTTACTGGGGATCTCGCCCTTCACTCAAACTTTCTTCTGAGATACTCTAATGTGGTGGAATTACTGTGAAAACCATATCTTTAACTTTGTCTCTGTCAGCTGAGTTTTAATTTACACTTTTTGCTCAAGATTCACTTCATTTTGTGTATGATACACAAAACCAAAAGCTCTTACCAGATGAGATTTAAAAAAAAAATTACTTCTTTCAATGCTGCACACTCCTAAATTTCTGGACTCCATTTCCTTAATCCTGCTCATAAATGGGCCAATTTGGGGTTACCTGTGTGGTTCAGTCAGCTAAGCGTCTGCCTCATGATCTCAGCTCAGGTCATGATCTCATGATTCCTGAGATTGAGCCCCACGTCAGGCTCTGTGCTAACAGCACAGAACCTATTTGGGATTCTTTCTCTCCCTCTCTCAAAATAAATAAACTTTAAATAAATAAATAAATAAATAAGCCAATTTTGTTGGTGAGATCACCTCTTTTTTTGTAGATCTTGCCAAGTGCTACCAACAGTAAACAATTGTGAACATTGTGAACATTCTGTTTTCCAGCCTTGGAAGTGGAAGATTTGGGGGGGGGGGAGGGGGAGGTGCAAGAGAGTGAGGGGCAGAGAGAGAGACAGAAAGAGAGAGAGAAAGAAGTGGGGCTCAGCTGGGGCTTGTATTCACCCAAAGCAGGGCACGAACTCACCCAAAGTGGGGCTTATGCTCACCCGATGTGGGACCTGAACTCACAAACTGTGAGGTCATGACCAGAGCCGAAGTCTGACGCTTAACGACTGAGCCACCCAGGCGCCCAGAGGTGAAAGATTATTAAATAACGAATCAGCTATCTAAATAAGACCAAACAGCAGTTTTACCAAGTGGTTTTCCATGCCATAACACGCATTTTCATCTTTCCACCCTCCAGTCTCAACTTCATTGTCATCAGCCACTGATAGCAAACCCGATGTTAGGCTAGACTAAGGAGTCATAAAGACAATCCCAAAATCTCACTGGCTCATTTCTCTTCAAGTCACCTGTCTCTGGTAGGTTTGCTGGAATCTCTGTTGCACTTCTTATTCCAGTTCTCAGGCTCATGATAGCTCCATGATTCAACTTGTCGCTGTTGCCATGGCAAGATAGAGGACAATTTTGTACGGACTCTTTAAGCTCCTGCTCTGAATTTAGCACATTTTATTGGCAAAATAAGTCACTTGGCCACACCTAACTTCAAAGTGGGTGGAAAAATATAATCCTCCCAAGCTCTCAGGATTATCAAAATATTTCTCGAATATCCCTGATGATTACAAACCGTGCACCCTATGTTCAGTGAATATTTGAACCTCTCTTGTCACATGCAAACTATCCTCTTTCCTTCTGTGAACAGTGATGAGTTAGAAGAGAGAGCTGCTTCATGCATCTTTCTATCTGTTCCTGCATCAGTGTGACTTTGCTGACAGGACTGATATTTATTCACAGAAGATTAGACACCTCTGTATTAAAGGAAATGTTTAAAAATACATTCCAGGGGTACCTGGGTGGCTCAGTCAGTTAAGCGTCCAACTCTTCATTTCAGCTCAGCTTGTGATCTCGTGGTTTTGAGTTCAGGCCCCACGTCAAGCTCCCACCCTGGCAGTGCAGAACCTGCTTGGGATTCTCTCTCTCTCTCTCTCTCTCTCCCTCTCTCTCTGCCCCTCCCCTGCTCTCTCTGTGTGTCTCTCAAAATAAATAAATAAACTTTTAAAAAAAGAAAGAGGGACACCTGGGTGGCTCAGTCAGTTGAGCATCTAACTTCAGCTCAGTTGATCTCGCGGTTCATGAGTTCGAGCCCCACATTGGGCTCTGTGCTGACAGCTCAGAGCCTGGATCCTACTTTGGATTTTGTGTCTCCCTCTCTCTCTGCCCCTCCCTGCTCACTCGTGCTCTCTCTCTCTCTCTCCCTCTCTCTCAAAAATAAATAAGGATTTAAAAAATTTTTTTGGAAGAAAGGTATTATAAATAAGTAAGTAAATAAATAAATAAATAAATCCCAAATATTACAATGCATTTGGGATAGAATTTTTATCATCTTTATTTTTTTTAATGTTTATTTATTTTTGACAGAGAGAGAGAGTACGAGCGGGAGGGGGCAGAGAGAGAGGGAGACACAGAATCTGAACCAGGCTTCAGGCTCTGAGGGGTCAGCATAGAGCCCAAGGTGGGGCTTGAACTCATAGACTACAAGATCATGACCTGAGCCAAAGTTGGACGCTTAACTAACTGAGCCACCCAGGTGCCCCTGGGGTGGAATTTTTAAAATTTTGACTCCCCTCAGGGCACCTGAGTGGCTATGTCAGTTGAGTGTCTGACTTTGGCTCAGGTCATGATTTCGAGGTTTGTGGGTTCAAGCCCCACTTCAGGCTCTGTGCTGACAGCTGGGAAACTGGAGCCTGCTTTGGATTCTGTGGCTCCCTCCCTTTCTGGCCCTCCCTCGCTCACATTCTGTCTCTCTCTCTCTCTCAAAAATAAACATTAAAATAATAATAACAAATAAAATTTTGACTCCCCTCAAATAGTTTAATTATGTCTGAGTTTATGTAATTTTAACTATTTCTACTGCTTGTTATATGTAAACTACTACACAACTATAATATAGATATGCAAACATGTATATAGATAAAAATTGCATTGATCCACAGAATTCCCATAGACCAGAATGGTGTTTATCATTTAAAAGAACTCATTAAAAAAAGGCTTAAAATGACTTTCAAAATTACAACAAAAAATGGAAAGATAATTGGGGTGAGTGATTATTCTATGCAAATACCTCCGTCAAAATAAAGCAGTAATTAAGGCAAAGTGCAAATAAGCAAACTGTTTCTTTTCAGATTCTCAAGATCACTTTGTGCTGGAGTTAGGAAGTAAATGTGTATTTCATGACTCTGTGGCCAGTTAGAAATTGGTTTTGTGTGTCATATACAAATGATCACTCTCTGACCACACCTTTGTACTTGTTAATTATATTGTTTTTGATGGAACAAACAGTCATGCTTCCTAGAAGATACCTTAAGAGCCTGGCCACATTTAGCTGGCTTCAACAATGGTTTTGCCGAAAGGGGACTGTTGAGCAGACATGTTCTTACCTCTGTGTCTGGATGCCAAGGCAAACAATTGCTCCTTATAGCGGGTGCTAATTATTAATCCTACTGGCATGCCTTGTTTTGTCATTAAGTCTTAATTTCTCTAAAAAAAAAATAAGATTGAACTCCAGTTATTTAGCTAGAACAATAATCATTGTGAATTTCAAAGACCAAAATCTTCCCACATTTTTATGTTGAGAACCGCAAAGCACTTTCAGAAAACCCTACTGCTAAGGCAATGATGTATCGCTTTTGCTTTCATTATATGTTTTTAATCAGAGCATGACTTCACACTAGACAAAGCGATGCTTTATGCATGGTCTCACTTGTTTTTGCTAAAATCTTTTGACATGATTAATTTTACTTTAATGCTTTTGTCTTGTTGTAATGGTAAGGATGATGGGTATAAACCAAGCAAAAATACATGCTTTTCTATTATAATGCCTCTGAGCATTAAAAATATCTTAGATGAAAAGGAAAAAAAAAATCACAGGAGACTGGTCTGACTGGAATTAAATTTCTTGCTACCTGAACACAGAGTACATGAGATTTTAAAAAAATGATTCAGTCATTGTTTTTAGTTTTATTTTTGGTATTTTTATAGCAATTTATTCATCTGTATGATTAGATCTGAAGAGGAGGAGAGAGACTGTGGCTCACAGATTTTGATCTCATTTGTCGCCTTATGGCATTTACTTCCTTCACAGTATTAAGGGACCAAAATATTAACCAATTTTATACAAGGTGTATCTCAACCAGAGATGAAGATAAAAACAGGCCATACCTTGCCTTGGTGATGCCTGGCATTGGATATAGGATAGTTTTCGGCTATACTAATTTTCAGTCTAAAAGATACCCTTTGTCCAAGTTACAGAAAAGCAGTGATATAAGTGACTTTATGAAGGAAACAATAGCTCATTCAACAAGTGAGACTTGCCTTGTGAACAGCTGCCCAAGTATCAATTTTACCATATTCACTTTTTCTTTTTTTCCTTAATAAATGATGGAGTTGTTTACCCTTATTACAAGAGTATGCTACTTTCCTTTTTTTTTTTTTTTAACATTTATTTAATTTTGAGAGACAGAGAGAGATAGAGCATGAGCCAGGGAGGGACAGAGAGAGAGAGGGAGACACAGAATCCGAAGCAGGCTGCAGGCTTTGAGCTGTCGGCATAGAGCCCGACGTGGGGCTGGAACTCATGGACCGTGAGATCGTGACCTGAGCCTAAATTGGAGGCTTAACCGACGGAGCCACCCAGGCGCCCCTGCCACTTTCCTTTTTGCTACATAACCTGTATGCTTGTTTTACTACCTCCTAAATAATCTTAAACAACAAAAATATCATCTAGTGCTATCCAATAGAATTTAATGCAGTGATGGAAACATTCTTTCTAACATCAAAGTCCAATACAGCAGCCACTAGCCACATGTGGCTATTGAGCACTTTACACGTTGGCTAAAACAGAGAAAATGAGTTTCCAATTTTATTTAATTTTAATAAATTTACATTTAAGTCACCTCCCATAGTAAGTGGCTTCTGCACCAACAGCAAGCTCTAGATGACAGCTTTGCGATACCCAGCTTTACTTTGGAGAGCTGTCTGCCACCCCAACCTTGCTGGCCCAAACCTAGTCCCCTCTGTGCAAAGAAAAAAATAGGTGACCCCGTGAAATAAGTAAATCCAAAGAACACCCAATGAACCACATGTGAGCTCTTTTCTAGGTACTAGAGTTTCACCTTTTAATTTCACATTCTCTCTAAGTCTGGTGTATTCATTTCCTGGAGCTGCCGTCACAAAATACCAAAAACTAGGTGACTTAAAACAACAAAATTTGGGGGCTCCTGGGTGGCTCAGTTGGTTAAGCATCTGACTTAAGCTCAGATCATGATCTTGTGGTTCATGAGTTCGAGCCCCGTGTCGAGTTCTGTGCTGACAGCTCGGAGCCTGGAGACTGGTTCAGATGCTGTGTGTGTGAGTGTGTGTGTGTGTGTGTGTGTGTGTGTGTGTCTGCCCCTCCCCCTGCTCTCTCTCAAAAATAAAGACATTAAATTTTTTTTTTTAAACTGACAAAAAATGTACCCTCTCACATCGCTGGAGGTTAGAGGTCTAAAATCAAGGTATCAGCAGAGCCACGGGTCCCTGCAAAGACTGTAGGGGAGAATGCTTCCTTGCTTCTTCCTGGCTTCTGGTGGCTCCTGGAAATCCTCAGTATTCCTTGGTCTGTAGCTTCCATCACTTTAATCTGTTTTGTCTTTACACAGATTCCTTCTTCGTGACACTCCTCTGTATCCAAATCTTTCTTCCCTTTCCTTCATAAAAACAGCTGTCATTGTCTCTAGGGCCCACCCTAATCCAGTCTGACCCGATCTTAACTTGATTACATTCACAAAGACCCTATTTCCAAATAGGTTTATGTTCACAGGTCCTGGGGGTTAGGATTTAAACATATCTTATCGGGAGACACAATTACCTCACAACCCCTAGCAAACGATACACATAAGGAAAACATACAACCAGACAGACAGCTGTTAGACACTTACTGTGTGGAAGGCACACATCCTAGTCACTTCACTTGCATTTATTCATTTAATTCTTACAGCTATGCATGTATGCACTTGCATTTATACATTAATTCTTACACAATGGTATTAGGCGCCATGATGATCCCTACTTGAGATGAAGAAATGGAGGCACAGAGACATCAAGTAATTCGCTCAAGATCACACAGATGGTAAATGGCAGAGCCAAAATGTGTACCCAAATAAAGCTCGAGAGTCTACACTCTTCTGTTTCTCATTACTCAAGTAATAGCCAAGTGCATATCATAAAAAAAAGTTCAAGGTGAACCAACACTGGACGGGTCACTTCAGCATTTTATGCAGAATAGAATGGAATGTTCTCTGCACAAATTGAATATATTAATATCATTGATATCATGCATATCTATTTGTTGAACTTTCCAGTATTTCCTTTGTTATTAATTAAAGAATGTTGGATTGAGTTATTCTTAGGGGAACGTCATCCTAGAAATGAGGTGATCTTCCCTTCTAAGGGACTTGCAACTCCTGCCATTGCTTTGTGTGTACCTCCTCACTTGCAGAAAGATCCATGTAAGATCTGTGTGCCGACACGTGATTCGCTAACGAGGGAAAAACTGTGCATGTATGCTTCCTTGCTTGTCTGTTTTATCTTGTATTAGTAACACAGAGGGCCTCCTTCGTCTGTAGTGTATCGGTAAATCTCAGATCTTCGTTCCCTGTCCATTCATAAATTTGTCTGAAGTATTTCATTACTGTAATCACTAAGTTTACCAAATACCAGTAGCTGCTCTTGTGTGTGCATAAATATTTCCTAGGATTAAATTACTTCTTCCACTTTAGAGCTTCCATTTAAAAAAAAAAATGATAGAGCTTCCTTTTTTGTCTTTATTCTTGTCAAAAACCCAAGTCCTTTTTCCCACCTGAGTGATAATCAAAAGATCTATGTGCAGATGAATTAAGGAGAAGTGTAATGGTTTTGTGCTTTCAATCTTATTATTAAATTCAAGGTGGGGGGCGCCTGGATGGCTCAGTCGGTTGGGTGTCCGACTTTGGCTGAGGTCATGGATCTCACAGCTCATGAGTTCGAGCCCCGCATCGGGATCTGTGCTGACAGCTCAGAGCCTGGAGCCTGCTTCGGATTTTGTGTCTCCCTTTCTCTCTCTACCCCTCCTCCACTCATGCTTTGTCTTTCTCTGTCTCAAAAATAAATAAACATTTAAAAAAATTTTTTTTAATTTGCAAGGTCGGATATCTTACATTGTGTTTGTAACAAATACATGTTAGTGGGTTTCTAGATCTAATTCAGAAAATAATCCAAGATGGTTCTCATATTTTGTGTATATATATTTCTACTGTCCAGTTCATTTGCTAACCGCAGCATTAGGGTTTCATCGCCAGCTGGTCTCAGCCCTGAACTGAAAAGCTTTGGTAGACCCGAGGAGAAGATGAGGCCAGAAGGGTAGCACTACCAAGCGCTTTCACTGGACAGAGTAACCTTTCTTGACCTTTGGAAAATTGTGACGTTTCCCAGACTCCGTTTTCAAAAAGAAAACAGAAACATCAAACACATATCTTTTTAAGAAGCAACTTTTGTTCTTTTTACCAAGTAAACTGTAGTCACTTACAAATATAATGGCCAATCCCTAGTCTATCATGGTTGGAGGAAAACCAAGGATAAGAGTCCAATTCTCTTTACAGCCCAGCTGGCCTCATATAGAAGGAATTCTTTTCCCAAGCCACAAGCTGTGCCCCACCGGCTTCATAGGGGCATATGTGACCGCTGGTAATGCCAGCCCACTGAAAGAGAGATGGAACAGTGCAAATCCATTAACACTACTGGAAAATAACAGGACATTTATTCTGCTGAAAGTAGGTTAGTAGCATCATCCTCATGCATGTTGCTTCCTTAAGCAGAACTGATGAAGGCAGGGAGGGCACAGAGCAGTACCTTCTGAGGTCTTCTGAGTTTCACTTGTTTGCAGTGTATAATGTGTCAGTTGCCAGAATGCAAACACATGAAAATGAACATGTTTCCCAGAATAAAAAATTCCTGCGGCACCTTTTCCTTTTGAGAAGAAATATTGTTAGTAGAAGTTGTCTATCCAGGGGTCAGCCAACTTTTTCTGTAAAGGGCCAAATAGTAAATCTTCTGGGTTTTGCAGCCATGAGGTCTCTGTCACAACTACTCAGCTCTGCTGTTGTTGCATGAAAGTAGCCATAGACAATACATAAATGAGTATGTGTGGCTGTGTTCTGGGAACGCTTTATTTATAAAACTAGGGGAAGAGCTAGATTTGACCTGCAGCGCGTAATTGGCCAACCTTTGCACTCTAATCTAAGGATCTATTTATTTTATTCATCAATCACACCTCTCGGTAGTAAAACAATACTTACGGTCTCATAACTAACATTTATGACACTGGCAAAACCCTTTACATGCATTAGCTCATCTAACCCTCACGACAATCCCATGGTGCAAGATCTATCACGACTCCCATTTTATAGAAGAGGAACCAAGGCGTTAAGAGATAAAATAACTTGTTCGATGCCCTGAGTAAGAAGCAAAGCCAAGATTCAAACTCAAGTAGTCTTGGTCCAGAGATCATGCTCTTAAGTCACAAGCCATACTGACTCCCAGGGAATATTTTGTGATCTTCCTCTTTAACTTTGGAGACAGACTCTGTTGTGAACATGAATGAGATACTTTCTCCGCCAGCACCATGAGGGCAGACATTCCATCTACCTTGTTGACTCGCTCCACTCCCCTGCCTGGCTCACCGGACATAGCCAACAGACACTGGGCAAATGTTGCATCAGGGGATTAACTCTCACGCTTGCCAGGGCCACAGGCCAGTCCCCAAAGTAGCTAAACATTGACTCAGTAGTCATGGGGTCCTCCAGAAAGTCGTATACTGCTTAGGCTGACACAGTGTCGGCCTCTCAAGGACATGTCCAGCATGTATATGGTTATATTTTTTGCTTGTCTTTATTCTGTCTTTGAACTTGCAAGTATCTGTTATGAAAACCAGCCTCTTTGCAGACTATCTATGCAAAAGAAGTAAAGGAGAAAAGGATAAGGAAGAGAGTTTTGATTTTAGCAACACCAAAACGATAATGAACATTTTAATGAGCATTTATTATGTGCCCAGCACCGTGTTGAACAGACGACATACATCTTCTTATTTAGATCACATTTTAAGGCAGAGACAACTACCCTGATAAGGATTCAGGAAACAAAGGCTTAGGATGACTAAATAACTTGTTGAAAATTATAGTTAATATTCCAAGGTACAAATTTTTTACTTCAAAATCTGGATGCTTAACCACTGTATGACACTGCCTTCGCTGAGATGCTCCACGGCTTGAAGCTAACATAGATGGGGAACTTGTTTGTGTAACACAGTGTGCTGCATGCCTTACATGGATTATCTCATTAAATACTCAGAGTAACGATGTGAGGTTGAGATCATTACTTTCTCCATTTATTAATGAGGGTCAGGGCGCCTGGGTAGCTCTGTCGGCTGGGCATCCAACTCCTGGTTTTGGCTCAGATTTCACAGTTCGTGGGTTTGAGCCCTGCATTGGGCTCCCTGCCAGTGTAGAGCCTGCTTGGAATTCTCTCTTTCTGTCGCCCTTTCTCTGCTCCTCCCCTGCTTGTTCACTCTCTCTCTGTCTCTCTGAAAATAAATAAACATTTTAAAAAATGAGGAAACCAAGGTCAAGGACTGTTTCTAAGAAAGTTCAGGGTGGAGCCAGATTATGAACCCAAGCAGCTGTCTTTTTTTTAAGTTCATTTATTTATTTTGAGAGAGGTGGGGGGAGGGAAGGAGAGCATGAGCACACGCACGCACGTGAGCGGGGTAAAAACAGACAGAGAGGAAGAGAGAAAATCCCAATCAGGCTCCATGCTGTTTGCACAGAGCCAGACGCAAGGCCCTATGTCACGAACCATGAGATCACGACCTGAACCGAAATCAAAAGTCAGACGTTTAACTGACTGAGCCACCCAGGTCCCCCCAAGCAGTGGCCTCTACCTCTTAAACTCAACACTACCGCCTTCATCTTGTCGGTACTATTTTAAGGATAAAAGTAGACATGTATGAAGGGCTCTCCAGGATAATGGAACTTTACAAGTGTATCTATTGGATGCATTTTATTCTCGTAACAACCCTGGGTAATATCTCTATCCAGTCCTCACATTTGTAAAGCACTTTCCAGTCTGCCATTCATTGGGTCCCCCATAATAATCATGTGGGATAAACAGGTCAGGCATTATTATTACTGTTTGACATATGAGGAAACTAAAGTTCAGAGTGGTTAAGTGACTTGTCAAGGTCATGCAATAATTGATGACTTTGTGACTCAAACCCATGGCTTCTGACCTAATTTCGTTCAGTGTTCTTTCTATTCAGCCATGTTCTATGAAACCTTATTAGGAGTTCTTTGACCTGTAACTGACATTATTTGATCTCTCTCTAACATGGTATTTTTTTTTCCAACTGGATTATTTAGTAAAGTATGTATCAGAAGCCTTTAACTCACTTGAGCCATTTTGAATGGAAAATAATTAACTCCTTGTTGCAAACAATGCAGACCTGGGAACTCACAAGATGCCCTATCAAAGCTGAAGCATACTTGATGAATGACACAGGGTTCCAACAGGAAGCAGATATAAGAGCTTCTTGGAGAGACATGGGCAAGGGCTAAGAGTGGAGCACCCCTCTTTCCCACACCCTGGTGCCGATACGGTGGGGCACTGTTCCCACCCAGGCCTGAAAAAAGCAGGGAGAGGGAGAAGTTAGCAGAACCAGGGACAGAGGGGCTGTGCTGAGAAGATCATCTAACAGGACCTTCATTCATACAAGGGAAGCGGCCCACACTGACCCACAGGAAGGAAGCCAGGGGAAGAAATACCCTGACCTTCCTCTCCTCCTCCCCTCAGTCTTCTGAAACCGAATCCGGGCAGAAGCCAGAGGAGAGGGAGGCTAGATGTGCGCAGTACCATCAGCCCTTTGAAGAACTGGGGGTGGGGGGCAGATCTGCAGGGACAATCAGAAGGCCCCCCCCCCCGGCTGTTCATAAGCTGCCTTTTTTTACCACCAAACTTGATGATTGAAAATGGCAAAATGCAGATACATTTTCAGCTCTCTGGAACTGTAATATCTACTTTGGCTTACCCAAGTTCCTTTAAACCTGAGCTGTTTTATAGTTTCTACTGGATCTAACTGGCTCACTACCAAATTAACAATCTGGAGTGGAGGCAGGTAACAAAGGGACAGCGACACGACACCAGCAAGCCTGTCCACCAGGAACAACTAACAGCTCAAGCCTGTAACCAGTATTATCCCAGGCCCGTCGCTCACAGTAAGAATAACCGTGAATGTTTGTTTGACTTCTAAAAGATGGATTACTTTTTCTTTTTCCCTATGATTCTCTTTGCAAATCGAAGACATTCTGCATGGTACAGCATTGCGCTTTTCACATCTTAAAGTTACAAAGTAAAAATTCGTGGTCTGACTCACCTTTATCAGAAAGCACTATTGGTGTTTGTCGTGAGACCTGAGACCGCTGTCTTCAACAGTGTGGATTCCTGTAGGGCTCTGTGGGTCCCTTATTTACAGAGCACAGCTCTGCTGCTGTATTGCCTCTTTCCATTTCCCCAGGTTCCTTTACACTTTTCTCTCTTTTTTTTGTCATTGTCGGTCCTATCATGTTAGACTGGAGGCTCTGTTTCTGATAAAGAAAAGGCACTATGTGTCTGAGGGACAGCGTAGGTTTGAGCTGGGGCCTCCTGATTGTCACTAAATGCCGAAGGAAAAGCCATTCCTGGGAGGGTCCTGTGGGAGAGTCACGCCGGCTATCTTTCAAGGTCAGATGTGTAATTGCAGATTTCAATGGGTGAGTCAGGCAAGTGAGTTCACTGTGCTTGTGATCTGAAGACAGAGGCTACTGGAGAAGGCTTCCCCAAACTTGGGTGAGAATGAAGCGTTCTAACATTTTTCACCACATAAAGATTTTTAGATTGGTAACTAAGGAAGGCCAGTCATGGGAAAAAGAAGAGCTTGATTAATTAGCCATTTAAAACAAATATGTCAAGGTTGGGGGAGAGGAGGCCTTCCCTGAGTGGACCAAAAAACAGGTAAAAATGTAAATGTTATGGGACTCAAGTCTGAACAAATGCTCAGTGAATGTAGATGTCAATAAGGAATCATTCTTAATGAGTATTATTAACTTCAATAAAGATCTAGTTTGAAAGTCATTCTTTTCCTTTCTTTTATCCCTTACATAGATGGGTCCCCTTAGGAGGAGCTTACCTTTTACCTTTTATCTCTACCTGTTCTTGTGATGCACGGCACAGGGCGTCAGGGCTGGCCTAGATCTCTCCAAAACTTCCCAAAGGTGGGCGCCACACCGGACTACTGAGAAATGCCCAAGTTTTCTGTGAATAGGACTTTAAATATGACTTGGCCACTTTTGTTGTCCCCTGCCCACAAATGTTACCAAAATGTCTAGAGGCATGGAATTGAGGACGTAACTGTCAGAGTGGCTCAAAACTCACCAGCCTCAGAGCCCCAGCACCCTGATGGCCAACGTGGGGGCAAAGAGCCCTCTCTTTAGAGAACACACCCTGTTCTCCACAACCCTACGGTTCACCTTGCCAATGTGCCATCGCCCGTCTCCCATATTTCCATGTAGTAAAACCAATGTGAAGAAGATCATCTTAAAGTACCTGTGTTTCCAAAGGAAAGGAGAAGAACTTGAGGAATAGGAAAGGAAGGACATTTTTTAATTTTTTTTAACATTTTAAATGTATTTTTGAGAGAGACAGAGAGACAGAGACAGAGACAGAGCATGAATGGGGGAAGGACAGAGAGAGAGGGAGACGCAGAATCTGAAGCTGCTTCAGGCTCTGAGCTGTTTTTAGCACAGAGCCCAATACGGGGCTCGAACTCAGGAACTGCGAGATCATGACCTGAGCTGAAGTCAGACCCTTAACCGACTGAGCCACCCAGGCGCCCCGGGAATGACAATTTTTAAATTGTTAATATGTGAGGAAGCTTGGTGGGCCTGGTATTGAAATCACGAAGAACAAGGAGGGTTTTATTTGGCCGTGAGTTCTGGTCCACAGAGTATCCATTCTGCACTTCTAGCACTTCTAATATATCCTTCGCCTCAGTGAAGGTTGTATCTATCTGGCTAAGTCATCTTCTTACTCTGAAAATGTAGCTTTGGGAAGAATGTAATGTCTAGGGTACCTTCCTAGATGCCTCTTTTCTAGTTACCCTTTAAGTACTAGTGTTTGGCAAAACATCATGCCAGCCCTCTTCTCATCTTGAGCACCCTTCCTGCTCTGTGGCATCCGTACTAGATGGTGACAGACTACTAAGCTCTGTTTCCTTCCCAGACTGTATTTCCACCTGCCTCCTGAACATCTCCACTTGGCCTTCGAACCACTGTCTTGCCTTCAGACTCATCTTGGCTGTTCTCTCTTGCAGTAAATGGCATCTTCGTCTCCCCAACCTGAAAACTGAAGTCCTGTCCCTCTCCTCTAAGCCCTCCTTCATCCTGTGAATAAGCGCTGTCATTATTATCTTGTTTTAACCCATCTCTTGCTCTCCACTCACGTTGTCAGTCCCTCGTATAAAATCTTTGATGAATCCCCAGAACACACCCGGTGAAATCTACCTCCTCGCCACGGCTTCTAAATCCTGCCTTCCCAGATTCATTTCTGTTCTTTCTCCCATCCCACACCTTTTCCTCCAGCTTTTCCAGATTACATGCAGACCCCTGAAATGTCATCCTTCTGACACCCAGACCGTCGCTCCTGCCCTCTCTTCTGAGTCGGATGCTCTTCAGTTCTAATTCCACACATAATTTGTGCAACACTTGTTCCAGCATTTCAAGCTTTGTGCTAGGAATTTGGGATACAAATAAGACACCATATTCTGAAAGTCTCCACAATCTTCATACGAAACACAGTGAAATAGTTCTATATAATATGATAGGCCAAGATACAAGGAAGTACAGGGTGTTAAGGGAGCATACAGAGTCACAACTACTTGGCCCTGCACCTCCTTCTGACCATGTGCCAGAGTCACCCCTGATCTACCTCTGACAAATAATTGCTGTCTCCTCTGTGTTGTCACAGAACGCTGCCCACGCTTACCTTAGGAAGCTTATTGTTTTGTGTTGTCGGTGTTTAAATATCTGCCTTCCTATATTGAAAGCAAGAATATTGTGCCTTATTTATCTGATAGCCACCATGTCAAGCACATGTAGTGATTATTGAAGAAATGAGTGAGTAGTGCCTGAACAACAATAGCAGCTTAAGCAACCCCGGCAGCCAATAAACTCACAGACATCAAAGCCAGTTGTACCTTCACATCTTATTTCTACAGTGATCAATCTGGAGGAGCGTTACATCAAATTGTTTGAGCTACGCGCACATACCCACACACAGACACACACACATGCATACATTTGTATATAATGTTATATACGTATATATTCATATATATAATGCTATACAGTGAGGCCCCAAAGGGCTTATAGTTGTTAATGAAGACAAAAATATCTCATTTATCCAGATCTTTGAACAGGGACTTAAGGGATACAGATACCTTGTTTATAGCTCAAGTTCAAAAATTGTGGGCAAGCTTTGAAAATGTGTTCTTGGGGCGCCTGGGTGGCGCAGTCGGTTAAGCGTCCGACTTCAGCCAGGTCACGATCTTGCGGTCCGTGAGTTCGAGCCCCGCGTCGGGCTCTGGGCTGATGGCTCAGAGCCTGGAGCCTGTTTCCGATTCTGTGTCTCCCTCTCTCTGCCCCTCCCCCGTTCATGCTCTGTCTCTCTCTGTCCCAAAACTAAATAAACGTTGAAAAAAAAAAATTAAAAAAAAAAAAAAAAGAAAATGTGTTCTTTCCTATGGACTGTGTACTAAGTGCCTACCATAGTTGCACAAAACAGGTACTAGCTAAATATTTGTTGAAATAGTGTGTTTCCAACAAATTGTAGCACCAGGTATTATCAATTTTGATGAAACTGGCAAGTGCTATCTTTACAAAATGTTCAAGAAAGCTAAACTCTAGGAATGTTGTCGAGTATATCTATATCACTGTAAAAATACACAAAGATGAAAATAGACGGGAGCTCATTACAGTGACTATAAAATACTGAAACTATTTTTTAGCTCTGATTAGTGTAATAAATCCAAAGATATAGTACGGAATGTGAGAATTGGCTTTCTGTGTAAAAGAAGCTCTTAGATAAAATACATGACACCCAAAACTGATGGAAACCTATATTCCAAATTCATTCTGTTCAGTAAAATGCTACACCTGAATCTAATCTGGTTTTTTGTTTTTTGTTTTTTTTTTTTTTTTTTTTGGTGCTAGTGTCCATTGATGTTTAGTATCTGGGCTTTCTTGCTAATCATATGACCGTCAGTAAACGATTTACGTGTTCATTGTCTCAGTTCTTCCCATTTTAAATTCTAGAAAATAATCCCTGCCTTACCTCACAGAAGGTGCCTGGGAAAGTCCCTTGTAAACTGTCAAGTAACCTACAAAGGTGATGAGTTCTTATTCTGGCCAGAGGGAGAGCAACATGAACAAAGGTGTGTGACACTTCATTTTAAATTGAGGAAACTGCAAAGAGTTGGGAACTGCTGAAAGGTGGGTTGAGAACAGGTGTAAAGGGTCAAGTGGAAACCATTTAGATCTTATTCTACAGTCAGTGGGGAGTCACCAAAAATCTTTGAGCAGGGAAATAACATAATTAAACCTGTATTTTAAAAGCTAATTTGGGGCGAATTGGAAAAGGAGAGATTGGAGACAAGCTAATCATTTATGCATAACCCAAGCAGGACATAATAAGGGCCTGATTTACAGCAATGGCTATGGAAACAATGAAAGAATGGTAAAATTAGAACTCATTTTATAAATAGAGTTAAACATCGTTTGGTAATGCTGGGCAATAGGAGATAAGAGATGGTGGGGCTTGCTCAAATTGAGCTGATGCCTTTGGTCAAAAGAGGAAACCAAGAAGATGCAAGTTTACAGGAGAATCAGTGCGGTCTTGAACATCCATGTTGTGGTGTCTATATTTATCATATCCAGACCTGTGCCTGTACAATTATAGATGTTCAATACATTTTTGGTGAATATATCAATGAAGAATGGGAGAATTAAAGACTGGGAGATATTCAAGGGGAGGTATCCAGAGAGGACTGGAATTGGTCTATATGACAGAGAAGAGAATGCTAGAAATACAAATTCTGAAGTCAGCATTAAGCAAATAGCATCACTGAGATCTGAAAGGGAGAAGAGTTGGAGGCAAAAGAGAATTAATTACTCAACTCTAAGAAAATAGGATTATGTGTGTCCAATGCATATAGAGTAGGGCTCAATAAAGAGCTATCTGTTGAATGCATGAATGGAGGAATGAATGAATACCAACTTTTCAGGAGTAAAGGAAGTACAGTTAGGAGTCTTGTAATAGCCCTTTGTTTGGTCTGAAGTGTTTTGTCTGAATCCCATAGACTAATTCTGTAATTCATCCTCTGGCTCCATGAGGAACCATGAACTGTAATGCCTAAATTTCAGGCCACCATGAGGAATTTCTTCCCCTTGTCCTTCTCACTTCCACATGTTTTCTTTCCAGTTACTGAAATCTATCATCAAACTGCAGTTGTAACAGATTATTATTTCCTTAAGACTACACCAGTGACAGGAACTTTTCATAACAGTTTTCCATGCACTAAAAGTGGGCCAAATAGAACCAAAATATTCACTCCACTCACTTCATTTACTATGACTCGTATATGCAACATGATGCATAAGAGGTTTTGGAGTTATTGGTCCAATACCTTGACCATCACAGGGAAGGCCAGTTTGGAGAAAGAGGACATTTCAATCTCAATCTGAGTTGATTTTGCTCTTATAGGCTCAGCATAGACTGGCAGATGAGGACAGCGGGACAAACTATATGTAAATAATAAATTAGACCTAAAGCTTTCAGGAGTTATAATGTAAAAGGTTCATATCTATAAAAGTAACATTTAAAAAAAATTAAAGTACAAACTAGATACAAAACAACATGAAAAAATAATTTCTAAATACTAATTATATGAAATAAAAGTCTAAAATTGATTGTTAAAATTCCAGCAAACTAAAAACTTCACAGTTTATAAAATGTTAACCTTATCCTATTTTTTCACCACACGCCCCCGCCCAAGAGCAAAGTCTTTCATAGCTAATACATGATCAATTTATTTGCATTTACCACTGCCCTTTGGCTTTACCCACTCTCTGAAGAATTAAATGACCAAAGGACAGGCTGAAAGGAGGTAACAGAAGAAATAATAATACTGGAATAATATATGAACCAGACCACCGGTCACTGAATAATCATGAGTTGACCATATTCCTAAAATGCAGTCATCGTTTATCATTATAGTCCAAGAAATCTCGTCTCTCAGCTAATAAAAAAATTTTCCTTAAAATTACTTCTAAATGTCAGATGACTGTAATTCAAAAGATGAGAACATAAAATTAGTATCTGTTTTCAGAAGCACCATTAAGGCCTTTTAGTAATTTCACTGACTTTTTAGATTTTCCAAGTGAAGATCCACCTATAGACCTTTCTTTTCATCTCATTACTGTGTGGAGGAAATGAACTTTGAGCAGCTCTTGTCAGCTCAGGGGCCCTGATTGGTTTGAAGACTATTTTCCCCACAAAGGATGCCCCTACTGATTTGCTATAGTCATCTGTGACTATTAAGGATTCAGAAAGTTAACTGCTACTGAGATGAGGAGCTATAATTCATAGAGGACCTAGGTTAATACGACAAGAAAGAGTAGGAGATATGTTGAAACGACTTAATCAGAAAAGGATCAAACATAGTTTAAATGCATGTGTTATTTGTAAAAATCTGAGAGAGTATTTTAAGGTGAGGGGGAGGACTTTTTTTTTTTACTCTTTCTTTTTTTTAATATTTTAAGTTTTCATTTAAATTCCAGTTAGCTAACATATAGTGTAATACTGGTTTCAGGAGTAGAATTTAGTGATTCATCACTTACATACCAACACCCAGTGCGCATCACAAGTGTCCTCCTTACTGCCCATCACCCATTTCGCCCATCTCCCTACCCACCTCCCCCCTAGCAACCCTGTTTGTTTTCTTCACGAAAATGTTTGCTTCTTTTTTTTAAGTCTGTTTATTTATTTTGAGTGAGAGCGTGAGCGGGGGAGGGGCAGAAAGAGGGGGAAAGAATCACAACCAGGCTCCACGCTAACTAACAGTGCAGACCTCACAAACCTGCAAGATCATGACTTGAGTTGAGATCAAGAGTCGGGGGCTTAACCGACGGAGCCACCCAAGCACCCCTAGAATGTTTGCTTCCTAACTGAAAGCAATTTACTATTTTTAAAAAATGAATTCAATAGGGGCGCCTACGTGGCTCAATCAGTTGAGCGCTTGACTTTGGCTCAGGTCATGATCTCACGGTTCATGCGTGCAAGCCCCGCGTGGGTCTCCATGCTAATAGCTCAGAGCCTGGAGCCTGCTTTGGACTCTGTGTCTCCCCCTCTGTCTCTGCCTTTCCCCCATTCCCACTCTGCCTCTCTCTCACAAAAATAAGTAAACATTAAAAAAAAATTTTTTTAATGAATTCAATAAAGAGTAAAGGAGGGGCGCCTGGGTGGCTCAGTCGGTTAAGCCCCTGACTTTCGATTTCAGCTCAAGTCATGATCTCATGGTTCTTGTGTTCAAGCCCCACATCAGGAGCTCTGTCAGCTCTACTGGTAGTGTGGAGCCTGCTTGGGATTCTTGCCCTCCTTCTCTCTCTGCCCCTCCCCCTTCTCAAAATAAATAAATAAACATATGTTTTAAAAGAGTAAAATAAATATTGAAGCTACTTAAAAAAAAATGTCATCCATAGTTAAATGCCTGTGTATTTGTAGAAGCTCAAGAGAGAATTTTAAGGTAAGGCAAAGGACTTTATTTATTCCTTCACTTTCTCTAAAAAGTTTCCTTCTTACAGCAATTTACCATTTAAAAATGTTGTATGGATTTATTCCCTAAAAATCAAAGAAAATCAGATCATTTCCCCAATCATGTGTACACCATATACAGAAATACAAGTTTATACTGATGCATGGATCAAAGTTTCTTGGAGACCAAAGGACAGCAGTAAATTCTAATTCATTACATCTGTGCCACATAAACATCGCAGGACTTATCTGCAGATCTTTTAATTATTGGAGAATCTGGCCTACTTTTAATATCCCCTTTTAATACTATTACCATAGAGTATCACTGCTAAGTATTTGTCCTTGTAAGTTTCTGAAAGAGGACGTAAACCACATTATCTTCAGCACTGAGGTGTATGAAGTTTAAAGATGGATTACTCTGAACGCCAGAATTTTCTCTGCATTTTCAGCTTACTGTTGTAGTTTCCCTCTTTGTTTTGTTGGCCTTACTTAGAGCCCCATATCTGAGCATAGTTCTTGGTGCTTTTTCGGGGGGGCAAGCAAAGAACAGTGTACGCCATCTAGTGGCTCCGCTCAAAATTGCAACAGTCGAAGGGGAATTTGAGCAGGAAGCAGCAGTGTCTGCAGCCATGGCAATTGACAGGCAGTTCTTCTTCAGCATTTCCGAGAGCCTGAAGAACACCGAAGTGGTTGCCGTGAATTCCAGGGGGAAGCCCTCACCGCACATAAAAAGATTCAATCTAGGAAGTTAATTTAAATAGCCCACAGTTAAAATCCTACTTTACTCCGATATGTATCTATAATTACTCTGCTTTAATGAGAACTTTTTCTTGCCTGCTTAGTACTGGAATTAATATTACTCCTGTAATACTTTGTTACAGCATGAAGTAAGCAACTTGGATGAAAGAGGAAATAGGTTCCATTTGTGATCATATGCTAAGTGAATCGCGTGTCTAAATCATCATCAACCAAAGCTGTGGTTGCCAGTCTGTGAACTCCTGGAGAGCCACGGAATCATTGCAGAGGGTCCTTGAATTCACCTCACAAGGCTTTTCTCTGTAGACTGAATCTGTGATGTCATCTGCATACATTGGACTCATAATTGCAATTCAAATGTAATTAGTAAAAGAGCATTACTAAATTATCAATTGCTTATGGTGTTATACAGTTTTCACCAATAAATACAGGTATATCACTCTCACCTAGGGACCTTGAAAAAATATTTATATTTATATGTAATTTACATAAAAAAAGATAGATTTTTTTAAAGAAATATAATGGTCCTGATTTCAGCAGTCCTACTTCTAAAAATTTGTTCTAAGGAGATAATTATTCATGTTCAAAGATAGTCACTTCAGTGTTGTTTATCACAGCAATTAACTGGGCTCAAAATTCTGCTTGACAGTTAGGGTTTGTTGAATAAATTTTAGTTTATTTGTTCCCCCCCCCCAATAGCTTACCATTAGTTTACCAGTTACCAATAGTTTATTAAAAACTATTAATGAAGATCTATATTTTTTGAAATGAAAATAGTTTACCATATATTCACGGTGAAAAAGAGCAGATTAGAAAAGCATATATGTCATGATCCACCTTTATCTATTTGTGAGTAGGCAAAGAAAAAGTCTAAAAGGATATTTTTAATCCCAAGGGGAATAAATACTGTATTTTATCAAGCATAATATGAGAGAAAGAAGTCAAAAATGCCCGCTTAGTTTTTTGACCTGAGCAAGTAGAAGGACAGAGTTGACATTGACTTAGTTGGAAAGCAGAGTGTTTGGAGGGGAAAACCAGGGATTTGTTTGGGAGCGTGTGACGTTGGAGAGCCCATCTGATACCCACGTGGAGCTATAAAGTCATGTGGCTGGAAGACCACCGAGGTAGTGAGTATGGGTAGAGGTGAGAGGAGATTTAAAGGGCATACTTTTGGGGCATGCCAACGTTTACACACTGAGAAGATGAGAAGAAAGCAGTAAGGAGTAGGACCAAAGAATGGCAGAGAGGGTAGAAGGAGGATCCAGAGAGAATAGTCTCCCAGAAGGATACATGGGGAAGAGGCAGTGATCTACTGTGTCAGATGCTGCAGATCGATCCTGTGAGATGAGCACTGGATGTTAACGCAAAAACAGCTGTTTCAGGGGAATGATGAAGCTAAAAGCCTAACTGGAAAGTGTTTAGGTAGAAATGGAAGGGGGAAATTGGAAACTTTGAGTAAAGACAACTCTTTCAGGCACTGTTTATGTAAAGAGAAACGGAGAAATGGGATGGGTAGGAAGAAGAGGATACTGATCCAAGGAAAATTTTTAAGGTGGCAATTTACCAGTATGTTTCTCTGCTGCCAGGAGAGATCTGATAAACAGGAAAAGACCGATGATATGAGACATGATAATCTTGCTGGGAAAATATCCTTGAGTAGTTGAGAGAGAATGGAACTCACTACACGAAAAGAGGGCTTGACTTTAGAAAGGAGCAGCGACAGCCCATCCATCCTTAATAACAAAAGGAAACAAAAGCAAAGGCAGTGTATAGGTAATTTGGTAGGTATGATGCTGGGAGCCTGTGGGAGTTCTTTTCTAAATGTTTCTATTTTCTTAGCGAAATAGAAAACAAGGTTATCAGCTAAAAGCAAGTCAAGGAGCAGATGTTAAAGAGTTGGAGAGAGAACAAGATGTGCAATCATCATTTAGGACAGAGGTCAGAAAACTTTTTCTGTAAAGGGCAAGAGAATAAATATTTTATCATCTGCAGGCCGTTAGGTAGCTGTCACAACTATTCACCTCTGCCATTGCAACAGGAAAGCCACCATAGACAATATATAAACTGATGGGTGTGACTGTGTTTCAATAAACTTTATTTACAATAAGAGGCTGTAGGCCAGATTTGGCACAAGGGCCATAGTTTGTTAACCCTTGACCTAAAAGAATGAGATCATGAATAGTCTAGAGAAACATGGTAGGAATTTCAGGCAACAGTATCATGAATTTAAAATGAGGTCTGTTCTGGGGCACCTGGGTGGCTCAGTCAGTTAACTCTTGGATTTGTGAATGTGAACCCCCCACCCCTGTAGGGCTCCATGCTGACTGTGTGGTCTGCCTGGGATTCATGATCTCCTTCGATCTCTGCCCCTCCCCCACTCACTCCCTCTGTCTCTCATGAAATAAATAAAAACTTAAATAAAACTTATATATATATATATAAACAAGTTTTATTTATATATATATATAAACGTTTTAAATAAAAACTTATATATATATAGATATAGATATGTGTGTATATATCTACATATATATAAAATAAGGCCGGTTCTAAACCCAGAGCAAAACCAGCCACTTCCCTGTCACACATGGTGCCATCAGCCTATCGGTCCCAAATCTACAGTCCAGCCACCCTCCTGCCCAAGTCAGTGTGCACTGCCTGCCACCTACTTAACGTCAAGTCAACATGCCTTCACCTCAGATCAACAGAGGCTCAAACTGAGACTCTCCCTCAGATTCCAGCCCCTGTACTTAAATGTGTGCAGAAAAGTGGGCATAATTTAAACCACAGAATGAAGCAACCCCAATGGTGACACAAATTTGGGGGAACATGTAATGGATGAAAGGAGTGTGTTGGGTTGGGAAGGGCGCCTGGGTGGCCCAGTGGGTTAGGCATCTGACTCCTGATTTCGGCTCAGGTCATGATCTCATGATTCATGACGTCAAGCCCCAAGTCGGGCTCTGTGCTGACAGCAAGGAGCCTGCTTGGGATTCTCTCTCTTGCTAACTCTCTCTGTTCCTTTCTCTCTCTGCTTCACCCCTGCTCATACACACTCTCTCTCTCTAAATAAATAAACATTAAAAAAAGTAAAAAAAAAAAACAAAAAAAAAGGAGTGTGCTGGGTTGGGAACATCTTCAACAAGCACATTGAAGAACAATACATATAGCATGGTTTTGGTTACTAAAAGAAACAAACCCAAACTTGGCCTCTTACTTATGTATACGTTTGAAAATGGATGGTGGGAGGGCTGGTCTGGATACCACCTCTGGAGAGGGAGGGTTGGGGGAAGGGGAAAGGAGGCCTCTCCTTTTACATACCCTTCCTGTATATCTTTTTTAAGTTTCTAAGACAAAGGGTGAATTAAGCAAAGAAAAAAATAAATTAATTAATAAAATGAGGACTGTTCACGTGGTGGTATAAATACCTCCAGTCACATTCAGTTGTGTGGGTGTTGACATAGGGCTGGATATAACCAAGATCTGGTTTGGCACCGCGAGTATGAACAAGAGAGTTGAGTACATAAGCCAGAAAATGACTATGGAGGTGAGCAATGAAGTCTAAGCTGAGTCAGGGGGGAGGTGCGGACATGAGGGGAACGGGCTCCGAAGGACAGTGAGAAGGAGGTGGGCTTAATGGATTTAGGCCATTCTATTAATCTTTGATGCTGAGATATTCCTTCTGAGGAAAGAGGACAATTCATTAGCTATTTTAGTGAAGAGTCAGAGCTAAATAGTGATTCAAACTTTGTTGGGTCACAATGCACAGAGCAGTCATCATTCTGTAGGGTAGATGTAATATTACTCCCTATTGTATCAACATGAGGGGAAAGATAATGCAAATCCAATTTGGAAGTAGTGTTTGAATGACAACCTTGCTTACCGTTATGCCTAGTTTCTTAGTTATTAGAACTATTTCCTCTCTTCTTCTCCTTTATTGTATAAAAATTTTCTTGCCTCATCTTTCTCCACAAATAATGCTTATATCGTTAGTGGTCTTTCTTTTTTTTTTCTTTTGATGTCTCGCTTTGCCTCTTAGCCTTTACATGTGATTATGTTTTACTTTTTCTGGGTAGACACTTGAAAGTGTTCCTACTCTTCATGTTTTTTCCCCTATAGAACCTTCTCTCTTTCGTTGGATTTATGAGATTTAAGATGATGACTGTTTTTATTTTAGCAGATATATACCCAAGTGGGGCAAGGATGTTAGCAAGATTGAAAGAGAGGATCTATTACCTGTTCACACACTTCAGGCTTTACTCCCCTCCCTAAACCTTCCGTGCTTCCCTGGTAAGAGTGGTAGACTCTTTGGTATTTGGGGAACTCTATGACCTTGTCTCTTGCTAAGTTTTCAACTTGACATCCCATTGCTGCTCAAACTTTACACTCTAGCCACACAAAACTGCCTAACGGTTCCCCAGCCACCATGCCTCTCTGCACACGGATGGCATTGACTGGAATTCCTTGAGCCCCTCGCCACCGGTTCATTTCCCACTCTTCCTGCACAGACCCAACACACATCCACCTGCGTGGATTTTCCAGGACAACTAAAATAATTACTCTTCATTTGTCTTGTCTTTCCCTGAATTTTGGACCTCTGTCATATCATTAACTATAGTCTGCTTTGCACTAAATGTACATATGTGTGTAAATTTTTCCTCTGATGGGTGTGATCAGGGTCTGTGCTCATGTTCTTCTCTGTTTCACACACAGCACATAGTAGGTGTGTGATACATGTTAAGTAAAAACTAACTGAAATCTCTTACCCTCATGCACTGTGTGTTTTTAGGAAGTTAGTTTAAACCACTGTAAGCATACCGATATGACTCTTGAAAATGTGGAGACCTGGACCATTTCATCCTATCCACATATCCAGATGTGATTTTCTGAGAACCACACATTCTGACTCCCATATGTCAAAACTACATTTTAAGTCAATTCTATATCAAATCTATGCTTTAACAATTCCATACTTTTATTAGGTAGCTAATATCACAAGTAATGGAATTTTGCTTGTCTGGAAATGCTTTGTCTTTTGTAAAATTAAACAATGTACAGATACTTGGTAGTGGAAAGGGGACAATAAAAGAACTAACTTTTATAGCTTGTTGATAATGAGCCTGGCGCTTTACGTAAGTTATCCAACTGAATTGAATCCTCACAATAGCCCTTTGAGGTAGATATTATAATCTACATCTTACTGATGGAGAAATCAAGCCACCTAAGCTCACACGGTTAAATGATATAAAACCTATCTGTGTGACAATGTACCATCTTCCCTTTTAAAATGTAAATTGCACATAAGTCTCCACTACTGAACCCAGTAGCTAAAGCCACATGCTTATTGAATTACTATTTCACCTTAACCATATTGCTTTACGTTCTCCATCTGAAATTTAGAAGTATTGGTTGTGAGTCACAGAAATACAGTTCAGCATAACTTAAACTGTTTCATCATTAACAAATATTTACCGGATGCCTACAATGTGCCAGACATTGTTCTAGGCACTGGGGATTTGGTGATGAGTATGACAGTCATGCAGCATGCAGTTAGTATATTAGTATATGGCCTACTTGTTGGTATAGAAATGGTTTAGAAACAAACAAAAAACCTATATCATGGTAGGCATTAACGAGTGCTATCAGGATCATTACAGCCGGGTAAAGAAGTGGTGAACAACAAGGGAGTCCTTTTGTAATGGGATTGTCAGGGAAGGTCTCTCTTTCTAGCAGTCACCTGAATAAAGTGACAGAGCGAGCCGTGAGAATACACAAAGGAAGAACATAGAGGCAGAGAGAACAGAGTGCAAAGACCCTCAAACAGGAATGTGTTTGTGGTGGTGGGGAGACCACAGGGAAGCAGTATGGCTGGAGCACCCCTGGGAGGGGAGAGTGAGAGAAAAGAAGGTTAGGAAGGTGGCCAGCAGCCATATGGTCCTTGTAGGCCATTCTGAAAACTCGAACGTTTATTCTAAGGGTGACAAGATGTAAGGAAAAGACCTAATAGAAATGAGTGTCATCATCTGACTTGACTCAGATGCAAGGATCATTGTGAGTGTTCTGGAAAGACTAAGCCAAAAAGGAACAACAGCAAAAGCAGGGAGGCAGGAGGATGCTGGAAAAGCCCAGGGGAAAGAGACCACATGGGTCCACATCACCAGGAGGGCAGGGAAGCACATGGCCTTACACATGACTCAGAAACAAAACTTTGACATCTTATCAGGATTCTTTCTCTGTAAGTCTCTTTCCTCCTCACTGCACAAGCTCGTTTGTTCAGAACTGCTTCTCTGTTGCCACAAGCAGCTCCAGGATCCGTGGTCAGTAAGAAAAGGTTTCCTCTTGTCAGCTCCAGTTCGAAAACCCCTCTGAAGGGACTGGCTGAGTCGTGGGACCAACAGGGGACCAATCATTCACTGTGTTCATTCACCAGCTTTGTGGTCCAGGGAGTTGGGTTGCTCTAAGGAGAGCTGGAAGGGCCAGCAGGATGAAAGAAGTTTGCATTTTCTGGGTTTTTTTCTTTTTTTTTTTTAAGTTTATTTATTTATCATGAGAGAGAGCACAAATGCATGCGCACGTGTAAGTAGGGGAGGGATGGAGAAAGAGAGAGAGAGGGAGAGAGAGAATCCCAAGCAGGCTCCAGGCTGTCAGCAAGGAGCCCGACATGGGGCTCAAACTCACAAACCATGAGATTATGATCTGAGGCAAAATCAAGAGTCAGATGCTTACCCAACCGAGCCACCCAGGTGCCCATTTCTGGATTTTTTTTAAAGATATGAAAGGCACCCTGTGAAGATGTAGAAGGAAGTGATGGCTAGAGAGACATGGAAGGCAGAAGCACATCACCACCTAAGCCAAGGCTCAGGGACTTCTTCCCTCTTCATATTTCTTTGACATAAAGCTCCTTCACCACTGCATTATTCCTTCCAAGTGGTCTCAAATATGTCTATGCAGTGTTTCAACTCGACTGTAAATTTTCTGAGGAAATTAAGAAGGGCCATAGTGTCGATTTCTTTGACAAATCCTCCAGCACCTCTGACAGGACAGAGTTGGCCACTAGTAGATCCTCAGGAGAGATTTACACATTGATTCCAACCAGAGGAAATATGGAACCCATGCCTCTCCAGCCAAGAGGGATCCTCAGAAGTCCAGAAGCAGTCTTATCATAAACATATGCATCCGTAATCAGTTTATTGAAAGAACTTCGCTAAAAGCAGCTTGATTTTTCCCAACCACTGATTTTTCAAAACCTCTCTGTTGGATGTCACACCCCTCCCTTGGGCTTCAACCTCAGGACATTCTTTTTTTTTGAATGTTTATTTATTTTTGAGAGAAAGAGAGAGACAGCATGAACGGGGGAGGGTCAGAGAGAGAGGGAGACACAGAATCCGAAGCAGGCTCCAGGCTCCGAGCTGGCAGTACAGAGCCCGACATGGGGCTCGAACCCACGAACCGTGAGATCATGACCTGAGCCGAAGTCGGACACTCAACCGACTGAGCCACCCAGGCGCCCCAAGACATTCTTAAAGCCTCCTCAGTTATACCGGATGTTAAATCAAAACCTTATTCTTTAAATACACTTGAAGATTCTATGTCTCCTATTGTATCAGATATTTCCAGGACCACCCTTGGGTTCAGTGATTCACTAGAAGAACTAACAGGGTCAGCATATAGTTGTACCCACAGCTGTGATTTATTACAGTGAAAACATATAAAGCAAAACCAGCAAAGGAAAAAGGTGCACGTGGCAAAGTCTGGAGGAAACCAGGTGCAAGCTTCCAAGAGTCCTCTCCCAGTAAAGTCCCCCTGGACACACTTATTTCCTCCAGCATCCAATTACAGTAATACGGTGAAATGTTGTCTACCAGTGAAGCTCATTAGAGACTCAGTGCTGGTCAGCTAGACTTCCAAAATTCCATACTCCCAGAAAAAAGGCAGGTGTTAAGGATAAACCACTTTGTTTTTCAATTTGGGCACAAATAGCCACTCTTAGTTAAGGTAGTGGGAACAACCCTAAAATCTAAATTCCCTGATATCAGCCAAAGGTCAACTTTTCTAAGAAAGGCCAGGCTTTTCTATGGGTAGCAGTCTCAGGTCTGCTGGGTTAGCCCTTTCCTGTACCAACGTTGACATGAGGGTGAGAAAGGCTGACCAGCCCTGGAGGAAAACTCGGCCATCCTGAGTAACCTGGTTCTACCAGGAATAGATCTGGCAGAGGGGAAGGCACAGGGAGAAAAGCTCTTATTTGCCTAGTGTTTTTAGAACTTGGCTTTCAGGAGACAAATGCTTTAAGCTGACTTTGTTTTTGATGAGCTGTCTTTATGGGTTCTGTTATAAACCTCTTTCTGAAGACTTTCCACTATACCATGAGCTGTCCACCACACAGCTTCTATTAGGGTCACCTTGACCTGGAAATTAATATTCTTGGATCCTTGCATGGCAATTTTAGCCAAGCAAGCTTCCCAAGCACCAGCTCAGTGCACAGGCAGGTAGTACGTACTGTTGCCCCCCCAAATCCACAAATGCAGGCCCCTTCTGACCCAGCTCTCTCCCGCCACATTCCCATCCCAGATGGCTCCTACCAGCTTCTTGCCTTCAGACTTCTCCTTGTGCCTGCCAAACCCCAAGACACAAAGAAACATCTGGCCCAAGAATCTTCCACCAGTCTTTGATTTGTGTTTGGGGTGGAGGTGGGAGGAGTATTCTGTTCCCCTGCAGATGGAAAATGTCCAAGGTTCCCACAAATTCCCACAACATTCTCTCAAGGAAAACTCCCCACTTGATAACAGTCTTCCACGTCATTGTACATGCAGGCTAAATAGGGGTGTCCAAGTGTGCATGTGTGTGTCTGTGTGCATGTGTGTGTGTGTATATACACATGTAACCAGACAGAACAAGTTTAGTCCTGCATAGATGGCCTGGAATATATCTTTAGATTAGCCTTAGGGTATCAGCCTAAATTCCAAGACAGGAAAGGTGCCAAATATTCATGCACATTCATAAATATATTTATAAGTAAATATCACTTAGCATCCAATGACTGTCTAGTTTTGCCAGTAAAAAATGGTGCCAAAAAAAGGTGAAAAGGCAACTTCAGTATTCATAGTTTTTCCCTACCTGTCTCTCTCTTTAGATCCACACTGTTACAATTCTCCACTTTTCCCCAGAGATAAAGATTTCAGAACTTTCTCAAGACAGTTCTAGGTACCTTTCCATGGCAAATACCTCCCAACTTGGGCTCATCTCCTAAGACCATGGGCTGCACTTTAATTTCTTTTGTGTGTCATAAGCTATTGACTTTGTATAATTGTCACTGCTAGGCTCAACTGCCCTAGTATTTCCCAGATTTGACACACACAACCTTGTGTGAATGTACACAGACACACACCATGAAATGGCCATGGAAGGAATGTATAGCAAATCCTTCTGAATCCTTGCAGTGAAATTTCCTTTGAAGTCAAATAAGTGCAATAGCATAATAACACAAGAGCAAATGCAGTGAAGGATGGTCTGCAAGAAACAAAAGTATTGTTGGCTGTCCTGATAATCCTACCAACTGCTTCTGGAACTAGCAGGTGACTGCAAATGTTGGGAGAGACTTAATTAGAGCAGAGACCATTACTGCCGATTGTCTAAGGAGAGAGTGCTGCAGAGGGAATCTGAGTTGGGCCATAGGACAGCTGCCTAAAAAGACAGCACAGATAATGGTCCATCCCTTTTATTTGTTCCCACATTCCCCAAACACGTTTCCTCAATTTGGAAATTGATCTAATTTTAATAATCAGTTTTTATAAAATACTCTAACAAAAATAAAAATAATGTCACCGGCGTCTAGTCCAAGTTCTGGCACATGGGAAGAGCTCAATAAATATTTCTTGAATCGATGTTCCTTTTTCTGACAATGACTTTGGCTGCTGTGACAACTTGGAAAATGCATTTTTAGCCTTATGATTTAGCTTAAGCCTCTCTTTCTCCCTGAAGTTTTAGTCATTTCCTCCCTGGAACTTCTATTGCTCTTCTCCAAGAGCACCGTGTGTCCTGTTTCCCTGTTCGTATGTTCTCTTACACTGTGAGATCTGGAATACAGGAATGGCGTCCCAGAGTTTAGCACAGTAACTGCTAGTTCTTTAATACATGTTTTTGAATCAAATCAACGAAAAAATAGTTGATAGACAAGTGATCTTGATATCTCATGGGTTTTAATGCGAACCACTAGTGCTCACTTTCCAATATTGAGTTTATGTGATCTACACCAAAAACACTCTTCTTTGTAAATCCTCATCATACAGACCACACCCATTCCCTTCCTCCTGCCCTCAGTAATTTGGGACAAGGGGGCCATCATCTAAAAGACTTCAAATTATTTGACAATCATATTTGCTACCCTATTGTCATACTGTCCAAAGTAATTAGTTGTGGCTCCCTTGATTTTTATCAAAGGTCTTATATTCACAGCTTGAAATAATATGTGGTGCTCTGCTACTTTAATTCATTTAAAGAGTTTACTAATTTTTTAGTGAGACTTTTTAGGTGTAGAATGAAAAATGCAATTTCTCACTCCCCCCACCCCGAAAGATAAGATCAGGAAACCATTGCATTGGCTCATAGGAAGGGGTAAACATCAAGGCACACACATGTTTCATCAACCTGTCCCTGAAAACACGACACTTTATAAAACAGAAAAAAAAAACCCACAAAACTATTGGAAGAGATTGCAACTTTTATTCCCAAAGATATTTTTATTTTCCAAAAAGAGAAAATCAAACTACATTTAATTTCTAACTAACATGCCAGGAAGTATCCAAAATTGAATAGTTGATATGGTAAAACACAGTCATAATTTAGGAACAAATTAGTGAAAATATTCTAATTAAAATAAAAATAAGGCTTTGAAAGTCAGTTTTGCTTAAATAGATAATAGAAGTCTTATTTTAAGCTGGTTGTTAGTGTGTCCCCAGAGCTCAGAACTAAAACCGTAAATCAACAAGGATTTATTGAAAACCTTTGACCTTGGCACAATTAAATCTATGATAGCTCCTAAAGAAATATGTCACAGTTTTTGAGGAACTTACGAACCTTCTTTGTGTAAAACATAAGTATTACTTATAGGGTGACATCTCTTCTAAAAGTGATCTAAGGCACCTCTTCCTCTCTCTCTTCCCTTTCTTCCTTCAACCCCTCTCTCCTCCACATCTTCTGGGACTCACATTTTTCACATCCACCAAAGAAGTAAATTTCACCATCTCCTTTAGTTAGCATCCATTCATTCATGCTGCTAACATTTATTGATTAACCAGCGTTTCTAATTAATGTGTTAGGTATAAAAGCTATAGCAATGCCTGGGTACTATGTATTGGGCATAAAGCTATAAAGATGACACAGTCTGGCCTCAAGTTGCTCACAGATCCTTTAGTGGTAACAAACAAAAGACAGGCAATTTTAATATACTGTGTCATGACTTGTCGAGTGTACAATAAAGGCATGCGTTTAGCACCATTGTTGCAAGGTATGGGAAGTAACAAAGCAATGCTCACTGTCAGGAAAACTCTTACCTGAGCTATAATTTTGAACTGTAAGACAGAAAACAGCCTCTCTTGGTTCCTGCACAACTTCCAAAACCTAATACACATATACTTTCTTCAGAAAAAAAAAAGTATGTATAAATATAAATAACTCACTCCAATAATTTTGTTTCCTATGGGACTATGGGATCCTGGCTCAGGGTGTGCAGAACAAGTTGGGGATGAGGGAGAAAGTGTTGGTAACCTTTGGGTTAATTCAGAGCATCGACCAACTCACCACTGAACTCAGACCATGTAGACTTCTTACGGGGCTTAATTTTCCAGATTAGTTGTCCACAGTGATCAAGTGTTCCCCAAATTCACAAACTACTGTTGGTAGTTTACAGAAATAGAACAGTCCGAATATGACATAAAAAAAAGTAATAGAGCCTTTTCTGTGGATTATTTATTCAATAGTATCTATCAAACACCTGCTTCATCCAAGATGTTTTATTATGTATCTCTCTCTGTCACCAGGGAGTCATTGGCCAAGTTGCTAACTCTTCACAGAGGGTAGGATTAAACTAATAAGATTTTAAATTATTTATGTTTCCCAATTACATTTATGATAAAGTTGAAGAAATTGTTTTTAAAAATTCCTATATGATCCTATGGCAAGGAAGGAATACTCATTCAATATTATTAAAGTGGGGCATCTTTCTTTTATGTTGTATTTGTTTTCAACAGCATGTAATTGCTATTTGAATTTGCTTCAAGGAATAAATATTTTACAAATATATATTCTAGCAACATCATCCTTCCAGAATATCATTTATTTTGCCAGTCTAGATAGCTCCATAGAAAAGAACACATCAAAAACACAAATCACATAATTGTAAGTAACATAAATTCTGATATCATGAAATGGAAAACTCAGCAGAAAAAATAATATATGAAAAACAGATTTTAAATTTATGAAAAGATGTTCAACCTCTAGCATAATGAAATATGTACATATTTACATTTTAACTTGGTATCAATTGTTCACCTACCATATTGGCAAAGATACAAATGTAAAAAGGGGTACAGTGTAACAATATCCAACAAAATCTAAAATGCAGCCATAGTTTGGCCCAGAAATTTCCATGGAAGAAAATCAGTCCTACAGATGAACCCCTGTGTATGCATGCTGTGTACCTACAAGGACATAGCAGGGCACCATTGGAGCAAAACCCTTCAATACATGTCCCTTCTCTCCATCCCTAGCACTGCTTCCCAATCAGGTGTCTGTCATCTCTCACCCCGATGACAGACAGGGTGCCCTACCCAGTCTCCCTCTTTCCCCTCTTTCACTCCCATATCTACAGGAGCCAGAGTAATGTTTATAAACATACACCAGATTATGTCATTCAGCTGCTTAAACCGCCCCCACCCCCCAATGCCTTTCCATCATGCTAAGAATGAAATCCACACCACTTACCTTGGCCTATGAAGACCTATCTACCCAGCCTCTGCCTGCCTCCTGACTCCATCCCATAACCTCAGAGTTCCAGACACAGAGGCTTCTGTGGGCCTCTCAGGCACATCCAGCTCATTTGTGCTTCGGGGTCTCTGCATGGACTCCTGGCCCTTGTGTTATAGTGGCGCCTCCCTGTCACCTTTCATACTCTATCTTAAATGCCATTCCCCAGCCACCCCGGGTGGAACAATAACCAGGCACTCCTTCTGTAACACATCATCCCATTTTCTTTCTCCTGATGTCATCTGTTTTCATTTGGCCGTGTTCCTGTTCATTATGTATTTGTTTACATACTTCTTTCCCCTGTAATGTAAGCTCTATGCGAGCTTAGTTCCCTGCTGCATTATCAGCAACCAGAAAAGTGTCTGCACATAATGAGTGTTGAATAAATGCTTGGTGAATGAATTAAGAATGGAATACATTATAGGATCCCCATCAAACGGAACACTGTGCGGCCATTAAAAAAAAAAGAATGCAGTGGTGGACAACCCAAGTATTCTCTTCAGAGGGGGCCTGCATCCTTGCACCTGGCCTGCCCTTGGTCTCCCACCTAGACCTCATCTTGGTCTGATCTGTTAAGAGATCCACACTACTCTGTGTTCTCACATATATGTCAAAGCAATATCTATCTCTTCCAGTAGAAAGTAGGTATCATTCTCAACCACAGATTTTCATGAATATCCAAAGAAGAGATAGCATACGGCTAAACCAAGTATATAGGATTGCTAAATAAATAGTTACTGAATGCCTCTCTGATCTGGTCTTGTGTTCTGGAATCATTCCACGCCCATGCCTCAAGGCCTTTGTGTTTGTTATTCCTGCACCTTTACCCTGCATGGTTTCCTGGCTCTCCTCAGGCAGTTTGAGATGAGTCAAAAGTCTCCTCACAAAGGCCTTCCTTAACCACTATCACCATCCCCCCACCCTGTCACTCTCTCTCTTCTGACCCTGCGTTACTTGTCTTCATTGCACCTATCATCTGAAACAAAAGTGTCTGTTTATTTGTGTACTTGTTCACTATGTGCTTCCCCTGACTAGCATGTTCCTTGATACTGTTTTCCGCTACGACCACCCCAGCAGGTAGGACATTGCCTGGCATAGAGTAGCAACTGGACAAATATTTGATTGGCGGAGAAAGAGTAAGTGAATGCATTCTTGAGTGCAAAAAGAAGGGTACTAAACAGTATGTCCATTGTATGCTGCAGCCATTTGTATTAAAGGAAATGACTCCTATCTATATAAACTCTCTGAAAGGAAAATCCAAGAACATAGTAATGGTGATAGTCTCTCTGGTAGGAACTGAAAACCGGAAGCACAGGCATAGGAGGAAAACTTACTGGTCCTGCATATCTTTACTTTTTATAAGATTGTATTTTTACCATGGGCATTAATTTTTTTTTACCTAAGAAGTATGTCATAGTTGACAGTTTTGCAAGTCTATATATTTGAGGCCAACAGAAAACCAAGGCCCCCATAAATGTTACAGCAAAATGATAAGCATTCAGTAACTATTTATTTAGCAATCCTTTAAACTTGGCTTAGCCATATGCAATCTCTTTGGATGTTCATGAACATCTGTGGTTGAGAATGATACCTATACTTTCTGCTGGAAGAGATAGATATTGCTTTGACATATATGTGAGAAAACAGAGTAGTGTGGATCTCTTAACAGAATAAGACCTTCATAAATACAAGCCCCCTACATGTTTTGCATGTCAGGAAAAGGGCCTGTGTGCCCAAGATACTTTGAATCTGCTTACAGGGTTAAACTATGACCTCATTGTTTTTTAAAAAAATAAAAGCTCTCTGCCAGTAGACTCTACCAATCCTTAACTGGCTAACTTGTTCAGTGTTTTCTTGGCTTTATCAAACAACGATATCTTATTTTAAGAAAACCAACTATTTGAATATCTGGATTTATAAAAAGAAAATTTTGTAGGAGTATCCACTTGCTCTAATTAAGGGTTCCTTCCAATACGAAAATAATAAACTTTTAAGACATGATTCAATGCAAAAAATTATGCAGAAATTTCAGGAACACCATCATTGAACACACAGGTACTCAGTAATTACTTGCTGGTTGGATGAACATACCTATTGAAAATCAGTAGAGTGAAATGGACAAGAACGTGGGTTGGGATCCAGTTATCCCTGTGTTTGGATTCTCTCTGTGCTGTTCATTAGCTGAGTATGACCTTCAACAAGTGACTTAACCTCTCAAGGCCTCAGTATTTTTCATAAAGTGAATGAGTAATGCCTCCCTTGGAGTTAGTTTTATTAAATCAAAGATATCAGTAAATAAAATGTTGGTACATTTTATCAGGAATTATATTTTATCATGCATTATAATATCAGATATGATTTCATTTACCTAATTTCTGCTTGCCTGAGTGGACACAAGGGAATGGCAAAAACAAAACACAAGTGTTATATTTTGGAGATACAATATAGGTAACTATACATGAATATCATAACATATTTCATTTCTTTATCTATATCTATAGCACCTGAACCATGCTTGGCACATGGTAAATGTTTGGTAAATGGTGGTTAGTATTATGAAAGGTAACACAAAATACTCTGAGGGTTTGACTCTCCATTTTCATATCCACAAAGACCAACTCTGTACATAACACTCCAGGACATTTTACTGCACTGGTACAAGGAAGGGTAAAAGAATCTGTGTAACTGAGATTTTTTTTTATGGCCTTAAAATTATGGGGAAACAATTAACAGGTACATAAGTAAATTGTGACAGCTTGTAACAATTGCTAACATCTACTGTGTGGGTGATGATTAATCATTCTGCAGAGTAAATACTGTGACTTAATATCCTCTCCAAGTTAATTTTATAGTACTACCTGCTTCCTACTTTCTTAATTAAAAATACTAAATGTAAATGTTTTATTTAACTCCCCAGACTAGAATAGAGTATCACGTGTTTGGAGCGGGAAAGGGGAAAATGATACAAATTGCTTCCAATTTAGAGACTAAATGAACGTGTCCCTTCAGGTGACCAAAGGTTTCTTCTTTTTCAGTTTTCTGACTTTTTTTCCTTCCTTTTCCTTCTGGCATTTCAAGTTTGTTTAATAAAGTTTAGAATTCTCACAAAGGGCCTTATAAACACGTGTTATGAGATTTTAAATTTGATTTGAAAGTGCCTCTCTCCTACTCCCTCCGAGTAAAGTGACCTTTTTAAATGGAGGGAAGTGGGTTTAGATGACAGTCATGATAAATGCGGTCATGTTCACTCAATAAAATAAGGCCCAGTGCATTTGAGGATAAATCAGTGAAATGTACAGCCCCACCTGTCTGTCTCCATCATTCATTTCCACTGTCACTTTCACAGTGGCTGATGGATCACAGTTGCTGTAAAATTAGACAGCCTTTAATCTCATTTCATCCTGATTAGCTTCTCTTTACCCTTTCCCTCTAACTCACTGACTGACACGCTAAAAACTCGCACTGGGCTGTATATGAACATGAGTACAAACTTCTCCTCCAATTCCTGCTTGTGAGGGCGAGGCTGGTGTCCACCTCTCGAGAAATCTGGAAAGGGTCATGCATGTATCCCTTGTTATTTAAAAGGTAATCATATACGTGCAGTACCAGCGCCATTTTAAACAGATGTTTGCTCATGCTTACTGCCCTATTTATTTTGCTTTCCTTCAGGTTTAATCCGAAGTCAAATGAGGTCTTTTACAAAACTCAAACATTGATTTAATATAGATTTTTTCTAATAAATTTGGAACGTTTCACATTCAGAATCATTTCAAAGAGTTATTTGTGTGTATTTATAGCCTCGATTCACGGTAATAATTTAGAAAAGACAATAATTCAGGAACGAGAATACTAAAATACGCAGCCAAGAAATACAGCATACAAGGTTTAAAAACAAGAGTAAAAAATGAGGATGCCTTCAACAGCCTTTATATTAGGACTGCAAAGACCTTCTCTCTTATTTTGAAGGTTCCAATAGTTAGTTTAGTGCAATAGTTTCATTTGTTTGCATAAAGCATAACAATAGGGGTAATCAAATGAGAAAGAGGCTTAAGAATAAATCATGTATTATTTCCTTCACTTAATTTCTGCTTGCCTGAATGGGAGCAAATAAATGGCAAGAACAAAACACAAGTGTTGTTATATTCTCAGAGATTGTGCTTCATTACCAAGCAGGACTTCTGGTGGAACAGATGATAATGCAGTTTTTCATTTTTATAAGGTTTGGGGCTTGAACTGACCAAAAATTTAAATATTGAAAGAGTGGCAGTCATAAAGTCATTGGTGATAGTCAATGGCCCTATTCCTATCCTCAGGTCCCATGTGAATAGACACATGCAGATGATAACCCATGCTGTGAGTTTACACTGCCCAGCTGACATGATGGTGAACTGGAGTGGCACCAGGCTGTTCACAATATACACAATATACATCATACATGAGCAGCATAGTTTTGTATTTGCTATTCTGGAACCAGCATCATAATCCAAACAATGATGTTTAACTTAAAAAAAAAAAAAAAAAGGTGTTCAAAATGTATTTGATTTTAGTTGGCCAGTGAACTCAACATATATTCTGCCCCAGTAGATTCTGAGAAACTATATGGTATCTCTGCAGAGCTATGTGGTTAAAAGCATTTTCCAAAGAGATAACTGAGGGTTGAGGGGCAAAAGGGCATCCCCAAGATGACTCCCTACGTCAATGACCTAATTAATAGACCACACAAATCCATAGCACATCCAATTTCTACATTGTCCCAGAAATCAGGGGTTTCCATACCAAGGCCTCTAGCATTAGAAATATAAGTTTAAAAACAATGAATACGCACAGTAAAAAATAAATAACTCAAAATAGCCCAAACACCTAAAATCCTTTAGTAAGAAGCTTAAATGATCTGATTCGCTCTTTCCGAAGCTGTATTATAGATTTCGAAGCTGTGCCTGTCCCTTGTTAATTTTATTTACATATGTTAGCCAGCATAAGTGCATTCTGAGAAAAAGAAAAGATGATGAACACAAAATGAAATGAGAGATATATATCATCCCAAATAAGTTGGGTCTAGGATAGGCTCTGTCTCTTTCGGCATTGGCAAAAGAGCACAGAGGAAGAGCTGGCCCTGACTCATATTGATTTCCCACTGCACTGGTTTCTTAAGTGCTCTGTTGATCCGTGTCAAGCAATAAGTTCTCTGCCTGAACATGCACATCACCTCCCCATTTGTCCTCACCTAGATTTAAGGTGCCCATATGATGAGCCGAACAAGGACATCATTTTTCCTACTGGGTGTCACTGGGTCCAAACCACTGCATGTGATGTGATAACTAATTCTGCTCGAGTTTACATTTGCCATATGATATTACAATAGCAGCCACCAACACTGCACAGCACATGGGGTGACAGGGCTGTCCTATTCATACTGTGTGTGTCTCCCAAAAGAAAATGTAAATGAGAACAAACAAACACAGAGCAACCGGGGCTTTGGTGGGTTTCTCAATAACACCCCCCTCCTGACACCAACCACACTGGGGCAGGGCGAAGGGCGAGACCAGGGGAACGGATGGATATTTGTGATGTTCCTGACAGTTTTTATCTTCGTCACAGAAGAGCTCCTAAGCAGATAGATAGAAAATGTGTGATTGTGCTGCTAATGACATTGTACAGGAAATTAAGCGTATACATTTGGAGAAGGCATTAAATCAGCAGGACCTTAATTTAAAAACTTAAAACTGTATGGAAATTCAGCTTGCTCATTGCTGTGGAATAGAAAGCTACCAAGCACCCTGAGTCTGTTTATGGAAAGATTGCCAGCAAACCAAGTTTGGGCAGAGCATCTTAACGGCTCCAAGCGCGTGCAGGGTTATTTCTTCCAAGAAGTAACCCCCAGCCCTGACCATTTGGGACTATCAGTCATTGCTTTAGAATTCGATCCCCATCATCAGGCAGGTGAGGACAACTTAAGACTCGAAAGCCGCAAGACAGGTTGTTCTTGACTAATTTGTGGAATAACATTATGTAAAATTAATCAAAAGGGGCTGGGTTTGAAATTGCTGTGAACACACGGCTGAACCACTGGAGACCGGCGGGTGTCCCCTCTGCGGCTGCTGCTGTCTTCTTCCTTCCGACTTACTCTCACATTTGACACCCTTTGGTGGAAGCAAATAACTAGTGAGCCAAGGTCTCAAGTCCTAAGGTGGAGAATTTCATGCGTCTTTTCTTTTCTCCCCCCTCCATTCCAGTTATGCCGTACAACAGTGCCCACCACTGCGTTGTGGAGGTAGAAAACTTCTTGTTTGTGCTGGGTGGAGAGGACCAATGGAACCCCAATGGTAACTATTGAACTGCTCAATAGTAGGTGCGCAACGAGCATGTGCGTCGTGGAAGGCACTGGTGGCAGCCTGTTTTGTGATTACTGTGGGAAATGCACTTCTGTGCGCAGGGACACACGAAGCAGTCGGTAAATTGGGCTGACGATTGGAGGGAGGGTCAACCGTTGAGCTGGCAGAGGACGCGCGCAGTGGAGCATTCGCTCATGGACCGTCTGGGGATTTGGCTTTGCAGTGACGCCCCGGCCCCTCTCCTTATCCGTCCCCTGAGGAACGTCACAAACATAAGCACAGACTCCCCAGAGGCAGGTAGCAAGCTGCAGCTATTAAGAATTCTCACCACCTTCTCCACCACTTTCCTCCCGTTTTATCAGTGTAATAACGCAGTTTCAGTAGATAAGCGTCATGTGCAGTCCGAACTGAAGTGAACTTCACAGCTCAAGTTCTCTTGCAGCATTTCTTACTTGAGACCCATTCTAGTTGGGGCTCCTTTCGAAGACTATCCACCATCCTCCCTGTGGATGTGGTTACTTGATAAATTCCTCGCAAAGAGAAATTGAACACGTTTAGCACCACTCCCAAGCCAGCCCAGGGAGAACACCGTGCCTTGACAAATGCGCAAAATTATCAAGATATTTTTGGAACTCCTGCACGTGAAGGAGGGGTTGCAGTTGTAGCCTTCTGTGTAACAGAGATTATTATGACTGAGAAACCGTAAAACAGCTTGCAGGTACACATTTTTACTTTAAAACCCCAGAACATCCAAGTGAAATTACATATACTGCATATATTTTATTGTGAATGCTCTCTTTCAGCATCTGCACCAAGGCAAATTATAGAAAATTGTTACATCTGTTCACTCTAGAAAATCTTAAAGGAAAACAACCCGGCCACCCTCCAAGAACATTTCTTTGAAGAGAGCAGGACGTTCTTTCCCAAAACCTGCAGCTTTATTGGTTCCTATCCAAAGAGGACAGTTCCTGGGCTTTGTGAGACACAGGTTTAGAACAGGAGCAAAAATGATATTTAATATCTCTCCTCTAACTTACCTTTGCAATGACAGGCTTGATGCGTTCCCCGCCCCCAAAACACCACTGGCATATATACAATCCACTGTAACTCCCCATAACTATTTCACCTGTTCTCCCTCCAACGTAATTTGAACTGAATAGAGTCTTTGTAAGTCAACAGTGCACAGCCATCAGGTTTATCTAAGCAAAGTATCTACAGAACATTCTTTTTGAAGGCCAGATTAAAACGAACACATGACAAGAGAAGGCTGCAAAGTCCTCTTTCTGGTGACAATGTTCTCTTAGCCCATCTCCCTTCCCAGACCCTGTAGGTCTCTTTTAAAATGCCAGTCTTGGGTGCCTGTGTGGCTCAGTGGGTTAAGCATCTGATTTTGGCTCAGGTCACGATCTCACGGTTCGTGAGTTCGAGTCCCACATCGAAGCCCTGCTTCGGGTGAACACGAGCCCCACTTTGGGGGAGCCCCACTTCTCTCTCTTTCTCTGCCCCTCACGCACTTGCTCCCTCTCTCTCTCTCTGTCTCTCAAAAAATAAAAATAAAGTAAAATAAAATAATGAAATGAAATGAAATAAAATAAAATAAATAAAATTAAATTAAATTAAATTAAATTAAATTAAAAGGTACCAGTCTTGGTGCGACCATTTAGTTTTCACAAAACACTATGAACTTCCCACTCCTCTAAGACAGACTTTTTCAGCAACACAGAAAATCTGCTCCCCGGGTTATGCTCTCTCCTCCTCAGAATAACCTATAACTGCTTACTGTTCAACTTTCTATCAAACATAGCTGAGAGGTTGGGTGGGGTGATAAGAAATAGCACCATGGACATATTCCTTCCTCTAGGCTGGAGAGTCCAGGTGTTATCTCTGAACTAATTCAGAGTCCCACAAAACTGTGCCATTGGACTTCACTGACTTGCCTCCCCCCATGCCTGAGATGAACAGGAATTCATTTTAAAGGCCTCAGTGAATATGCTGTGACAAAATACTGTAGAAAACACAGCATCGCATTTACTGCAGGGACATCTGTCACTCACCACTCGGCGTGTCCCATGTGGAGACCCATGTGACAAATTCTTGCCAGACCACAATACCGAGTCACTGTGTGCTTTTGAAAATTACCACTAATGCATTTGTATGGTTTACCGTGTCCCTCCTCTTTTGCTTTAGCCACTAGGAGACTCAGAATTGAATTTTAGTAAAACTTTCATTACTGTATTTTAATTTTATGTTTACTCTCAATATGGGCCTAGCAGCTAACTCTGTGTCTGTAAGACCCCCTTTTAGAGCTGTGGGAGTCCTACCTGCAAAGTTGAGTCATTCTGTCCCTGCTATGTGTGGCATGTGAAGTCACTTGTATAGAGCTGGGCAAATGCTGATGAACCACTGATTTGGCTCCCCTAAACAGAGGAGAATTGGTCACATCAGGAGGCAAGCAGGCAAGCCTTCCCGTCAATCATTCAGTCATTGGCGGGGGCCTTCCCCCCACGTCAGGGAGGAGGGCAGGCAGGGACATGGCCTGTACAGCTGAGAGCGGTTCTCCAGAGAGGGAACGGCGGTGACAATGAGCAACCTGGACGACAACCGTCTGGTCAACCATAGCCAACTCTTTTTTCTTTTTCTTTTTTTTCTTTTTAAACCATTAGCAGTAGTATTTGTTGAGTACTAATTATTTCCCAGAAATTTGCTAAGCACTCCCCTGCACCATTTTACCGAATCTCACAACCATCCCAAGAGGTCTGTCCCATGATTGTTCTAGTGTTACTATGAGGAGTCTAAGCCTGAAGAGGGGAAATAACTGGCCAGCACGTACAGTTTGAACGAAGATGGGCTGATTCCAGTGTAGGTCTGTCTGACTCCAGAGCCATATTGCATGACAATTCCCCCTCACGCAAACATACGGATTTTGTTTAATATTAAAGAACAATCATGTTTCTGCCTTTGATATTTTGAAATAAAGTCAGTATTGTATCGCAGTGGAAAGGGCCCTTATTCTCAAAGAATCTTCATCACTTCTGATTTAAAGAACCACGAAGGGGCTCAATCATCTCAAAAAAATAGGATTTTCATACTATAATACATCTTGCAATTAAAAAGTAAGCAGTTAATACCAAAATTTATAAAGAATAACAATCCGATGATAATATATAACATGCTTTAATTTCATTGCTACCAGGGAGGAAAAATTAAAAATCCATGAATTCAAATATTCTGGATGTCAGTTCCAAAGATGAAATCTTAAGTTAAACTTCAGTTCTTACAAAAATGGTGCCTGAGATGCATGTCTTTGAATGAAATTCAAAATTGTTAAATTTAACACATGCTCATAAAATACGTATGTACTCATAAAATACAAATATAATTTCATTTATCTATTGTCTTGATTACAAGACAATTTGAAATCATAAAACATATTAGTTACTAGAAGTTTAAGCAGGATACATAAGTTTTTAAGTTTATTTATTCTGACAGGGGTGGGTAGGGGCAGAGAGGCGAAGAGAGAGAGAATCCCAAGCAGGCTCTACACTATCAGTGCAGAGCTCAAAATCACGAACCGTGATATCATGACCTGAGCCGAAATCAAGAGTCTGACACTTAACTGACTGAGCCACCCAGGTGCTCCCATTTTTTTTTCTACTCAGCTAGAGATATTAACTCCTATTAACTCCCTTCACATCATTAGTGGTAGGAATGCATTATAATATTTTAATACATCTGCATCTATCCTCTCACTGCCCCAGCTTACAGAAAACCAATTTACATTTGTCACTTACTGATGATTGGCTCCCAAAAACACTGCCTGTAGGGAACTTCCTTCCCTCCCCCCTCCTTCTTTTTCCCCCATGTCTGAAAACTGCCACCCATGCTCCATTTTACCTATCACCTAAGGGGTAGTCAACAAACCTGTCTGGTGACAGGGCATCACCAAAAAAAAGAGAAGAATTGGGGGAATAATTAGGAAAAAGTAGAAAAGATGAGAAGGAACTAAAGGAGTGAAGTAACCAAAAATTCTTAAGCTGCTGGTAGAGTCCAATAGAAGCCATAAGAAAGAACAAGTAATTTTTTTTGAGCTCACCTTCCTCACTCTACCACATTCATTTCTTCTGAGGTTCATTACCCCTCACCACATCCTTTGCCATCTCCAGAATGCCTTCCTTCTTTTCCGTCCCCAGTCCTCCATCCTTACCTCTCCTTCACACCAATGACTCTGCCCCTGGAAATTCTTCATCCACATCCACATCCATATCACACCAGTCCCTGCTTAGCCTTTTCTCTGAGTGAAGGCCACTACCAATACAACCAAAGCACAATTGCTAATTTCTGCCACCACTGCTCAGCATGTGAAGGCACTCTGCCCCATTGCTAAAAGGAGGCAGATGTCTTCCTCTAAGTGGAAATTCTAAACCAAACTTCAAAAAGAAACATTCTTATATATGGCGGGTATGCTCTACATTCCTATTAACAGCATTTATCTTCAGATTCTTTTGGAACCTTGAAACCTACTAAGAATATTTTTTTCTAGAATAAAGTGATTACAAATTCTGCAAAAACTCCCTTATAAACCAACTCTAGACATAATTCTTCCTTGAGCTGGAGCCTCTCTTTGTGGAATCCAAATTTTGGGGGTCATTCACTCTTAACTCTTTCTGTATACCTCCAAATCAAACTTAATTTACCATCCAATCACACTATCCAGACTCTCACAAGATCCTTAGAACTCATAATATCACGTCCACAAAATCCTCAGAATCCTTCAACTCTCCTCTTAATGATCACTTCCATTCTTTTCTAATCAAAACCTGGCTATCTTCTGAGAATACTCTTTTCCCAGCCACCCTCTCTAATGGGGACTGCATGGCTCCACCACCTGAGCCCAGAACTTCTTCTTATTGGAGGCAGGTAGCTTTTCTACTATCTCTTTATTGTCACTCCCATAACCTTAAAATCCATCACTGTAAAGAATATCTTCAGGGTTTTTTTTTTACCTTCTGCCCTCTCATGTGGCAGCTAGCCACAGTTATCCTGGAAATGACACCTCCTTCACTCTACCCTACTACTTTTTCACTGTCCGTCATTCCCCTGATGTCCTTACCTCCCTCCTTACTGGGTTTATAGTCTAGTGCCCATTCCTATGATCACCTTAGCGTGTGTGCCTGCAGTCCTTGCATCCACCTCTCCTTTCATTATACTCTCCTGGTAAAGCCCTGGCCCTGGTTAAACCCAACTCCCTTCCACCTCTTCCCTCTCCTGAGCAACTAAATCTGGATGTAGAAAACCACAGAGCCACACTGGCTACTAATGAACCATGCTCACTACTGGCCAACTCCACCAAACTTCCCTGGTCAATATACTCTTCCACCCTCCAAGTTAACTCTCTCACACTTTCTCTCTCTTCAAATGCCTCTTTCTCCAAAACCTCTCTCTGCACTCTCAGCTGATGGCCTTGCCTCTTAATTCAAAGAAAATAGAAGCAATCAGAAGATAAAATCTTCATCTTGCTACTACCAAATCTGTTCACTTACCACCATTGCTACCCATGTAATTTATCTTCCCTCCTATTTTTGTTTCTGCTCCATCCTAAGGTCTATTTCTCATTCCCTCTTGTCTTTTCCCTCAAGGACTTTCCAGTATTTCTGGACTTAAAAATACAATCAAACTACCAAAAAAACCTACTTTTGATGCTGCATCCTCCAGCTATAATCTACTCCTTCTCGTGGCCAAATCCTAAGAAGCATTGCCCTCCTCTTGCATCTGTTTTCTTAGATCTTAGTCAATCTTGTCAAGACTACCATCAGCCTCCATGTTGCCAAATACTATGCTCAATTGTCAGTTGTTCGCTCCTCTTTTTGAAGTACTATTTGACATGGCTTCCAAAATATCATACTTTTCGCTCCTGGCTCTGACAGTTCCTTTCCTTTGCTGGTTTTTCTTCTTGTACTCCAGGGCTCTTTCTCAGGACTCTTATTTTCCATGCCCATACCCTCTGTCTAAAGGGTTTTATTTTGTTCTATGATTTTAAGTAATATCTCTAGACTAATGACTCCAAAATTTGCATCTGCAGCCTCATTGAGCCAGTGGCCTACCATATACTTCTACTTTGAGACCCTATAGGTCTCTCAAGGTTAAGTCCACAACGGAACTAATGGTTTCTCTTCCTAATCCTCAAACTCCTCTTGCCTGGTCTTCTGTACTTCAGCAAATGTCATGACCTTCCATCTAGTTACTCAGGCTCAACATCTGGCAGCCATCCTTAATTGCTTACTTTTTCTCATGCCAATATTCAGTCTATCTGAAAATTTTGTCAGCACTGGCCATACAATAGATCCCAACATATCTTAATGCCTCCACCTTCATTCAAGCCTCCATCAGCTCTTGCCTTGACTTTTTTTTTAAATTTTTTTTAACGTTTATTTATTTTTGAGACAGAGACAGAGCATGCACGGGGGAGGGTCAGAGAGAGAGGGAGACACAGAATCTGAAACAGGTTCCAGGCTCTGAGCAGTCAGCACAGAGCCCGACTCGGGGCTCGAACTCACGGACCGCGAGATCATGACCTGAGCCAAAGTCGGCCGCTCAACCAACTGAGCCACCCAGGCACCCCTTGCCTTGACTTTTATAATGGCCTCCTGATAGCTCCCTTGCTTTCAGAGTGGCCCCTTTACAGTCTGTTCTTCACACAATAGCCAGCGTGATCTTTGTAAGAGATAAATTAGGCCATGTTTTTTATTTGCTCAAAACCCTCCAGCGACTTCCTGCTATTCTTATAACAGAAGACACAATCCTGTACCAGTCCACAAGGCACACTGTATTCTGGTCCTTGATATGCTTCTGACTTCTGTCTAAGTCACCCCAGTATTCTTGCTGGATTTGAACTCATGGCCAACCCCTGGGACTTTCTACTCACCAAGCCCACTGTGTGAGAGGCTCATTCTGCAGAAAACATCTGTAGGCAGGTAACCACTCTATTTAAACTAGCCTGCCCCCTATCAATCCTTGCTTTATAACATTTGTCTCTACTTGAAAATATATATTTCTTTATTCATTTACAAGAACAGGGACTTTTCCTTTTTTGTTCACCAATATATTCTCAGAACCTAGAGCACATAAGACATACAATAAATGCTCAAAATATATTTATGCAATTAATAATTGTGTTGGATAGACACAAGCATGTACACACACACACTCTCCTATCTGTTTATTCCTGTGAAGTTTAGTACCTGTATTTCAATGTTTAGTTTTACATATATGAACAAAAACATTTTCAGAGTTAAACCTTCAAGTGTTATAGATGATTGTCATCTCAGGTGCTACACAGAAAATGGAATACAGTCTTTCACTTCCATTTCTTGCTTTGGTATCAATCTATATGTAAAATAGGATTCATTTTAATACCTTAAAGGCACTGCTGTGCTTCCTAGGCACAACAGAGGGGAAAAGCTGGTTCACCAGCTCTGAGGACTCATGTTTCCCACTTCAGCACATGTACCTGCAACCATGCTTCCCCCAAATACACACACACAGAACTTACGTGATGTGAATGGACTATAACTGATTTCCTAATGCAAACTCTCACTGAAGTGATTGGTTGTTATTTCCATGGGGAGAGGGCTGACTCAACCACTGCTAGGTTCTTGGATCATTTAAAAAAAAAAAAAGGCTCTAACCACAGATATTACACAAGTTAGTGTCTAGAACAGGGGTGCCTGGATGGCTCAGTCAGTTAAGTGTCCAACTTCGGCTCAGGTCATGATCTCACGGTTCATGGGTTCGAGCCCCACATCAGGCTCTGTGCTGACAGCTCAGAGCCAGGAGCCTGCTTCTGATTCTGTGTCTCCCTCTCTCTCTGCCCCTCCCCTGCTCATGCTCTGTCTCTCAAAAATAAATAAATGTGGGAAAAAAAAACTTCTTAAAAAGTCTCTGGAACTGATTATTTACAGACAATAAGTTCCTATTTTTAAAACACAAAAATACCAAAATTCAGAAAATTTCCCCCTAACTTTGTGGTAAAACTGGTTTGGTAAACATACTTGCTTTTATCATAATGGCTGATTTAGTTTTGTTCTGACTCATTCCAAAAAATGAAAGAAAGAAAAGATGGAGTGGAAAAGAAGAAAAAGGAAAAATATTTGAGGTGGCACATTTATTCTTCTACTGACTTACTGCTTCTCAGACTGGGCTAACTAGTCCCCCTACTTAATTCATGTGTGTGTTAAACCTGAAAACAGACACATCTTACAAACACTATTAGATGTTCAAAACAACAAAGGAAACTAAGTTTTAAATGTCTCACATATATTTTTACAGGAAAACACAGTACAAATTTTGTCAGTCGATATGATCCTCGATTTAATAGCTGGATACAACTTCCACCCATGCAAGAGAGGTAAGTGTTTGTTTCTTATGTCTGAAACATTTGTGGCTACTTTACAGGAAGCACAGATGCTGAATGGTTTCCTATCACAAATTATGCTAAATGGAGCCAAGGAAAGATATACGAGTCAAAATACAAAATTTGGCCTGGCCCATTTGGAATAACTCCTTTGTTAACTCAATGGGGAAAACTAATCAAGTAAATCAATTATTGGTCCTAATGTAGGAAGAGGAAAAAATGTATGATTGTCTTCCATTATTACATTACTTTGGTTTGTTGGCAAGTGGAGCTAAAATCTCACTGCCTATCCTACTTTTCTTGGTGATAATATATTTAAATCCTATAATTGGAAAAAAAAAAAAAACACCATTCTTACAATGGTATGCATTTTTTGCAGAAATTTCAGTCTTAAATTTTCAAGTCTCACTAACTCAAATCTTGTACATTTGCCCTCTCAACTATCCTCCCATTATACATTCAAGAACAGGTCATTTGTTAGCTTTAAAAAAAAAAAAAAGAGTTTTGCAAAGTATCATCTCAGTTTTTTACATATTTGGTGTTCATCTCACCCCAGTCTCCTAGCGGCCAAGGGACGAGTGACTATTAACTATATTTATACATATTTTGCCTCTCCTGGTTGTTACCTGCATAAGGCCACACCTTAATATGCATATGCAAATTCTCAGGCTAAATTCTGAGCCCTTGATTCTTTTCAAATAATACTTCAGCATCCTCTTGAGCAAAGTATCCGATATAATTACAATAAGCTGCAACCTATTGCTTTTTCTCAACTGAAGTATTTAAGAAATACCTTTCTTTCCTGTTTCCCTCACGATTCGTCACCTTAACATCTCGTTTATAAACATTCGATTAGATTGAATTACATCACTAAGATCCAATCGGGTCCTTCATAAATTCCAAGTTAAAAGGAAGTTTTCGGATAATATCATTTATTCAAAAATGTGCATTCCTGCAGCAGGACAGTATGAATCTATGGTATGAGAAAACTCCCTATCTAACCCTCTCTTCTCTATAAATATATTAAAACCCTCTTTCGGGAGACTAAAAGCTATACACTGGAAACGATGAGGCACAATGTAAGAACCACAGACACTTTTGGGAATGTGCAGTTCCAAGGTACCTGAAGAAATGATTCTAAGTCAGTTAATATCCAGACAAAGTTCTCAGTCCTCCTCTCATGCATACATGCCTGCATAAAAGCCGCCTGATGTCCTCTCCACTGCACCTTGTTTCTCTCCCTTTGGGGTTATTTCCTGGTTGCTCCTATTGTGGCTGCGTCACTCTACCCTTTAATCAAAACCATTCCAAAAAGTTTTCTTTAAGAAACATATTTAAAAAATGAATATCAATAATCTATCGGAAATGTCAGCATCTCATCACCGCGGTCCCCTTTGCTGGGGGGCTGCACACCACGATAATTAACCTTCACGCCTTCCGTTTGGGAGGCATAACTCACGTCGCGGTCAATTATCTCACTCTAGAGCCCCTAAGGATGAGAAGTATTGCTGCAAAACCTAATTAGTAATTTTTTTAAATGTGTATTGTTTACTTGATATTCTATAATGACTTCCTCTGAGGCACTATGGCCTATCATGGCAGGGTCCTACTTAGACAATTTTTAGCAGCTCATTGACCTGATAAAAAGACCTGCCATGGTCTGTCGGCGCCCGGCAGCCACCGTTGACAGGATGGACTGTTTAACGTTTCTTTCTAAGTCATTATGGTATATCATGTCAGGTCCCTAGTAAAAGAAGTTTTTTTTTAGATTTAGAACAATCAACTCGATAGACCAAATAAAGAGCTCCTTACAGAGCTGAGTGGGAAAAGGCAGATCTCACAAATGCCCAGTCAATCTTCTAGCTCCCTATCTCCTATGGGTTGGTTGACCCTGGCAACAATCCATAACCTAAAATGAAATTTTTCTGTCATTGCCAAGCCTCCATTCTAAGTAGCAAATACAGTCAGTTACCATCGTGGCTTAATTGGTGAGCACACAAAGAAGAAGAAAAAAAGAAAAAAAATATATATGAGACACCCTTCAGATCTGAAGTTTCTTGAAACATTTAATTGAATTAATTGTACATTGTATAGATCATGAATCAGGCTCACCAGAAGTTCCCCCACCTCTCTCCTTCCATTCTTGGTACCAAACTGCTGAGAAGTTACCAAACCGAGAATAATAGAAGCCTGTTGAAAACCACCTCTAGGATAACCCACTCTTCGAGCCGGCTGGACAGATTCTTAGGATATCTCACCTAATCAGAGCTTCTAAAGGAGTGCTATAATCAAAGCGCAGACTATCCCCCAGTTCAGCAGGGAAATGGGCACACTGCTTCTAGGCTTACTCAACCGACTCATGAAATGCATCCCTACTATCTGTGAAATGATTACAGGAAAATACACGCTTAAATGTAATGCTACTGAGTTGTTGTGGTCTCAGATGTAGGATTTGATTCTTCAGGAAAAAGAAGAGGGTAAAAATTAAAACTAAGATCAATAGAAATGCTTTGGTAACTTTACATTTTTCTTCAGTAAAAATAAACATTGTAGGTGTGATTCATCTGGAGCTCTTACCCCTAGCTAGTCTAGAAAAAAAAAAGAAAAGAAAAGAAAAAGAAAAAGAAAAAGAAAAAGCAGTTTGGAAAGCACGGACAGCAAAGCTTCTATATCACAGAGTAAGACAAAAGCTAGAAGCAATACGTAAAAAATGTTTCCAAATTGTAATGGTTACTACAAGCCTTAAGAAACAATGTGAGACAATATTCTGTCTGAAAAAATCTTTTGTTGTTTTTAACATGATGGTGAAAGTCAAGATTTCAAGCTGAGATAAGGTTATAGTAATTCAATCTCATGCTCTAGGATATAAACTGACCACCCAAAGGGTCAGAAAGAACTAGGAAAGACCTGTACAATATGCAATGTTCACAATGTGTTTGTGGAAGTTGACTACCAGCAACTGGTAGTCTTTTTTAACTTCTCACAATACGTTGACTATTATTGCCTCTGGCATTGGGGGAGGAGGGGCTGGAGGAGGGAGAGATGAACAATTTGCAACACAAATAGTGTAATCCCATTTAAAAATTTTCAGTAATCTTGAACTTACTTTCCAAAAAAAAACCAAAACAAAACACCCAAATAGCCTAATTATGTGTGCTCTTCATGTGGGGAGGAGGGGCAGGGAGCACTCCCAAGAGAGACCTGGTATGGTAAAATTTTAGCCTGGAGCAAATGTTCACAGTTGCTGACAGACCATTAACTATCCAGTGTTCCTATAATGTATCTCATGAATTCTCACTTTGGACATGCAAGGGAATAAGTCATAGGCTCAGAATCTTCACTATTGGAATTTCTACATAAAAATGCAGTTTTAGTCAGGAAGCGGAACCTACTGATTTTTTTTTTTTTTTTCCATTTAGATCCTAACAGTGACACTGTGTGGATAAAGCTAGGAGTACACACGAAGCATCAAATTAAGAAAATCTTGGCTAGAAAGATAGCAAGTTCTGACAGGCTCACTCAGTGTCAGTAAGGAAGGAAGGAACCAGGATAGAAAAAAGTGAGAAAACTGAAATTTAGACTAGATGAAAGGAGTGCACACTACTACAAGGAGATTTTCCTCTTATTCTCCATTATCTACACTTATTTGGTGGAGGGTTTTCATACTTGTCATGACTAGTAGGCATTTTCTCTTGTAGACCAGTATCTAGCGCATAGAAGAACTGAACACCTTATGGCTCACATAGTCCAAATTATTTAAAGATGGCCCATTAGTAGGATTGGTAAATTAATTATTTCAGAGGCTCTAAGACTTGTTATAGAATCATCATATGGAAGAGGGATTGTGTCGATGGCGCGAAGAAATATCTGTTACTTTCATCTATTTTTATAGAATGTCAGGCTTTTCAATGACACATTTTAACTGAGAAGGTAAAAGCACTATTAAGACAACCTTGACCTATCTTATTCAATGAGAAAGCAATTGAAATCTGGTTAGAGAAATAGAAGGAAGCAATGGACATCTGCAGGCACTTAATTTTGCAACTGTTTTTAATCTGATTTTATATTTAAATGGGTTTTACTTCTCTGTAACAGGAAATCTCAAAATTTTTAGATTAATCTGATTAAAAAGCTTCTTCCTAATACCTTTCTCCAAACATATTCTCCAAACAATGCATACGTGCAAGACCTATATATGCAACATTTCATTACAATTTTATTACAATTTCAGAGCTTCATGAACCCCTCAGAAGACCCAGGTTAACCAGACTCACTCTATGAAATCTGCCACACCTACTCTTTATTTTCCTTCCTCCTTTCCTCCTTCCTCTTTTTCCATCATTGCTGTTCTTCATTGTCCTTCTGAATTTTCTACAGCACATATTTCTTTCAAAAGCATCAGGAAAATACAGGAAAAAATACAAACAGAGCCAAAATTTTGCTCTAAAATTATCCATGATTTTCAGGACTATTAAAAAAAAAAATAAAAAACCATATGATCCACCAATCCCACTTCTGTTTTATACCCAAAGAAAATGAAATCAATATCTTGAAGAGGTATCTGCACTCTCATGTTCATTGCACCATTATTCACAAAAGCCAAGATACAGAAACAACCTAAGTGTCTGTCATCAGATGAACAGATAAAGAAAAGGGGGCATATCTTTACAATGGAGTATTATTTAGCCATAACAAAAGGAAATCCTGCCATTTGTGACCACATGGATGAAATTAAGGGTCGTTTTCCAAAGTGAAATAAACCAAACAGAGAAGGAGAAACACAGTTACTTATATGTAGAATCTGGAAAAAAAAAAAGAAAAAAGTCAAACTTAAAGAAACAATGGATGGTGGTTGCTAGGGGCCAGGAGATGAGGGAAATGAGGAGAGGCTGGTCAAAAGGTATAAACGTTCAATTATAAGATGCAGAAGTTCTGTGTATCTAATATATAACATAGTGACTGTAGTTAATATTGTAGCGTATACTTGAAATTTGCTAAGAGAGTAGAAAACCAAAAAAAAAAAAAAAAAAAAAAACACAAAAAACAAAAACAAAAAAACAAAAAAAATAGCTATGTGAGGTGATACATGTGTTAATTAACTTGATTGTGGGAATCCTTCCACAATGTATCTATATATCAAATTATTGCATTGTGACTTTAAATATATTACAACTTTATTTGCCAATTATGCCTCAAAAAAGCTAGAAAAAAATAAAACTGAATACATCAACATCTATAACATATACCATACCTACTGGTAATAAATCACCTACACAAACATTAAAAAATTTCACTGTCATTTAAAATATGGCTAGGCAAAGTTTATATGCAAACATCTTGATGGCTGATTTTTAATAACATTTTTACCCGGGTCATGGTAACTGATGATTCTGACACATGAACAAAAAGCTGGACACTATGACAGCACTTTACATATGCATTTGCAAATAACCCTGTAAAAAAAGGTACCATTAGCATCCCCCTGTTACAAATGAGCAACCTGAGGCTGAGAGGGGTTAACTAATGTGTCAAAGGTCACACATCCAATAAATCACGTAGCCACGCAATCTGTTCCAGAGACCAAACTGTTAATCAAGACGCCGTCTCCTGCTTCCTAGAGGTTTTGGCACTTTGTAAACACAACTTGGAAAATCTCCTGATAAAAATCTTTAGGACTCTTGATCTTGCTACTGACATTGCCCAAGAGTCTTGGCCCTTATTTTTATGAAGACCATACATTTATCAAACATAAATTATATCCTCTGAGGGGCCTGGCACTTAACAATCGTACTTATTCGTATCTTATCCTCATAAAGTGTCTTATTCCAGTAGCATCAATGAGAAAAAAAGAAGCAAAGGGTCAAGGACTTGCTTAATATATCAACCTAGTCATCCTAACTCCAAATTTTCAGGTCCCCTTTGAACATTTATTCTCCCTCAGCTCTCATGTCTTACTAGTTACTGAGTCTTACATCGTCCTTTAAAATATCTTTTGCTCAGCTCTTCTGTGTCTTCCATAAAACTCTACTTCAGGTCCTCAATATCTTACTCTTATTCTATGGTCTACCTCAGGATTGGTCTCCCTTTCAACACAGCTTGTGTCTTTTACCTTTGAAGGCATAATGGGATAATTTAATGAATTGCCTCTCTTGAAAAGAGACTAAAAAATATCCTGTAGCTTTGTAAGAAACAACACTAAAAGCTCTATCAGTGAAATTCCTACGATTGGTTTGTATAAGAGCAAAATTTCAGCACTCTATTCAGTTCACAAAAGTTTCTCTATTTGTGGTAGTACTGGGAAGAAAAAAAAATGATAATTGAAGAAAAATTTTGATGATGTAGTTCTCTTATAAATTGGGAACAATGACCCTTGAAGGACCATGAAAAAAGTGAATGTCAAGATAATTTATTATTGTTACATTATCTACCTCATTTTTCACTTTGTCTTACTGAGCTGTGATATCTGTACAAGGTACCAAATATCCCAAACATTAGTGAACACTTTAACAGTGTATAAAAAAGCAAAATAAAAGAAGCTGAAACAGGGTTGGTGACTTTCTCCTCTCCTGTTACTTTAATATGAAATTGCTAACCAGAACAGGCAATGCGTACAATTACTGTAAAGGTCTCAGATTTAGAAGGGAGCTGTGTGTGTTATTTCCAAATTTCTGCAACCCTTTCTAGAGCGGGATGTACCTCCTTTTCCCTGACTGACGGAGCCCCTTTTGTGATTTATGGTGGGTTGTTGTTTTCATTGTAGAAGAGCCAGTTTCTATGCATGCCGGTTGGACAAGCATTTATACGTTATTGGTGGAAGGAACGAAACCGGCTATTTGTCCAGCGTGGAGAGCTATAACCTAGAAACGAACGAATGGCGTTATGTGTCCTCTTTGCCCCAGCCTCTGGCTGCTCACGCAGGAGCAGTGCACAATGGGAAGATATACATTTCAGGCAAGTCATTCCTCCACTTTCTGTTCCAAACTTCAGTTCCAAGGCACTTTCTTGACTTGTATGTATATGTTTAATTCACAGGGGGTGTACACAATGGAGAATATGTCCCATGGCTATATTGCTATGACCCTGTAATGGATGTCTGGGCTCGAAAACAAGATATGAACACAAAACGCGCCATCCACACTTTGGCTGTAATGAATGATCGCTTGTATGCAATTGGAGGAAATCATTTGAAAGGTCTTTTTCTTTCTTTTTTTTTTTTTTTAATCACAATATCATTTGCATCTCATGTTTCTTGCTAAGGGGGTTTCTCGTTAGATAATCATAGTTAACCAAGTAAAAAACATGTTGACCAAATAAAATCTACTCTGTGTAAATTAGCTGTACCCTTGGGCAGGCATTTATTTTGGCTCCTCTGCAGATAGGATTATTTTTAAGTTACCACACACATTAAAGAAATGAATAATGATGTCAACAGAAAGTAAAAAACGGAAGCATTAATAACTGAAAGCACAAACAATTTGTTGTAACAATGAATTCAGTAAAATAAATTATACCCTATCTCCAAAGTTATAGCAATAAATTTTTTCCAGAAAATTGTTTTTTGTAGTGATCATAAAGAACTTCAGTCATAGCTGCACAAAGAAGCTAATACGTGATTTTTCTTAAAGAAAACATTTAGTAGAATTTCATGTCTAAATTTGGAATTATTTCTTTTAAGAGTTGAACACCAAACCTATGCTTCTCAAATTCTACTTGCTTTTTTAATAAAAAAAAAAAAAAAAAAAAACCACATGATATTTTTAGAGTTTTGTTTGGGCTCCTCTCCTCTCCATATATCTGTATGACTACAACCTTTTTTTTTTAGTTTACTCATTTGAGAGAGAGAGAGAGAGAGAGAGAGAGAGAGAGAAAGTGAGCACGCAAGTGGGGGAGGGGCAGAGAGAGAGAGAGGAAGACACAAAATCTAAATCAGGCTCCAGGCTCTGAGTTGTCAGTACAGAGCCCAACGTGGGGTTCGATCTCACGAACTGTAGATCATGACCTGAGCCCACATCAGATGCTTAACCCACTGAGCCACCCAGCTGCCCCTGACTACAACTTTTTGTAGTTTACGTGCATGTGTATAACTATCTACATGCATATCACACTGAATTTGACAGGAAAGCAGAGAGAACTGTGTTGTTAAGATTCCTGAACTGCATTGGGCCTCAGTTTTCTTACCTAAAAATGAAGAAACTGGTATAGATGATGTCTAAAATCTCCTCTAGCTCTGACCTGCCATGATCCTTGAAATTGAACCAAATGTGAAACAGGCCATCCAAGTATGGTAGATAAGGCCTTCTATGCATTTATTTTTCCATCATACAACCATCTAAAAAATGATAGATGTAGACATTCCCTTCTGGTTCTCCCAATACATATATACCTCTAACATAATCAAGACCACACAGGTGTAATTTTTATGTAAATATTTCCAAGTTCGTATTCAATCAGAAACGTCAATACCCTAGTCTATGCTGCTCATCTTTGTACTCTCCCCAGTGGGAAGGGATTGATTACCTTTGCTGCTGCAACTTTTCCCTTTTTATTCTTTTTCTCTTTCATTGCTTCTCTTTCATCTCAAGCCATACACCATTCCTTCTCATAAAAATATTTGTATGCAGTATTAACTTTGTAGCTTTCTACATTAAAATGTGATTTCTACTAATTTCTTTTGCATAATGATGACTAAACATTCTAGGAATTTTTAAAAAATGTTTATTTAGTTTTGAGAGAGAGAGAGAGAGAATGCGAGTGAAGGAGGGGCAGAGAGAAAGAGGGAGACAGAGAATCCTAAGCAGGCTCCACACTGTCAGCACAGAGCTCAACATGGGGCTCCACCCCATGAACCATGAGACTATGACCTGAGCCGCAATCAAGAGTCAGATGCTCAACAAACTGAGCCACCCAGTTGCCCCACATTCTAGGAAGCTTTAATATTTCAGGTTATACTTGGACAGGGTAATGACAACCTAAATGAGAACACACACACATCAAAGTTAGGTCAGCTCAGGAAGGCATTATGGTGTAGAGAGAAGGGTATGGATCTGGGTTCCAGTTATGCACTTGTAGTTGTGTGGTCTTACTCAAGACCCTTAATCCCATGTCTATAAAAGAGGGGTAATTATCTTTTCCTTATAGTTTTTGAGGCTTATCATCAACATATGTCATATGTGTAGTGGGCACCAAGAAGACATACATATCCTCCTATGATGCCACTAGAACTTCAGAACTGGAAATTTTCCCCAGTCCTCATTCCAGTTATCCATGCTTCAGAAATTATCATCAATAATCTTACAGGAAAGGAATATACCACAGAACTCCAGTAAATCCTTCACTCTACTGTTCTCAGATCTATGTGATTTATTTTATGTAAGAAGTTAGTGGCCTGAAATAATTTGTCCGCTTCTTCAAGAATGAAAATTATTCTACTTTTTGGTCTATCTTTTTAATTACTTTGAAGAGTCCAGTAGGTTGATTTTGATTGAGTGTATGCATTGTAATTGTCAGCTAGCAAATACCCATTGCACACATGTAAAGAGAAGAAAAATATTATCAAGGATTTGGTCTGTTCAGTGACCAGGAAGCACTCCCCCTCCAGATTTTTGACTTTCTAAATTAAAGGCAGGGCCCCAGTGGAGTCTAAGAATTTAAGTTGTTCTCTGCAACCCACTTACTGCCCCAGTCACTGAAAAACTGCATCAGAGGTGAGAGAAGAAGCCCTCAGTGAAAGTTAGCCCCCTACTTGACCTTGATCCTTAGTAGATATTGGAAACTATTCACTTCATCATAGTTGCTTATAAACATAAACTGTTGAAAAAGGTAAAAGATTCTGAACACCATTTAATTAAAACAGTTTGATTGGGCACCTGGATGGCTGAGTTGGTTAAGCATCTGACTTTGGCTCAGGTTATGATCTCACAGTGTGTGAGTTTGAGCCCCACATCAGGCTCTGTGCTGACAGCTCAGAGCCTGGAACCTGCTTCGGATTCTGTGTCCCTCTCTCTGTCCCATCCCAGCTTGCACACTCTCTCTCTCTCTCTTTCTCAAAAATAAATAAACATTAAAAAAATTTTTTTAAACATTTTGAGAGTTAAATATTCGTTTAGGAAAAGCAATACAGTTTAGCCTGTAATAATATGAGCTCAGAAGCCTGTTTGCCTGAGTTTAAACCTCAACCTATCTACTTACTGGTTGTGTGACTTACTCGTCATTATTTCTCTCTTGCTCTCAGTTTTCTCCTCTCTAAAATGAAAATAATGGCATAACTATCTCATGGGGTGGTTGAGAGGAATTAAGTGAATTCATCTACAGAAAGAAAGCATTTGGAAGACAACCAGCTTATTGTAAGCACTCTATAAAATGCTTACGTTTAATTATTTTAAACTTTTTAAATAAGGTTTTAATAAACATTTTAAAATAAGATATACCCCCATATAATCAACATTTACCAATGACATTGAGTCAGACATTCTTGCTTTGAATGAATTGGACATACCCAGAGTTTGTTTTAGGTCTCTCGTAACATGTCTCCCTATTTCACTAGTAAACTTATACCTTTGTCTCTTTAAAAACACAATTATCGATTTTGTAGCCCTAGAGCTATTTTTAAAAGAACTCCTAGCCTTGGGGCACCTGAGTGGCTCAGTTGGTTTCAGCTCAGGTCATGATCTCACAGTTTGTGAGTTCAAGTCATGTGTCGGAAATCCGTGCTGACAGTGTAGAGCCTGCTTGGGATTCTCTCTCTCTCCCTCTCTCTCTGCCCCTCCCAGCTTGTGCTCTCTCTCTCTCTGTCTCAAAATAAGTAAATAAACTTGAAGAAGAAGAAGAAGATGAAGGAGTAGGAGGAGGAGGAGGAGGAGGAGGAGGAGAAGGAGAAGCCCTAGCCCTGAATTGGGACCCTGAGAGTTTATTCTTTTTTATTTTTTTTATGTTTACTTATTTTAGAGAGAGAGCATGTGAGAGGAAGTGGGGGAGAGGCAGAGAAAGGGGGACAGAGGATCTGAAGCAGGCTCTGTGCTGACAGCAAAGAGCCTGATGTGGGGCTCAAATTCACCAACCATGAGATCATGACCTGAGCCAAAGTCGGATGCCTAACCGACTGAACCACTCAGGCAGCCACCCTGAGAGTTTATTCTTATGTGGTTCCATTTTGCTATGTCACTTAGGTTTCTCCCACCTTGACGTAATGCTTGTGGAATGCTATGACCCAAAAGGTGACCAGTGGAATATTCTCCAAACTCCCATTTTGGAAGGTCGAAGTGGCCCTGGCTGTGCAGTGCTTGATGACAGCATCTACCTTGTGGGTGGCTACAGCTGGAGTATGGTATGTGTCCACATTTCCTCATCCTCTCCTTCTGTTTGTGCTTACTTTGTGTTTCCCTCTAAATGTTACCACCTACACATAAACCTTTTTTTTTTTTTTTCACTTAAATTGTATTTAGTTAACATACAGTGCAATATTGGTTTCAGGAGTAGAATTCAGTGATTGATCACGTACATACAACACCCAGTGCTCATTACAACAAGTGTCCTCCTTACTACCCATCACCCATCTAGCCCATCCCTCACCCACCTCCCTCAATCAACCCTCAGTTTGTTCTCTATCATTAAAAGTCTTCTGTGGTATCTTTTCCTCTCTCCTCTTTCCACCACCCCCACCCCGATATGTTCATCTGTTTTGTTTCTTAAATTCCAGATATAAGTGAATCATATAGTATTTCTTTTTCTCTGATCGACTTATTTCACTTAGCATAATACATTCTAGCTCCGTCCACATCATTCCAAATGGGAAGATTTCATTCTTTTTGATAGCTGAGTAACATTCTATTGTATATACATACCACAACTTCTTTATCTATTCATCAGTCAGTGGACATTTGGGCTTTCTCCATAGTTTGGTTATTGTTGATAATGTTGCTATAAACAGTGCAGGTACTCCTTTGAATCTGTATTTTAGTATCCTTTGGGTAAACACCTAATAGTGCAGTAGCTGGATCATAGGGTAATTCTATTTTCACTTTTTTGAGGAACCTCCATACTGTTCTCTAGAGTGGCTCTACCAGTTTCCATTCCCATGAACAGTGCAAGAGAGTTCCCCTTTCTCAGCACCCTCCAACACCTGTTGTCTATTTTAGCCATTCTGACAGGTCTGAGGTGATATCTCATCATGTTTTTCATCTTGATTTCCCTTATGGTCAGTGATGTTGAGCATCTTTTCATGTGCCTGTTAGCCATCTGGATGTCTTCTTTGGATAAGGATCTATTCATATCTTCTGCCCATTTCTTAACTGGGTTGTCTGTTTTTTTGATGTTGTGTTTGATAAGTTCTTTATAGATTTTGGATACTGACTCTTATCAGTATGTTGTTTGCAAATATCTTCTCCCATTCCATAGTCTGCCTTTCAGTTTTGTTGTTTCCTTCACTGTGCAGAAGTTTTTATCTTGATGACGTCTCTATAGTTCATGTTTGCTTTTGTTTCCCTTGCCTTTAGCGATGTGTCTAGTAAGAAGTTGCTCTAGCCAAGGTCAAAGAGGTTGCTGCCTATGTTCTCCTGTAGGATTTTAATGGTTTCCTGTCTCACATTTAGGTCTTTCATCCATTTTGAATTTATTTTCACACATAAACCTTTTAAGAGTATCATGCTTGTATGCTAGGAGTAAGTTACTTTAAGTAATAAAATAGAATTGGTGTGGTTGCTATTGAGCTGTCTTGCTGTCTGATCAACTATATCCCCAAATGCAGTAGGTCTCTGCTTCTCTCTTCTCGCCATGCTTTTGGGATTCTGGCTTTCCAACTGAAGTAAAGATACTGAAGTGGTTTTACAAATATTGCGTTGAAATTGTTTGAATAGTTTGTTGAACTGTTTGAATTGTCTGAAAAGTTTCTGACCAGTAAGGCATAAACACTGGAACCTGTTAAATATCCACAAATTCCCTTTAGGATATATAATTTTCCATGGCTTTTCACTTTCCCCCATCTTTATCAGGAAAATTTCCAAGGTTACACAAAAATTGAGAGTACAATGGACTCTTGTTAACCTAGCATCCAGCTTCAACATCCATCAAAATTTTGGCATACTTCATCTATTCACCCTTAAAAACTTTTGGCTGAAGTATTTCATCCTACATGCTTCAGTATTTATCTTTAAAAAAGTATTCGTTTATGGGGGTGCCTGGGAGGCTCAGTCGGTTGAGTGTCCGACTTCAGCTCAAGTCATGATCTCACAGTTTGTGACTTCGAGCCCCGCGTTGGGCTCTGTGCTGACAGCTTGGAGCCTGGAGCCTGCTTCGGGTTCTGTGTCTCCCTCTCTCTACCCCTTCCCCGCTCATGCTCTGTCTCTCTCTCTCTCTCAAAGATGAATAAATGTTAAAAAAAAAAATTAGGGGCGCCTGGGTGGCGCAGTCGGATAAGCGTCCGACTTCAGCCAGGTCACGATCTCGCGGTCCGTGAGTTCGAGCCCCGCGTCAGGCTCTGGGCTGATGGCTCAGAGCCTGGAGCCTGTTTCCGATTCTGTGTCTCCCTCTCTCTCTGCCCCTCCCCCATTCATGCTCTGTCTCTCTCTGTCAAAAATAAATAAACATTGAAAAAAATTAAAAAAAAAAAAATTAAAAAAATAAAAAAGTATTCGTTTATGTAAACACACTGTCATCTCACCCAACAAAATTAACTATAATTCCCTTATTCTACATTCAAAGTTTTCCTATTCACTTGTAAAAATATATATATATTTCGGGGTGCCTGAGTGGCTCAGTCAGTTAAGCGTCTGACTTCAGCTCAGGTCATGATCTCGTGGTTTGTGAGTTCGAGCCCCACATCAGGCTCTGTGCTGACAGCTCGGAGCCTGGAGCCTGCTTCGGATTCTGTGTCTCCCTCTCTCTCTGGCCCTCCCATGCTCATGCTCTGCCTCTCTCTGTCTCTCAATAATAAATAAACATTTTTAAAAAAATTTTTAAATATATATATATATATTTTTTAAGTTGATATGTTCAAGTCAGAATCCAATACCCTCACTTGTATTTGGTTATTATATCTCATCCATCTCTTGCAATCTGGAAAATCACCCCACTCCACTTCTTCGTCCATGCCATTAACTTGTTGAAAAAAACAGGGTCAGTTATTAGAGAGAAAAGCTGACATTCTGGAATTAGCTAATGATTACCTTGCAATATCATTTAATACAGTCTCTGTCTCCATATTTTCTCTAAAACTGGAAGTTAGACATAAGGACTTAACACAAGTTCGGCCTGTTTCTTTTTTAAATGTATTGTGTTCCTTATTTCTTCTCTTTTGTTAAGAACACTTGAGGAGGTGGCCATGCAGTTCGAATTACATCACATTACATCACATAGACACGTATGGCCTCATGGTCTACACGGTCACTTTTTAAATGATGACTGTTGATTTATAGGTGTTGGTTTCTTAATATTAATTTGGGGTATTAATAATATTAGCTTATTTCTTTTGCATCAAACGAGGTTCTTGTATAACGTTTGGGGGGAGTTTTAAAAAGGTATTAGTTATATGTAGGCAAATATACATTGAACTACATATTCATAAGGGGTTTGTTCACTGGTACACATTACTAGCTGCAAGAGTGGGCACATTTAGAACCAGGTACCAGGAGGACACTTTCAAAAAATGATGACCAGGTTGGTTGGAATTTGGGGGTTTTGCCTATGCTAAAAGCCAAATTGCTTTGGTTTTAGAAGCGAAATGTCATACAAGCACTACCCCCAGAGGTTGACAAAGGTAACGAGATTAAAGACATTTTTTGTTTAATTTCTCACGTGGCCACTTGAAAATAAATCAATGTGCAAAGAATTTGACAAGCCCTCTTGTCCGGCTTATTTTGAACTAGTTTTGAATCTTATCTCTTATTCCCTACAGTAGTAAAATAAAACCGGAAAAGTGAGGCAATGATTTAAAATTGACCAAATTGTTTGACCCATATTATTTGAAAATCTAAGATGAATTTTTTTTAACTGAAACCAGCTGGATAAATTCCAATTTTTGGTCCATTAAAGGATTTTGCTGATCATCTAGGTGTTGAAGGCGCTCGACTTTTATTATTAATCACAGACACACACACAGATTTTGCAATCTTGTGAATCTCAGATTTTCCTGTAGAAAAAACAGTTTCAAATCCACCGCTTTCATTTGGAACTTTTTAGCAAGAGCAGAGAATTGACATTTTCTTTCCAATGTAAATGTGAGAAGTAGGATTGCCATTGCACTTCTCAGAACATTCTTCCCTAAACGCCCCCCCTCTGCCATTACAGGGGGCGTACAAGTCATCCACAATATGCTACTGCCCGGAAAAAGGCACCTGGACAGAACTGGAAGGGGATGTAGCAGAGCCACTGGCAGGTCCCGCCTGCGCACCGGTTATCTTGCCCGCCTGTGTACCTTACAACAAATAACGCCAGGGAACCCTGGAATGAACACTCTCACATTCTAGGAAACAATGACAGCTGACATCACTATTGTACTAGGAACAGTGCATCTAATGGCACAACTGCCGAAACCCGCCCTTGGTTTCTAATGATTTACAAGTAATGACAAAAGAAAAAGACCTGTTCTTGAACAGATACTGTGTCTGCAACTCGGATCACACCAAACTTCCTGTGGTGACAGACTCTTCCATTTCAGACTGGTTTTAACTTGTCCCAGCTTTACGAAAACTCCTCATGTGGATCTTAACGTTCAAAAGGAGAAAGATACAATACAGAAGAGTGCCCCAGACAGACCTAAGATCAGTATTGTGCATTGTAGTCTACCTGCATGTGACCTATGTTGAAGTTTTGGGGATATTGTGTTCATGAACGATCCAGAATTCGACCCACTGAAATACTTACACTGCATTACAGAAATTGCCACTCGATTCTATATTCCTAACCTGTGGCTCCTTCACAGACTCCATAGGCAACACAGTTATAGAAAATCATATAAGATTAAAGGGGAACATGTTTGTTTCTATATAACTTCATTTCACGTGCCGCCTGCCCCTTACAGCACCTCACGGGATCACAGAAGAGGAAGATGTTGGCTCTCGTAGCAATTGGTTTCTGCCCTGTGGGCTCTAGGCTAGCCAGTCATAATTTGTGTCCTCAATTTTATATGAAAGATTAAGACAAAACATACTATGTCACTATTCATTCCACAGAAGCTCATGTTTTGTCTTTTTTTTTTTTACAGTATATAAAAAAGTAGTGAACACATCTGTTATTTCCTTCAAAAGGTAGGACTGACAAAGTTTTCGTACAATATTGAAGAGATTCTGTTGGATAACACGTCTGACCCAAACTTAACCTATGATGAAACTGGGAGATTGTTTTCAGGAGTTCAGGGATGAAAAGAAAGAAAAAATTTCTTTTAAGTGCCATCCCAGTTGTCTCTCTGTCCCTAAAACACACCACTTAAAAGAGCCACAAGAACGAATTCTAGCTCTTAACAAATATGTCTCCCTCTTCCTCACCTTTGGCTCTAGAAATGGCTCTGGATTTGGCTCTAGGAAAGCACATGACTTACCCTGATTATTCTCCAACTCATCATATTTGTTTGTTATCACCAAAGATGCCTGAGATCAGTTAGCTGAACAATTGCTAGTTGTCTTTAGAAGCATGAGGAATGTAGGAGCAGAAGGTCAGGAGAGCATGAGATAGTTTTCAATGTGAACAATCAAAAGAGCAAAACTGGAAGGAACATGAATTTGATTTTCAAGCGCTTCAGAGCTGAAACAACAGTTAATACTAAATTGTAGCCTAAAATATTTTTTAATCACCCAGAGGTGTTGTTGAATCCCTCCACAAAAGTGTCATTCAAAACAACAACATGGGGAAGCCACAGACTAAAAATGCCTTGGTGATAAACTTTCACCGTGGAGCATGTCGAGATAGATGGGTGTACTGGAATCCAATGCCGTTTCTACAGTAAAGTGCAATCTTTGTTGTTTTTGTATTTATTTGTATGTTCAGATCCAAAGGATCCGTTGTAAAAATATATATATAAATATATATATATATTCAGTGCAATCAACTTTCATTTCTTTTTCCTTGAAAACATATATATAGGAAAGAAAAGTTACAGTACTTGGGAAAAAATCCCAGCTGACGTCACGAAGAGAACAAGGTCTGCTTCAGAACCTTTTTTGTCAACTGTCACCATTTCTTCTGAAAGTCACAGTTTATACAAGGATATTCACTTTCCTTAGACTTGTTCTTCATTTATTTTTTATTTCTAGCCAAAATAAATAAGAGCATTTATGAGAACTGTAAGTAAAGCTTTCTGTATTTCAGAAAGGCACAAACTATTAGAAGTGAATAGTGAGTAAGTAAGTCACAGAGATTGTAAATTTTGTACAGTATTAGAATGTGTAAATGAAGCTTGCTTGAAAGGGGAAAACTTTAAATAAAAACTTTATGTACTAATTCAACTGTCTCATACTCCTACTTATAAGGCATATGTATAAATCTCTACACTGAATTGTTTAAAGGTTTACAATATGTAAATACCTAAATATTTTTATTCTGCTGATACATTTTATACGTTCATTTAGCTTCCTGGAATATATAAATGTATACAGTATGGACAATGCAAAAAATTATGGAATGCTTCTGAAAAAAATGTTGTGTTAAAAATTACGAGTAGAGGGGTGGCTCGGCTGGCTTGGTCAGTAAAACATGTGACTATTGATCTTGGGATTGTGAGTTCAAGCCCTATGTTGGGTGTAGAGCTGACTTAAAAAAAACGTTTTTAAAAAATCATGATTAGAATCTGATTTGTCCACTGCAAGAGTGGCATAAGTTATCTAAGATCTAATAACACTTTGTGTAAATTACTAGAAGTACCATATGTATTAAACAGCACTGTCACGCTTTCTAAAGAATAAGTGAATCACACGCTAATTAGAACAATTATCTAAATACATAGTATCTAGTTGTGTTTTATTTTTTAAAATCTGAGAAAGAAGTGCAGTGCAAAGAAAGGGTGTGGGAGACAGTAGGGGAAACTGAGGCATGTCACTGAAGGTAGAAGTTGGTCAACCTTCTAGGCAAAGAGGTATGAAGGGTTGGAAGCTATTTCCTGAAACCTGCAAGTTAGAAGAACCTACTTTAATTTTTCCCAGCCAAATGTACCTTTGTTGATGACTAAACTCACAATTGGGGGTCATTTGATCCCTCCTAGTATTCCATGAAAGCAACAGAAATGGGGTTTCTGTGTTCGTCTACTGAATCTTCACCTCTCCATGCTTGCTGTGAGGTAGCCTCTGTTACCATCTTCTCCTGAGCCAATTGGCTAGTTGCTGTAGGGATTCTTCCAAATGGCCTGAATCCCCAAAAGCTCCAGTACTAACCAAATATCATGGGCAGTTAAACAAAATTTGTCTTTTTCTTAATCCCATGAAACCACCTACTTAAGTCCATAACTAGACTGGCAAAAACTGGGAGAGTGAGCGTAGGGACCAGGTTTTTCAGTTAAGCTGTGTCTATAGGCTAAAAATTAGTGCCTGCATTTGTGCTTCCCGGTTAGGGCCAAATTTATATTTTCCCAGCTGCATGACACTCACATCACTTAAAAAATTGTCATCATTATTGACATTGTAAGTATCAAGTATTTATTGAACATATCCCAAAAGGCATCACTATAAATGCCAGAGTTCTTATTAAACTCGGTTCTCTAGGTCAAAGCATTTTTTAGGTGAAATAGCAAATGAGCTAAAATAAGTTTGGTAAAGCAGCCCTTGATAGATTGAGTTCCCATAGATGAGGTAGCAGGAAGATCATGACTGATCAAGCCTGACTTCCTAGAAGCACCTGACCTAGAGGATGTTGAAACTGTGATAGAAAATAAAATGGCAATAAGAAACAGAAAGGTCAATAAAAAAAAAAATCTAAATAGTATGTTTGCTTTGTGTAGCTATAGCTGTATAGGGCTGCCCTGGCTAGTACAATAAACATGGGCCAAGTAGTGGATGGGGTTTCTTGATGGAGTATTCTACATTTGTTGCGTTTTCAGGCATGGTGCAATAACAAAAGGTTCAGTTCTACAGATGCATACGAAAAACGTGCTTCAAGAATGCAACACAATGGCATAAGAATAAGACAAAAGTGTTCTGGTGCCTGGGAGGCTCCGTTGGTTAAGTGTCCAACTCTGGATTTAGGCTCAGGTCATGATCTCACAGTGGTGAGACAGAGCCCCAAACTGGGCTCTGCACTGAGCATGGAGTTTGCTTGGAATTCTCTCTCTCCCTCCCTCTCTGCCCACCCCTGCTCATGCTTTCTCTCTCCCTCAAAATAAATAAACGTTAAAAAAAAAGTTTCTACAAATTGAAGTTTGAGTGGCTTATTTTATTCCAGGTTATTGCCCAGCATATATTAAGGACTCACTAAATGTCGATTCTTAACATTAGCAGGAGTAATATTACTTTAGTGTTTTGGCTCACTAATGATGCTAAAAACAAGATTACTGGAGGGAGTTAACATGTAGACAGTAGAACTGTCTACTCCTCAGTCTAAGAAGAATTATATAACTTCAGGTAAAGTGATCCTTGATTCTAACCTCCCCTTCTGGTTTTGTTTTGTTTTGTTTTGTTTTGTTTTGTTTTGTTTTGTTTTGTTTTTATGTATTGGGCTGACTCTTCCTCTCTGACCTTCCAAACCCCCATGTACAACAAAATGACACACAGGGTTAGGCAGGCAGGGGGTGGGGAGGATAGGGGGAGGTAAACATTTGACTGCAGGACAAAGTCGTCCTACATTTAGAGAGACGGCAGGCTTCTGGCTTCCAATCAAGTCACTCAAATTCAAGACATTTGGGAACTGATTGAATTAAATTAGGAAGAAGGAATAAAAGAAATAGGATTTAATTATTAATTCAAAATTATTATGTCAACAATATTATAACATAACAACATAACACTTCCAGTAATGTAATGCTTATTATGAATCAGGTATTATGCTGATACTTTATACATATTTTCTCATTTATTCTTCTGAGAAGTTCTATGAGGTAAATATTGTTCACATATTAAAGGTAAGGACACTTATGCTCAGAAAGGGTAAACTATTTGATAAGGTTAGACAGCCGATAGGTAGTGGAGCTAGGATTCAAACCAAAGCTTTAAAACAGTCATCATCTGCAGTGCATGGGTGGCTTAGTCGGTTAAGCCTCCCACTCTTGGTCTCAGCTCCGGTCTTGACTCAGGGTCATGAGTTCAAGCCCCACACCGCTGGGCATGGAGCCTACTTAAAAATAATTAATTAATTGATCAATTAGAATAGAATAGTCATCCTCTAACCACCATTTTCTCCTGACAACAAAGAAACTTCTTAAGTCGACCATTTGAAATCATGTAGAAACTCCAGGTGAATGGTCTGCATTTGCCATATAAGAAGAGGCTGTGCTAGAGGGGAAAGGGAACAATTAATGGTGATGCAGCATGACAAATGCCACATTACTGGTGTCAATTAACTACAGGGAAGTGCAAGAATGGGAAAAAGGAACTTGCTCTGTGACCTGGGAGGGTCATTTAGCTTCTCCAATTTCCACTTTGTCATCTGTACTTAGGGTGATACAATCTCTCCTTCAAAGCATTATCGTGAAAATCATAGATAAAGAATGTGAAAATGCTTTGCATCTGGTAAACTCCAAAGTAAAATACGCAGATCAACTATCAGGATGCAAGGACAAAGTCCAACTTTTCAACTTGCCTTGCAGGATACCTCAAAATCTGGCCTCAGCCTCACTTTCAGGTCACATTTTTCTTTACTACGGTGTCCATTAAGCAGTGTGAATCCTTGCTTTTCCACAAACACAGCTATGCTTTTCCATCTTTGCCCTTTCGCTTGTGCGTTTTCTCCACAGAGAATGCCATTTCATGCTCAACACTATCTATTAAAATCATGTCCTTCAAGGTCCCGTTCAACCTCTACTGCTTTCATTAAGCCTTCATGATCACAACAGTCTTGTGTGATATTTTTCATCTGACTTACTATGGCTTTCTTACTTTATCTATTCCATACTATTTGTGAGGTTTTTACTAGATTCGGGGTTCCTTGAGGGTAGAGATAATATACAATGTGCCTTTGAAAAAACATAATGCCATAAAATACTTTTTGAAGAAAGGTAGTATTTCTTTAATTATCAATGTAATATAACCAAATTATGGACATTTGGGGAAATACAGGAGGAAAAAAGATTACCTTTAGTCCACCGTACAACACAATAATTGTTATCTTTTGGGGTCTGAACTCTTACCCATGTCTTTTTCATTTGACATTTTGCATTCTATGCAACTAAATTTACATCTTGATGCCTTAAATTTTTAGCATTTCACAAGCCCGTTTCCATGTGACTAAGTGGTCTTTATGGTAATTTTTAATAAGGTCATAGTATGCTAGAAGAACATTCAAGCATTGGCAAGTTTCAATTTAGGTACTGGTGCCACAGGATCCTCAACCAGCATTCTTATGTGTTCTTTCTGGTTCCCTCCCACCAATTTCACTCCTCAGTTCAGTTCCACCCACTGCTAATATTGTTTCACTATAACAAACACTTTGAAATACATAAAAGCCCTGGCTCTCCAGAGATCTTGTTTATTCAGCTCATCTCTGCTCCTTTTCTTCATGTAACATTTCTAGTGAGAAATGCTGCTGCCCGCCCCCCACCCAGCCACCCCCCCACCTCCAGGCTCTTCCAGAATAGTTGTGGTAACTTATACTTTCCTTGCAAATGGACTTAAGCCACCAACATCCCAATTCAGGACACATGGTATTCATATAGTTTGGCAGGAAGATCTTTACTTGTCTCACAAGTACTTCTTAAAAGCAATTCAGACTATTAAAACCAGCTGAGATAGGGTGCCATATTAAATGTATTTGTTTATTTTCCAACATGATTGGCCATGTTAATCCAACTCACAGGAAAGAAAAAAAAATGAAAGGAAAAGAAAGAACTTTAAAACCAAAGGCCCTTGGGGCTACATGTCCGATGAGAAAATATAATTCAAGTCTCTGACTAAACCATTCATAGGCTGGTCATCATATCCTTTAAATCCTTAGAATATTTACTACCTATACATACATTCATATAGCATCCATCGTATATTTTATTATATTGATGGTGTTATATGACATACTTATGCCTTGTTTTAATTAATCTCCTTGGTGCAGAAAGGACAATGCCTGAAATATTGTGTTTCCCCACAGTGTTTTGCCCACAGTTGTGCTCAATAAATGGGAAGAGGTTGATTTTTGAGGTATTAGAATCTGTGGAGTAGTAAAGTCATTTCTGACTCCGAAATTTTATGGTCATAATCTTGAAAATGTAAGTTGTACATGATTTTCTCAAGGACAATTCTGACTGCTTTCACTATGACAAACTCCACGATGGCCTCTGTTTGTAAGTGTGGGCGAGCTAATTGCCTTTGTCATATTAACCATGTTTCCTCTATTTAATGACTGTGAAAGCCAGAATTTTAATGAAAAAACCCTTGTTCAGTTGCATTAAACCCTTACTTTTATAAAAATCTTTGCCCCGGTACACAAATAAGATAGTGCTGGTGCAATTCTGGCCTCTGTTCAGAAAACATTCACAAATATTGCTTCTTAGGGGATCTCTTCACAAATTATGAGGATGGATAGGTAATAATTCTCTTGGTATACCAGAGAGCATCTCCAGTATTATGCTGTCAGTTTTTTTCCTCATTTATTCCTTTTGGGATGGACAAAGCTGTGTGATGTGCCCTATAAAGAATATATATATAACTATGATGCAAGATATATGTGCAATAAAGACACATAAATAAGGTGATGTGAGAGTTCCTGGAAGGAAGAGTTTATGTCCAACTAGGGGTATCAGGGAAGGACAGGGCAGAGGGAATATATAAAGTCAGTCCAAAGAACAGGTAGAAAATAAATTGAATTTTTTTCTTCGATTAATGCTTGTGAGGTAACTCTTGAAAATATGGTAAATAACAACTAATTTAGTTTCATATGGAAAACTGCTAGATAAAATATATTATAATCCTCTCCAGAGTAGAGTACTGAATGGTGGCATAAATTATGAAGAAAATGAAAAAGTGTGAGGGCAAGGACTTTTAATGTTTACATAGAATGAAGTAATCCACAGTATCCAAGACGCTCACTGTGGCAACTAACAAAAAATGAATCAGGTAATTTTTTAAAATATTTTGTGAGGCATCAGAGAACACTAAAAGCAATTAAGACTAAATGAACTAAAGTTCCAAAGAGGGGAACAGTGTTCTAAAGTGAGCTGATGATGACCAGTAAATTTTTTCCCTGGGACATTTTCAAGTCCTGGACACAGGTTGATCAACCTTGGCCCAGGCAGAGAATCCGCTGTGGGAAAGAGAAACAAGCAAGCTTTTAGCTGTCATACAGAACTGAAGTGACAAAATGAAAACTTTTATCACTAACGCACAACCCTAACCCTAAACGCACAACCAGTTTTCCTTGACAGGAAATGTTTGGAGTTCAGGAGAATAGGGAACTAGGCCAAAAACTTCTAGAAGACAGGAAAAAGTTTCCACAATCTCACGGTGCTTAGGAATTAAAGATTTGCCAGGTAAAGAGAACTGTCTAAAATATATGACTCCTCATTCCCTTAAGACATTTGTGAATTTTAAAGGTATACGAGTCAAGAAGATTAAAAAATAAAGCCGAAAGCCACTAGAAGAAAGAACTGAATCTTCATCAGACTTCAGACTGAGGATACGAAGACCAGACTCTCAGCCAAGAGTTTGGGAGACACTGCCCTAGGAACAGGAACTAAGGGTAGACTAAGAAATCCTGAAGTGGAGGGTGCCTGGTGGCTCAGTTGTTTGAGCATCCAGCTTCAGCTCAGGTCATGATCTCCTGGTTCGTGAGTTCAAATCCCACAATGGGCTCTGTGTTGACAGCTCAGAGCCTGGAGCCTGCTTCAGATTCTGTGTCTTCCTCTCTCTGCCCCAATCTCTCTCTCTCTCTCTCTCTCTCAAAAATCAGTACACATTAAAAAAAAAATCCTGAAATGAGCCCCAGCCAACCTCAATTCCTGAATGAATTGAGACAATCACCTCCTCACTTTGTCTGCACAAAATAGTTCAGAGGAAACTTTTCCTAATGGAAAATAAAGTTATATGGAGCCACTACAGTTCTTTTATACAAAAAAGCAATATTAAGTCAAAAATTACTATACAGGAGAAAAAGTACAAGACCATATAATCTATAATCAATAGAACAAAAAAGACAAAAAGAGAATACAAATAAATGCACTATTGATCCAGATTTTTGAGTTACCAAACTAATAACTTTGATCAATATATTAAAGAATGTGTAGGAAAATGTAGACAATATAAATGAAAGGATGGAAAATTCACCAAAATATTAGAATCTGTATTTTAAAAGAATCAAATAGCTAGTCTAAAACTAAAAAGAAAAAAAGATACAGTATCTTAAATTAACCCAATGAATGGAGTTAATTAGATAATTTTCTAATTAGCAAATTAGATTTGGCAGAATACAAGATTGGTAAACTGAAAGATTAATAGAAAATATACAAATGGGGGTGCCTGGATGGCTCAATCAGTTGAGCATCTGACTCTTGATTTCGGCTCAGGTCATGATCTCACAGTTTGTGAGTTCGAGCCCTGCATCAGGCTCTGCACTGACAGTAGAGAACCTGCTTGAGATTCTCTCTCTCCCTCGCTTTCTGCCACTCCTCCACTCTCTCTCTCTCTCAAAATAAATAAATAAACTTAAAAAAAAGAAAATATCCAAATGAAGCACAGAGAGAAGAAAGAAAAAAAGAATAGAAAAAAGTTTATATACGGGTAATATACATATGTATTGATAAATATGCAGGTAACTATAAATGAATGTTGACCATACAAAAAAAATTGTGAATTCTTAGGAAATTTAGAATATATAGATAACTAAATTGTAAAATAAGAATAATTTGAAAGACAAAAAGGAATGGTAAATACAGTTCAAATGTTCTAAGTTTCTAGCAGTATTAGGGAAGAGATAAAAGTAATCATTTATAATAAGTCAAGGAGACATGTGGTCTCTCTGGGTTAACCATCAAAAGAATAAGAAAAAATGTAAAATAACAAATGAATAGGCAAAAAATGGTATAGTGAAAATATTTAATTCAAGAAAAAGCAAGAAAGGAGAGAAAAGTGGATAGAAAACAAGAAATAAAAAGTAAATAGTAAGATGGGAGATAAAAAATGAAATATATCAGTAATCTCATTAAAGGTAAATGGACTAAATTTACTCTAAGTAAAAGAATATGACTGTCATAACGCTTACAAGAGATAAAATTTAAATGTAAGAATATACCAAAAGAAAGCTGGTATAGCTGTAATACCACTAGGTATAATATAAACATAAGCAGAATTTTAAAAGTTCATCAAAATGGGTAAGCCTAGCACCTCTGGGTTAGTGATATTTGCCATATTAGATAAATGGTTTTACATAGTATTAATTAATTGTAACTAATCAGTGTTTTAAGAAACAATTTGTGTACAAAAATTATTTAACATGAAAGAAAAAAGGAAAGAAAGAGACAGGAAAAAAGATAGATGATAGATAAATAGGGAGAGAGAGAAAGAGATCCTAAATATTTATTATAAGCTGTCTCAGAATTTATATCTGCAACTTAAATTTCTAACATGATATTTAGATCTTTAGACCATCCCCACAGCATTGTTTTTTTTAAACATGGTTCCTAGTCTCCAGACGGTCTGCACTGCCTGTTCCCCAATATCTACCCACATACAAACACAGCCCTCTCAGTAATGTTTAGGAAAAAAAGGTACCATGTGCCCCCCAAAATCCCAAAACTGAGTGTAGAGGTGGCGGGCATAAAGTAATGATGGAGACAGGATGACATTTCCTGAGAATAAAAAGAATCTTGTTCTGTACAAAGGAAATATATAAGGAAGCATTATTCATCCCAAAACAAAAACAAAAACAAACAAACAAACAAAAGTCCTGTTTGGGGGTAAAAAGTCAAGGAATGTGTCTGGTATATATTACTTCGAATATCAGTTAGACTCTCAGATTCAGGTTTGACTCTAAAATGCCACGAGAAGCAGATCAAATGAATTGTGTGAGAAGTGAGTAGTTAATGGGAGAGGCAGATAGTGTTAATAAATTCCAAAGGGCTTGTTCCATCAAGAAAGATTCCTTTAATCCGCAGAAGCCGAACTCATAGGACCTCATAAGACACATTCTGTTAGTGTCAGTGTTCCACACCAATTACAGATTTCTGAAGGGCCATCAGAGCAAATCTATGCCCTTAATATGTAAGCCGGCACTGCTGTAACTAAGATTGCAATTGGACTGGGACAAATCTCTATGATCTTGATATATGAAAATCCAAATAGATGGTTTCCACAGAAATGAATAAAAACATTTCCAAATTACTTATTCAGAATTAATCCACTGCAGCTCTGCAAAGCAAATACATTTGATGAAGCTCAGTAAAGCAGCCAATGAAAAATAAACTAAAATCACCCAATAAGGTAGGGTTGTTCGCTGACAGAAAATCCATGCAGTTAAAATATGAATTTAGACAAAGTGTTATCTTTTAATTTCAAGTGTATAAATCCATCGAGTTAATAATTGGAGACATCTTAAAGATGACTGGATGCAGTTTTAACTAGATGAAAAGAGTCAAGACTGTAGCCATTGACCGTCCTATCCAGATCTAGATTCTGTTGTTGCCTAACTAGGTTGACTTGGGCCAGTTGAATTCTTCTCTCTTAGTCTTAGTTTTATTACCTGCAAAATGGGAGTAATAACATTATTTTTACAGTGATGAAGTATTGTATTCAGGACCGGCATTAGTAAGAGATAGAGATAAATTTAGGAGTCACATAACTGGGCTCAGAGCCTCAAATCAATCCTTTTCTATTACTACTCTGTTTCCATTTAGACATGTAAACTGAGCTAGAAACCTACGAAATTATCCCAGGAATCTAGACTAAAGTGATTTTTCTTCAAACGTTCTGTTGATTCAAATCTACCTCCTCTCCCACCCCCCCCAAAAAAGTTTGAGTTTCAGATATCTGGCATTAAATCAAATCTTCTATAATTCGAACCCATGGGATATGTAGCGGGATATTAAATGGATTTTTTTCTGGTGTTTCAAATGAAAATTTCGGCTAAATCCTCAAAACTGAAGACAGTGGGTATTTAGTACAAATACGTGTTAGTTTAGGTTCTCTAAGAAGAAAACACCAAGACAGGTGTAGACATGAAAGAGATGTATTGAGGTAAATGCCTATTAGGGAAAAGGGGAGAGCACCAATGAAGACAGGACTTGAGACTACAGTTCAGATCTAACTCCCGTGAAGGAGCGAGGGAAGAAAGGAGGGCTGGGCAGGAAGATCCTCGGCCACAGCAAAGGTCTAAGGTTTGAGGAAGGCCAACGGGAAGTTCTGGAGCCAAAAATTACTGTAGAAAAGTTCTCCGCCTCATAGGAACAAGGCTATATGAGCATCCCTGACACACTTGGTCATTGGCTGGAAGCAATCTGTGGGAAGTGTGGCTCTGGCATAAACTCAGTGATAGATTCAGAGCGCAGCAGCTGGGCCTGTCAGTCAAGTATGCTCCCTACAGGGGAGGATCTGAGTGGCTCATTTTTATGGCCGCTGCACCACATTTTCTATATGTGCGTGTCATATCCCCAGAGGACTTACTCAGAAGGAGGCTTACTGATCCAGTGACTATAACCTTCAAGCACTTCTGAAAGCAAGGACTATAAATTAATTAGAGGGAGATCTTCAAAGGGAATTTGTAGGCAAGAGAGTGCTGAGGCATTTCATCTCCCCTCGGACATTCATGGAAATTGGAATCATCTGATTGAGTAGAAGCTGAGATCCCTACCTCCTACCCCAAGCTATCGTGCCTGCTGTAAAACACTGCTTCCAGAGCAGAAAGCAAGAACATCCTTGGGAGAACCTAATGCATGTCACCATTGAGATAGGGACCACAGAGAGCAACGATACCTTCCCTCAACCTGGGGAAGCCTGAAGGTAGGATTCTGGTTGAAGAACCATGACATATATGTTTTAGACACACCTTCCTCACATCAGATCGCTCTACTGAGAGACACCTTTAATACAGCCTCACAAAGGGCAAAGGAAATGCAATCGCACTGTTCATTGCCTTACCCCTTATTTGTGAATTGAAGTAGATTATTTCACTCTCCTGAGCCTCAATTTCCTCATCTACAGATGAGAATAGCAATTTCTACTCCAAAAGTTTGTTGTCAAAATTAAATGAGGTGATGTATTTAATAGCCTGAGAAACCTCAACAAATAGTAACTCTATTCCCAAGTAAAGAAGTAAATTTAGCGCTCTGTAATCCTGACCTATTGTACAGTTTAAGAAAACACAGATTTTGTCATTTAAATAGCACCTTTTGGGATGCCAGGGTGACTCAGTCAGTTAAGCACCCAACTGTTGGTTTTGGCTCAGGTCATGATCTCATGGTTCGTGAGTTCGAGCCCTGCGTCTGGCTCTGTGCCAGCAGCACAGAGCCTACTTGGGATTCTCTCTCTCTCTCCCTCTCTCTCTGCCCCTCCCCTGCTCGCACTCTTTCTGTCTCTCTCAAAATAAATAAATAAACTTTAAATAAATAAATAAATAGCACCTTTAAAGAACGTGCTGCCCTAAAAGGAATTTATGAAGACCTGGGGACTCAGTGGTATTAAAGAGAGCTAATGAACTTTCTTAAGTACTCTTATTATTTGAGGACAATATTTTAATAAGTCCCAGTGTTTTATATTTAATGGCTGTAAATTACTTTAGAGATTGCTTGGACTTGATGATGTGACAGGGTGACCAAGTGTCCCAATTTCCCTGGGATCTTTACAGTTTTACCACCGCAAGTGCATAAGCAAACCAAGACACTGGGTCAGCTCCTGGAACATTGCCTAGAATATTTTAGGTGTTCAACAAAAGTTAGCCTTTGTGTTGTCTCTGTTCATTGAAATTTGATGTTTACAGCATCATAATGCATAATAACCCAGTACTGGAAACAGCCAAAATGTCTCACAGGAGGTAATGTTAAATAAACTGTGGTACATCCATGCCTTGGAATCAACAAAGAGGAATGAACTATTGGTACATGTGACAGCCTGCATAAATCTCCACTGAATTGGGCTGAGTGAAAGAAGTTGTCTCAAAAGGTTAGGTACTATGTGAATCTATTTATAGAACACTTTTTAAATGGCAAAATTAAAGACTAGAGAACAGAGGAGTGGTTGTCAGGGGTTAAGGAGAAGGTGGGAGAAGGAGGAGAGAGGGCAACATAACATGAGGGAGCCTTGTGGTGATGAAATATTCTGTACCTCGACTATATCATTGTCAGTATCCTGGCCGTGATATTTTACTTTCACAAGATGTTACCATTGCTGGGAAACTGGGTAAAGGATACCCAGGATACTTTACCCAGGATCTCTCTGCATTATTTCTTACAACTCCGTGTAAGTCTACAATTACCTCACCATAAAACATTTCACTGACAAAAATCTGATAGTGTAAGAAAACCAGGGTGTGAAGTTTGCCTGGAGTTGATTAGAGTTCTTTTCTTACCATTCGATAGAATAAAAGTGGAAAGAAAGTTTAGGATGAGTTGTTGAAAAAGTCAGTTAAAGCTTTAAAAAAAAAAAAGGATAACACAAAACTATCTTAAAGATTTTATCCTAACTCAAATACACACCTACATTTATTTGATAATCTGCTGTCATGACATCACAGTCTGTTCTTTGAGTATCAGGACCTGGCAGAGCTCCGTGTGGCAGCAGGCACTTACAATGTGCTCTCTACCATCACCAGGTCACTTCATTAAAGCAAAAAAAAAAAAAAAAAAAGCTTAAAGAATTTGGGACATGATGGGGCACCTGAGTGGCTCAGTCAGTTGAGCGTCTCACTTTGGCTCAGGTCATGATCTCACACTTCATGGGTTCAAGCTCCGCGTGGGGCTCTGTGCTGACAGCTCAGAGCCTGGAGCCTGCTTCAGATTCTGGGTCTCCCTCTCTTTCCACCCCTTCCCTGCTCACACTCTGTCTCTCTCTCTCTTTCTCAAAAATAAATAAACATTAAAAAACATTTTTTTAAAGAATTTCAGACACGATCCAAGTACTTCACTGCTAGGCTTTCAGTTTTGTGTTGTGTTTTGTTTTTTCTTCTTTTTAAAGTGTTTTCTAGTTATGCCCCACAGAGGTCTAATTCAATAGCACTTTGAAAGCAACTCTTTGGATCTCTCCAAAGAGAGACCATACTAGCAATCCCTCCACCAGGACAGTTACTTTTAATACATGGTACAAATCCTTCACTGCATACCTAATTCCAGTATATTTTTAACTGAGGTGAGTTTTTAGATGTGCTTATTTATATTTTTTCTAGTGCTTGCTTCGGCAGCATATATACTATATTTTTTTCTATACGATACATGCTACTTTTCTAATGAAAATAAGTTGTTGAAAATAAGTTAGTGTTCCTATAATAAAAAATCAGTTAAACAAGTACATATTTTATAATTTTAAAAAAGTTATCAGTGTTCCCATAGTCCTCCTCAGTACCCTTCCAACCACCACAAAAAGAGGAAATTTCTGTTTGAGGCAATGTTTTTATCCCCTTTGTTTTCCCATTGCACTCAATACAATCCTGGACCACCTCTCTCCAATTTCAGGTGGTAATTGTGCTCAGGAAATATAATCTGATTTTCACGTCGGTGAAAATGATGTATAACTAGAATGGGAAACATGCTACACAGGTTTTACAAAATAAGTACACTTTTATAGTACATTCTAAATCCAAATGTAAGCTGTCTGAGAGAATTCTTGCTCTGTTATCTTGATGCATATTAAACTGATAGAAAGAAACCATTAATGAAGCAACTAATCTGCAAAGGCGAAAACATATAAGTTATTCTCATTTGGGGACTTAACCCAATAGTTGAAAAATTGATGTTAATCCTACCTAATAGTAAGTGGGTTGCCCATGTTTTGAAAGTAGTGTTTATGATCACCTGGGACCTTCTGTCCTTCCTTGCCTGATTCAATTATGCCCCTACACAGAGGCCTTGTAACAAAATACTGTGTGTGTGTGTGTGTGTGTGTGTGTGTGTGTATCCTGTGTGTGTGTGAACATGTGTATACCCTGAAGTAATGGAATATGTGCATGTGTATACAAAAGATTGTTGTTTGTGTGTGGGTGCATACCTGCACCTGTGGAGAAGCCTAAAGCTTTTAATTATATTCCAAACCAAGTAGACATTATAGACCACATGATGTACTGGAAAGAACACTGGAGGGGAATTTTGGAGACCATCCACAAGCCCCATCTTTGACAACCCAACTTCTACACTTGACTTTGACTTCCTGCTTTAAGCGTCAATGGCTGTACTAGCAAACTACCTGAAGAAAGTGATTTCTCAGAGGACACTGAGCAGGAAAGAGAAATCAGCTGAAAGAGAAAAAGTGTACTCAGGATGAACCCAAGGGAAAGCTGAAAGGTTTAGAATTTAATTTTTCTGGTAATGGTGTAATTCTGCTCTCAAGCGAATCACTCTTTATTCCATTTTATTTTGTACATACTATCTTGAAGGAACAATTTTTAATTTCTAATTTTCTTACCATGTAATGTAGACCTTTGTGTACAGCAGTAAGATATGCTTACATAAACTAGTCTGTTGCTAAATTATTTTGCTGGGGTATGTTTTATCATTCCCATTTTTAAAATATATCTCTTTGTTCAGAGCCCCCAACAAGCTGCTATGTCAAAGGGTGGGAAAGGGTGCTCAGAAAGCATGCTTCTTTCTGCCAAAGAGAAGTTTAAAACTTCTCATCCTATTTCCCCCAAGAAACTAAGAGGTAGGAAGAGCATGAAAGTGAATGTCAGGCAGAGCTGCATTGGGAAGAAAAAGGAAGGGGAAAGAGCAGGACAGAAATAAGAAGGAGGACTAATGCAATAAAGAGACAGAACCTGGAAGAAGAAAGTGTAAACAGAATCAGGACAAAGACCATTCTTTTGGTCATCATGACTATGAGATAAAACCAATTTCTTCCCCATTTGGGTAATCTCAACATTAACTTCTACGGTTTTGTGCAGAGCATAGCATTGTGCTTACTCATTGACAAGTGCAAGAAAGAAAAAGAGAGGGAGGGAGGGAGAAGGAAGGAAGGAAGGAAGGAAGGAAGGAAGGAAGGAAGGAAGGAAATAAGGAAGGAAGGGAGGGAGGGAGGGAGGGAGGGAGGGAGGAAAGAAAGAAGGGAGGGAGGGGGGGAGGGAGGAAAGAAAGACTTGTTGAATGACCCATCTTTTCTGTGTTTGGTGGGAGGGGAGCTCTTCTACAGGAAAAATCTTAACAATCTCCTACCCTCCTTCTCTGGGTCTCCAAATAAAAACACCCCAGAAAAGACTCTGCTCCTCTTACTCTTTGTAAATTACATAATAAACAGAATCTCATTGGAAATTTTGGCTCTTGTTGTGGGTCAGCCTTTCATCTTAGTCATCCAGTCTACTGATGATATAGTGGAACCTGAATTTTTATTAATCTGTTTTTACTTAGCATGTGAATTACTCACAGAAACAAAACAGACAGTAGATTATAAGCAATAAACTGGTCCAAATCTGTGAGTTTTGGTCCAACTTCCTTACCATCCAAAAGGGTCTAACATTGAAATTCCAGCTACAGTGAATGTATTAATGCATATTGTAATTAATGCAAACCTTGAGATTTAGCAATTTAGTGGAAATAAGCCCTTTAAAAAGAAAAATAGTGGGGTGCCTGTCTGACTCAGTTGGTAGAACATGTGACTTGATCTCAGGATCATGAGTTTGAGCCCCATATTGGGCATGCAGCCTACTTAAAAGAGAGATGGGGCACCTGGGTGGCTCAGTTGGTTGAGAGTCCAACTCTTGATTTCAGCTCAGGTCATGATCCCAGGGTTGTGAGATCAAGCCCTGCATGGAGGCTTAAGATTCTCTCCCTACCTCTCCCTCTCCTTCTGCCCCTGTCACCGCTCAGTCTCTCTCTCTCTCTCTCTAAAATAAAAAGAAAGAAAGAAAAGAAAAATAGTTCCAGAAGAATATATAATTTTAACTCACACCTATAATTAAAAAAAAATTCCTAATAAATATACAAATGTCATGTTACCTGAAAATCAAATTTACTTTAATTAGGGACAACAGGAAAACTGTAGACTGTATTTTGCCAGTAAAAAGAAATAAAAAGCATTGGAGCATTGACGGTAATACGGTACTGGGTATGTCTTACAGAATATTACCCATATAGGATTTTAATAGAGGCATTTCTTATATTTTGAATTCAGCTCTCATCTGAAATTCATAAGATTCATAAATAATAATGTTATTTTAAAAAGTCATTTTATTTCAGCAAAAAGGTAGATGCCATGAAGAGTCCATAGACAACACTTTATGGTAAAAATAAGTCAAAAGTTACAAAAAGACCCAAATCTAAAAACAAAAAAGTTTTCAACTGAAATAAAAGCAAACAGAACAGACAGTGTTATGTCGCAGTCATAAGCACCCCCCTCCCCAAATTTTAGTGGCTTAACAGAACAGAAATTTATTTGTCACTCAAAACTTGCTGAATGTGACCCTCAGGAATCTCTCTCAGACACTGAGTGAGGAAACTCAGTGAAACAATCCACTAATCCGGGCTGGCCAAAGCTCCACCTTCCTACATTCGTACCTTCTGGAACACATGATCTTCCAGTCCGGTGGAACAACGCAGAGTGTGGAGATTAGCGCGCTAACATTTATGCGCCTCCACCCAATTCACTTCTGCTCACATGTCATTGGCCAAAGCAAATTCCACGGCTGTGTCTTTGGGGACAAGGGAAATTTAATCTTCTATGTGACTGGAGAGGGCACCAGATATATTGGTGAACATGAACAATATCAACCACAAATAGTAAAATCAGGTTATGGAGTGGAGGGATTTCATTTTTCTGATTACATCTAGGCCAGCTCTCCTGCCAGGGATTACTTCATACATAACCTGACGAATAGCACTAGAGTGTGGAGGCATGGAAATCGGCTGCCTCTTCTTACCATTGTGATGTGTCACCTGCATGCCCTCCTCTCACACTGCAGCTCACCCCTCCTCATTTAAGAAATGCACCTTCTCCTCGAAACCTAAAATAATCCTCCTAGACCAGGTTAGATACCCCTCTTGTGTATCTTGCTATTTCATAGCATATCAAATTACTCCTATCTATCAGAGTGTTCACATAAAGATAAAATGTTTGGCACATGTAAATGCATGTAATATACTCTTGACACCCGATAAGTGCTCAAAACACATCATCATCATAGCACCTAACTCTTCACATCTGTTAATTTAGCAATCTCTTTACAAGACTGAGATCCCATCCTCTTGCCCCATTCTTGCTTAAGGACACAGGACGCAACCTACTCAGGTCACTCTGCTGCCACCCAGCTCCTACCAGCCTTGACCACCGGCCTTGACCAGTGACCTGGACTTGAGTGCGTCATAGCCTCTGCTTCCTAGTGGTTCCAGGTACCCACTCCTTCACTGACTTCAAAATTTCTAGACAGTGACTTTCTACCATGGTTGTGCTTAAAGTGTTACAATATACATAAGTACTACGACTTCCTGTAACACACATACACATTAGTACAACGTTCTATTTGCAGTGCATATCGATACCAGGACATTACAACAGATATGTTCAAATGTTCAAAAATGGTGGCTGTCAACATCCATGTACTATACTAACGTACTTTCTCCTCTCTCTTACTCCAGATAATCTTTTCTCCTACCTCTTGTTCCAGGTAATCTTATCTCCAACATCCCACGTAACTGTCACACAGTGTGGATGGTTCCATTTCAAAGTGTATTGGTCCAACAGCTTTGCACATTTATTTCCCAATAATTTCACAAAGCACATTCACTTATTCAGACAACTGAAATGATTCCATCATTAGGAATAATAATTTAGATTTATATAACAGATCATATACATATGCTCTCCTATACATATATGATCTCATTTGATCAGCAATATAGCATTTTAAAGGTCCTCTTTTAAAACCTACGTGATGGGGCGCCTGGGTGGCGCAGTCGGTTAAGCGTCCGACTTCAGCCAGGTCACGATCTCACGGTCCGTGAGTTCGAGCCCCGCGTCGGGCTCTGGGCTGATGGCTCAGAGCCTGGAGCCTGTTTCCGATTCTGTGCCTCCCTCTCTCTGCCCCTCCCCCGTTCATGCTCTCTCTCTGTCCCAAAAATAAATAAACGTGGAAAAAAAAAATAAAAAAAAAAATAAAACCTACGTGAAGGAGTGCCTGGGTGGCTCAGTTGGTTGAGCGTCTGACTTTGGTACAAGTCATGATCTCACAGTCTGTGAGTTTGAGCCCTGCAGAGCCCACTTCAGATCCTTTCTCCCCCCCTCCTCTCTCTCTGCCGCTCTCTAACCCTCTCTTTCAAAAATAAATACACATGTAAAAAAATATAAATAACTAACTAAATAAATAAATAAAATCCATATTAAAATCAGTGCATCGCATGATAAATAACCAGCACCAATTATAGTTTGATCCTAGAGTAACATAAATTAGTACATTGTTATTATGTACACTTGTATATGCCTTATTAACATTCCTTCTGAAAACAGGTTGCATTGAAATACTGTATACATCTGGTTTTCCCAAGAATAACTCCTGGCTTCTCTGGGTGTCACAGTGTCTTCTCCCTGTAGGGTAAAAACTCTGATCTCATCAGTGTCAGCCATGAATAATTTTACAACCTCCCCAGTAGGTTATGTGCTTTGGAATTTTTCATTGGCCTGTGAAACATTTGTTATATTCTGAGAACTTATTAAGCATGGTATAAAACATGGAAAAGATATAGTCCCTATCCAGTACCCTCTTCATCTAAATAGCACAAGCAACCAAATAAAAATAGTGTGTCGAAAAGAGTGGTTTCAATTTCCTTCATTTCTTTTTAGGATTATGATGTCATTTTTCAAAGACCATGTCCGGGAGCTTCGGTCTAAGGAGAGCCTGTGGTCATATGAGATTAGAGGCTGGTTCACCAAAGAAATGAGTTTTGAACAAGACCCACTGAAGCAGAATTTGAGCCATACATCAGAAGAAACGCTGAAATGGAGCTTAGCATAAAAGAACTGAAACACCAGCTTTTTTTTTCCTTTTGCAGAAGCATCTACTAGATAAAATTCTGAATTTGGAGTATAGAAATATTTGAATGCCTGGTCCTTGTTCTTAGCAATGACGAAGTCCGTGACCTTAGGCAAATGATTTTACCTCTTTCTACTTGTTTCCCCAGGTGTGGAAAGGGGATAAATTTTTGATACTGTGCTGATTCCAGAGATGACAGAAGTGCATAGAATATATACACAATGAGCATTTTGAGACCTTGTTTGTAGGGGCCTGAGCACTTTGGTTGCTGACGCTGGTTTCTCTCCTCCCATTGACAAGGTGCAGATCAACAGAGCAGCCAGCATTCTGCACTGGTCCAATCTCGAACTTGTATGCAGCACCCAGAGGACATCAATTCTCCCTTTGCTTCTAACCTAGCACAGGGGGAGGACTAACATCCCTGCAGTTATTGAGCTGTACCTCCCCAGGAGAAGCTGGGGTCTCTGGACACCAGCAGATAGGGTGTAGCCAGGGGAGCCCTGCCCGGTCTGGGACCATATGTACAAGATGGCCATGTGCTGAGGGACTCGGCCATTTGTCCCTGCTCCCAATTATGTTAACTAGCATTCACACAGGGCTTAATCATTTATAAACACTGTTTTATTCCCCTGGGCTATCACATGAACCTCAAGCACTATCATCTAAGAACTGCATAGCACTGGGGGACCGGAGTCTAGAGACAGGCATTCCTAGGTTAGAATTCCAACTTAACCATTTGCCAACTGTGTGACCTTGTGCAGAGTACTCCACATCTCTAAACCCCAAATCTCTGTCTACAGTATAAGGGTCACAAAAGGGGATCTAATAGGGCACTGTGAGTATTAAGTTTGAATTTAAGTAAGGCATTTAGTGTAGTGCCTCATTCACTGTAAGTACTCCATAAATGCTGGCTAAGTTTGTTTGTTGCTATTAAAACAACTTTTAGAGCAGTTTTAGATTCACAGGAAAATTCAGGGGAAGGCACATAGATTTTCCATATATCCCTTGCCCCCACCACACTGACCCGCCACACACAGGGTCTCCCTCATGATCAACACTCCTCATCAAAGTGGTACATTTGTTACAATTGATGAACCCACAAGGACATCTCATAATCACTCAAAGTCCACGGTTTACATTATGGCTCCCTCTTAGTGTTTGCAAAGTCTATGGATTTGGATGAATGGCATGTACCCATCATGGATCATACATAGTATTTTAACTGCCCTAAAAATCCTCTGTGCTTCATCCATTCATCCCTTGCCTCCACCCCAACCCTAATAATCATGGATATTTTTACCGCCTCCATAGTTTTGCCTTTTCCAGGATATCATGTAGTTGGAATCACACAGTAGGTAGCCTTTTCAGACTGGCTTCTTTCAGTTATTAATGTACGTTTCTTCCATATTTTTTCATGGATTGAGGGCCCATTTCTTTTTGGTGTTGAATAATATACTATTGCCTGGCTGTGCCACCTGGCTATATTTTTAATGCACATGTCAAACAGACACAGAGAGGTAATAATATGCCCAACCCTATATGGCCAATAAGTAACTAGTCAGGACATTAACTCGTGATTCCCTCATCAGCACTCCTGTAGTCCAGCCTGGATGAGCCCATGTAGCTGGCTAACACACTAAGACATGAAAAACACAGCCTCACTTCCAGGGAATTGTCAGTAGACTGGACATTTTTGTTGTTGGGGAGAAATTCTTATTCCCCTTGCATAGAGAGACAACCACTACTGGGTAGAACACAGAGGGCACTCACAGAGGCACCCATTCTTTCTCTCAGTCTGCTGGAGCAGGGCTGCTCAGACTCATACAGTGATATAATTGGCCTGCATTTCTAACAAAACTCTGCCTTTCTAACAAAATTTCAGATGGTGTCATGCTGCTGGTCCATTGACCAGACTTTGAAAAGGAAGAGACCAGCCTATCAGACTCTCTTAGAAAATGTCAATTATTTGGGCCGCCTGGGTGGCTCAGTCGGTTGAGCATCCGACTTCGGCTCAGGTCGTGATCTCACGGTCCGTGAGTTCGAGCCCCGCGTTGGGCTCTGTGCTGACAGCTCAGAGCCTGGAGCCTGCTTCGGATTCTGTGTCTCCCTCTCTCTCTGGCCCTCCCCCGTTCATGCTCTGTCTCTCTCTGTCTCAAAAATAAATAAAAAAAAATCAAAAAAAAAAAAAAAAGAAAGAAAATGTCAATGATTCAATAATTCACCCAACAATTCTTTATGAGTGATTATTATTTGCTAAATACTAGAAATCCAATGAAGAGAGAGCAAAAACCACTGCAATCCTTGATATCTTGGACATTCTATAGAAGAGGACAATTAAACAAATAAAACAGCAACAAACACTGCACATGAGAAAATAAAAAAACAAGGCAGGCCAAAAAAAAAAAAAAAAAAAACAGAGACAGGAAATGAAATGAGGATGGTCTTTAGCCTGGTCAGAGAAGACCTCTCTAAGGAGAAAGGATAGAAAGCTAGCTGTGCAAAAGAGCAGAAGGGGAACACCCTGGGCTAAACCATTTGTAACATCCCTGAAATGGCAAGAGGAGAAGAACTCTGAATTTCATTTTAATGCATTCATTCTACGTGCTGGATGAAGAATGGACAGTAGGGGAACAAAAATCGCAGCAAGGAAGCTAGCCAGAGGCCACTGCAGGGGTTCAGGAAAGAAAGGATGGAGTTCCAAGCATTTGGTGTTGAAATAAAGCATAAAAGATGGCCTGGCAGAAGGAGAGAGTTGAGCAAGGGCAAACAACCCAGACTTTTCAATCTTTGTACCCAGAATCAAGTCGGCCTATCACAAAGACAACAAAGGCAGCACAGAGAGAGAAAGTATGCACAATACAGAAGGGCTGGTCCCATGGAGAGAAGGATACATACCACTTTGGCAGGAAGACTCTCCAGGTAGCAGCAATGATGCTGGAATGAGGGCAATGCCCCAGCTCTAAAGCTGCACTGTCCAGCATTGTAGCCACTAGCTACATGTGGCTATTTAAATTTAAATCAATGAACATGTAATAAGATTAAATTTCAGTTTCTCAGTCTTACTAGTCACCTTTCAAGTGTCCCACAGCACATGTGGCCTGTGACTACCATTTTTTTGAACAGTAGAGATTCACAGAACATTTCAGTCATCATAGAAAGTTCTAGTGGGCAGTGCTGCTGTAAATGGCTAAGATGTGAGTTAAAATAATGGAATGATGACAACTCATAAAATATTCCCTGAAGGAATTTGTTATTTTCTGGCATAAAGACTGCACTCAGGTAATGTGGCCTAGGGTATATTTGCTATGCAAGTAAACAAGAGAAAAATGTGTAGTGGGGCTTCCACGGAATGAAGATTGGAAGAGCAGGTGCCATATAAAGATAGGTGGGTAGGGAATTAAGTATGCTGTTATGAGAATCATTTCGTTGCCCAATCCAAGGGAACTAGGCTGGGCAGGAACTTAACTAAAGCCAAAAGGAAAACAAATGGATTTTGAGAACTGAGTGTGTTAAAGGGGTGTGAGATCTGGATGTTGGTCAGTAACGAATTCAGTCAGTGAATGGATTGGAGAAGGGAATGTGGAAAGTGAGTCCAGATAAGGAAATGTCATGGTCTGAGATCTTGAGGGAGAAATAATCTGAGTGATGTTGAAGTCCAGAAGTGAAGATAAAGATCATATTCAGGAATTGTAAAACCAGAATTCAGGAAGGGTCCTCAACATGGATTATTTTAACTTCTTATTATGAAAAATCTCAAGCTTACATAAAAGTAGAAATATGGTATAATGGATCCCAATATACCTTTAACCCAGCACCAACAGTTAGTAACTCATGAATTTTAACATCACCAAGACATTGGGAGGTCTTAGTGTAGAGACAGGAAAGTGGGAGCAGGTGGCCAAAACAAAAAAAAGGATGGGAAGCCTCCTCCCCATGGGCAACAGTGCAACTAAATACAAGAGGTGAAATTCAAAACAAGGATGGTGCTAACGCAGGAACAATGGGAATCAGCCAACACAACATCTGGCATGTAGTAGAGACTCGATAAATAAGAAGGCAGAGAGGAATAGACAGTAGAGGGCAAGGGATATCCTATTCCCATCTCCCTATGTCTGTGGGGGATTTTACCCAGCAGGAGACAGACACAGTGAAAGAACAAACACCACAGAGAAGACTTCCCGCTTTAGAAAATCTAGGTTGCAGTAACGGATACAGCCCCCATAGATTATAATAATCTGGCCAAGCCACATTAGATCCATAAAATGTTGAGCAAAAGCAACACAGCAGAGAAGTTTGCTCCCTGCTGGCATTTGAAAATAAAGCTCAGCTACAAAGATCAGTCTCCATTAATGGGACCCCGGCCGGCTCTTCATCACCCCATGCTCCGTCCTGATGAAGATCAGCACCGCCTCTACAATTCGTCCTCAATAAGCACAAAAACCCTTCATGAGCCAGTGAGTTACTCTTTCAGGTTGAGTGCAATGAACACAGCTACCAATGCACAGGCCTACGGTGCCTGAGAGACCTTCAAAGGTTTTCTGTATTTCTCTCAATGTAATAGAATTTGTGAGTGACACAAGTCCACAATCACATCGAAAGCCTCCTTCAAAGTTTGCCTCTTGGAGCATTCATACTCCTAAAAATCTAAACGCAACAAACAAAAGCATAGACGTTAGTATTCCTGTGTGCTTAAAGCAAGACTAGATTTGTCTTCCTTTTCCTAGAGGAAAACACACTACAGTCTCCAGACCCCACAGAAGTTCACTGCTTGGCTTTCTAAGACACTTTCCTGGTTCGGTTTCGGTCTATAAGTGTATCGAGCTGGTAGGGTGGGTACAACTAATACATGTGGTTTACATTAATGCTATTCATGATGTTTATCCTAACTCTGCGGGAAGCAGCTCACCATATGGTATTCATGTTTGTGTGTCGCTAAAATACATTCAGAGTCCCCATTTTAAAGAAGAATTCATCAATTGCAACGTAAATAAAACACATGCCTCTGCATTTGTTATTGCAAAGGCCATTTTCAATCAGAGTAGAAATACTGCAACAGTAAGCTCAGAATTAAACGTCAAAATCAAGCATGTACCCAAGGCTGCATCATGACTAGGGGATCAGCTGATACCTACAAAACAAAAGAGATGCTTAGGCAGGGGAATTTCAAGTGAGTGAGAGTTTGGTGGCTTCAAGGAGGAGAGCGAGTGATTCAGTGCAAAAAGGGTAAATTTCCTCAGCACCTTCCTCACTGAGGACATTGTGCTCATCTCAGGCGGGTACTAAGTGGTGCAGTAAAGCAGCAAATTAGAAGAATGTAAATTCTTTAGTAGGAATTGCACGCAGGGGAAAAATGCCTCCTAATGCTCATATTTGTTTTCATGTAAATAATGTACACTCTTCCTAAAATCAGACTGACACAGGTCTAAGTAAGATGTCAAAATCTCCGATAGATAATATGCTGGACTCCAAAATGGCAGAGAAGCAGTTATCTTCCTTCTTGGGGGCAATTCTTGCTGGCAAATGAGAGAGATCTACCCAACATTGAAATCCAGCAGTTTCGGTCTTTTGCTTCCTCTCTTCCTCTTGGTAGGCGTATGTGTTCTTGTTCTCATTCTCTCTCTTTCTCCCTATCTCTGATTTCTTATTACACTAAATTGTATGCTAATTGGTTGAGTGATCCCAGCTGATATCATTTCTATTTTAATTGGTGTAACTGCTATTGTTATTCCTCCCTCATCCCTCTGTTTGTCACCCTTGCACAGTTCTGGTGATGCCCAGAGCTCTCTCTGAGGTCAGTTGGAGCACCACTGTCCTGCAGAGACTGGCCCCTGGAGCCCAGTGGGTGAATCACAGTCCCTTAGGACTGGGAGACTTAGGACAGGGGCTCATCTCCCCATCCTTGAAATGTCTTTCATTGGCTTTCTATCAGCCTCACCTTCATTTTTCCATCCCTAACTGCTCATGACCCTTACAGACTGTATCTCAACATGTAGCACCTAACAGTACTGTGTCCTGTATTTTCCACTGCAGACATTATTCTCTCACAGGTTAACCTTATCACCTCCCAAGACAACTTCTCACGGATGCATGTTGCCGAGCATATGGCACTGTCTGCTGCCTTCTGCTCTTATCAGTCACTTAAGAAGGTCTAGCCCAGCTCTCAGGGAGCTCAAGACCTAGGGGCCAGGAAGAAGGAGTTAACAGAGGATCCACAACATACTGCTCAGAAGGCAGATAGCAGAGGATGTTAAGGTGTCCTAGGGGAACACCTGGCTTATTTGGAGAGCCCAGAGCTCCCTGTAACAATATCTCAGGATGAACAGTATGACTAGCAGTTAGCAGGAAAAGGACTGGGACAGAACCATCTCAGGCAGAGCACAAAGGTCAATGTCTATGGGGAGGTGAGGCATTCAAGGATAGCAGCAAAGATGGAGCAGAGAAACAAAGAGACAGCACAATGTACTTAGAGACATTCGAGGATGAAGCCTATGAGATTACCAACCTTCAACCAGAAATTTCTGACCTAAAAATACATCATTTTCATACAACAGTGAAATTTGTAATACTACCTTTCTTTCTATTTCCCAGGCATGTGACCTATGATTTACTTTAAAATACTTTCCCATAAACAGGGTTTATAAGGTAGTTTCCATCTAGCTCCAAGGATGGAGGCCTGAGAATACTCATTCTGGAGGCGGTCGGAATTTGAAAGACTGTAACGGACACCTCACCTTCTATGTGAGGCTCTAGGATGATCAGCTCCAGAGACTTTCTTTGTTAGGGTAATGGATGTGAGAAATGATTTCTCATTGGTGAAATGAGTGGTGATCAAGATGTGTGTATCGACCGAAATATTGTACAGGCATTCCCGCTCATGCGTGAACAGGGCGTAAGAATCCAACGAGCCCAACAGCCTATGCAATTAGGAGCGGTGCCCGAGGCTTGATTCGGAAATTGTCCTGGGTCCAGCTGCTGACTGAGAGGATTCGCCTTGTCTGAATCTGGCTGGAATGTTAGCTGAATCCTGCTGCTAAATTACTGCCTCTTTGCCTCTAGTGAACCATCCATGCAAGGAGCAGTTGCAACACTCAAAGGGACCTAGAGCTGGGACTTTATCAAGCTTATAGAACAGGTTATAGGACTCCTTTTGTGTCTCCTGGCTAAAAAATGTTTGTATATTCAGCAGAATTCGATCTAAGCCCCATCCTTAAAACCTGATGTCATGGTTGTCCTACTCTAAGACATCTATCACCCTCCCAACTTTCGGCTAATGGAGGCTGCCAATATCCTTCCCCAAAAGCTTAATGTGGATGATTATATTGGCGGAAGTCAGTTCACAACACCCCTCCAGCATCGTGCCAGCAGAGCAATAGACATGCAGTGGGTAGACAGTCGAATTGTTAATTAAATTAATGTTTTGACACAAAGTAAGATAAAGGATTATAGGTGCATACAGGTTAATAAGAGGAAGTTAGAGACTTTTGGGGAAAGGTACTTCTGTTCCCCCAAACAGTAGAGAGAACAGCCACTGTCTTCTCCAAGCAGTCTTTGGAGCCATAATGAGACTGAATCCCAGTCTTGATCAGGTTTGGCACAATAGAATTATACCCTGGCCTTCACATTTTCGTGAAAGCCTTTATTTCATGAAGAATATTTCGTTAATGTATCCTTGGGTACTCGTGATGAAAGACTTTCTGTAAAGAGGATGACAGTTCAGAGATGATCTCTACCAACCTCCTCAGTTAATAGAGAAACAGGGCCTTCATAATCTCACTCATAATCCATGAGAACCAGTGCTACAATCCAGGTTTTTTGACTCTTGGTAAGGTGTCCATTTCACCAGACAATGGCCCTCAAACTGGTGCGTGCATCACAATCCCCTGGATGGCTTATTAAAACACAGATTGCTGGATGTACCCCAGAATGCCTGATGCAATAGATCTGGGATAGGAACTGAGAATCTGCATCTCTCTCTAATAATTTTCCAGGTGATGCTAGCATTGCTGGTCCAAGAACCACAGTTTGAGAACCCCAGCACTACACCAGACTCCTGTCTTTTTCATCATCCCACACTCCCCTCTACTCCATCCAGCTATACCAGTTTCTGTACAGTCTGGGTCGGCTCCACTTACATGACCTCCATCTGCAACCTGAACCAAATGCACTCAAAGTAGCACCCCATCTTCTCACGCTACTCAGCGGGGGCCCCACATTCTCATCACAGGCTTAGCAAATGATCCACCTTCAGGGAACTACCAGGACATATTCCGTTTTCTTTTCTTTTTTGAAACATAGGATGTCTGAGAGGAAGTAATGCAAGTTGACCTTGGAAAAGTCTCTGGGGGCCAGATCACACTAAGTCTAGAGTATCAGGGTAAGGCATAGGGTGACCAACTCAGCCCAGTGTTAGCACTAAGAGTGCCACACCTCAGCTCTGGGCAAACCAGAATAGCTGTTCATCTTATACCCTACGGAGTTTGATTTGCAACTGTAAACAATAGAGTCCAGCTATTCCTTCACTGTATATGTGTTATCATGCTTCATTCTCAGCACTATGTCAGGCCCAAGGAGACCGAACAACATCCCACTCCGGATCCTCATGGTCTATTGAAGGAGAAAGAGAGGCAGACAACAAATTATCTCATTATATGCTATGCACTTTAATGGAAGGTGCTTCTGCGCCAGAGTTAGAGGAAAAGGGTTGTGCTTTAGGAGTATTAAGAATCCAATGCAGGGGAGGGAGACTGAGAGAAAGAGAAGCATGGGGTCAGTTTCCTGACAATGTTTTTTTTTATAATAGGGAACGCTAAAGATGCTCACAGGCAGAAGGATGGAGAATAAATGCAGAGAAAAGAGAATAGTTTGCAGTTGGGGAGGAGAGAATGAAGTGGATGTGGTAGAATCACCTAGAGAAGTTTTGGCTTTGTTTTAACCACACATCCCATGCTCCTTGCTGACCCTCTGTGTTGAGAGTGAGCTCCGTTGAGGACCACGGGTGCAACAGGAGAGACTGAAGCTGTAAGTGAGAGAGGGGAATATTTTAGAGAGATGGTCACAGGAGAAGCAAGAGGAGGAAGAATAAATGGCATACTTGGAGGGGTTAGCTTTGGGTAAGTGCAGGGCCTCCATATTCCTGGAGACCTGAGCAAGGAAGGGCCTTAATCCCTCCCCTCTCCACTTCAAAGCCCTTTAGCTCCAGGGGCCCACTGCTCTTTCTCTACAAAACCAGATACATCCCATTCCTGCAGAGTAAATCTTAGGAAATCATCTAACTTTCCTGAGTCGCAGTTTGCCTATTTATAAAATAGAGATAGTAATGCCTAGCTCAGTAAGACTTGTGCAAGTCAAGTGAGAGAAGGTAAGTCAGAATCTCAGAGACAATGTCTAATTTGCATTACCTTCTCATTAACTTCATTTCTTTCATTCGTGTCTTTCTCTCCTACTCCCATGCAAAATCCTATCTGTAGATCCTTCTTTCCCTTACCTGTAATGATACAATAGCTTTTGAGCTGAAAACCCCTCTCCAGAAAATGCTTATCAATTTCACATAGAATTTCAGGGGACCAACTGACCATTTGGAGCCTACCCATGGATTTTCCCAGGTTTAGAGCTGGAATCTATGAAGCAGGATCTATCACCCAATCCACTGGGGATTGGGAAAAAATGTAAAATTTGTACACATTTATGTTTTATTGTTATTTTTGCATTAGTATAATATATATAATGTTGGTATAATCGTTTATGCATATTTTAAGGTCAAGACACATATTTTGGGGTCATCTTCAAATTCATTGAAAGGCACCATAAAATTACAAACCTCTTCAGAGGAAATTCATATTTTAAGTAACTAGGGTTTAAATAATAAAGGAAAGTACTAGAATTTCAGAGTAACCAGTATATGATGAACACTGGCAGACAGGAGAGATTTTAGGCCTTCCTGGAGGTCTTTGTAGTACCCTTGAAATCACCCTCCCTGGGCTGCTGTCTGCTTTTTTACTGCCTAGGCAGAGCCCTGAGGGAAGGAAGAAGAGAAGGATTAGTATTATCCTAGCCCACAAAGACAAAGAGAAAGGAGTTATTGCTGCTCAACACTTAAGGCCTCCATGCCCTGCCATCATCCATTCCCCCTTAAACAAATGCTGGTTGTCATCGAAATGATGATTATTACTATGCAGGCCAGATCCTCTGATGAATCAAAGCTGATGAAACACTCCTCTCAAGTAAAGAGACTAAACTATTCCCAGGTGGCCTGATTTATTCCCCGGAAGTTGTGGTTTTCCAAGTGGAACCCTGATCGTTGAAAAGCATTCCCTCATCGCATGAGAATGGAAAGTTAACCCTGAAGAGTACACTTCTGTGGAACCCGAGCACAGGGATGGAACGAGGAGCCCACGCAGGTGACCAGAGAAGAACACAGCAGTTCCCCATGAGCATCTTAGAGCAACGTCCACAAACTTGAATGTGCCTAAGAATCTACTGGAGGGCATGTGAAAAGTTTCCTGGACCCCATCTGGAGAGATTTGGATGTCACAGGCAGGGCAGGGCCTATGAATGTGCATTTCTAACAAGCTTCCAGGAATTTCTGTGCTGCTGGCAGCGACCATCACCCTTTGAGTACCAGCAGACACTGTGGTCAGAGACCCCTGACCTATGCAATATTAATCTCCTCCCCACTTGTCTCTCTCTCCCTCAGTGCTCTCTGCTTCAGCTCCTTTACTCTGCTGGCTGCTAGAATGATCTTTTTTTTTTTTTTTTTTTAATGTTTATTTATTTTTGAGACAGAGAGAGACAGAGCATGAATGGGGGAGGGTCAGAGAGAGGGAGACACAGAATCTGAAATGGGCTCCAGGCTCTGAGCTGTCAGCACAGAGCCCGACGCGGGGCTCGAACTCACGGACCGCGAGATCATGACCTGAGCCGAAGTCGGCCGCCCAACCGACTGAGCCACCCAGGCGCCCCCAGAATGATCTTTTTAAAACCAGAGCATATCATTTCCTTATTCAAAATCACGTTGGCCTCAAACAGCAGAATCCAAATGGCTTAACATGGCACAAGAAACACATAGTATAGCAGGCCACATTGGTTTAGTTTGTTTTGGTTTTTTGTTTTGTCTTGTTTTGTTTTTAGCCCCCAGTTGCATCAATGCAGGCGAGTGCACACCTTCTCTCCAGGCCTTCATTTTCCACCTATCAGAGGAGACTTAAAGATGATCCGGGGCACGCCAGTCCTATCAGGAAGTCAATGAGTCGACACTGCCAACCACACTCTGTCTACTGGTTCACCTTTCACTAAGACGCCCTCCCACGGCACACGCTACTGTCTTCCTCTCACCAAAACTAGCATGCCCTTGGGGCACCTGGTGGTTTCAGGCGGCTAAGTGTCCAACTTCGGCTCAGGTCATGATCTCACAGACCCATGGGTTCAGGCCCTGCCTCGGGCTCTGTGGTGACAGCTCAGAGTCTGGAGCCTGCTTCAGATTCTATGTTGCCCCCTCTCTCTGTCCCTACCCAGCTCGCATTCTCTCTCTCTTTCTCTCTCTCTCTCAAAAATAAATATTGAAAAAAAATTTTAAAAAACCCAAAAACTAGTATGTCCTTGCTCCATGATTTCTCCTTTTCTCACTCGCTTTTGATAAAATGAAAGCATTTCCTTTCCCAAGAGGGTGCTAGAGCTATGGAGGGGAAAAGAAGGAAAAGTATTTATTAAGCATACCTTTAGCCTAGGTCATCCTAAGCAAAAATATTTGTTCCCCAGTGTTGCTTGTCAGTAGACAAGGAGGATTGGGAACACTTGATCACGTGGTCTTCCTTTCAAAGCTCGGCTTTTATTCTCCCTCTTTTTTTTTTTCCAGTCGGGAGACATCGGTAAGTCTCCATTTGTGGTCCCGTTAACCCCCCTACCTTGCAAGGAGTAGGAGAAACTGAAACCTAGCCCCACCTGTGGAGAACAAACATGACCTCAGGGTTGTCCACCAAATGCCTCCAGAAAAAATTCTAGCTAAAGACCTTTTGTTTGGGTAACCACCGAAACATCTAAGAGAAGGTGGGGGGCAAACTGTAAAATAAACAATTAAGTAGTTTGGATTCTCCTGAAGAAGTCTAAGAAATCCTTGCAAAGGTAACCTTCCCAAGAAGGTGTGGCCAACCCCTAAAATTCCCTTATCTGAGACCCAGCCCTGCCTCAGAACCCGCTTCTACCATTCTGGCCCCTCTACTGAAAATCCCAAAAGCACGATTTTCAAGAAAATCATTCAGTTTTTATGTTTTAGAGTTTTTATTTCAGATGAACATTGTGAATATATTTTCCTTAAAGAGTAAATTGATCTGATTAAATATCTTGGAAACCTAAGCTTATTGCAGCATTTATTTAAGTGATTATTAGATATGAAAACTATCCCCTCTCTATATATGTATATTAATGTATACAGGTATATAAATACAGGTACACATGCACACACAACACTCATGAAACTTAATTCACTTGCTATGTTAACAGCCTCACTGGTACTCTCTTATCTTTCAAGAATGGTATGGTTGGCTGCCTTTATGGCCTCATTTAGCATCTCAAAATGGGCACTTCTTTTTTGAGAAGGGTTACTGTATGACTCAGCCACTTAGTTAATCTGACTAATTAGCATTCTGTCACCCATTAACAACATTAAAAACAACAACTAGGGCTTTAAATACTTCCTGGATTTCCAAACAGACCTTCTCAGTGTCAAGGACATTTGTTGCTCCCTGACCTTGGTGACCTTTTGGCCCAGTTAATACCCCAAAAGAAGCTCTCCTACTATCCTTAATAGAGAAGGCATCATTTTAAATGGCCTCCTAAATTGTTAGCCTCCTAAATTGTACCACCTTTTCAGAAATACAATTCCAAATTAAAATTCTGCGTCAGGAGGAAAACATTAACCAAATTGCAACCGTTCTTAAGAGCCTCATTTAACTCAGGTGCATAAAGTTGAGAAGGCAAATTTACATAAAGCTTGTTTTGACTTTTGATGTTTCTTTTCTGGAGGTGGGCTTGGGGGAGAATTCACATATTCATAACTGTGAATGGGCTATAGCTAAAATTTAGATATAAAATTACAAAATTAAAATTCAGCATTTGCTCCAGGGCAGTGGGGAGAGAGAAAGAGAAAGCTAGCTAAATATTGAGGAAGCATAACCGTGCGTGGATCGCATACCATGCAAATTTATCAGGTTTTCCCTTACTCAAAGGGGGGAAACTTAAGCAGCAACTTCACTGAATAAAAGCAGATTCAAATTACCCAAGAATCATAGCGGTTTTTAGTATTCTTAAATCCTCATTTATTTTATACAGTAAAAATGAAAGACAAAAATGAGTCACTGTGTTGTCTCAGAAGAACGTTGACAAGAGAAAATAAATTCCTGTTGCCTAAGACCACCCAGTATGTGGTATTTTGTTATGACAGCACTAGTAAACGAATATACCTGGTTTCTGGACTCTAAACACATATCCAACTGCCACAGAAATAAAGTTAGCATTTTCCCCCTAGTCTATTCCTTCTCAATTCCCACTCTTGGTGAACTGTATCCAGTCACTTAAGCCAGAAGCATAGGATGCATTGGTTTGGGAAGTTCAGGATTGCAGCAACAGAAATCACAGAGGTCAAGTTTCATCATCTCTTAATTTCTTTGAACTTCAATGTCTTCATCCCTAAAAATGGGAAAAAAATCATAATATCTACCTGAAAAGACTTTTGCGAGGCTGCAATTCAAGAGTCCCCCAAGACCACATTCAGGTTCAAGAATTGGCTAAAACTCACAGAACTCAGAAAAGCCATTATACTAACAATTACAGTTTGTTACAGTGAAAGACACAGACTAAAATCAACAAAAGGAAAAGGTTCATAGGGCACAGTCCAGGAAAGACAGGCACAGAGCTTCCAGTTGTCCTCCCCCAGCAGAGTCATGCAGACAGCACTTAACTTCTCTCACTAGCAACACATGGCAACACGCATAGGGTATTGCCAACTGGAAAAGTTTTTGCGAGCCTTGGTGTCCAGAGTTTTTAATGGCCTTGGTCACAAAGACATGGCTGACCACCCATGTGGCTGATTTTTGTCAGCTGTCCGTCCAGAGTCAGGCTGATGCTGTGTGGCTCAAAGCCTCACCACAAATCACTCTGTTAGCATAGACTATCTGGCATGGCCCAAGGCCTTTCATTAAACAAAGATATTCTTTTTTTTTTAGTGTTTTATTTTTTATTTTTAAGAAGGGGGGGTCACGAGAAGGGAAGGGGAAGAGAGAGAGGGGGACAGAGGATCCAAAGCAGGTTCTGCACTGACAGCAGAAAAGCCTGATGCAGGACTCAAACTCATGAACCACGAGATCATGACCTGAGCCAGTCGGAAGCTTAACCGAGTGAGCCATCTAGGTTCTCCTAAACAAAGCTATTCTTATCAGGCCTATAGGTTTACTACCAGGAACTACTGTGGGCCAAATCTCTCATTGTAAAAATTAATGAGTTCGTGCATATAACATGTTTAGCACAATGCCCAACCATGCTAAGTGCTCAATAATGTTAGCTGTTAATAGTTTTATCTTATGTTCCTTTTTTTTTAATGTTTATTTTATTTTTGAGGCGGGGGGAGGGAGGGATGGAGAGAGAGGAGAGAGAGAATCCCAAGCAGGCTCCACACTGTCAGCACAGGGCCCTACTCGGGCCTCCAACTCACGAACTGTGAGATCATGACCCAGGCCAAAATCAAGAGTCGGACGCTTAAGCGACTGAGCCACCCAGGAGCCCCTCATCTTGTGTTCTTTCTTCTTTACTTCCCATGTTCAGTTAGTTCCCAAGTCCTGACAACACTACCTTCTTTCCTTTCTTTCTTTTTTTTTAACTTTCTTTTCTTTTAAAGATTTTTAAGTAATCACTACACCCCACTTGGGGCTCAAACTTACAACCCCAAGATTGAGAGTCACGTGCTCCACTGACTGATCCAGCCAGGCACACCCACCTTCTTTCTTTACTTAACTATCTTTTTTTTCACATCACTGCCTTTATACAGAGTGGAGGAAATATAATGAAATGATAGGAAAATACATAAAAAGAACAGGTCCATTTGAAAAAAGAGCCAATAAAACCTCAAAAACTGTCTTGGAATTAAAAACTCAATAGATATCATAAACATCAGCTTAGACACAGAAAAAGAAAGATTCCATTTTTAATTCCATCTTAAATTTTTGTACCTTTTTATAAGGAAACATGCAAAAAGATCCACTGCAACACTGTTCGAAATAGTGAAACACTAGAATCAATAGCAAGTGTATGAAATATAACGGTGTATTTTTACAGTAAAATACTATTCAGAAGTTAAAATAAATGAACCAGATTTACATCTACAAATTTGTATGAATGTTTAATACATTAAGTAGTGAAAAACATAAGTTACAAAAAAGATGAAGTATTATGCCATTTATGTAAATTTCTAAAACTCAAAATACAACACTCAGCAGTTTGTTCATTTACATATATTGAAAATGTGTAAACATAGATCAGAAGGCTATGCACCAGCTGCAGAATGCTCCTTACCCTAGGAGAGGAGCGGCAGGGAATGGGGGAGTGAAGACTAGGATTGTAAGAGCTTCAACGGTATCAACAATACTTTATAACAAAAAGTTTTTAAATGGTGCAAATATAGCAAACATTCTCCAGAGATTACTTTCAGTTCTGCAAACGTGTCAGGGTCTTCCTCTCCCTTCCCCTGTCCCATGCTTTTGCATCGGCCAGTGTTCACCCAGAGAAGGAGAGCCAATAGAATATGTATTTTTTATTGACCGTATGACCCAGTAATTTCATTCCTAGGTATATACCCATAGGAATTGAAAGCAGGAGTCAGGCAGCTAGTATGCCAATGTACATTGCAGCATTATGCACCATAGCTAGAAGATGGAAACAACCTGTGTCCATCACTGGATGACTAGACAAACAGAATATACTGTATCCAGGGCGCCTGGGTGGCTCATTCAGTTGAACATACAACTTTGGTTCAGGTCACACTCTTGTGGTTCGTGAGTTTGAGCCCCACATGGGGCTTGCTGCTGTTAGCACAGAGGACCCCCGCTTTGGATCCTCTGTCCCCCCCTCTCTCTGCCCCTCCCCTACTGACATCCTCTCTCTCTCAAAAATAAATAAACATTTAAAAAAAAAAAACATGCTGCATCCACACTTTGGAATATTATTCAGCCATGAAAGGGAATGAAGTAATGATACATACTATAACATGGATGAAATTTGAAAATTTATGCTAAATGAAACAAGATAGACACAAAAGGACAAATATATGATTCCACTTAGGTGAAATATCTAGAATAGGCAAATTCATAGACAAAAAGATTAGATGTTACCAGGAGTTGGGGAGGAGGGGGAAAGAGAAGTTATTGCTTAATGGTTCGTTTCTGTTGGTAGCGGTGAAAAAGTTTTGGAAATGGCCAGTGACGATGGTCTCACAGCACTGTGAGTGCAGTTAATGCCACTGAATCATACATTTAAAATTATTAAAACAGCAAATTTTGTTATATGTATTTTACACAGTTTTAAAAATTCATAATATAATAAAAATCATTGAACTATATACTTTTAAATGAGGGAAATTATTTGGTATGTGAATTATATCTCATTAAAGCTGGTGGTTTTAAGAGATTTATTGAAGATATTGGCTTGTGCACTTGTGGAGGCTGACTGGGCAAGTTTGGAATGGGGTGCAGGCCCTTCCGAAGGGCAGCTTGGAACTCCCAGCCAAGGGCTGATGCCACTATCCATAGGGGGAGGGGAAAGGGATTTCCTTTTTTTTCCAGGGAAGCCTGTTCTGCTCTTAAAGCTTTTCACTTTATTGGACCAGGCCCACCCAGAAGATTATATAAGACAGTCTTCCTTACTTGAAGTAACATGATTATAGATTTTAGTCACATCTACAAAACACCACTCACACCAACACCAGATTACTGTTTGAGCTGAATAACTGCCTGTAGCCTAGCCAAGTTGACAGATGTAAATGACCATGGTATCGTGGTTTACGTTATGGGTACATCTCCCTCCTGTCCTTGACACCGATGTGCATTCAAATTGCAAGCTCAACAGGGTTCAATAGAATCCAAAAGTACTATGGAAGCATTTTGAAAAATATAAAATGATTTTTAACATGTGATATGAAAATTATTAGTATAATTACCCAGTGGCTTTTAATGTCCCCTGACAAAAGATGTGAACTAATGTATTTTAAAGTGTCTGCCATAAATTCTTCATTTGCCCTTAAAATAAAGTCTCTGTACCAGGCTTTGAGCTTCTGTTGAGGATATTAAAATTAATAAGGCACAACACTTGCCCTCAGAGAGTTTACTCCTATTTCAGTAACAGTGAAACGCAATTCTTTCTTAGTCAGTAGAGGCTGGACTCCATTGACCGGGTCTGCCCTACAGTCCACCCGGGTTCAGATGTCTGTGATGCAGCTTGTACCCATTGGCTTCCGAACCTTAGGCATCAGGGTATACGAGTTGGAAAACTCAATAGTAAGAAATGGAAATCTTACCCTTTCAGAAAGATTACAGCCATTTCTTTCTGGTATAATTCTTCCCATGAAAAGCTTCCCAAGGCAGAACTCCTTCAAAGAAGCAGAAGCTAGACATCTGTTTCTAATTGAGATGTAAGAAAACAATGGTCCCGACACCTGGGGTAACTGATGATACCGACCTATTTATCTCCTTGGCTGCATTTCATACCTTTCCGTACATTCTTGTTCCTGTGCTTCTTTTCCCTTCTTTTATACCTCTCTTTTCCTCTCCTCTTTTCCTTTCCTCCTGCCTTTTCATGCCTTGGGGCCCCTCATCTCTCTGTGGTCATTGTTAAACCTCCCCGTCACACTCCTTGTTAAAGAGAATGCCACATTCATTCTCTAACCTGAAGGGTAAAGGAAAGAAAATCAAAAAAAAAAAAAAAAAAGCAAAGAAAAGGAAAGAAAAACGCTCTTCAAGGTGACGTGGTAAGAAATGGGAAGTCCTAAAGTTCAGTTTTCCTTTAGTTTGGTGGTGTAATTTTTTAGTGATGTTCAATAATGTAATCACAAACCACCAATGACTTCATTCTTTTAAGAAACTTCATGAAAAGACAACCACTACTATAATGTTGCAGCATATTTTTTTAAAGCTTACGAGTTCCTTTTCCCCATTTTTGCTGCCTTTAATTATCGAATGTCTTTGAAAAAAATCAATAATTTGCAAACTGAAACTGTACAATCTCCACCCTTATTGAGCATCAGACAGCATGCAGTCATGCGTGTAAACTTAATTGTGAACAAATAATTCAGAATTCTATTAAAATTAATTTAATTATGCTCTCAATGTTCTTCTATTGACGGAATGTGTACATAAGTTCTTTAGGATAATAACAGGAGTTGTGAAGTCTAAGTCATGGGAGCAAAAAGTTCTTGGTTGTTGTCGTTTAAATCATTTAATTTTTTACCCCTGTCAGAAACCATGCTGTCCACGTCAGCGGTTTCATTGCCATTCGAGAGGATAAACTGAGGCAAATGTACTATTAAGCCAGGAGCTTTGTACCAAACATTACAACATATTCCTGTATCATTTGCCTTCTCTGCATCGAAATATCAGTGCAATGCTGTATGCTGTTAGGCAATGCAGAATCCCAGCACTGCATAGTCCCTGACATTTTAGTTGAACAAATACCCACAGGACCCTCCCAGGTGGATGTAACTTGGCTCTGGGCAATTAGTGTCCAAAGCCACATTAATGTTGTCTTCCTGAATCTGCAACTTGACAGTCTGATAAACAATAGCACTGAGAGAGGTGTGAACTTCCACTATTTATCTCAATGGGCTGTTAACTTTGAAACCTAATTATGATCACTTAAATGCCAACACTGTTAATCATTTCACTGCTGATCACTGTACCAGAAACATCCAGCCACAGTAATATGCTTCTTCCTGGGGCTGCCGGACTCAATTGCCATGCCCTGATGTGCTTTTTCAGAATGTCCTCTTGTTAGTAATGTCAACCTTCGACTGTTTAAATGGGTATATTCAGTACTTGAGCCCTTGGGTAAGCAAAGCACCTATTAATCCATTTAAAACAAAGAAAAGAAATGGATATCTGCTGTTGTTTCCTTTTGTTTGTTGGATTTTAAACACTGGGATTGATGAGTTTTCCTTATAGTAATCTCTCAAATCCCATGAGTCCTTATGGAAATCTAAATTCTTTGGAATATCTGGTCATCACTGGGGACAATGTAAAACAGGAGAGAGGGTGATTTTCCAAAGTCGCTGGGGCAAATTCACAGTATAATTGAATTTGAGAAATTTCCAACATCATAGACTCCAACCTCCCACCTAAGGAGGGAGTCATTTGAATACTTTCTGAGTTAGGCAACTCACTGCCTCACACAGGAACCCGTTCCATTACTTGCCTAGGTTTGCTTCTTAGCAGGTTCTTTGTTGTATTCAGGGTAATTCTCCTTTGTATAATATTTGTCCTCTGGCCCTAATTCACTTATTGCACAGAAAATGTCCATCCTCTCATTTGTCTTATGTTTTTCACATCCTCTCGTCCATCATATTTTTCACCCACTTCACCCAAATGCCAGCAGTTCATTCGTAATGGCCTCCTCTATTGCATACCTATTATGAGCCATGCTCTTTACATGTGTTAACTCATTTAATTATCAAAACCCCATGAAGTAGTCATTTTATTGCTATTTCACAAATTAGGAAATTAAAACTCAGGAAGATTACGCAAACATAGTCCACTAGTGTGGGACTCACATGCAGCCACGTTCCCCCACAAGGCCCAACATAGACATAACTGAGGATGGCATTTTTCCCCACTGAGCGCAGATGCAGTCAAGATTCATTTCAATTTAGGACTCTAGGCAGCCCTTGTATACCTATCAATTGACCAAAAGAATAGCCCAATTTGTCATCCTAGTAACCAACTTTGGTTACTAATCTGTTTATATTAATCATACACTGAACTGCATATGACAAATTTCAGATGTGATGAATACAGTTAAGTTAGAATGAATAAACTGACAAAGGATCTATGAAGAGAAAAAATGTGCAACAACCAAGTAAAACACCATTATTATACAAAAAGTAAACATCTACTGAAAGTATAAGTCCAGGTGGGGTTGATGCTGGCAGGTAGGGTCTGAGGACCCAGAGGGGGTTCCCACAGGACTAGTCAAGAAGGTCCTTGGCTTCAAATGTCCATCTATGGATGAATGGATAAAGAAAATGTGGCATACATATACAATGGAGTATTACACGGCAATCAAAATGAATGAAATCTTGCCATTTGCAACTACGTCGATGGAACTGGAGGGTATTATGCTAAGTGAAATTAGTCAGAGAAAGACAAAAATCATATGACTTCACTCATATGAGGACTTTAAGAGACAAAACAGATGAACATAAGGGAAGGGAAACAAAAATAATATAAAAACAGGGAGGGGGACAAAACAGAAGAGACTCATAAATATGGAGAACAAACTGAGGGTTGCTGGAGGGGCTGTGGGAGGGAGGATGGGCTAAATGGGTAAGGGGCACTAAGGAATCTACTCCTGAAATCATTATTGCACCAAATGCTAACTAATTTGGACGTAAATTTTAAAAGATTAAAAATAAAATTAAAAAAAAAAAAAGAAGGTCCTTGGCTTCATGCAGGATGGAAATCAAACGTGAGCCAGCAGGAGGTGACAGCAGAGTTTACTAAAGATATAGAGATACGGACATAGCAATCAGGAGACTCAGAAAGGAAAAGAGGGAGTCTCATCTTTGTTCAGGGTCCGGAGGTTTTTATTGACGATTGTGGTCTGGGGCACATGCCCTCTTAGGCACCCAGGAAGTGGTCAGAATGAGGACAAGGTCAAACTGTCAATCATAAGTCACTGACACCAGGGGTCTTGGTAACGAGATGTCTAGTACCAGTGGTCCAAAATATGCATATGACAGCTTCATTTGGCCATTCTCACCTGGGCCTTCCTTAGATGTACATTATCTACTCTAGAGAAATCATTAACTCTTTGTCTCTTATAAGGAGGACATACACTATTTGCATTCTGAGGCCTGTGTAGAACGGGGTGGGGGTGCAGGTCTTAACAAGAATAGAAGCCAGAGAAGAAGCAAAGGGAAAAAAAACCCCAGCTTTTTCTCTCATGGGGTCCCTTCAGTATCCCTGTCTCTTGGCCTTAAAGGTTATGCAATTTGATGATGTACGACACTCAGAAATTCAATAGGTAAAATCTAAAAGGAAAAGAAAATTGGCTCCTTCCCATTCCAGAAGGAACATAATGGTCATTTGTTGCAGTTTAGAAGAGGACTGCATAATATGCATTATTTTGCCCAGAAAAATCACCTAAAAATCAGTGGGTGTTGCTTCACACTTGAAAGAAAAAAGATGATGCAAGAAAAACAAAAAGGAAGGAAGGAAGGTGGGAAGGAAGGGAGGTCTGCACCTGACTTCACTACAGGCTAAGGCAGGGTTTCATTTTAACTTATGTAAAGTAGGAATACACTAGAAAAAAAAAAATCAGCAAGTGGAAGGAGGTCCCCTGGGAAATAAAAGTTCTTACCTTCCCTAAGGCAAATACAGAAAATAGCCTAAATATTTACCTTTCTAATGAGCTCTCCCTCCCCAGTCAGAGGCCTATTTAATCCCACAGAACAGGTTTAGGGCAGTGGGTAACAAAGTGCACTCCTCACACCAGCAGTATCAGTGTTATCTGGAAACAGAAGTGCAGATTTTCAGCCACACTCCAGACCAAATGAACCTGACACTCTTGGGGTGGCTTGTGAGACTAAAAGAGCAAACCCTTTCAGGGGATTCAGATGTTCACCAAAGTTTGAGAACTACTGGTCTATGGAAGTCTATAGTAAATTCGCCAGGACTGGCCCAGCTGAAGCCAATATTGCCGTTATTTGAAACCAGCTACCTCGTTCTCTGCAACCGTTACCATTAATCCAATTGCAAAATTAAAAAGAAGGAAATCCATGCACTCATATTTGAAATCTGTGCTCTAATGCGCCACTGACCAGACCCTGCCTGGGAGCCTGCATATTTTGGCTACTTTTTCACACAGTGTCCTGAGTAAGCCCTGTGCCTGAGCTGCTAAGCAGAAAATTTAGGGAGAGATTAAATATGTGCCTGAAATTTTAAATAGTTTGAATAAAACCTTGGGTTCAACCTTTCGAGTGTATGCCTGTTGCATGAAATTAGGTAAACATTCCTAAAATCTACTGAAAATTGTGGAAAACCCAAATTCTTTGAACTCTGAGAACACATAGTATTCAGAATCATTTTATTTAAGTAAAATTACTACCCTTTGTACGTTCTAATAATCACTTTTTCTTAAAAAACTAAAAGCTTGGTTTCCCCAATAGACTTCTAAGATTCTCCCAAACAAGTGTCACTTATTCCAGAATGGCTCCTCTTCTCAAATCCCATAACTTTTGACACTAGATAGGTTCTGGTGTTAATAGACACATGTCAAGCACGAAAGTAACAACAAACTCAGAGTGAGTGAACTTGCCCTGTGTTTATTGTATCCATTAAAATGAATCCACATCCCTTAAGGGCACCAACCAAGACAACCCAGCAAAGTGCCCTTCTATTTTGCAAACTTAAGTTGGAAGCCCTACTTCAAGGTATTCTTAATCAGAACCAGTTTCTAGGGGCGCATCGACTTTGGCTCAGGGCATGATCTCACGGTTCATGAGATCAAGCCTCACATCAGGCTGGTTGTCAGCACGGAGCCAGCTTCACTTTGGATCCTCTGTCCCCTTCTCTCTCTGCCCGTCCCCAGCTCGCGTGCACTCTCTCTCAGAAATAAATAAAACATTTTAAAAGAAAGAAAAGAAAAATGAGAAAAAAGAACTGATGAGGGACCATAAGGCAAGCTGAGAGCAACTCACAAGCTAACAACACCTCCCTCCAACCCCTGCAGGTGGGATATGCGTTATATTCCTCATGACATTTCTCGGACACTCCCAGCTGCCCAGAACAAAGGAAAGGAAAGAAAACAAATGGTTAAACTGATAGACATCACAGTCATGCAGGACATGAGTATTGGTTTACAGATGTCTTAGTAAATTACAAGAAAAAGGCAATCTTATCAATAGCCTAATCTCTGGAAACCTATAGACTCAGTTCCTGGAGCCCCAATATCACCTTCACCTCCACAGTGATGTGGGGAACAAAAGCAAGAAGGAAATGGCAGTTACCATTAAGTTTCTTTATAACCTGCAGCCCATTGACAAATACTTGAGTCAAATACAGAGTATAACATTTCTGCAGGACCCTTCTACTGTCCTAACGCTAATGCCTTACTAGAGCGGGGGGGGGGGGGGGGGGGGGGGAAACAACCTTACTGGATAATAGCAAGACCCCAGGCATCTTATGAGTCCTCATTAGCATATCAAAGTCCTTCTGGAGGCCTCCCTTTTGCCTTTACCTCCCCCAGTTCCATAGTATATAACCAGTCACTCTTCACAACCCCAGTGCAGCTCTTTCTGCCCACGGGTCCCGTCCCAGTGCTTTAATAAAATCACCTTGTTACACCAAAGATTTCTTCAAGAATTCTTTCTTGGCTTGGCTGTCAGCTCCAGACCCCCACCATTCCAAAACCTCATCAGAACTACATTTCTAGGCTATCATGTATACATTTTAGTTGCTATCTAACAGAGATACACTACCATCTTCTAAGGCTATTCATTAAACTTCTTTTATTTTATTTTTTATTAAAATTTTTATTTTTATTTTAGAGAGAGAGAGAGAGTGGGGAAGAGGGGCTAAGGGAGAGAGAGAATTCCAACCAGGCTCCACAATACTCAATGAGGAGCCCAGCACTGGGCTCAATGCGGGGCTTGTGTCGGGGCTCCATCCCATGACCCTGGGATCATGACCTAAGCTGAAATCAGGAATCGGATGCTCAACTGACTGAGCCACCCAGGTGCACCATTATATAAACTTCTTGAAAAGATAATTCAGAACAAGGTAGTCAGTGCCTCTGCTCACAAGACAAACGGAAACGCAAGAGATCCTTGGAGGATTCTCTCCCAACAATAACTAGGGCTACAGGCAGTGGAAGAGACTGTCTTTCCAGGTTCAAACCACAGTTCTTAGGTACATTACTTAACCTTTTCACCTGTTTCTTAATCCATACAATGGAGATAATGATAGGAAGCCTTTCAGAGGGTTGATGTGCAAAATAAATGACATAATACCTAATACATGTAAAACATTTTATATAATGCCTGGTTCAGAGTAAGCATTTAAATGTTATTATTACATTTCTGTTATCACCACGGCCAGGAGTATTGAGGGGAATATCCTCAGATGTCACAGAATTCCCCATTATAATAGGCCCCTAAATTTTCCAGACCCTAAAAAAAATGCAACTATAAAAAAAATTACAGAACATGATACATGATCTACATGAATTATGAAAAAACCAGTTCAATTTATTATAACATTTAAGTGTCATATACAATATATTTCTTATCAAAAAGGAACCAACCCAAAGTAAGTACCATCTTGTAGAAAAACCAAACCCTATCACGTTTTCTCCTCCTCTGCCACCACACCCAATACTAAGACTGAGAGAAACTCACATAGTGTATTTGAATTTCAGCCAAGTACTCAGTAGGGTTCTGTCCTGGTGTCCTTATGGACAAGATGCAGAAGTCTTGTCTAGAAAGAAATCTGGCCCAGAAGAAAAAGCAGGTTGGTAGCTTTGTGGGAGGCTGAACATTCAAGCAAAGAACTTCAAGTAATTAGAGGCAACTGGGTTACTGGTACTGCCATTCAAGTAATTAGAGGCTCTTACTGGGTAAGAGCATAGAGTTAGATGTGGAATTAAAAATGAAGACCATCACTTGCTAGCTGTGTTTCCGTCATTAAAGGTTAAATGTGGTAATACATTCAAAGAATCATTTGTAATACCAGGTACCTGGTAGATGTTCCATAAGTTGTTTTCCTTCTATTTCCCCCATTAAGTGATCCATATCATCCCACGGGAAATTCTTCAAGGCTTGAGAGCTTTGTTCTCAGCCCCATCCTCTCCACATTTCCAATCAATTATTTGGATGAAGGCGTCAGTGGCACAAAGCTGGGCGAAACAGGTAATACTCTGGATGGCTAAATTAGTATCAAGAACTCTGAACAGCGTCGGAAATTTGGCCTATTTCAAAATCACAAGATAACATTAAATAGAGATAAATATAAAGTCCTCTACTTGGTTCCAGGTTCCAAAAGCTTAACTCTACAAATTACATGATAGAGAAACTCAGATTTGTGTTAAAAAAAAAAAAAAAAGTAGAATATGACTCAGAGTTGAATACGATTCAGTGTTTTTGCAAAAAGTAAACTGTGGAAGTCTTTAAATACCAGGCTACGGGGCTGTGACAGTCCAATCTGTTTTCCAGATTCCAACTTTACTTAAATCCTAGAAATTTTTTGTGCAGGGGAACCATATCTAATACTATTCGATTGCTGCCTATTTTAATACACTTTACATTTCCTGAGTGGCATTTGGCAAGCAGTCCCCTTGCATTCAGCTAGGGGAACTTGAAACAGAAGGCCTTTCAAAGAGATTCCACTGGTATCAACCAGAGTCACCCTGGAGGGATGGAAGGCACCTTCCTTCCCCTCCAAGGCTGAGCGCTCTCCCTTGTCCTCACCAACCTCCCCTGCTGATGCTGCTCAAAAGCCATTCTTATATTCTCCAATTATTAAACAATTTCATTAAAGAAATTAAATTACATTTAAATTATTGACATTTAAAAAGACTTCATGTTAATAATATCAAATAGGAAAGAGAGAAAAGGACATACTTAAAAACCAATTATCTTGACTAAATTCAATCTTACTATTTCCCTGCAATTCATAAAATGATTCCAGCTGTGTTTCTTTTAGTTTTTGCTGCTAGGAGTACTTCAGTGAATAGTCCCAGACCTATACTATGTCTTTCTTGATTCCCCTTAGGAATCTTTATAGCAAAATCTCCAGTTTTTCCTCTCTGAAACTTCAGAGGGATCACGTGATAAATTCAAAAGACTGTAGCGCTATTGTTAGAAATACAAAGGGCAATGGGCCTGGATCTCCCTTCTGAGTTTAGGAAGCGCTGACTTCAGATTCTAGAGCCCGAGGCAAGAGAAGCTGCCTCGCATCCCTTCCCCAACCATAAATTCGTGCTTCTGGTTGTGCTCTTCCTGATTCCCTGATCCCCCACATCCTGCCTGCTGTATCATTGAGCTCTCGTGCCTGATAATTGCTGGCTCAGATATTCCCTGGACTCTGGAGACAACCTTATCTTCATCCTGGGGATTTGGGGCATTTTAGGGCAATACTGCAATTCTTCAGCATTAACACAGCCTAACTTCCAGTCTTCCCAGCGCCGTGTGTCCCAGTATGTTGGCTTCTGATTCCAAAAGTCCCAAGCTATGCTAGAGTCTGTTTGGTTCCCCTGTGTCTGAATCCCTTTCCTCACAGCCTGACCACCTTCTTGGTCCCTCTTGACTGGGATTGTCTTTCATTCTGTAACTCATCTCTCATCCACTCCCCAAAAGCCACTGCTGTTCTGCCTTGGACACTTGTAAGTGGTGAGAGGTTGGAGGGCTACAATCTGTTTGCTGAGCTCCCCCACACCACCCAATGGATCCATCCTTTGTTTTGTTTTAGAGAAACCAGTGTCTCCCTATTTACCAAACTCACAGACAAACCTTAGTTCTCATCTTCCTCTGTCTTTTTTTCAGTATCTAACATTGTTGAACACCCCTCTTCTGTGATCTTCTTTCCTACCGTAGACAATTCACTGTCTTTCCAGCTCTCAAATATATATTTCATTTTGCAATTATAGTGACACCATCCTCTTAGGCACTCATTAAAAATCTGAGTCTTCCAAGAATTCCTTCCATCCAGTCCATCCCCATATTAATCCGTCACAAATCCTGTTGATTTTAACTCCTGGGAGCCCGCCCCTTCTCTTGATCATCTCCTCCATTGCCTTATTTCAGTTCTTAGACTTTTGCAAGAGCTTCCTACCAGCCTCTTCCCCCCCGCCCCATTTCATCCTCCATCTTGTTGTCAGAGTCATATGTCACAGGTCATGCCACAGGAAGATCCACGTTTTGGGGAGGCTGAAGATTTTCCAGTTAAGAGCGCCCTCCATAAAATAAAGTATTTCTTTCTTAAACTTGACCAAAACATATGGGCTTGGGCACATTGCTCAGGACCTTCCCAGGGTCTTGGAAAGGTCTATGCAGATGAGGAGCTCTGAAGATTTAACATCATTACCTTCATGATAAATGCATGTATGTCCAGCAAATGCCAATCCTACGATGAAAACATTCAGAGGCTCCCCAGTAGCAAAGGGATGGTATTCAAAGTATTTTGCAAACACCTATCTGGTTATCACTACAGTTGTATATCTTTTCACTTCCTGTGACATATCCTGCATTCCAATCTCTTAAGAGTGTTACCATTCTCTAAATACAAGATGACTTTTCATCCCCCAATACTTTTCTACAAGCTGTTCCTGTATCTGTAATGTTTTGCCTTCTTAACCTGGCCTCAACCTTAACCTTTCAAGGAACAGGCAACTTCTACCTCATTTACCTTATTTGTGCCGGCTTCCCAATATGATTTTGTCATTTGTTTCTACTGGATTCATAAAACTTTTTCTTTACCTATATTCTAATACAACCCATTATATTATAATCGTTTAGATTTTGCTTCCATCACAGGATTGTGAGGAAGAGGCCATGTTTTATTCATTTATATTCATAGCACATAGTATAGTGTTGTCCCATAGAAGGCACTTAATTAATGCTTAATGAATGAGTAAATAAATGATTCTAGGTCTGACACTTCCTGTTTCAAAACTCGCAGACATCATGCTCTGTTCAGCTTACTTATGACTCCTTTCTGGTCAACTCTGATGGATACCAACTTCTAGGACTCGTACCTGCTGCCCATCACATGCCTTAAATAACTTTATCACCTGCCTGGATTTCCTGCTCTCAATTCTTGAATCCATTTTTCAATTCCCTAAGCACAAGCTCTAGCCTGATGAAGATATTTTTTTAGGTGTGTGTCTCAGACATTGTACTAAGCACTATTTTCTATCCATTCATTATTCACAGCAAATAATATCACAACATAAGAGAGAGAGGAGATGACTAGAACAACTACCAGAATAATTTGTGGTAGTTATTGTAATGTGACTGGAATGCGAACAAGCATGACAGTAATTGGGGAAGTGACTCCATCCTGTCTGGAATATATATATTTTTTTCAGTTTGGAGAAGTTTTCTAGTTAAAAAAAGCTGAAAATCACTTCTGCTTTTGCCTATGGGCTTTTTCATAAATTTGGTCATTGCATTGGCCCCTTCTCCCAGGCTTGGTCAGCGAATTGAGCTAAATGATATACTGATTGAGATCAGGTCTCCCACAGCTTACTCCTTGGAACCAGCTATCTTTATATTAAAACATTTTTGAGAAACAATTATCCTTTAAACTGTATAATGGTAATGAGTATGCATAGTAAAGAATGACTATTCTAAAGAATATGTCAACTTCACCTGTCTGGAGCTCTCAGATAGTTGTCTGTCTTCAGGCATTTGGAATCTCAGTGCAGACTCTTACAGCCATGTGAATGTGTTCAACTTCTTGGACATGTTATTTCACCTCTCTGAGCCTCTTTGCTCATCTGAGGGTAAACTTGAGATTAAATAAGATGAATATAAAGCACTTAATGCAGAGTTTGTTAAATTTTGTTTTTATTACTATTAACCTTTCTGCCCTTGGCTAAACACACACACACACACACACACACACACACACACACCCCACTGCTTTATAGGTTGACTTAAATGCCTATCAAATAAATATCTTTATTCTGGCTGCAGCTGGACAAATTTGCACAATTTAAATGTGGGACTATGGATTTTAGCTCCACGTGTATGCAAAGCCAAAACATACTAGTGAAGGAAAGGATCAAAGTGTAAAATCCTAGAGAAAATATATGAGATAAATAGAAGTTTGTATTGACCATCAATATAAAAAATTTTTAATATTTATTTATTTTTGAGAGAGACAGAGTGTGAGAGGGGAAGGGGCAGAGAGAGAGAGACAGAATCTGAAGCAGGTTCCAGGCTCCGAGCTGTCTGCACAGAGCTCGACGCGGGGCTCACACCCACGAACCATGAGATCATGACCTGAGCCAAATATGAACACTCCACCGACCGAGCCACCCAGGTACCCCTACCATCAATATAAAATAGCTACTAGAAAAATTGTTCCTGATTATAATTGTTTAACTATCACATGCATTTGTTCATAAACATCTACTCAAAAGTTTTCAGCACTGCATCTGGACTCTGCAAGCACAACAGAATCCTCACATTACATAAGCAACAAGGTCCTGTGATTGACCAAGTGATGTTCAAGATAGAAAAATATTCCTGATTTTAACTATCTTTTAAAAATTTTCGTGTTTATCTGGCTAAATTCAATTGAAGATGTAATTTTAGAACTTTGGATACATGTCTTGTTTTGTACAAGGGTTTTTGAAAGCTACTGTGATCAATTAGCATACTCCTATGAATGGACACATATTTACATCCACTGGCAAGATCTGGCTCTTATGCTTTAAAAGCTGAAGCAAAGCAAGCACAATCAAAACTGATCCTATACAAGTTTTACCACTACTTTTGTAACCACCCCCACTGTGAGTGGTATCCAGTTTTCCCAGGAGATCTCATGCAGGGAGAGGCTTTTGTGAAGCAATTCTCTCTGCAGAGTCCCCAGAGTAGGCAAGCCAGCCATGAAAAGAGTTTTGAGATCAGCCTAGGGTTTGCACCAAGAGGGAGGATTTCACTGCTCAGGAATAGATACTCCTAAAGATGCAAGTTAAACAGAAACCGAAAAACTATCCATAATAGGCTGAAAGTTATTTTCCAGAATTTGCCTGAACATTCTGAACAAAAAAACCTAGATCTTTAAGAAATAATGAAACCCAAATTGTGTAAACCTCATTTGCCTTAAAATGAAAGCTTCTTTGAGCAAAGGATACCCCATAGCTTAGGAGACACTGCATTTTCCTTAAAATTTATCCCATAGTGTTAACTGCCTTAAAATTTTTATGGACTAGAGAAGAGAATAAGCAAATGTACTCCAGAGTGCCAATGAAAGATGTTTGGATTTCATCCTTCTTTATTATTATTATTATTATTTTTTGGCTTAAGTCGCTGAGTGATAATGTTCACTCAGATTTCAATCATCAAATATTTATGAGGACTATATCTTTTTAGAAAAAGTCAGAAATCATATGTTTTCACTCATATGTGGATCTTGAGAAACTTAACAGAAAAACCGTGCGGGAAGAGAAGGGGAAAAAAATAGTTACAAACAGGGAGGGAGGCAAACCATAAGAGACTTAAATACAGAGAACAGACTGAGGATTGATGGGAGGGTGGGGGAGAAAGGAAAGTGGGTGATGGGCATAGAGGAGGGCACTTGTTGGGATGAGCACTGGGTGTTGTATGTAAGCCAATTTGACAATAAATTATATTTAAAAAAAAGAGTATTTTCTATGAAGTGAAACAGAGTGATTTTTCAGGATATATTTTTAAGTTTAAAAACCAAGATACAAAAGAATGCATATAGTATGTTACCTTTGTGTGATAAAAAGAGAAAATAAGAATATATAATTTTTTTGCCAAAAAGAAACACAGAAATTATAAATCAGAAACTAATAAATTTTATGACATAATAATGGTGGGGGACAGGATGTGTCAGGGAAAGGAATGGGAATGAGACTTCACTCAGTATACCTTTTTATATTATATTGGATTTTCAATTATGTAAATATTTTACATACTCAAAAACTAAAATTAAATCAAAAAGTATGAAAAAGTGCTGGAATATAAACAAAAACAAAAGAAGCAAATGCTCATCAAATTGATGAAATAGTAAAATAAACAAACATCACAGAGAAAAGAATTAATTCAAATAACTTTTAAACATAGTGTACCGACGATAAATTTTTGTGGGATATATTATAAAGACAAAAAACTACAAAGTAATCTTATGATTTACTTGTGGATTTAGAGTGATATTGGTATTGTAATTTTCTAATCATTTTATGTATATTATAAGAAAGCAAATAAGGAAATCCATTAATGTTATCAGGAATACAGATTTTTGCTGTACAAACTTAAAAGATGGTAAAGAATATGATACTGTGTGTTAAATGCAAATTCGAAATTTCACAAGGATATTTCTTACCTACTTCCATTAAAGTGATATAGAATAGTGTTTCACAGAGTGAGCTCTGTTTCCCTATGTTAGAATCATATAAGGTACTTTTTGGAAATGCATATTTCTAAGCCTACTGACAGATTTACTTAGAATCACTGAGAGTAGAATCTGAAAAAATAAATTTTTAATTAAACTTTTGATATTGAGATAATTATACATTCACACACAATTGTAAGGAATAAGAGATCCCACGTACCCTTTACCCAGTTTCCCCAATGCTAACATCTTACAAAACCATAATACAGTGTCACAAGCAGGACACTGACATTGATACAGGCAAAATACAAAATATTTACATCATTTCCAGGGTTCCTCATGGCCACACCCACTTGCGTCCTGTTCTCTTCCCCCCATCCCTAACTCTCCCCCTTTGCTAACCTCTGGCAACCCTTACTCTGTTCTGTGTTTCCATAATTTTGTGATTTCAAGAACGTTCTAGAAACAAATTCATACAGTATTATGACCTTTTGGAATGGGCTTTTTCCAGTTAGCATAATTCTTTGGAGATTTATCCATGTTGCTATATGTACTAATAGTTCATTCTTTTTTATTGCTAAGTAATAGCGTATGGCGTGGATGTACCAAAGTGTGTTTAAACACTTACCCCTTGAAAACATCTAAGTTGTTTCCTGTTGGAAGTTATTAACAATAAAGCTACTATAAACATTGATGTACACGTTTTTTTTTTTTTTTTTTTTTTTTTTTTGTTTTTTGTTTTTTTTTTTAATTTTTTTTTTTCAACGTTTATTTATTTTTGGGACAGAGAGAGACAGAGCATGAACGGGGGAGGGGCAGAGAGAGAGAGAGACACAGAATCGGAAACAGGCTCCAGGCTCTGAGCCATCAGCCCAGAGCCCGACGCGGGGCTCGAACTCACGGACCGCGAGATCGTGACCTGGCTGAAGTCGGACGCCCAACCGACTGCGCCACCCAGGCGCCCCAATGTACACGTTTTTGTGTGGACATAAGTGTAATTTCTTGGATATATGCCCATGTTTAATTAAAAAAAACCAAAAACTGTTTTCCAGAGAGACTGTATTCTTTTTATGTTCTCACCAACAATGTACGTGATCCAGTGTCTCCACACCCTTGAAAGCACTTGGTGTTATTGAAAGCACTATTTTCTAGTGAAAAAACCCTTCTGATAGTCATTGTGGTTTTAATTTGCATATCTCTAATGACTAATGAATATTAGTACATGAATATTTTTTCATGTACTTACCATATATATATCCTCTTCAGTGAAATGTCTCTTCATATATTTTCCCCATTTTATTTTACGGATTTTTTAAGAAAGCATTTTTTACTTAACTGTTGAGTTGTGAGAATTCTTTGTATACTTCCAAATACTAGCTCTTTGTCAGAAATGGTGTTTGTAAATATTTTCTCCCAGCCTGTATCTTGCCGTTTCATTCTCTTTACATGGTCTTTTGCAGAGCAAAAGGTTTTAGTTTTGGTAAGTCCAATTTATCTACTTTTCCCTTTTTGGATTCTGCTATTAATGTCAAGTCTAACAACACTTTTCCTAAAGATGCTGAAATTTTTATTCTATGATTTTTCTAAAAGTTTTAAGGTTTTATGTTTTATATTTAGTCAGTCATGCACTGTAACTTAATTCTTGGATAAGGTCTGAGTTTTAGGTCAAGATTTATTTCTTTGCCTACAGATGTACAGCTGCATCAACCATGGAATTGCTTTGGCACTTTTGTCAAAAATCAGATGAGCGTATTTGTGTGGGTCTATTTCTGGATTCTCTATTCTGTTCCATTGGTCTAAGTGTCTCTCCCTCTACCAATATAGTCTTTATTACTATAGCCCTATAGTGAGTCTTGAAATTATATAGAATGGTTCCTCCCACTTCATTCTTCTCTTCCAGAACTGTTTTGGCTATTCCAGTTCCTTTCTCTTTCCATGTAAAAATTAGAATAATCTTGTTTATATCTACAAAAAAGATATTGCTGGGCTTTTGAATATGAATTGCATCAAACATGTATATCAATTTAGGGAGACTGACGTCTTTATTATGTTTAGTCTTCCAATTTATGAACATGATAATCTATTTCTCCATTTATTTAGATCTACTTTGATTTTCTTCTTAGCATTTTGCAGTTTTTAGGAAACAAACCCTGTACATGTTTTAAAAGAGATACATCTTAGGATTTCATGGGTTGTTTTGTTGTTGTTGTTGTTGTTTTGAGTGATTGTTAATGGTGTGGTATTTTTAATTGAGGTGTCCATATGTTCATTGCTAAGATATTGTAGTACAATTGACTTTTGTGTGTTTATTTTGTGCTCCATGACTTCACTAATAGCCATATTATTTACAGCTATTTTTTAGATTCCTTTGGATTTTCTACTGATACAATCATGTCACGTGCAAATAAAGCCAGTTAGATTTCCTCCCTTCTGACCCAAATGCCTTTTATTTCCTTTTCTTGATTTATTGAATTGAATAGAATGTCCAGCATTATGTTGAGTAAGAGTGATAAAAGCAAATATCTTTGCTTTGTTCCCAAACTTAGGGAGAAAACATTCAGTCTTTCACCATCAACTATAATATTATCTGCAGGTTTTTTGTAGACGCTCTTTACCACATTGAAGAAGTTCCCGTTACTCCTATTTTTCTGAGAGTTTTTATCATGAATGGGTATTGAATTTTGTCAAGTTCTTTTTCTGCATCCATGTATGATAATGTGTCTTTTACTCCTTAGCTTACTAATACAGTGTATTACACTTATTGACTTTTGAATATTAAACTAACCTAGTATCCCTGAAATAGACCCCATCTGGTCATGGTGTACAATCTATTTTACACTGCAGAATTTGTTGGCTAATATTTTAAAGATTTTTGTATCTATGCTCATGAGGGATATTGTTCTGTATGTTTTTTGTACTGTCTTTAATTTGGTGTCAGGTAATACTAGCTTCTTAAAATGAATTAGTATGAATACTAGCTCTGTTTTCCAGAGAGATTGTACAGAGTTGGTGTTAATTCTTCTTTAAATATTTTATAAAATTCTCTAGTGAAACCATCTGGGTCTATAGATTTATTTTTTGGGAGTTTTTAAATCACAAATTCAATTTATCCAATAGTTACAAGGCTACTCAAAAATCTATTTCATTGTAGGTGAATTGTGGTAGTTTGTGCTTTCAAGGAATTGGTCCATTTCATTTAAGTTGTTAAGTTTATGTGCGTCATGCTGTTTGTGGTATTTGTTTATTATCCTCTCCATATCTTCAGGGTCTGTAGTGGTATGCACTGTTTTGTTCCTGATATTAATAATTTGTATCTTTTCTCTTGGTTCATTCTTTCTTTCTTGCTTGCTTGCTTTCTTGCTTTCTTGTTTTCTTTCTTTCATCCACCTTGTTAGAGATTTCTCTTTTACTGATCTTTCAGGAAACCAGAACTCTGTTCCACTGATTTTTCTCTATCACTTTCTATTTTCAGTTTCATTGATTTTTTTACTCCTATCTTTATTACTTCCTTCTTTCTATCTGCTTTGAGATTATTTTGCTCTCCTTTTTAAAATTCTTAAACTGGGAACTAGATTATTGGTTTGAGTCTTTTCCTCTTTCCTAAGGCATGCATTTATTATCTTTAATTTCCATTTTAGCATTACCTTAGCTGTGCTCCTCACATTTTGGTATATTACATTTTCATTTTTATTCAGTTAATGTTTTTCTTTCCCTACAGATGTCCTCTTTGATTCATGGATTATTTAGAAGTGACCTGTTTAGTGTTCAAGTGTTTAGAAAGTTTCCTGTTATCTTCCAGTTACTGATTTCCAGTTTGATTCCACTACTATTGGAGAGCAGATTATCTGCATGATTTCAGTTAATTTAAATTTGTTGAGGTTTGTTTTACAGCCCCCTTTTATCCTCTTTCAGTTGTTCTTTCCTACTTTCTGATGTTCTAATTCTCTTTTATCATTTCCTTTTGCTTAGAAAATTTCCTTTCAGCCATTCTATTAAGGTCAGTCTGTTGGTGATCAACTTTCTTAGTTTCCTTTCATGTAGGTTGACAGCTCTTTTCTTTCAGCACTTCAAAATGACCCCTTTTTTTTCTGGCCTCCATAGATTAGGAGGAGAAGTACACTTATTCAAATGGTTTCCCCCTATAGAAAAATATCAATAATAAATGTAAAAGGAATGACTGAATATTTTTTAATTAAAAAATTCTTTTTAATGTTTATTTATTTTGGGAAGAGAGAGAGAGCAGAGGAGGGATAGAGAGAGAAGGGGACAGAGGATCCCAACGCAGGGCTCGAACTTACCAACCATGAAATCATGACCTGAGCTGGAGTTGAATGCTTAACCAAGCTACCCAGGCACACTTGATTGAATTTTTTTAAATAACTGTTTTGTAACCACTGCTATACTGATTAATTCTGGTAACAATCATTAGTAAATGATAAAATTAGTGAATGAAGAGTATAGACACATCTCACAGCATTACCCCATAAATTCCCAACAAATTATAAAAAGACAAAAGCACGTTTAGAGTGGAGAGTCACCACCCTCAACACATGGTCAAAGCTAGCATTGCTAATACAGGAAAACTGAAATTATGTGCCTCCCAACATGAATGTGATGCAGTAAGAATTATACAACCTGACCTAAGCCCTGCTGTGACAAAAACAAATACATAAATATACAGATCAAGTCATGGAAATTGGAAGCCAGGACTCACACAGGTATTTGCAGACCAATGTTCATAACAGCATATTCAAAATAACCAAAGGGTGGAAACAACCCAGATGTCCATCAGTGGAGAAATGGATAAACCGAATGTGGTATATATAAACAATGGAATATTATTCAGCCTTTAGTAAGAATGAAATTCTGACACATGCATCAGCATGTATGAATCTTGAAGACATTGTCTAAGTGAAATAAGTCAGACACAAAAGTTTGAATATTATGTGTTTCCACTTATATGAAGTGGCTAGAATAATCACATTCATGGAGGCACAAAGTAAAATGCTGGTTAGCAGGGCCTGGGTTGGGGCAAAATGAGGAGTTATTATTTAATGGGTACCCAGCTTCAGTTTAAGATGAGGAGAAAGTTATGGAGAAAGTGATGACGGTTTCATGGCAATGTAAATGTGCTTAATGCACTAAAGTCCCAGTGGTAAACTCACAAGTGATTAAAATGTTAACTTTTATCTTTATATATATATTCTGTGACAATTTAAAAAAATCTCATCATGAAGAATTAATTAGGAAATTTCAGATGTGGAACATTTTACAATACAATGGGCCTGGTGTGTTCAAAAACAGCAGTGTTGTGAAAAATAGAAAAAGAGGGATTGTTGTAGAGACTTAGATCAGTGGCATAACTAAACACAACATGTGCACTTTAATTGAATCCTAAATTTCCTTTTAAAAAGGAAAGATATTTGGGTGATCATTGGGGACATTAGAAGATGGATTGTATCTAAGAATATATAGAATTATTGTCACATTGGTGGTAATAGTATTGTGGTTATGAAGTAGGTATATGCTAAAGTATTTATGAATTGTGGTGTGATATTTACAAATTACTTTCAAACAGTTCAGCAAAATACAAACACAGAGAAAGAAGAAATGTGGCAACATGTTAACGATTGGAGAATGTAGGTGAAAGGTAGATGGGTAGTCATTCAACCAATTTGTTCAACTATTTTGAAACTTTGACATTTTTTCAAAATTAACTTATCTGGGTTGAGAAGTACCATTTGCTGACTTTTGTTCATTAATGGCAAATGGGACAGGAGCAAGAAGACCTCCCAGTCCCTACTCTAAATATATAAAAATGCCGGATAATTTTTTTTCCCTGAATACAAGGCTAGGCTTGAAAGTAAGAAAAAGGAAGCTCACGTTCCAGAAGTGAACAGAACTTAAAGGGAAATGTTGAATAGAAGCCGAACTGAACAACAGAGGACATCCAAACCAGGAATAGATGTTGGAGGCTGAAGAGAATGATTCCCCCGTTCCTGTGAAGAGGGTAGCTGAACTAACTTCCTGGGAAACCAGGAAGGACTCTTCATATATGGAATTTTTTTTTATGTTTATTTCTGAAAGAGAGAGAGACAGAGAGCTCCCAAGCAGGGAAGGGGCAGACAGAGGCAGAGAGGGAGAATCCCAAGCAGGCTCCACACTGTCAGTGCAAAGCCCAACGCCGGGCTCAAACTCACGACCCATGAGAACATGACCTGAGCCGAAGTTGGCCACTTAGCCAACGGAGCCACCCAGGCACCTCTCCATATGTGGAATTTTTAAAATTAAAACAACAAAGCACTTCACCCTCACAGAATCTACATGGCTGCTAGCTCTCTGTCTAGAGATGTGAGTGGGAAAGGGAGAAAGAAAGCAGAACCCTAGCCCAGCCCCATGAGTGCATAGGACCCAAGTCCCCACTAGTCCAGAATCTATAAAATCCCAAACTAGGCAAACTAGGACTAGGAATGAGCCCCACAGGAGAACCTTCACCATTCAATGCAAGAATACAAGCCAGACTGTGGCAGAAACAAGGGAATTTATTGCTACTTTATTTGGTTCTGCTTAAAAAAAAAAAAATCTCAGCTCCCAGTTGAGTGTTCCTAGAATTTCCCTTGCTTCTTTGCAGGAACTAAAGAAGGGAAGACACCTGACAGTGGTTGTGGCCTCTCCTCCCTAACCCAGCCTCTGAAAATATATTCTAACCCTAAGCATCGAATTTTTCTGCATGGCCTTCAAGTTACTGATTATTAAACAATCAGTGTTATTTGGAAGGGGTAATGCCATTTTTTTTTTATTTATAAGCAAAGGGGCACAGATTGCTTCCTATTAATGTAGATCTCTGGATCTTTCAGTCCTTCATGGAGATGCACCCTCTCTTCCCGCTTGGATTAGGCATTTCTGAAAGTGACTTCTCACCAAGATCTGTCTTTTATATTCTGATGACTTACTGAAAAACATATTCTTTCAGTTCAATGACCTTACCTTATCTCTTAGCATTTGCCTCATCACTGTTCTGTAATCTACTAAAAGCTGCTTGTAGCTTCTAACATGTGACAGCTTGCAAGAATAAAGGTTACTTTATGCACAAATCCGCATTTAAAATAGCTCTGCTTTTTACTTTTTCTTTTTTTTTCAATTAGGCTCTATGCCCATTTGGGGCTTGAACTCATGACCCTGAGATCAAGAGTTGCTTTTTACTTTTTCTAAAGTACTAGATACTGGTCTGGTTGAAATCCCATTCGGGGTATAAAAGAATGGAGATTGATTTTAGGGAACAATCAATAACAATGGTAACTATATTTGGGTTTTTTTTTCTATTCTTTCTTCAATCATTGCTCATCCCAGAACTGTGGCCTCCCGTTAGGACCTGTATTCTTTTCCCAAGTCGGTCTAAATCATGGCCTTTCTACTGACAGATGCTCACTGGCCAGTCTGTTCTCTTGCTGGACAATTATAATTATCAAGAAACCTGTTTTGGAAGTGATTTGAAAGCTTAATTTCCACCAGATAATCTTAACTCTGCCCCTAGAGATACAGCAGATCCCTGTGATTTGTGGATTCATATTTGCAAATTCACCTACATGCTAAAATGTATCCCCAAAATCAGTACTCCCAACACTTTTGTGGTCACTTGCAGACATGTGGTCACATGCAGATGGGTGAAAATTTTGAGTAACCCAACACACACATTCCCAGCTAAAGACAAACAAGGGGACACTCTGCCTTCTTGTTTCAGCTGTCATATAATATGCAAGTGTCCTTTTTGCAATCTATCGATGCCACATTTTTTTTGCATTTTTATGTGCTTTTTGTTGGTGATGTCACTGTTTAAAATGGCCCCTAAGCATACTGCAGTCCAGAGTTCCAAAGTGCAAGAAGGCTGTGATATGCCTTACAGAGAAAACATGTGTTTTAGAGAAGCTTTGTTCAGGAATGAGTTATAGCACTATTGGCCATGAGTTCAATGTTAATGAACCCAACAATATATATTTTAAAAGGTGTCTAACAAAAACACACATAAAATGAGGTTATGTGTTGATTGGTTGATAAATATGCTTTGACCAGAAGCTCCCAGAAGCCTAACCCTATATTTCCCCCAGGAGCAATGATTTCAGTATTAATTAATTCAGTGTTCTTGGAAACTTTACAGAACATACCTATTGTGAATAATGGGAATTGACTGTCCTTCTTCATGCTGGTACATTGTTCATCTGTTATCAGAGAAAACAAACAGGCTCACATTGGTTTCTTTTTTTCTTTTCTTTTTCTTTCTTTTTTTTTTTTTAGAGGTCAGATATAAGGGGAAAGGAATAGATATTAGTGAAGAGGAATGGGGGAAAATTATGGTTATAAATCACCTTTGAATTTTTCCAAGTTCTGAATACAACCACAGAATATTGCTCCCAGGGCATAATGAGAGTCACAGAACAATTAAGAACATTCCAGTAATAATCATCTTAACAACCACCTCACTTGTGGTGCACTTTACATTTTATGAAGTATTTTCATGGGCATTATTTCATTTGCTTTGCACTTATAGCCACACTATGAGATAAGTAAGGAGTGGGATTATCCTTATTCCTAAGGAAGAATTGAAAGCTTCAACAGGAAGCAGACGGAGCACGTCTCTCCACTTATCCATGGCATAACTGAGAGTTGAACCAGACTTTTGGATGCATCTTGCTCTTGCTAAGATACCACAGCTTTCCAGGCAAGCTGCGGTTCTCCTACCCGATTTTTGCTCTTTCCTTTATTAGTGCATATTCCTGACCCTCAATTTCATAATCCATTAAGCTAAATTATTGATGTTTAATTTTTTTAATGTTTATTTTTGAGAGAGACAGAGAGAGATAGAGTGTGAGCAGGGGAGCGTCAGAGAGAGAGGGAGACACAGAATCTGAAGCAGGCTCCAGGCTCCAGGCTCCAAGCTGTCAGCACAGAGCCTGACGCAGGTCTCGAACACATGAACCGCAGATCATGACCTGAGCCAAAATCGGATGCTTAACCTACTGAGCCACCCAGGCACCCCTAGGCTAAATCATTGTTAAAAAACAAGCCCCAAAACTAAAATGTGTTTGTCTTGGCTGCACACACAGTGACTTAGAAATGTGTTGTTGTTCAATATGCATCTACTAAGGGCAGGTTGTATGCCCAACTCCAGACAACGTGAACAGGAAAGTCAAGAAAATTTTATCTGGGAAAACAAAATCCATACACATAAAACTGAGTGACATTAGTTACTCTGATGTGTAATCAAACCATCACCACTTAAATCATTTCAGTTGGGGCATACTGGTAGTGCAACCTGGAGAGAGCTATGATTTGTTTGTTGGCAAAAGAAAAGGAAGCTTCTAGTTTGGAGTGCATCTACACATCAGTATGCCCTACAGCCATGGCACCGTATCGTGCCGAAAGTGCCCTCCAAAAGATGGAGGGGTTAAGGAAATCAGTAGAGACCTCATCAAGAAATAGTCCCAATATCATTTTTACTGCCTGTGACCACAGCTTACAATCACTACTCAACCAGGGCTTTATCGACGGACATTTAGATACCTCAGGAGGCCTTGGAACTGTTCTAGTGAGGTACCCCAGTAGGCCGAGGGAGCCAAGTTACCTTGAGTGGACTTAAGACCACATTTACCTGACCAGTGATTGTCTATAGCCAGCCAAACCTGCATTTGAACTTGTAGTCCCTACTTTAGCTTTTAAAGCAATGCCATTTTTTTTATCCTTTCTGAAACGATCAAATTACTTGCTATGAATTAAGAGATGATAATACAAAAATAGCTATTAATGACAAACAAAAAGCATCCCTATGGAATAAACAAAGACATGAGCTCATGCCTATCATACTGAAGAAGGCCAAGTATGACAGCCTCCACTCATTAGCCACTCCATTGGCTGTTCCAGCCCCCAAATAAGGTGCCTCTAAAGAGATAAGGCTTTACTAGATATCAGGATTTTAAAAGGCCAGAGTTCAGCCTGACCAGTGATCTGGTGCTCAGAAGAGCCGTGTAATACATACACCCCTTCAAAGCAGTACATTTCAAATTCTGGGGAATGTACTGGACACTTTGGAAAAGTATCCCCCAGGATACATCAGCCTCCTTGCTGAGGCAGGGAACGCAATGTCTTAGAAAAATGTAAAAAAAAAAAGACCCCCAAATCTGTCCTCAGGTCACCTTCATAAGAGATCACATTGTCCACATTTCCCTTCTTTACAACTGGGAGAACAGTGGACACAGAAATTTGGACCAACAAGTGAAGCCCTTTGCTATGTATTTCCCCATTGAGAGATGCAGACACAAGAGGCCATCGATGCTCCCACAGAATTATAGATATTTTTATGGGCTGAAAATTCCCATCTGATGGAGCTAAGACTCAGAAGCATGAGAAGGTAAAGGCTTCAAATCCCTAAAGGAGAATATTTTTTAAGGAAAAATTAGGCACTAGCAAAGTTGGGAAGAAGAGGGCCCGGACATCAGGCATTTTTACTATGTTTTCGTAATGGAGAAATAGTAAGATACGTATTCTGTTCAGAATTCAATGCCAGTTTAAAGATGCAGGCCAATAGGAAAGCCCTGCCCCTCTCTGCTCCTTATCTTAACTGGGCAAATGGGGATAGAGACAGCTAAACACTCTGAAAAGAAGATCTTTGCTGCTGCTATTGCTGCTACTACAATTATTATTATTATGAGCAATCTACTTCCTTCCTTCACACTGGAGAAATGTATTGACTTATTCATCTGATCAAAACCGTTTTGGATGTCCAAAAGCCATTAGGAAATAATTCAGGGGAAATGCCCCATTGCATTCTCAACGCTTTCCTAAGCGCAACCAAGAGACTTGAGTTTCTCTCGTAGGTTACGTAGGCGTGAGACCAGGACTCCAGGTCTGCCCCTCTCGAGGGGGAAAAGAAGAGGCAGGAGGGTGAGTGGCAGGTCACTCGTTTTTGCCTTTCTGACAGAATGTGACATTTATCTTTACCACTCTGTCAGAGGCCTGAAATTCTCATGTCTTTACAAAATATTTTTCTATTTAGTTGAATCAGGCAGCACAACTACAATATGTCTTCTCTCTGTGACTGCCTTTCACAGCCTTTGCCTTCACGAGACTTAGATGAGGTTTGGGTGATTCATGGCGCTTAAACTTCTCCAGAGCACTTTTTCAATTGGAAAATTCTCCTAAACTGAATGCATCATCAGCACGGTTGTCCATGCATAAAAGAACTAGAAGCAAAACAATGAGCACCATTTTTTAAAACCTACGCTTAAGCCAAGAAAAACAGTTATATCACAAAATGTTAAAAGACCTTATTTTTCAGCTTCCAGGAACCTTTCATGGAGAACATGGCCTATCTTTGTCTTAGAGCCCTTTATTCTAGGCTTTCGAAATTACAAATAAAAGAAATAGTTTATATTCAGTTTAGCTTATCTTCAGGTTATTAACATGATATATAACAACACAAGTAATGCCACCTGCTATATTTATGGAGAACTGATTGTCCCTCAACCACATTCATTTTTTTCTTCGTTCTTTGGGAAGATGCTTAGAAATTTTTTTGTATTTTAGTTGATTTTCTCATTATTAGTTTTGTATTGTTTACCAAATAAGAAGATACTTCTTTTAAATGTTTTCATGTAGAAGATGGCCCTTTGTGAAAATATGAGTTATACTAATGGACCCAAAATATTACCTGGAGCTTCCAGTTAAAGTACTTGCCTATCTCTTTGATTCACAGGTAAGCACTGGCTGATGGAAAGAGTGCCCCAGTAGGAGGCAAGAGTTGTAAGCTCTCACTTCTCTCAATAGTGACTCAGTTTGCCCAAATGTAAAATGGGCATCATAAAAGTTTTTCATCCCAACGTCAAAGCTCTATATCATTTCATGTAACAAGTATTTACTGAGCACTACTATAAATCAGGAGAAGCAGTTCAGGGCACCGGTTAAGGAACATGCTGTATAGGTTCGAATCCCAGCTCCACCACTTAGTAGTTATGCGCATGAGTATGTTTCTCCATCTATAAAATGGTACCCACCTCCTAAGGTGTGAGGATTAAATGAGTCAAATTTGTGAATCTGTGCCTGGCACACTCAGTAAAGACTCAACAAGTGTTGCGCTCTATCGATATTGTTCTTACTGGTTACTAGAGATATGAAACAAATATAGAGCCCGTGTCCTCAAGAAGCTTACAATCTAATGTGAGGAGGACACATGAACAGAGGAAATCAGTCACATAATTCCTACAAGAGAAAGCTATATAATAATGGAGTAGAGATGCAGCCTTCTCTTGCCAGGATCAGCTGAAAAAACTGAAACCATTTTGTGCTTCCACAGTTATATCTGAATCTACAGTTAAACATATGCTGTTGTATTGGGTCTTCTCCTTGCAAAACTGAAATATTTTCACACCAGTAGGAAGTGTAGAAATTTAAAAAAAATTCTAATGTTTATTTATTTTTGAGAGAGAGAGATACTGAGCACAAATAGGGAAGGGGAGAGAGAGAGGGAGACACAGAATCCGAAGCAGGCTCCAGGCTCTGAGCTGTCAGCACGGAGCCCGATGTGGGGCTCGAACTCAGGAACCTTGAGACCATGACCTGAGCCACAGTCAGACACTTAACTGACTGAGTCACCCAGGTGCCCCAAAAGGGTAGAAATGTTTATAATAAAACTTGAGATCATAATACATGATGCGTAAGTTAGAACTCTTCTTTTACGTGGAAAAGAAACTCAAATCAAATTCAAATCAAAAAGAGGATCAATTGCCTTATGTAACTGAGAAATCAAAGAGTTCAGCTGCTTTAACAATGACCGTACCTCTCTCTTTCTCCTTGAGTCACTCCCTCTTCATTCATGGTCAAGCCTGTCCTCCCCATGGACCAGCATCAAGAAACTCCAGGCTCTTGTCCACCCCATCAAATAACCCCTGCATAAACAGAACTCCTCTTCGACACCAGCTGCAGCAAAAGTCCTAATCTGCCTCTCATTGGTCATGAGTCTGTTCCTAAACCCACAGGATGATAAAATATTCTGACTGGCTAGATTTTGGCCACATACCCACCTTTGGAACCCATCAGCACCACATAAAGTGAGAATGGAAAGTGGGTAGTTCCCTCAAGGGAAAAGGATGGTGAGTTCTATAATCAGAAAGAGGGTTCAAAATCCAGCTATAACTTTCATAGCTAGGTAAGCTTGAGAAAGTGCCAGAACCTTTTGGAACTTTAGCTCCAACATCCAGAAAGGGTGAATATTGAACTACATTACCTCTGTTACTCTCGTACCATTAAAGTTGTTTAATTCTATTGTCCTACTTTTCTAAGAAAATGGTATATGAAATGTTTCAGGACATCTAATTCTTAGAAATGAATTATTCTATAACAGGCAGTTTTTATGAAATTTCCCAAAACGGAGCTCCGGCATGGAAGATTAAAGATGAAATGGAGTCAGATCTAGTTCTTAGGGCACAACTTCCTCTTGGGGATATCTTAGGCACTAGTAAAACACGACTCCATTCGTTTTTTATTACTCCTTCCTTTCAAGGATCCACCCCAAAACAACACTGGAAGGATAATTATTTGATCAATTTCACAGATTTTTCCTGGGGAAGTCAGAGGAATCCAGTACAGGTATTTATTAATCCCATTTCACAAAAAGAGAAACTGAGACAGAGGTTAAGTTGTATACTAAATTGATATAAAAAGCTGAATCACTTAATAGAGCTAAAATTAATTTAAAAATCACCAGCTGGCAGGGTGTCTGGGTGGCTCAGTCAGTTAAGCATCCGACTTTGGCTCAGGTCATGATCTCACTGTTCTTGAGTTCGAGCCCCATGTTGGGTTCTGTGCTGGCAGTTCAGAGCCTGGAGCCTGCTTCAGATTCTGTGTCTCCCTCTATCTCTGCCCCTCCCCAACTCATGCTCTTTCTCTCTCTCTCAAAAACAATTAAACAACAAAAAAATTCTTTTAAATCACCAGCTGGTAACACACCAGCAAAAGTGACAAGATGAGATAACACAAAAAAATCAGATTATCAAATCAGACTCACACATATATGAAATATATATAACCCACATATATGTATAAAACTTTCCTAATAATCTGAAGGACACAAGTGAGACAAAAGTGAAGCAGGGACAGGTTCAGCACATCAGTTCAGTTCCCCAGATTATATTTTTTGCCACATTGGATGACCTCTAGGCTCAGATTTACCAAGTGATGTCTCTAAGCTATGTATATTATCATATCACTTACCCAGAAGGAGTCATTTTGACCAAAAAGCATTTCTATGGTAATGTTAGTTACATTATTCTCATAACATTTTCCAGGAGTCATGCTCCCAAATCCATAAATTCTAGGTTGGTTTGCCATAAGATATTCCAGACAATCTGGTTCACTCTGCTAAAAACATTTCATAGTTAAGGCTCTCTTGCTAGTAAATACCACTGTTTTGTTTGCACAAGTCTATCTTTAGATGAAGTCGCCTATTTCTTCCCCAAATCATCTCTCCTATAACTTGAGAGAATGGATTACAGATTTGCTGCTTAACCATTTACTTGCCCACAAGTAAATTCCAGCTCAAAGGGGCTCATGGTACTGGAATGAAAGGCCAGGGTAGTCCCTCCCCCAATCCCATTCAAGCTGACTTGTTTTGCTGAAAAGCTTATCATATTCAACAACCATTTAAGTGATTCTGTCTTGACCAATTTAATCTTAGACCTCCTGAGCCACACTGGAATCAATCTCAATATAGTTAATTCTATGTAGTCCCCAAGTATTCCAGCTTTTTGGAAGCTCAACAGATTATGTTTATGTTTATTTTATTTTTATTTATTTATTTTGAGAGAGAGAGAGAGAGAGAGAGAGGCAGAGGATCTGAAGCAGGCTCTGCGCTGACAGCAGAGGTCCTAATGTGGGGCTTGAACTTACAAACTGTGAAATCATGACATGAGCTGAAGTTAAATGCTTAACCAACTAAGCCACCCAGGCACCTCCAGCTCCACAGATTATGACCCACCTTGGCCTAGCCCTAATTTTATATCTCCAGAAAGGGCCTGTCTTATCTCAGGATAGACTGTCACTTACATGGTATGAATTAAAGAGCAACAAAAAGTTTCCTGACCCCAAAATATCCTTACCTATCAAAGCAAGTGCTTGAAAATCAACTTCCTACTTTTGTGAGATTTATTCTTCTGGGTTAAACATTGGCCTTTCTATGCAATCATCTTTAAAATACCTCAAAAAAATGATGGGGCGCCTGGGTGGCTCAGTCGGTTGAGCGTCCGACTTCAGCTCAGGTCATGATCTCACAGTCCCTGAGTTTGAGCCCCGCGTCGGGCTCTGTGCTGACAGCTCAGAGCCTGGAGCCTGCTTCGGATTCTGTGTCGCCCTCTCTCTCTCTGTCCCTCCCCTGCACATGCTCTGTCTCTCTCTGTCTCAAAAATAAATAAAAACGTTAAAAAAATTTTTTTAAAAATACCTCAAAAAATGAAATAGATTGGGCCATTTACACCCACAATAAACAAATAAACCACAGCATCTTCCTTAGAAATAGGATGTCCCAGAGCTACTTGTGACTATCAATTGTCCATGGTCCGTAGGTAGGGGCAAGGAGATAGTAAAGAATAGCAAAGGGAGTATGAAAGGAAAATGGCAAATTCTGAAGACAAATTTAAATCAGTTCCCTTTATGTTAATTACCACCATCTGTCAATCTACTTCTGACACAAAATATGTTTAGCTAAAGCACAGTAAAATTTTTCTGGTTTAGTTAAATAGATCCAGGACCTAATACAAGATTGACTAAGTATATATAATTTTTCCAAATTATTTTGTTTTATTACTATTTAGAGCATTTATTTACCTTAGTAGGTAGGCATTTGCTTTATCTTTCAACATTGCTCATAGCCGGTGGCACACAGGCAAGGCAATATTCAACTTCTGGCAACATCTAGCCACCGTTTTACTCTCATTGCCTTGGGACTGTTTGGTTTAAACAAGCCTGCTGGAGATATACTTTTACTTTAGAAGATTTTCCTATCCTTCCCCTTTTGACAGCAGACACAGTTTAAGAGTATTCTCAAGAGAATTAAAATCATAACATGCTTGACATTTTTAGAATAATCGGGAAAAGAAATGACACTTGCTTTCTGGAAGATGCCACAGTCCAGACAGCCGGATATCCAAAAGCAATCGTTTCCTAAATTACCCATGATAACCACTTATTTCTGAATGAATCTGTAGATAAAGCAACTATGACAATTTGGCTAAATCTCTTAACCTATCTGTGCCCAGGTTCCCACTGTGAAATAAGGAAAATAATACTTAGGTTCTAGAGTTGCACTGAGAAGCCAGTGTGGCAATACATGTAAATAAATTTCATGAAAATGTAACTTGCTGTGCAATTGTTATTTAGTCATTAAATATGTATAGAGTGCCTACTATCTGCTGGGCGCTATGCTGTCCACTGGGAGTTCAATGATAAATAAGGCATGGTCCCCACTTTAATAAGCTTTCAGTCTAATAAAGGAAAGAAACAAATGGCATATGGCGATGCAGTGGGTTAAGTGCTATAGTGAAGGGATTGCACAGGGTTTTATGGGCATAGTTGTATACATGGAAAACTAACCCACCTTGAAGACATGGGCCATATGCAGTAAAAGATCTCTGAGGACTAGGGCGGAGGGCATTACAGACCGAGGGAGTAAATGCAATATCCTGAGACAAGAAAGAGCGTGGAATCTTTGAAGCCCGACAAGCATGCAGGACAGGAGCATGGAGTGGTGAGACAAAAATCTGGTGGGGCCGTGTCATGATGATTATTTATGCTCCTTTCACACGTGACCACTTGACAGTGTCTCCTAGTAGACTCTGAGGTGTTCTAAAGAAAAATTTTAAAGGATTACATAGAGGCAAGATTTAAATGTTTGAGAAATAATGAAATGAAAAAGACAGGACTTGCTCATTCAACAAAGATTTATTGAACTTTTAAAATTAAGATGATGAAACTTCTTCTTCTACACAAATTACATGAATAAGGGAGAAAGAAGGTAATTTTTTTCAGGGATATTTATAAGAAGGTGATTTTTTTCTTGGTATTCTCAGCAATTAAACTTATAAATTATGGTTTACAAATTTACTTATGTTTCCAAAGTACCAATGTCAGAATCAACATTCTTCATCACATGTAATCTTGAGTCATTTGTAATACGATCTTTTCTTCCTACAGCTAGCAACATCTCTAAAGCTTTCAATAGATGGCCTGAAGACTCAAGGCCATAGTAACTCTTTGGAGACTGCCATTCCAAATTAAGCTTAATTGAATTTTCTACTCCTTCCTATTTGAGCTTAGATATCACTTCTTCCAGGAAGCCTTCCTTGAGTTCCTTCTTGCCCCATCTCAGTTATGAGCTTTCCCAAGTGTGTGCATAGTGTCTGTGCTTCCTCTTCCATAGTCCTCACCTCACCATATGGAAATTGTCTACCACTCATCTGTCTCACCCACCAGAATGTTGATCCCTGAGGGTCATAACTATGTTTACCATGTTTATTTATTATCCCCTAAATGCCTGGTACAATAGCTGTCACATAGTGACACATTTAGCTGAATAACCAAAAGAACAAATGAAGAAACAGATAGGAACTCAAAGAACAGCTGTTGATTGGTTACCACTCAACAATTTATAAGTATAGATAGAGCACCAACTATATGCCAAGAGCAATGACAAGGTTGAATTTACTATTTAAAGGACAATGAGGATAATCATGTTTTTGCTGTTTTTCTTTGACCCAAATGAAGTGGCTTTGATAATTGAAAATGGTGGTTTTTAATAGTCAGTAGGTAGTAAACAGCTTCAGTCTTCCCAGTATGGTCATCTTTGGAATGCTGAAGACCAAGTGATTTGGAAAACATAGATTAAAATAAGGTAGAGTAGAATTGCCTGGGTGGCTCAGTCAGTTAAGCATCTGACTTCAGCTCAGGTCATGATCTCACGGTTCGTGAGTTTGAGCTCTGTTGTCGGGCTCTGTGCTGACAGCTCAGAGCCTGGAGCCTGCTTTGGATTCTGTGTCTCCCTCTCTCTCTGCCCCTCCCCTACTTGTGTAAGCGCGCGCTCTCTCTCTAAGATAGATAAATGTTAAAAAAAATTTTTTTAATAAATAAGGTATAGTAACCCCATGCAGGCAAGGCTACCCACTGACACCGGGCAGAGAACAGAGAGAAGCCACAAATCAAGTGAGCTCAGTTTTTTAAGGTTTAATTTATTTATTTTTTCAGAGAGAGATACAGAGAGCACAAGAGGGGGAGGGGTAGCTAGAGAGGGAGAAAGAGGTTCCAAAGCAGGCTCTGCACTATCAGCACAGAGCCCGATGCAGGACTTGATCTCATGAACCGTGAAACCATGTCCTGAGCTGAAATCAAGAGTTGGACACTCAACTGACTGAGCGACCAAGGTGCCCCTCAAATTTTTTTTCTCTTGCAAATGATGTCATCGTGAAAGCTTTTTGTTTGTTTAAGAATCTTTATTTCCAGCTTGTCGTTAACATAGTTCATATGTGTTGCATCTATTATAAGGATATTATGAGGGTTACTTAGGCACCAGTCTAAATCTTCCATAATTAGAGACAATAAGTGTAAAATGATGAGTGACTAAAGCAAGGCAGCGGCTGTGAGGATGAAGTGTGAGTGAGTATTTACTGGCCCATGGAAGAAAACAGAGCACTGGCAAGCTAGGAATTAAGGAGGATACTAAGGATTGGAGGTGGGGTGGGTGGGCATTTTAAATTACTTGATACTTTAGCATATTTAGGGCCGCAAAGAAAAATATTGATGAAAAGGGAATGATGGAAAATACACAATGGTGGAGAATGGCTGCAGAATGGTCCAAGGGTTACAGGACAGGAGGGAGGAGACACCCAGAAAGCCATCTACTCTCAGTCAATGGAACCAGAGAATGCTGCCTGGTGAAACATCCTGGCAATGCTTAGAGTATGGTCCTCCAGATACTCCTGGCCCGAGGGTCACTGAACCCTGGGGTCATTCCAAGGGGTCCAGGAATCTAGAGGTTAGGCAAGCTCACTTAATAAATACCTTCTCCCACCTGTACCATTTTTTTAAGGCCATAGATGCTGTCATAAATACTAAAACACAAATTCACCAGAAAGTGTAGCAAAATGATTCTAAAAATACCATGTGGCTCTTTTTTATTAACATTAAAAGGAGTTTATTTATTACTCTGAATGATTGGAATTTGGGGTCTAGATAATGTGGAATTTCTGACGATTTGTGAGATAGGCAATAATGTGATGACTTCAGAGGTTTTTCGAAGATTAATCTGACAGTAGTGGATCAGATGAATTGAAATGGGGAGAGAACAGAGGCAGGAGAGATTCATACAAGCCAACCCCAAAAGCCCCTGAGCAACTTTTTGCAAGCATCTCACAAGGCCACACACGGATGAGGCATATTGTCTCTTCCTGAAATTCCTGGTCTGCTTCTCAAAGAAAACAACGCTCCCAATTACCCAGCCTCATTTAAAAGAGCAAATCTGGTTTTGTTTTTTTTTTGTTTTTTGTTTTTGAAACGTCTTCTCTTTTTCTGACTGTACCATTGGTTGCAGCATCCAAACAAAGAGACCTGTACCTCAATATGATCACGGCCACACTGTCTTTTCTAAAGTGTGTGCCAGTCTTCACTTTCTAGAACTGTGGGGAGAGCAGCCTACGGTGGCTCAGACTATGGCATGGCACTTGTGGCCCTCTAGTGGGGCTACAGTAGTTCCAAGTTGCACTGGCTGAGACCAAGTGCAGACAAAATACTAAATCATAGTAGGTGAACATAAGAATGTCTTCAGATGTAATGAAATATTTCCTATAAAAAGTCAAAAATGCAGAAAACCTACAAACAACAAAAACAGGCTCAGACAATGAGACTGAATACAGAGAAACTGAACATGGAGACAGTATGCAATAAAATAAAATTAAAGTTGACTAAAACACAAAAGAAAGATTAGAAGAGCAACATCAAAGTGGCCATCTGGTCTAAATATAGCTGGCAAGGCTGCCATCATAAAGAGGGGATGGGGGTCCTCTCCCAAAGGGCTGATGGCACAGCTGTAATGCCGAGGGTCATAGCATTGCTAGGTGCTCCTGGTCAGCACAACCTTTTCCCTGTGGAGTCACCCTACGAGGTGCTTTCCTTGCTCAATTTGGGAATTTGGGGGGGCAGTGGTTGCTTTGTTTTGTCAGCACCCAGATTGACCACTTTCAGAACATTACATCTCCTAGAATTTTACTCTTTTCAAGCACAACGCTAACAACTAACTGGATATTGTGATGCTCAGATTCATTCTATTCTGTACGCTAATCAGTCAGTGCCTTCCTTAACTGTCCTGTTGGGCCCAGACGCAAAGCACACTGAGAGTTGTGGTTAACGCACCGCCACTGAGTTAGCAAGCTGCGTGCAGCTTGCTGTACATTCCTAGGTTACATTAACTCCGTGAGAGCCAAAACTACAAGTGAGCAAGTTACACATAGAGCTGTGGGCTGGTAGTAATCTTTCATACCTCTTCCCCACCCCACACTCCCCCCCACCCGCCAACCCCCAACCAACCCCTCTCACCACCCCCCGACTCTCCCTCACTCACTGGAAACCTAGTCTTCAGGATCCTCCTCTGCCCCAGAGAGATAGAAATCTATCCCACCAGAAAGTCCCATTCTCACTTGTTAATTCACACCAAGAAATAATTCTCCCACTCTGGGAAGTCATCCTTATCTCTAACCTAAATCAACAGAAGTTTTTTTTCAGCCTGTCTCCTGAAATTCTATCCTCAGGGAAGATATATTAAAGCTGGCCATTGTCTTTTGTTTAAGAACCCTCAGTGTCAAAGAAAAAGTAAATTTATTCCTGGTCTTAGAGAATCATCAAATGCACAGCTGAAAGTGATATTAGAGATCATCTCAAGCGACTACCTTCCCATTTTCACACCCCCTCCCCAGCACATCAACTTCAAATAGGAAGGAACTGAATCCCACAGAGTTGAGGTGACTTTTGTCCAAGGACACACAGTGAGTCCATCAAGTTTTACCACGTATTTACCACGTATTTCCTTGGTTTCTTTAACATTTCAGCAGGTATTTTTCAATTACAAATAAACTCTGAAGTTCTCTCCTAAGTAACAAACTTTACCCAGACGATCGCAAACCCTAATGCACGAAGAGGCTCCCAGTCGTGAACAACGTGGGCCAGTGAAGAGAGGAAGTGGCAGGTGAACAGCACAGCCAGTTTCTGAGTCCAGCTCTGTGTCCCAACTCTGCACCGTTTGTCATTAAAGACAAGGGAGATATTGAAAGTGCTTTTAAAAGTTAACAGGCCCCTGGGTGGCTCAGTCAGTTAAGCATCCAACACTGGCTCAGGTCATGACCTCGCGGTTCATGGGTTCAAGCCCCGCATCTAGCTCTCTGCTGTCAGCACAGAGCCTGCTTTGGATCCTCTCTCCCCCTCTCTCTCTGCCCCTCCCCTGCTCCCACTCTATCTCTCTCAAAAATAAATAAACATTAAAAAATTGTTTTAAGTTAACAGAACATTTTTTCTAAGGTATTCCAATGCTTTATTTGTAATTAAGCTTCTGCATTAAATATTTCAAGTCTTCTCCATGGAGAAGCCAATCTGAATATTGTCCCTTTTAGCCTAGAAGACATTGGCAAGCAGAAATCATATTTTTTAGAAGGGTGCCAGGGGCAAATATGTGCTGCCTACATTTCATTGGTTTGAATTTAACAACAGTCAGTAAAAAAAGGAACATTTTCTCCGCTGTCAATATGTTCAGCTTGTGTTTACCACTGAGCTAACTGTACTTTGAAACCACCTGGCTACACGGTTGGCCCAGATCCAGGCTTCATTCCATTTCTGCCTTTCCTGCCATATTTTACACAGCCTGGCTTTTGCCTTCCTGAAGTTTTTTGAAAGGTTGTTTTTATTTCCCCTGCATATTAACACTGCCCTTCATTGTCCACATTTCCAATCTCTCTTCAAAATTAATAGGGTCACTGTGGATTCTGATTCTGCTCCCCAAGGATCGAGAATCCTGAGGAGTCTGTTCTGCCAAGCTTTGGAAAGTGTCTCTCATTAGTTGACGTATTGTAGTCAAGGCTCTTTTCGTTACATGGAACATAAATTCTCTCATGCTGGATCAAGAAAGTAAGAGGAGCTTATTCGGAGAATGTGAGGAAATCTCGCACTCTCTAAGGGCAGCAAGTAAAATAGAATATTATTTCTAAAGTATTATTATGCTCTAGCTGTACTTACCCTTGTGCATTTAATGCCTCAGCCTTCTGCATAAGATAGTTCATCTGAGTGCTCTTTCTTATATAAGCTTCTAGAGAGCAGAGATGGTCTTTGTTATTTGAGATGGGTGCCAAAGTCAAACGTGTGTCTCATGGGGACAGAAGAAGGGAATTGAAGTGTGAGGCACAAAGTTGAGTCTGGAAAGTCTCCTCTCTCCAGTCTTTTTTCATTTCTGTCTTGTTCTCCCATGGTATCTCTGCACCTTTTTCCCCATCTCTTAGCACCCTTATTATCTCTTTATTCTTTTTTTTTTTTAACATATTCATCATTCTCTCTCCAAACAGGTTTCCTATCCTTGTGGATGGAGAGACTAATTCCCTGAGTATACATGAACTCAAAGCTCCAGGGTTCAGAACCAAATCCCAACAAAAATCTCTCTTTTTATTAATTCCAGTTCTCAGGAGGGAATCTGAATGGTGACTGGTCAGCCACAGGATTGGCTCAACGGGTCTGGGCTGAAAGCCCATCTCTGGTTTAGTTAGCCACAATGGGGAATGGATAAGGAAAGTGACATGTTTGAGGCGGGGCTGCTCCAACCAGCAGCTGTGAGGACAGCAGTTTCACTACAAATGGCCAAAGCAAGATCATCGATCACATGGATGTGGCACATTCCCTTGCCCTAGCATATGCAATCCTGAAAGTATGCGTGCAGACCTACATGTTCAGAGTATCCCTGTTAAAGCCATACTCACATTTAGCTCCACCCAGCAGGACACAATCCAAAGTCATATCTAGCCACTGTGTCCTGAGGTGATGCCGTGGGGATATTTTTCTTCAAGTGAAGTCTCTTCCTCTCTAGCTCCATCTCACAGTCTTGCAACCTATGGACTAAGTGGTAGTCACCACCTCCAAATATATATTAAAAGGGCAGACAGGACTTAGGAAAACTTTGAGGGAAAAAAGAAAAAGGTTTACAAGATGGAACCAGGTTAAAGCGTATATGTCGGAGGGAGAATAGACACACCGCCTCTTTGTCCTACCCACCCTGGACACATCTTGTAGCACTGGGGCCCCATACCAACTTTGGAGGTGAGATGATCACATTAAGGTAAGTTATAGGACTAGTGCAGCACACCCCAACTACATCAGCTTATGGATAGTTCCTTAGCAAGCTAAAGAACCACTTTAAGTTTGACATAAGAGAAAGATTGTCCACTGGGAAGATTTCCCATCTCCGGTGCTCAATGAGAAGGACACTGACAAGGATTCCCACTTCCCTAACACATTAGCAATTGTCTTTATAGATATAATATATTTTGGAGATTTGATTCAGACTTGGAAATTGCTTGAGACATGAACCTTCCTGAAGTCTTAGTCTAAATTGAAGGCCATTGTCTTAGCAATTAAGTGAGATTCCCTAGAAAGAGAGATGTTTATTTGAAACAATTCTCTCTGATAGATGCCAGCAGCATTCACTCAGTGTCTTAGTTCAAACTTTCAAGAAAGAATCTGAATGTTTGTTGACCAGGACTATAATCACATGACACTTAGCCTTGCAATTTCCAGGTGGGGCAAGTTTTCTAGAAGTTCTGGGCAGAGCAAGCAATGAAACATGTGACTATATAATGTAAATAAATTAATGTGTGAGTGTGTGTGTGTGCGTAACACTGTAACAGAAACAAAAATAGCACAGAGTTTCTGACTTTGAAGAGGTTTTAATCTAATTGGGAAGCAAGATACCTTCACTTAAAAAAATAACAACACATGATAATGAATTAAAAGAGTCAGATGAGTGTGTCAGATGAGTGTGTGTTAAAAGAGTCAGAGTGTGTGTCCTGTGAATACCACAGGAATTCAGAAGAATGAACACTTTAGTCTCAGAGGAAGTAAGCTGTATGCTGAACTAAGTGCAGGGGTCAGCAAATGATTTTCTGTAAAGAGCAGATTAAGAAATACTTTAGGCTTTGTGGTTCATATTGTCTCCATTGCAATTACTCAGCTTTGCCATTATAGTATAAAAGTAGCCAAAACAATACATAAAGCAATGAGCATGGCAGTGTTCTAATAAAACTTTATTTACAAAAAACAGCAGTGCACCAAATTTGAAATGTAAAAATTGGTCCGATGTCTATTCTTGAAAAATGCATAAACCTTGGGTGGCTTTACAGTAATTTCTACCAATTTAAAAGAATAATCCCTATATTATTTAAATTGTTCCATAGAAAATCATGGGAAGCTTTCCAACCTCACTCCCTGAGGACAGAATAATTCTGATACCAATTCCAGGTGAAGAAAATACTAAAAATCCTATTTTTCAAAACAACTTATGAAATCCCAATGAAAGCTTCAGCGAATTAACCTTCACGGTGTATTAAAGAATGCTGTGTAGGGGTGTCTGGGTGGCTCAGTCGGTTAAGCATCTGACTTCAGCTAGGTCATGATCTCACGGTTTGGGAGCTCAAGTCCCATGTCAGGCTCTGTGCTGACAGCTTGGAGCCTGGAGCCTGCTTAAGACTCTGTGTCTCCCTCTGTCTCTGCCCCGCCTCCACTCTTGTTCTGTTTCTCTGTCTCTCTCTCTCTCTCTCTCAAAAATAAATACATTTAAAAAAATAAAAATAAATATTGGCGAGGATGCAGAGAAAGAGGATCTCTTTGGCACTGTTGGTGGGAATGCAAACTGGTGGAGCCACTCTGGAAAACAGTATGGAGGTTCTTCAAAAAATTAAAAATAGAACCACCCTACGACCCAGCAATTGCACCACTAGGTATTTATCCAACGGATACAGATGTGCTGTTTTGAAGGGGCACAGGCACCCCAATGTTTATAGCAGTAGCACTATTAACAATAGCTAAAGTATGGAAAGAGCCCAAATGTCCGTCGACGGATGAATGGATAAAGAAGATGTGGTATATATATACAATGGAGGATTACTCAGCAATCAAAAAGAATGAAATATTGCCATTTGCAACCACATGGATGGAACTGGAGAGTATTATGCTAAGCGAAATTAGTCAGAGAAAGACAAATATCATATGACTTCACTCATATGAGGACTTTAAGATACAAAACAAAAAAAAAACATAAGGGAAGGGAAAAAAATAATATAAAAACAGAGAAGGGGACAAAACATAAAAGACTCAAATATAGAGAACAAACAGAGGGTTACTGGAGGGGTTGTGGGAGGGAGGGATGGGCTAAGTGGGTAAGGGGCATTAAGGAATCTACTCCTGAAATCATTGTTGCACCATATGTTAACTAACTTGGATGGAAATTAAACAATAAATAAATTTTAAAAATAAAAATATTCTTAAAAAAATAAAAAATAAAAAATGCCATATATGATTTACCTATATTTAACTAAAGAATAGAATAGTAATTCAATATTAGAAATGTATTCATTTAATTCACTATAATAATATATTGCAAATGAAATAACATAAAATGATCTTGCTAAATTCCAAAGCACTTTGTAAATTAAGGCATTTACTCCTGATTAAAACTTACAGTATGCTGGAAATAGGGGCCGCTTACTAAAATTGACAAAGGATATAAGATAGAAATATATCACAAATGCCTTACTTAAAAATGAAACATTAGAACCATTCACATTAAAATTGAGCTGAACAATACTAGTAAGACTTCTACTCCATACTATTTGCTACACCTCCATATCCCAATATTTATTCATAAGGAGACAATAGTATCATTATGCAGATGATACAATTATCTATCTAAAAATGTCTAATATAATTAACTGAGCAACTATTAGAACTAATAAATACAATTTAGTAAAGGTACGAGATTTAAGATCTAAATCCATAGCTTTCCTATATGAAAGCAATAATCAGAAACAAGAACAAAAAAATTTCCATTCACAGTTGCATACAAAGAAGCAATATACCTAAAAATTATCTTTTTTTTTTAATGTTTATTCATTTTTTGAGAGACAGAGCATGAGCAGGGTAGGGACAGAGAGAGAGGGAGACAGATTTTGAAGCAGGCTCCAGGCTCTGAGCTATCAGCACAGAGTCTGACACAGGGCTCGAACCCACAAACTGTGAGATCCTGACCTGAGCCAAGGTCAGTCGCTTAGCCACCCAGGTACCCGCCCCCCCCCCACTGCTAAAAATTATCTTTAAAGCATACAAGAAATATAGACAGGAAATAATACTTTACTGGAGTGCATTTTGGAAGGAACTGAGCAAATAGAGTGGCATGCCATCATCCTGAGTAAAAAATTTTCATATTCTAATGTTACCAACTTCCTTAAAGCAACTAATTAAGTCAATAAAGTCCCTTTGAGATTTGTGGTATCTGACAAAATTACAAAATTCATCTGGAAAAGAAAATGCACAAGAGCCAAAATATTTGGGTGAAAGAAAAATGAAGTGAGAAAAAAAAAAAAGAACAATTAAGTTGGAATTTGACCTGCTGGTTATCAAAGCTTACCATGAAAAAAATAGTATAAGGTTAGAGTAATTCAGTATGATAATGAAGCAGGTATATTAAAAAGATAAGTGAGCCAGAATAGAGATCCAGAAACACAGCCATGTATATAAGAAGATTTAGCATATGATAAAGATGGCAATTTCAAAATAAGGGGAAAGGATATAATAGTCAAGTGGTTGAGGCTGCTAGCTACTCATTTACAAACTGGAATTTATATATTGTATCAGCCATAAACATATAATTCCAAAAACATTAGAAGCTTAAAATTTTTTAATTATGAAATATCTGTGTAGTAAAGAATAAATTTTACCGAGAGAGAGAGAGACAGAGAGAGAGAGAGAGAGAGAGAGAGAGAGAGAGAGAGAGAGAGACCTGGTCTTTGTGTCAGCTCCTGGGAGGTAACCTCTAAACTCCTAGAATTTTCCCAGTGATTGAAGTGGCCTTGTTATTCATGATCGGTCCCTCTGACCACACTTGATAATGTTTTCAATGATATATTATTTTTCTATCTTCAGAGTGGCAGAAAATAAAAATCCAGTATTGGCAAGGGTATGATCAAAGCAATAACCTCCTGAACTAGTCATGGGAGAATACTTTGATACAATATTTTCACTCTTGCAATTTGACAATACCTCACAAAATTTTGAGTTCTAGGAATCTATACTATAAAATCACTCACACGTGTGCACAAAGATGTAAGTCCAAGTATGTTACTGCAGCCGATTTAGTTCCAACAAAAACCAGAAACAATTTATACGCACATGCCAGGTACTGTTTTACAAAATAATGTTTTACAAAAACACGTACTGATGAAGAAAGAGCTTTAAGATGTATTTTGGGGGGAGAAAAAAGACAACCCACAATATAGTATGTTTAAACATACTTTTTTATATAAATTATATGCTGCGATATAATGTAGGGAAAGCTGTATACGGATACCACTGAAACTGTCAACCAAAGTGTGGAAGGCACTACAGACTAGACTTCTCAACTGGCCTCCCAGCCTCCTTCTGGTAGGAGAGGTTGGAAAGATAAAAACCACTGTGGTTCTGCATACGAATGAGGCTCAGCCTGTTAGAAGGACTTCTAAGAGATTTTGGAGTGCAAGTGAAGCAGAGGCAATTTCCCTGTCTGTCTGGGCTGTTTCTTTTGGCAAGCAAGGTTGTAGAAAGGCTTTTTCCATAGAAACATTCCCACTTCCTGGTGTTGATATGCAGTTGTGGGGCAGCTGGCACAGTAGAGGATTCTTGATTCTGGCTTCCTGACCCATGGCTCACAGCTGCGGGTGTCCACTTTCCAGCTTGCTGGGTGTCAAGAGTCCGTTATAGCAGTGACCCTGGTAACTTCTTGAACTTTGGGCACACCTACAACAATGAGTTGTTGACTCCCATCTCCCAAGGCAGGCTCAAAGGCAGTGGCTTCCCTAGCGGGTCAGTTCTGTACCATTCTGCGGTCCCAGCCCCAATACCTCTCTCAGTGATTTGTGAGCACTTAAGTCCCTATATTAAATTTCTTGGTGTTTAGAATGCCTACAGAGGTTTCTGTTTCCTGCACTTACTAGGTAAGAACAGTGGGATTGGTGCAGGGGCCCAGGAGTCTGTACACCAGGAGATTAACGGATGTATGTTTCAGCCAAATTTCATTTTGAGAAGCAATGCTCCAGGAAGTGAGTGCTTGCCTCCGGTTACCCAAACAGTATCTGAAACAAAGTTGGGTTGTCTTTTCCTAAACACTTCAAGACTTGGGCTTCTGCTTAGAGGCTTGGCAACAAAGATGCCCCTACTGTATAACAGGGCCTCCAATTAGCTGCATTGGAGCTCTGTGTTTATGGAACAGATGTCAAAAGAGAATTGCTTAACATACTTTGTTGAAAAGATTGCAATAAGCTGTCACCTAGATGCTTCATCCAAAATGTAAAGGGACTTGATTCCACAGGATGGACCTAAAGAACATTTCCACCTAATGGACAAGAAGGATAAGAGTGGGATGCAGTTGAAATTTCTTTCTCTGGAGGCTGGGTGCAAGAGAGGAGCAAGTTTGAAAAGGAAGGTAATGAATGATGTTTGGGACATCATGAACTGGAGGTATTAGAAATCCAGCAAGTCTAGAAGACAAAGATCAGTAACTAAAGAGATGAGTTCATAACAATCACAGATACAAGAAATAATTCCTGAGATAACATAAAACCTGATTTAAAAATCTTAATTGCACTACATTTTAAAAAACCACCCTCTCTTCTGGCACATCAACTGGAGTTTCTGTAGTCCCATGAATGAGCTCTTAACTCTTGTAATTAACTAATTTAGTAAGTATTGTATTGACTGTCTACCGGGAGTAGATTCTTTAGGGAAGAAATATTAACAATTGACTGATATTTCGAATTTTCATTATGTTACATAATGTTTGGTTTCATATTAAGGAACACGGTGCGGATGTTGGGGTTTTTTTCAGAATAGTAATCAATCTCAGTTTATGATGCTTATGGGTATTTTTTTGAGACCATGGAAGATTTTATCTGAAATCAGTGAGCTGTCTTGATGTTTCTTGTTTTTTACATTTTTCTGACCAGTTACGAAAATTGCTTGAAATGTCACATAAAGACAAGGAATTCAGGCATGCAATAGATATTGACTTGTGTATTTTTCACTAACATTTGCTGACCTTTTGGGTCAATATGTTTTGAAATTTACTTAACAAGCCAGTGTAACTTATTTCAGTTTAGATTTAAATTGTTTTAAATCGCCAGAATTTTTCCTTTTTTTTTAAATACAAAACTACTGCTAGACTATCTTAACATATATGTTAAAAACCAGTTTCTTTGGGAATTAGAAGTATCCTGCATTATTATGGGGTTTTTTTCAAAATAATAGAAGCATATTTAAAATGACCCTTTGTCTTTTCCCCCTTCATCTCATGTGCCCTTATTTCCTTTAAAGAGCTATAATGTCTAGAAAGCTGTACAAACAATTAAGCTAAATCATTTTGTAAGCGGTTCTATGAAATGCAAGAGTGATTTTTTTCTTAAAGTCCAAATGTGTAACTCAGCTTACATGAGCATATAAGCATATTTTGCTTAAATTACATTTCCATCTGACAATATTAATTTCATCAAGGAAGCTTAGTATAAAATTAATTATAGCTATCATTTATGTTATTTCGTCTTCCCCTTCCATTGAAGCTTCAATGAGAATTCATCAACTGAAGGGCATGATTCACATTTTAACAACAATAATAAAGAAAATAACCAAAACTACTTTTTTTTCCCCCTCCTACTAGAATTCCGTGACTAAAGACTTATCTCTTAATGTCATCCAAAATGTAATAATATATTTTGAGGATCAGAAGAAATGCTTCCAATGGATATAATGAGAGCACATCTAGTTATATTCTCCTGCTGACAAAGAACATTTCAGTTTCATTGACTTTGGTGAATAACCTCCTGTGATTCTTTGAGAAACAAATTCTAAGAAAGAATCTGAACAAGCATTCAAATGCCATTCTGTTGAGCATGAAGACAAGGATATCTGCTTATACTCTCACCAATTCCAGAGCACTAATAACCTCCACACTTCACAGATCTTCTCCCCAGCCCAGTCCCCCATGAAAGCTCATGCTGGCAGTGGAATACATCCCTCTAGGTATTTGCCATAGGATTTTATCCAGGTTGCAGCAAGCAACCACAAAGTAGGCAATAACATCACATACTGCAGATATCCACTAAGGTGAGAGGACCCTTGGAAAAGACAGACTTTCTGGGGTAAACACAGAGGTGGATAGCTGTAAGGAATTCAGTTTCCATATCCTCAACTTCCCTTTGTGTTTTTTCCTAAAGCTGACCTGCCTGAGAACCTAAGAAGGTTTATCCTGGTTGCCTTTCCCGCCCCACCCTTTCACAGAGACCGGACAGGGTCCCCATATTAGGAATCGAAGTCTTATCCCTCACCCACTGTGTATTGAACTATGGTGTAAAAATCTCCAGAATGCCAAAGAACAGATAAATTCCAAATATCAGTATAAGCAAGGCCTTCTTTGATTATAATACTAATCTATGGTAGAATGGGGAGGCAGAAGTGAAGACAATGTTCTTTGAAGAGTCTCGCCTCTTCTGCCCCTTAAATTAGTGCCAAAGGATGCAGCACTTGGAAAGGCAAAGAAAAGGATGTGAGTAAAACCTGAAAGAGTGTCTGTTACCTTATTCCACCCAGGTGACAACATATGGAAAGATTCCCAGGTCTTATCAAGGTATCTTAGAATAGTATTTGTAAAACCAAAGGAAACAAAACAATGAGTATGCTGGGAAACCAATCTGCTGCAAATCCAGCCCCTCTGTATTTTCACCATTCTTAGTAATAACAGCATTTGGTGTCAAGATGTCAATCAGCCACTTCTTGCGCCCCCATCTGTCCTCCTCCGGGCCCACCCATGCACTCTAGCCAACAAGTTGCACACACAGGTGTAACTTCAGTGGCACCTCATGCCTCTCACTTTCTACCCAGCCTCTCTGCTGCAGCCATGTAGGACACCCACATCTGACACCCACACACACCCGGAAGGGGGGTAGTTAATATTCCATAGGGTGACCTTTGACCAACAGAGCAAGAGCCAGAAGGTGAATACTTCTGGGTGGATACTTCTTAGGCATTTCACAGGATACTTCATAGGGTCCTTAGCAGGATCAGCTGCAGTTGCCCACAGTGGTGACTGACTCAGCTCCACAACACATCCTTGGATTGGCTTTTCCTTCTTCCCCCTTTCAATCCTTCCTATCTCCTATCCTTTCATTCCTTGGAATCACATCTCAAAACAAGCCACTGGCCTGCAAGCCCATGTCTCAGGCTCTGTTGTGGGAGGGAACCAGGCCAGAGTGTCTCCACTGCATATTTTGCAAACTTTACGATTCCAGAAGAAGAGGGAAAATTTTCCGTGATTACTTCTCTAGAATGACAGTATATCTTTAAGTGAAAGGATTTATGGGTAATAGGTAAGTCAATGTCTTCTAATTTCTGGTATTATTCACACAGGTAGAAGAAACATCTTCATTAACCTTTGCCCAAACACTAGCTACTGTAAATAGATATTCATTTTTAATGTGGGCACAACTCTCTCACATGCCTGCATCTGTCAACTACTTCTGAGTTCATTTATTCCATGTACTTTTGGGTTTACTGTTAAAATAAAGAGACTGTGTTAAAGCTTTATACCATAAATCATGCACTTAGCAGTAATATTTAATTCATCTCTTAATTTGATGCATCTTTTAATTTAACACATCATTTACATGCCCTAGAATTCATAGTGGCCACGGAGATTTTTATAAAAATTTTTATAAAAATATAAACCTGCATTCTTAAAAACAGACCACTCTTATATGTAGATGTGAGATAAATGTTTCCAAAGTGTATCCTAGGATATACTACCTTAAATTCTAGAAAACCAGCATCATTTAATTAGAATTAGTTCCTCTTTTGCAGATTCAAACCTGTTCCAATTCTGACAAATATATAGTTATAAATATAACTATAAATATATAGTTATATATAGTTATAAAAAATCATTTTACATCATGAAATAAAATTAAAATATATTTGTAAGTAATAATTCTCAAGTATTTTAACTTTAAAAGAGTTTGAGATGACTTCCTCAATAACTTAAATTGAGCATTAATATATAGATCTGTGTTCAGAAGCAATGGGTAAATTGCTAAAACACAAAAGCCCAATTTTACAGGGTTATTTTTTACCCCACCTTTATGTATTTTTAGCTCTAAAAACAAGGGAACTCTAAGTTAAAGACTAATAGAATAATATCTGATGTATTATTTTATAATTTTTTTAAGTAATCTCCACACCCAACATGGGGCTCGAACTCACTACCCCAAGATCAAGAGTCCCCTGTTCTTCTGACTGAGCCAGCCAGACAGCCCTATATTACAGTCTTTCTAATATATTTCACAGATTGAGAAATCAAATGATTTTAATAACTGGGTAACAAATCCCTTTGCCAATCAGATGGTTTCCAATTCTTGCCTTTTACCAAATTAAATGATCATTATGAAGTCATCAGCTGCTAAATAATTACTTTTTATTATAGATTATTACATTCTTTTGGCATGCATCGCCAAAGAACTTCGAATAATTAAATGATATTCCAATAGCAAAACTCCTTCCATTCCAGTCAACTTTTGCCAGCAAGTTTCTTTGGTACCTACATCTGATTAAGAAAGGAAAGAAGGGACAGGAGAAGAACGAAAAGGGGGGAGAAGAAGGGAAGAAAGGAGAAGAGAGACAACCAGAGAGAGAGGAATTTGAAGATGAATTCTGTCATATCCTAGTGATAAATAATATTCATCTGTAGATTCTTAAAGAGGTAAAAAGAGGCACTGGGCTGGTTCAGTCAGTGGAGCATGCGACTCTTGACCTCAGGGTTGTGAGTTCAAGCCCCACATTGGGTGTAGAAATTACTTAAAAGTAAAATCTTGGGGCACCTGGGTGGCTCAGTCAGTTAAGTGTCCAGCTGTTGATTTCGGCTCAGGTCATGATCTCATGGTTCTTGAGTTCTGTGCTGGCACTGCAGAGCCTGCTAGGGATTCTCTCTCTCTCTCTCTCTCTCTCTCTCTGCCCCTCCCCTACTCACGCAGTCTCTGTCTCTTTCAAAATAAACTTAAAATAAAATAAAATCTTAAAAAAAAAAAAAAAAGACTAGTGAGTGTTCCACACGTCTTAAAGATTTGGAAGACAGGATGGGAGGAAGGGAGTTGATGGTCATGGAGTTAAGGCAGGGCATGGATGAGCTTCATATCACCTGGTGTTTTACTTTCTTTCTCCAAACACTTAAGCAATCTTGAACTAGCCTGGCAGCTAGGCTCCATCTACACATAATAGCCATCTCTACATTTGGATTATTAATAGCCTTGACGTCATTTTAATTTGAAAGGTCATTATGATTTTATTCTTCCCTTTCACAACACTCATTGACTAAAAGCTTACGCATGGACTGTGCCCACTTTTCCCAGGAATCCTACAGCTTCGCTCCTCTAAAGAGAAGGTGCCAATTTTGCTAAATCCTTGGCTATTTTCAGTAAAACCCTTCTCCAAGAGTTAAAATGCTAAGTCACAAGCACCTCCTTGCTTTCAGAAGTGACTCATTCTTTAACTCAAGACCTGAAGGGTACAAAATGTAATGTTTTTCAAAATGTATTTTTTCATAGATGTGTATATATTTCTCTGGTAATGGTATACACGTGACTCAAGTCTGTGATGCTTTTTTTTTCTTCTCCCAGGGGCATCTGCTTATAACCAACTTCTAAACATTGTTTTGTTGTCATTTTTTAAAATTTATTTTAATTAATTTATTTTTGAGAGAGAAAGCAGGAATGAGAGAGAAGGGGAGAGGACAGCAAGAGAGGGAGAGAATCCCAAGCAGGATCTGCACCATCAGCACAGAGCCCAGTGCGGGGCCCAAACCCATGAACCACGAGATCATGACCTGAGCCAAAACCAAGAGTCAGACGCCCAACCGACTGAGCCACCCAGGTGCCCCTGTTTTGTTGTCATTTATTTGTAAATGACACAACAGTATTTTGATCCTACTCCAAAAAGATAGGTTAAAGTTAAAACAGGGCTGGTATGATGTTGACATTTCAGCTGTTATAGTTTCATGCTGCTGTTTTTTTTAAGAAAACTACATGTTATGGAACTTGTAAGGGTCCATATTTCATCTGCTATTAATAGTTGACTTTTCCACATTTCAAGTTCTGCTTCACAAATCTGTCTGCTTGACAACAGATTAAGGCTCCACCCATAATTGTTTACTGGCCTTCTTATATGAATCACTTGATGTTGACCAATGAGATTGTGCCTCTACAAATTCCAAATCCTAGAATTCTTTAAGCACATGGCAACTAGAAAGAACATTCTGCTTCCTTTCTCTTTTAAATTCCTCAAAAAACAAATTTTTTATCCTTTGTTATTATCTCAAATGTTTTCTTTTTCTCCCACATGCCCTCTGATCATGCTTTGCTTTGACATATTTATCCCATTTAATTAATTTAGTTAATTGGACCGCTACCTACATTTCCTCTAACATCTAATGTGACTTCATTCCTCTCCAATTACAATATATATTTTCATTTATCTATTATTCCCTTCAAGGAGGCAAGGAGAGAGGGAGGGAAAGGGGAAAGAAGAGGGTGGAAGGGAGGGTGGGTAGAGATGGCAGGGAAGAGGAGGAGAAAGAGGGAGAGGGAGAAAAGGAGAGGAGCCAACTATAATGAACATTGACAGTTATGAATTCCTCTCCATCCTTGGGCCACTCAAATGCCCATTCAGATGTATGCCCTTCAAATCAATTGCGCTTTACTTAGCCAAAGGCACTTACTGATGACATCCATCCATACACATATTTCTCTCTTTCTTATTGTTACAGAAGTGAGTTATGCCTTCCTGTGCATTAGACTAGAACTAATAGAAAGGGGATATTAAAAATTATTACTTTTACCCTAAGCAAGTCCATCTTTCATGGGGTCGAGAGTAGGCTGCAGTTCTGTATATAAAGAATAAAGCTTTGCATGGCTTTGCCAATACTACAAAATGGTTTCTTGAGTTTCCAGAATTATTTTAGGGATGTGGAAGCAATCAAGCTGCAACATCTGAAACCCCATTACTTATATACACAGCTGACTTAAATATTGTTTTTAAAAACCAATGACTTCAAAAGTAACTTCCATGGAGATTATTGAAAACTATAATCTGAATTTAGCTTTTGACAAAGAAAGAAATTGGGTCATTTTAATTTATATTACATTTCTAACATCTTTAAAATTATTTTAATTATAAAATTTTAAATATTCTCTCCAACATGTCATTCTAATATGTCATTTTAACAGTGACAATTTTTGAGAGGATTAGACTTATTCTCTTTTCTCATACCATTTTTTTACAGTAAGAATCATACCACCTTAAACACTCTTGCTAATTCATTCTAATATGTCATTTTAACAGTGACAATTTTTGAGAGGATTAGACTTATTCTCTTTTCTCATACCATTTTTTTACAGTAAGAATCATACCACCTTAAATACTCTTGCTAATTCATTCTATTTGTTTCTCTTTGGGGACTAGGAGAATTGATTTGTCTAGAAGCCAAGGACATTCAATAGAACTGATGGATTTTCAATGATGCACACATAAAGGCCAATCCATATAAAATTATGAAATATTCAAATTTTATTTGTATTGCCTTAGTCTCATAGTTTTGAACATTTCTTCTAACTTTAAAATGATCCCTCTTTCCCCTGTCAAAGTGCCCACTAACTTCATGCTTGCTCCCTGTTATAATTGCCTATTGGGAGAATATTTGAGACTAATTCACATTAGAGTATAATTGATTATTTTCAAGGTGTGGGCATGGGGACGTGGGCTCTTCCAGTTGAACTGAAAGTTAATCTTTAAGCTAAAAGATTGGATTTTCTACATAAAAATTTCATGTGTGCATGTGGAAAAAGATGTTTCCCATCGTCAAAGTCAACCTGCATTTTTTTAGTCCATTAGCCAATGGTGCCGGCTACTCTACCCTGCATAGGATCCTGCCACTTCTCTAGAAGAAGATCCCAGTATGCAAACTGCAGGGGCCAAGGCCAGGCTGCCTTGGGTCACGTTGGCATGAAGATTATTTTGAGTTAAAAAGCCATCAAAACCCAGCAGATTCAGGAAAAGCTCTCTACCTCCCCTACAACAGCCTGGAAAGAATTTAGATAGAGGACCTGCTCCAGGAAGAGAGCTATCACCACAGAAAACTACATTTTACTATGCACTAGGTATGGTAGATAGAGAGGAATCTAGCAAATTTTACTTGAAATTTACATGAAATTAAATTTTACTTTCTCTTGCTATTCTATCCTATGTCAATGTGATTCTTAATCCATCTAGAAGGACCTTGAAGGGGATAGGACATTCTTGTTTCCCAACAAACCCTTGTGCCTTCTGATAAAACTGCTGATATTTGCCATCACTTGAAGATTTGGAATTGCAAAGGAACTACACATGAGGCTTTCTTTCTTTTTTTATATTTATTTCTTTCAAGAGGGAGAGAGAGAATCCCAAGCAGGCTCTGAAGCTGTGAGTGCAGAGCCCAACTCGAAGCTTAATCTCAGGAACCACTAGATCATGACCTGAGCCGAAATCAAAAGTCAGACGCCCAAAAAACTGAGCCACTCAGGCGCCCTGAGGCTTTCTTTTTTTCTTGTCATTCATTTGTTCACTCCAGAAGAAATTTACTGACCACCTACTGTGTGCCTGGATGGACACTAAGTGCTGTCAATACAACTGTGAACAAGAAGTAGTCCCTTGAAGAAGATAAATCTAATGTGGAAGGTAAGAAATGAACAGCTAAATTGCAATACAATAAGATAAAGGCTTTGTTGACAGGACAGCAGTATTCTCTCTGGAAGCACAGAAGAGCACCTAACCCAGCTCAAGGAGGTCAAGGAGGGCTTTCCAAAGGAGGTTAGAGTTCAGCTGACCCCCCAAAGACAAATTAGGGTTCACCAGGCAAATAGGAGGAAGAATAGTATACTTAGAAGAGTTGGTGAGCAAAGGCTATGAGGTTGCAAGTGATCTTATTCACTTTAGAAAACTACTTCCCAAGGGAAACAAAAGCAATAATGAACTACTGGGACCTCATCAAAATAAAAAGCTTCTGCACAGCAAAGGAAACAATCAGCAAAACTAAAAGGCAACCAACAGAATGGGAGAAGATATTTGCAAACGACATATTGGATAAAGGGTTAGTATCCAAAATCTATACAGAACTTATCTAACTCAATACCCAAAAAACAAATAATCCAGTGAAGAAATGGTCAAAAGACATGAATAGACACTTCTCCAAAGAAAACATCCAGATGGCCAACCAACACATGAAAAGATGCTCCACATCACTCATCATCAGGGAAATACAAATCAAAACCACAATGAGATACCACTTTACACCTGCCAGAATGGCTAACATTAACAACTCAGGCAACAACAGATGCTGGCCAGGATGTGGAGAAAGAGGATCTCTTTTGCATTGTTGGTGGGAATGCAAGCTGGTGCAGCCACTCTGGAAAACAGTATGGAGGCTCCTCAAAAAACTAAAAATAGAACTACCCTATGACCCAGCAATTGCACTACTAGGTATTTATCTAATGGATACAAATGTGCTGTTTCGAAGAGGCACATGCACCCCCATGTTTATAGCAGCACTATCAACAATAGTCCAAGTATGGAAAGAGCCCAAATGTCCATCGGTGGATGAATGGATAAAGAAGATGTGGTATATATATATATATATATATATATATATATACACACACACACACACATACAATGGAGTATTACTTGGCAATCAAAAAGAAGGAAATCTTGCCATTTGCAACTACGTGGATGGAACTGGAGGGTATTAGGCTAAGTGAAATTAGTCAGTCAGAGAAAGACATCATATGACTTGACTCATATGAGAACTTTAAGAGACAAACAGATGAACATAAGGGAAAGGAAACAAAAATAATATAAAAACAGGGATGGGGACAAAATCATAAGAGACTCTTAAATATGGAGAACAAGCAGAGGGTTACTGGAGGGGTTGTGGGAGGGGGATGGGCTAAATGGGTAAGGGGCACTAAGGAATCTACTCCTGAAATCATTGTTGCACTATATGCTACCTAATTTGGAGGCAAATTAAAAAAAAATTAAATTAAAAAAGAAAAGAAAAGGAAAGAAAAGAAAAGAAAAGAAAAAATATATAAATAAAACTACTTCCAAAACAGAGCAAACAGGGGAGCAGAAGGAGAAGGGAACTAGCAAAGTCAAGGCTCAGGTCTTGGAAGGCTTTGTAAGCCACTGTAAACAAAGCAAACTTAACCCGGAGGCAATGGAAAACAACTGTAGGGTTTCAACAGAAAACTGACACGGTCAAATCTATATTCTAGAAAGTTCATTCTGGCAACAGTGTGGAGATAAGATTAAAGATGGGCAAAAGTGGATTCAGGCATGGCAGTTATAAGGCTGTAGCAATAATGCAGGTCAGTGGAATACCAAATGCCCGAGCTAAGGTGAGAAAGCCGGGGTGGATAATCAAATGATTACAAGCATTTTTAGAGAGTAGGATCCACAGTACTTGGTAACTGAGCAGATGGGGTGGTAATCAGGGATAGAAGAGCCAACAATGACAAAGGCAATGTAGGGCGTAACCCTCCTTGATATGAGAATCCAGGAGAACAAGTTGTTTTCAGAGGGGCAACAATGAGTTGAGTTTGGGTCATGTTATGTTTGGAATTCCTAAAGAAAGCCTAGGGCATACTGCTGCAGGTACTACCCAACACCACGGGGTGCCAATCGCATAGGCTGCAATAAGAATGACCTCCCATGGAAGGGCAGTGCACAAACTGTCCAAAAAAATCCGGTGACCCTGGCTGGGGCTCAGGAAGGAGATTCTCACTGAAGATGAAGACTTCAGGGTTATCAGCATGTAGATAGTATTTGAAGTTCAAGAGTAGAAGAAACTGTAGAATAAGAGGGCCAATTACCCAATGAAACCTATATATATATACTGAGCAGGCAAAAGAAGAGAAACCCACAAAAGAAATCAAGAAAGAGGAAACATAAAAAACAGAAATACCAACACCAAGGGAAGAAGTACTTGCAGTTTAGGTAAATTTCCAGCAGGTGGAGTGTGGTCTCTTCTCAGAATACGAAATTCCTGCAAGTGTATTAAGCTGGCAAACATAAAGTAGGGTATATATAGGTCATTTGGTTCACAACTCTTTGCAGACCTGTGGACAGTGGGGGACAGGAGCTCAATGGTATAATGTAGACAAGGAAGCATTGATAGAGAAGAAAGTAACTTCGGTTCTAGTCCCACCTTTTTTGACTCTAGTAAAACAACCTTTATCTCCCTTTCCTCAGTTTCTACATATTCAATTTAAGGAAGTCAGGCTAGATGTTTTAAATCCCTTCCAACCGTAACATTATAATAAAAGATAATAACAATAAAAAACATGTATACAGCACATATCTGAGCCTGATTTGGTAGGTGCTGGTGAGCAAAAAAAAAAAAAAAAAAAAGAAAGAAAGAAAAAAGAAAACAAAGTCAGTCCCTGGATTTGCAGGCCTAACACTCTAGGTGTTATATATAGTTGTAAACTAATAGTCATAACAATATGGCAAGTGCTATAATGGGTGTAAACCAGCTATGGAAGCACAGAGAAGAAGCTAACTGCTTTCCAGTCTTCATGAAGGAGGTGATCCATGAATGAACTTTACAGTATAAGTAGGAGTCTTCAAGAGATCATAGTAAAAGGAATCTTATGCAGACTATATAAAATGTGTAAAGGTCTGGAGGTATATGAGAGCACTGAATGTTTGGTTCAAAATGGCTAAGATATAAGTGCAGGGAGGGAAATAAATACAATGGAAAAGGGAACACAGACCAGAAAACTCGCTGCAGGTCTTAACATACTATAGTAATATATGTTTGAAACTTATTTAGTTAACAAACACTTCCTTACAGCTTGATGTCTGCCAAGTACTGTTTTAAGTGTATTATGAATATTAACTCATTTAACCCTGGCATAAATCCTTATGTAATAAATGCTACTGTCACCACCCCCTCCAATTTACAATGAGGAAATTGACAGAGATTAAATAACTAACCCTTATACAAGCTTAAGCCTGTCAAGGGTGGAGCTGGGGTTCCCATTGAGCCATTCTGGCTCCCAAATTCCTACCCTTAACCATGCCTTATTCTATAAGGGGGTGAGTCAACTAAATGCTTTTCAACTGGAAATAATGAAGTCAAATTTGCACTTCAGAAAAGTCCTGTGTGGATGCAAAAAGGTTGAATTGGAGGGGCAGGTGGTGGGACACTGGAGGAGGAAGTATTGTTGCAGTATTCCAGATAAAAGGTGACATGTGTTCAGATTAAAGACTAGGAATTTTGAACAGGGAGAGATTTAAGATATTTAATAAGAATTCCTTCTAGACCTAGTGACCAGCTCAATGTAAAGGAGCAAGTGAAATCTAAAATGATGCCCAGATTTCTGGCTTAGAGAATGGGGCAAATGATAGTGACTTTAATTGAAATTGAGAATGGAAGAATTTTGAACATACAGAGTAAGAAATATAAGAGGCCGTTAGAAATATAGGTTGCAGAACTCAGGAAGAAAGTCTGGTATCAGTTTGGGAATTATTAAAGTGGATGGTGGTTAAAGCAATAGGAATAAGGCGGGTTAACAGGGAAAAAAGGTAGAAAAAAGAAAGACAACAGAAAGAAAAAATCAGAAACTGAATGTTGAACAAGAGGAAGAAAAAATGGGGGATGAGGGGTCTCTAAGGTAGGAGGAAGGCCAAGTAAGAGTGGTACCACTTTTTAATAAATGCTGTCTTTTGTTTCCATGATATTATTTACAGTTATGTGCTAGAATAAAGGTATAAAAGTATGATGTTACCTGTCTATAACTAGTCCTTTCCAGGCAAGAAATCATATCAAATTCATGTGTATTTCATCATGCCTGGAATAATACAGTCAGTCCCTCAACTAATACTTGGTAAATTAATCTTAATTTGTAGACATTGGTGTTTTAATAGACTTAACTTTCTCTTATTTCTCTTGTGTACCCAGGCCACCTTAGCAACAGATCTCATCCAGTTTTCCAAAACAGAAGACCAACAATATCTTGATTTGGTTTGCTAAAATATTAATTCTTAAATGCTCCCCAAATTAACACATTAATATAGGTCTAAATTCTAGATCACCCCTTTAAAGGAAATCACAAAGCATCTCACTACCCTTGGTTATGCAAAATTCACACAGAAAGTATTGGAAAAGCATGTTCTCTGCAGTCAGGCAACTCTGATTTCAATCCATGGGTCCAACAGGCCTCTCTCTTTAACCCTGGGCAAGTCACTTAATCTTGCTATGCTTCAGCTTCCTCTCTGCAGAAGGGTGACTATGATATTATGCACTGTATACGGCTGCTGGATAAAATGAGATACACGGACCGCGCCCCCCCCCCCCGGTATTTGCTGTCATAAAATGGATGCTCAGGAAATATTAAATCTTTGGTAGTATTGTGACTCTGACAATCATTTTCACGGTAAGAACTTGCATCTGCAAGAACTGATCCCCAGAAGTTCAAGGCTTCCTCTGAGCCTTGTAGACCTGCAACGTCATCAAGGGCCACCAGGTGGTGGTGGTGCCTCTTAGGGGACCCTAGGTCAGGGGTTCTTCACATCAGAGAGGATAATTTCTCAGTGCCTAAGCATCAAGTTCTGTTTCCTGTTTGTTTCTTTCCATGGCACTATACCCTTACTGAAATAACAATCTCTATGGATTAAACAGAAATGATTCCATGTGTGCATTTAACAATAATAGATATTATGTATATAGTATATATATAGTATGTATTTATATACTATATATATATATATTATTTGAAACAAGATGTAGTAGAAAAGAACTACTTAGATACACATCGCATAACTTCCTGATTCCTTTAAACTGCTTTTAATCATTTCTTAACTTAATCTAACCTTGATTTTAACTCCCTAATATTAATTTCAACTCTTTCTTATATTGGCAGAAGGCAAATAGCCTCTGGACTGTGCTTAACCTTAGAATTTGGCAAAGCACTGCATGGAAAAAGCCCTCGGTCCTTTTCACCTGCTGGGGGATTAAATCCCCTAATTAAGAGGCTTAGGCAAGCACTTCAGCCAGTACTTACAAGAAAATCTTGGCCTCTAGATGCCATTTCAGAGCTTGGCCCTCTTCCTGCTGCCTGTCTTTGTCCACACTGAAATAGAAAACACTTGCTGGATTCCCCAAGCCCCATGACCCTTGACTTCCAGTCAAAACCTGGTTACCAGAGTTACCCTGGTTTCTGCACATTCTCCTGGTTCTCTGTGCCCGCTACCAATGCTGCTCTACAAGAGCCCTCTGCTTCCTGGTGAGTGCTCACACAGGGTCAGGCTTGGGGTGCTGTGTGCTCCCTGGTTCCTGGCATCCAGTGCCCATGCAAGCCCTCTGTTTATAGACATCAAGCATGTTCTTTTCCTCCTTTCAAATGTTTAAACAATTTTGAATGCTAAATACGAAAAATGTTTTAAAAACCCCTTTTTTAATGGCCTCATTGTTTTCAGGGCAGTGAAACTACTCTGTATGATATGCTAATGGTACATACATGCCGTCCATTTGTTTAACCCATATAATGTATGCCAAGAGTGAACCCTAAAGTAAACTGTGAACTTTGGGTAATAATGTTGTGCCAATGTAGGTTCATCGATCATAAACATGTACCACTCTGGTGTGGGATGTTGATCATGAGAAAGGTTTGCGTGTGTGCAAACAAGGAGACATGGGAGCACTCAGTTTTGTTCTCAATCTAAACCTGCTCCAAAAAGTAAAGTCTTTTTTTAAATGTCATTGTTGTATCAGTTTCTACTTTGTAATGTAGATCCTTAGGCATCCATGAAGAAGGAAATAGGAGGCATGATCTTTTGCATATGGTTATTAGGTCAGTATTAAGGATTTCTTTTGTGCTGGTGGCTGTGCTAGGGGAACATAGGAAACCAGACCAACCAGCCAGCTCCTGCCCTCAGGAACCCTGCAGTTAAAAAGAAAAGAAAAAAAATTAAACTAAGTCACCCAACTGAGTACTTAATTTCACCATGGCAAATGCAAAGAAGGTACCATGAGAGGGTTTCTGAGGTGGCAGCTGGAAAGGGCTATTTCTCAGCCCTTGGCATTCATTCCCATTCCTTCTTCAACACAGCATGACCCTTGAGTAGCTAGTAGTGCCACTGAGTAGTTGAGTTAGGGGAACGGTATCAGTTCCTCACCCCCTCCTCTGCCCACCCCTCAACCATGTGAAAGCCCCAGAGAGCCAAGGTATTACTACTTGTGAGCGTCTCCAAGCTAACACTTGTGCTGACCTCAGCTGGGCCTCTCAGAGAAAGGGCTGCAGTTCAGAAAGCTTCTTCGATCACCTCATACCTGTCAGGATGACTATGATAAAAAAAAAAAAAAAAAAAAAAGAAAGAAAGTTACAAAGTTTAGCAAGTATGTAGAGAAACTGGAATCCTGGGATACTTACTATTGGTGGGAATATAAAGCACAGCCACTGTGGAAAACTATGTGGCAGTTCCCCAATCAATCAATCAATCAATCAATAAAAATGGGTTTACCAAATTCTCCAGCAACTCCATTTCTGAGTATACGCCTGAAAGAATGGAAAATGGGCCTCAGAGATATTTGTACACCCATGTTCACAGCAGCATTATTCAAGACAGCTAAAATGTGGAAGCAATCCAACTGCCCATCAATAGACGAATGGATAAGCAAAATGTGGTATATACATACAATGAAATTTTACTCAGTCTTAAAAAGGAGGAAAATCCTGACATAAAGATATGGATGAAGCATGGATGAAGCTTGAAGACAACATTTTAAGTGAAATAAGTCAGTCACACAAACATACATGCACGCACACACACACACACACCCCAAATACTATACGATCCCATTCGTATGAGGTATCTAGAATAGTCAAGTTCATAGAGATAGAAAGAAAAATGATTGTTACCAGGGGCTGGAGAGAGGGGGAAATGGGGATTTATTGTGTAATGTGTATAGAGTTTCGTGTTATCAGAACAAAAGTCTTGGATGGTGATGATGGTTTTACAACAATATTAGTGTACTTAATACCTCTGAACTACATACTTAAAGCTGGTGAAAACAGTAAATTTTACATTAATATGTATTTTACCACAAGAAAAAAAATTTTTTTTTAATTTTTTTTTCAACGTTTATTTATTTTTGCGACAGAGAGAGACAGAGCATGAACGGGGGAGGGGCAGAGAGAGAGGGAGACACAGAATCGGAACCAGGCTCCAGGCTCTGAGCCATCAGCCCAGAGCCCGACGCGGGGCTCGAACTCACGGACCGCGAGATCGTGACCTGGCTGAAGTCGGACGCTTAACCGACTGCGCCACCCAGGCGCCCCAAGAAAAATTTTTTAAATTTATTTCGAGAGAGAGAGCAAACATAAGCGGGGGAGGGGCAAAGAGAAAGAGAGACAGAATGCCAAGCAGGCTCCGCACCATCAGCGCAGAGCCCATTGTGCGGCTCAGACTCACGAACTATGAGATCATGACCAGAGCAGAGATCAGGAGTCCAACGCTTAATCAACTAGACCACCCAGGCGCCCAAACAATAAAAAATTTGTGGGGGAAAAAAAAAACATCCAGATGGCAAGACATTACAACCTCCGTTAGCTGCCCTCAAGCTTCTAATCTACCTAGCCAGTGATGGAAATTGCAAAAAACTAGGCAGAAGGTGACCAGACGCTTTCTTCATCTTCCTGCTCTATTTGTTCTCTGCCTCTCCCAAAGTAATTTTTTCACTTGGTGTGTAACAGAGAAAGGGTAAACATGTAGAGATATAACAGACAATAGGAAATTGTATCTTGACATGGTTTGCATCAGACTCGGCAATCCCCACCTTTTGACAAGATAGGGGTGTGGGAAGGGGGCAGTCTCGTGCGTTGCCAGCAGCAGGTGCACTGACAGGACCTTTTCAGAGAGTGATCCACCACCTTCCAACAAAACAAAAATCATCTACTTCTGGAATGTCTCTTTCAGAGATGTATGTGGGCAAAAATGTCCATAAGGATGTCAACTGCAGCACTGTAAGATAACAAAAATAAATGGATAACCTAAATGTTCATTGATCAGAGGATGGTTGTATAAATTATGGCTCATCCATACAGTGGAGTACTATGCACTTGTCAAAACAGCATGAGGTAGAACCATATAAATGGAGTGAGAAGAGGTCTTGGATATACAAAGTAAGAACCATAAGTTACAAAGCACAATGTCTAGAATGATCTCATAGTAGTTAAGAATCAAATGTTCACATAGGTGTTTTTAAGTACATTTTTTTAAAGTCTAGAAGGCTGTGCGGATGACCAAAGCAGGTTGCTCCTAGGGAGTGAATTTTGAAGAAAGAAGCTTTCTTTCTCTATAGGATATATTTTCATTTAGATTGACTACTGCCTATAACGAGCATGCATTATTAAGGAAAAAAAATATAATAAGGAATTTTTTTTATTTTAGCTGCTCCAGAACAGGATAGTCATAATAGACTCATCCTTAATATCAATGCTTGCTTTATGACTGACTTGAAACAAGCCCTTCCTTTTCAGACCCCCCGTTTTTCCTCTACGCTTGGCATGCTGTAAAAGCAAGTGTCTGGAGATCGCAAAGATGCAGATGCAGAGAAGAGTGCACGGGAAGAAATAGGGGATGAAAGAGGAAATTAAGGACTTATCCAAATAAAAAGCAGTCATCAAAAGTATGTTTGGGGGCATCTGGATGGCTCAGTCATTTAAGCGACTGACTCTTGATTTCAGCTCAGGTCATGATCTGATGGTTTGTGAGATCAAGCCCCACGTGGGCCTTTGCACTGACAGCATGGAGCCTGCTTGAGAGTCTCTTTCTCCCCCTCACTCTCTGCCCCTCCTCTGCTCTGCATGTGCTCTCCTAAAAATAAATAAATAAACTTTAAAAAACTTTTAAAAATTATGCTTTGGAGAATTTCTAATATGGTGAAATATATATAACAAAAGTAGAGAATTCAAAGATGTATAATTAGTAGGATGAGAACTAGAAAAAAAGAAATAAATGGCTTCCCTCAGCCTCCAAAAGGATCCTGGAGGAACATAAACCAAAATGTTAACAAAGATAGACTGGATGGTGAGACTTTAGATGTTTCATTTCTTCACATTCTACATTTTTGAAAATGAGCTGATTACTTTTATCATGTACACAATCACGCTTTTATTTAAGATAGGTTTCCAACATTTTGCACCCCCCCCATAAGTACAGATCATAACACAAAGTATATGTGTGTCCCATCCTAAAATCATGTTCAACACCTGTGTGTCTCGATTCTGAGAAGCCCGTTAAATCTGGAGCCTTTCCTTCTCTTTGTAACACAGCATCTTGGAGGCTCCTTTATTTTTGTAAGGAACACAGTATAAGGAAATGAGTATCAATGGGCTGTTTGGTCTGTGACTTGGGAAGATTTTATATAATGATTGTTAAGAGTACAATTGACCTTTGAGCAGCACAGGAGTTAGGGGTGCAGTCAAAAATCTACAAATAGGGGCGCCTGGGTGGCTCAGTCAGTTAAGCGTCTGACTAGGGCTCAGGTCATGATCTCACGGCTCTTGAGTTCAAGTCCCGTGTTGGGCTCTGTATTGACAGCTCAGAACCTGGAGCCTACTTTGGATTCTGTGTCTCCCTGTCTCTCTACCCCACCCCTACTTGTGCTCTCTGTCTCTCAAAAATGAATAAACGTTAAAAAAATTTTTTTTAATCTGCAAATAACATTTGACTCTCCCAAAATTTAACTACTAATAGCCCACTGGAAGCCTTACCAATAACATAAACAGCTAATTAATACATATTTTGTATGTTGCATGTATTACATAATGTATTCTTACAATAAAATAAGTTCTAAAAAACAAAATGATATTAAAATTATAAGAAAGAGGAAATACATTTACAATACTCTGTAAATTCACATTTACTGTATTTATTGGAAAAAAAATCTGTGAATAAGTGGACTTATGCAGTTCAAACCTATGTTCAGGGATCAGCTGTACTCTCAACCTCAGGGTGAGAATCCAGGACACAATGTAGAGGGTCTTTGTTGCTTACATTTCATTCATAAAGTCGAAGTGAGGAACCGTAAGAGTTTAACAAAATTAATCTCGGCCCCCAAATCCCTTGCTTTAGATTTATGGAATTTCTTTTGGCCACAGGGCACTCACACCCTTGTTTTCTGGTGAGAATTTATGTTGGCCTGCTTTTCTTGGTTTGGTCTGTTTGCTAACAGTCACCAGCTGTGCAAGCTCCCTCTATAATTTCTTGTAACATTTTTCAAAAAAGAATAGGGCCTCAAATGCAAGGTTTCACTATAAGGTCTCAAGTTCCACATAAAGTGGAAAATTTTCAGTACCAAAGCATGCCAAGAAAGGGTGGGGCTGTTTGATTCCCTTTGACCATTTATAAGCCTGGGAAGATGTCAGTCTGTCCTCGTAAGTCAGGTTTCCGTGAAACTGTCACACACCCAAGAGAAGATGGGCTGGTTGTTTTCTATCTTAAAATCTGCCCAAGTCAAGCCAGCAGCTGTCCCTAGAGGCTTCCTCACGAAAATTGGTCAGAATGGGACTTTCAATTCCTAACTATGCCTTCAGTACTCACCCGCTGCATTCTACAAACAATCCTCTCTACACACCGTAGACCTGAAGACCAGTGAGGCATATGGTTTGGTTGATGTTCTTATCTGAGATAAGTGCTAGTGCTTTTTATTAAACTTTCCCCTCCTACTACCAGAGTTCAAGATGTTGTCACTGCTGTTGGTTTTGCTTTGCTTTACTTTTTTAAATACTTGACGTCTAATAGCCCTAAAGGAAGGAGGAGGGAGACATCATGCCGACTCTGAACCATGAACTTTCTATAAATATAGTATGTTTTATTTTCCTTTTAATTTTCACAGCAATCTGATAATGCTATAGATGAGAAAACTGAAGCTCAAAAAAAGAGGTAATTTGTCCAAGTTGAGGCCATGATGCTATTAAATTGTAGAGTCAAGCTTCAAATCAATTTCCACCCAAAGGTCATGCTTGTCAGTTCTACCATGTTGTTTCTAACAATTTAATACAAAAGAAAACTAATATTTGTTAGGCTGCTATAATATGTCAGATGTGTTATAGATACTAACTCATACAATTCTTAACCAAAAGCTGTTCCAGTACGAATCGTTATCCCTACCTTTGTGAAAAAACTGAGGTTCAGAGAGGTTAAATATTTGCTCAACGTCACATGGCGTGCTCAAGATCCAGGATTAAACCCTAAGTCTGTCTGTCTCTTGCTTTTCTGTGGCATCATATGCAGTGTTTTACATGGAGTCATTCACAAGAACAACTTTACAAGGTGGGTACCGTGATCATTCCCATTTTAGAGATGAGAAAAATCCAGTTTAGAGAAGTTAAGTAACCTGTTCACAAGACTAGTAAGTGTGCAAAAGAAGAAATTAAGACCAAGGCAGCCTGACTGCACTCTTAACCACTTAATGAACTGTCTCCCCAGAAACACTTTTAAAGAATCTCTGTTCTGACAAAAACAAGGCAGAATTTTTTTTAGGTATGCAAGGTAAAAAAAAAAAAAGTACTTTTTTAAAAAGAGAGAGAGAGAGAGAGAGAGAGAGAGAAAGGAAAAAGAAATTACCTGCTAAACTAGGATTGGTTACTGGAATTTCCGACTCCTCCACAAATACATTGTGACATTATAAATTGATATTTGCACAAGTGTTTATTAGCATATCATCTCATCCTCTGAGTTGTTCCACTAGTGAACCTTGTGGCTTCAGAGGAAAAGGAGGAGGGTTCTGGAGTTGTAATAAATAAGGAAATTGTGCAATGAACCGTGTGGGTGGTGCTAAGGCTTTTAAGTATCCAGGCCTTCTGAATCTTGGGATGAGCTTACTCATCCTCAGTGTTCTGGGTCAGGGGAGAGCTGTGCCAAATGAAGGAATGAACCATCCTTCATACTGGAGGCTGGGGCCATTGACCCACCATCAGGAGGGCATGACATTGGAATTACCAGTTCAGTAGTGGTGATGGATTGGTACTCATCTCTGTGTGCGCTCATGGGCTCCTCTGGACCATTGTGAACGATGACAGGTACCTCCAAGGGCACCAGGATTCAAGGGGCTGCGTTGTTGTGATATATGGGATTAGCAACAACCTTAGCTACCTTGTAGCCTAAGACAAAGAGAAAAGGGCAGGTTCCCATGTAAACTTAAAACCTGTGAATGTATGACCCAATTTCTGTCTGGCTTTGTCTGTGCAGTTAAGGGAAGAGATAAGAAATGATTATAAGAAGCTGTGTTTTTAATGTCAGCAACAGCTCTTGTTTCCAGGAATGGGATAAAACAGAGAGCTCAAGCAGAGTGCCCTGAGTCTAGTCTGAGACAAGTTCTTTTTCTGGATATGTGTTAGATTTATATGCCTCCAACTTCTGTGCTTTATAACAAGGCCATCCAGCCTGAATGCCCTCATAGTGAGACAGAGGCAATATTTCCTTCTGGTGGGAGGCGAGGAGGCAGAAGAAGGGAGAGACAGCCTTATTATGCAAAGGAGCTATAATAAAGGCTGCTTCTCGCCACTGCAGTGGCCCTTTGAGAAGATGAGTAGTGAAGGAGAGCATGCAAAGGGCTAGATGCCTATTTATCTAATAAAAGCTGATTACAAGCAACAGGTGCACTAGCATATAAACTACCTTAGAGTCATCAAGAAATTCTAAAGAAAGCTGCATCAAATTGCAAATGATATGACTTTCATCTAATGATAGATATTAATTATACAGGGAAGATTGCAATAGGCCCATAAAATGGGTGTTTGCATCCTCATTATTCAGTATTTCATGCCATGATGATAAAGCAATAATGACAGAATAATAAACAAGCTTCTTATTTATTTATTTCCCTTATTGAAAACTAGACTTTGAAAGTCAAATCATAAAGTTTGTAAGAAGTGGGTAAAAGACTCTAAGAACATCTATAAAAGGCGAACAGAGATGTTGGGGTGAAAAGAATAAAGAAGAGATCAACCAATAGATAGTTTTCTCTCTATGATAAAAACACTCCTAATTGTATAAGAATTAAGATGGCAATTTTCCCTTGCTGGTGACAGCAGCACTTTTTCAATATGTTTAAAAATGCTGAAACTCTGGGGCACCTGGGTGACTCAGTTGGTTAAGCATCCGAGCTCAGGTCATGATCTCACAGTTTGTGAGTTCAAGCCCCATGTCAGGCTCTGTGCTGACAGTTCAGAGCCTGGAGCCTGCTTTGCATTTTGTGTCTCCCTCTCTCACTGCCCCTCCGCTGGCCATGCGCGCTCTCTCTCTCTCTCTCTCTCTCTCTCTCTCTCTCTCTCAAAAATAAATAAACATGTAGAAACAATTTTTTAACACCCAAACTTTTTGAAAGAACAGTCCTTTATGTGATGTGGTGGTGGGGAAGACACGTGAGGTCCAATGTCATGTGCACAAGGCACCTGTCATATCAGTGACTGCTGATAAAGGTTCGACTCATTCATGAGGCCACCGTGGAGAGCAGAGACAGGATGTGTGAGATGAAAGTGGGTGGGAAGAGAGCAGGAAAGATGGAGATTTCCAGCAAAGAAAAGTGAGGGCAGGAAGTGGTGGGTGGAGAAGCAAGAGGGAATGGTACAGGAGAGCTGCGGAGAGCAAACAAACCCACAAGCCTGCGTGTGCCAAGAGACATCGAAGATCCTTCTGATGACAATTTGTTAAATGGCACCTCATAAAAATTAAGGGCACTTGGGATGGAGGACACGGTGAACTGGAGAGAGAGCAGTAGCAAAGATTGATTTACCTGGAATCCTAAAATAACACTATCAGAAGAAACTGCCCAAAGTACCCTGTTTGGTTTAACACAACATAAATCTCCAGGCTCTTGCCATCCAGCCAGCCTTCTGCCTGCCTGCCTGCCTCTGAGCATTTCTCAATGCTTTGAACCCTACTCCGTTTAATGTTTTGATAGATATATTTTTCAAAACATTGGCAAGTCTCGATTGCTATGACTCAACATTTTTTTTTTTTTTGGTCTTAATGGAGAGGATGAAGTACATACTCTTTTCAATCTCAAATAAAATAAATAAATGATCTGATTATTTACCCACTCTCAATTTTTCTTTGAATACTGTCTAGAGACCAAGGCAAAGGAGTCATATGAGGTGTTTATATATTATATTATATGTGCCCAGATCCAATCTCATCTAGTTCATCTGGTTAGTGATATGAGCACAGAAAACCAAACTGGAAGAGGTAGATGGTAGATGAATGTGGAAAAACCTTTCAATTAGACACCACTAATTCAGAAAATGTGATAAATCTAATCTTGAGAAAAATTTTCCTTTCATTTATTTAACTGGCAGTGAAATTAATAATCTAAAAAAGGGTTGAAGAAACACTGGTCTACCAAAACGAACAATACCTCGTTCTGCTGAGATCTCAACAACTATACATGTCTATGTTTCAAATGGGCAAAATGTAGCCTATTTTTCATGCACACAGTCATAAAATAAGCCAAACTATTTTTCTTTTTTAAAATTTGGACCACCTATCTTTTATTTACAAAGCAAAATAAAAGTCAAGTTAGATAGAATTGTTATTTTAAAAGTATACTCTCAATTTATATACAATATGTATACTGCTATGTTCTGAGATTAAATTTGTATTTAGCATCACTTATCTTGTATCCAAGGAACAAAGTCACTTTATTCAGGAGACTCTCAAATTCCCTGACCTTCAGTTAGATGACTGCAGATCAAAAGACTTAACCACCCTCTGGAACACTAGTTTTTACATTCACATGAAATACTTGCACAAAAACTGGTGTCAAGATGATTCAGGGTGATTATATCTCCTGAGTAGGAAGAGGGACAGTCAACAAAACAGAGGTATGACACCATGACATTCTTGTTCCATCCTCACTCCTTAAATATCCAAACAGCAAATATCCTCCACGTCATTGGTAAAACTTGTCAGTCACTCTTCTCTATCTAAATTGCCTAGTTACCCACCGACCTATCTCTATTCTGGAAGATATGTGTGCCAGTTAAAAGTTTCCCCAAGCCATCCCATTTATAAGAATTCAGGAAGGGAAGCTGAGGTCCTATCTCTTTCTACAAAGTTATACCTTGACTCATATACCCATGTTCACAATTCATTTGTTCTATGAATACTTACTGGATACTATTACATGCAGAGTAATTAGAGAATAAAATCTTTAGACTCGCTTCCCCCTACGGCATACATAGTCTGGAGGATCTGGGTTGGGGATGGCAATTGAAACAAGATTTGAACGAAGCAAACGTAACAGGACAGTATGTAAGAAAGAAAAACAAATATGCCTGTTTTCTATCTTTTTTTTATAGGGAAGTGAAATCAGGTGAAGGAGAAAAATTTTACTTGGGGATAAGTGAGAAAACTGTTAGAGGATATGGTAGTTGAGATGGATTTGCAAAATTGTTTTCCACTTGAGATAAAAGTGAGCTAGCTCTCCAAGTGAATGAGGAAAGTGACATGGGAAACTGAATGTGGGGTGATGTTATGGCAGTGCTTTGAGATTTAGGTACATAAAGGAAAATATTAGCAGATAAGTTTGGAAAAATAGACTATTCAGTCAATAGGCATTTGCCAAGAATCTGTTATGTACCAGGCACTCTACTAGGTACAGGGGATAAGATTGTGTATAAAGACTTTCCTACCCAAAGTGGTCCCTCTAAGCCGGTGGCATTGGCATCACCTGAGTCTTATTAGAAATTAATCATTTCAGGGGTGTCTGGGTGGCTCAGTCGGTTAAGCATCCGACTTCGACTCAGGTTATGATCTCACAGTTTGTGAGTTCAAGCCCTGTGTCAGGCTCTGTGCTGATGGCTCAGAGCCTGGAGCCTGGAGCCTGCTTCACATTCTGTGTCTCCCTCTCTCTCTGCCCCTTCCCCACTCACACTCTCTCTCTCCCTCTCCCTCCCTCTCTCTCTCTCTGTCTCTCAAAAAGAAAATAAAACATAAAAAATTTAGAAGTTAATCATTTCAGACCCCACTCTACATCTAATGAGTCAAATATGCATTTAAAGAAAATCTCCATGTGACTTTTATGCACATTAAGCTTGAGAACAACTAGTGATACACATCATCCATATATATAAGGAGCCCACATCTTATTGGAGGAGAAGAAATGTAGTGCAGTATGATACATGATGTGAGAGAGATAAGGACAGGGGAGCACGTTGAGGTAAGCAAATCAGATCAGGATGGAAATTCCATGTGGGGGATGTAGTTGTGCAGCTGTATCACAAGGGGTGCACAAATACGCCACAGTATAGTCTGACTATTGAAAATATTTACCAATAAATGGAAGGACCATTAATTTGTCTTGATTGTCTTTGTATACCAAGATCCGTTAAATCAATTATTTTACTTAATCCTTCACCACCACTTTTTTGGTACGAAATACCATCATCTCTTGCCTGTACTATGTAGTAGCCTCCCGACTGGCTGTTAAGCCCCACCCACTCTTCCCCCACCCCAGGGTATTATGCTGCAGCCAGAACAACCTTTCCAAAACATGAATCAGATTTGGGCATTCACCTGCTTAAAATTCTTCTGTAGCTTCCTACTGCTTCATTCCTTAACGTGGTTTCCTGGGTCCTGTCACATTCCCTTGCACGCACCCATTTAGGCACCCCCTGGTGTTCTCCACTCCAACCAACAGGTCTTTTTTTCAGTCACTTACACTCTTCACCTCCTCCTACAATATGTAGTTTATGCTGCCCCCCTTGCATAAACACTCTTCCATTTTCCCCTTAGGCTGGTTCATTCTTGCACGCCCCTCAGATCCCAACTTAAATGACCTGCCACCAGAGCAGTCTTGCCTGATTTCCCTAACGATGTCACATCTCCTTGATAGCCCTTTTCACAACTGCAATGTTATGTTACCTATTGATCAATTAACTGTCTCAAACTTCAGTTAAACTTTAACCTCCAACAGGGTAAAGGATCTAGTCTGTTTTTGCCCATGACTTTCTTTCCCTTAAGATGGTGCTAGTCCCCTGTAGCCACTCAAATGTTTGTTTAATCAATTAGCTAATTAATGTAGAGAGTATTTCTAGATAGAAATGCTGACGGTCATATTTTGGCAAAAAGTCCACATGAAACGCCTCAGAGAGGTTTAGTGAAGTGCAGGCTAAGAAATTATAATGTGTTTTTCAAAGTAGGAGATCACTGATGGTGATCAGTGAGAGGTTTCAGCACAGCAATACCACCAAACTGTGTAAGGTAAGTGGTGAGGAAAAGGAGGCAGGAATGTGGATGACCTGATTAACAATGAAGAAGAAACCGAAATTAAGAACAAAGCTCAAAGGAGGTAGCAAGGACAAAGGAAGGGCTAACTGTACAGTAAGGAAGCCTTGAGTATATTTGCTGGAAGCAGAAGGAGCAAGACAAGAAAGAAGATTGACAAGGAAGAAAGAAGTATATCATCAGTGGAACAAGAAGACAGGAGAGAGCAAGGTGACACCAGGTGTGGAGAAATCACTACTGAAAGAGCAGCACATTTTCCTTTGATACAAGAAGAAAGGAGAAGGGAAGTAAAAATAGAGAAATTTTGGTTTTGAGAAGATGGATGGCCTTGAACAGTCTCTCTTATGATCCCTCCATTACCCTCCTTTCACTGTATGTTCTTTGACTGTATGTATTCCTTATAGAAGGAAAGATCATTCCAAATTCATATATATTTCTCTTCCTCTCTTCTTTTAAAACCCCTTCTCTCTACTTCTCACCTTTGTCACCACTACCAACAAACACACAGCCCTGGTTCTGTGGACTTTATCATCCGTAATAATGATCCTTTCAACACTGTAGTCTAAACTTATAAAACTAAAACCCTGCTTAAATTGTTTATCATTCATTTTTGTTAAGTAAACAAACACTTATTAAATACCTACTCTGCTCTAGGCTTTGTGCTAGGATTTAGAAATACGAACGTAAATAAAATATGGCACTTGTTTTCAATGAGCTTACTTACAATAGAGCATACATAGAATCATGTTTAAAGTGGTAAAAAGAAATGCTGGTAATATAAAGGAAGTGTGTAAACCAAGGGTAGAGTAGTAGTGGCAAATTCTAACTTGGAGATCTTAGGAAACTTCACGAAGAAAGTGGCATAAGCTATGATATTTAGTCCCAGGGATTTGAAGGCAGCAGTTGGGGTCATCACAGATTTCAGTTTAGCAATAAGGAGTCTATGAACTGAGAATATAGTGGGGACTCCCCAGGAAGGGGCAGAAATCATTCATTTGTTAAACATTTATTGAGTACTTAGTGTATGGCAAGCACCATGCAAAGGCAGTGCCTGACATGAACTCCTTCACATGCTAGTGGATGTTCTTTGACCCTCAGCAAAACTGTGGAGGAAAACTATAACTCAAGTGTATCTATCCCTACCTCCATTTCTGAACCTTCTGCCTTCCCTATACATGGAGCTCTTCTCCCTCACCTCCTCAAGGCCCACTGAGATTCAGGAAGTAGTTTGGAGGAAAAAATATAGCTGCTCAAGGTACTGCTAAATAAAAACTTTTGCACACATCCAGCCTCTGAAAGCCATCACCAACAACAAAGGAAAGCAATAGCATTCCCATGTATCTTCCTCATCTTCCTCAAACAAGATTAGATTTATAAAAAATAATGATAATGAAGACAACACACTAATAAGTGCAGCTGGCACATACTGAACAATTCACTGTGTTCCAAGCTTTGGGATAAATGTTTCAGATGCATCATATGATTTAGTTTACATCATAATTTTATGATGTAAGAATAATTAACCAGATGTTACAGAAAAGAAAACTAAGCCTCATACTGTTAGTAAATAGTGCCTCAGACTTTCCTATTTGTGGCTATACTTCTTCCAGGCAACCAATCAAGTCCATTTTTACTGACTTTCACATATAAATTATGTTGAAGCAAAGAATTGGCTCAGGCCTTAATTAGGAATGGCTCTCTCTACGTGTTTCTCCGCTTTAAAGACAAACATTTCCGGATCAAGAGCTCACTAACATTGTTAGTAGAGGTGTTTTAGATTAGAGGGGTCTTCCTAGCACACCTCAAATAATCCTGGTTATGGTTGCCCAGAAGCAGAACTGTCCACCCCTTCTACCCATGGAACTGCACTTGACTCTGCAGTTTCAGTCACCATAAATATAATAGGTAGAGTATCTATTTCTTTTACTACTAACCACATAAAACGTTTCATTTCTAATGGATTTTTAATAGGTCTTAAAGAGTTCTCTTTTGTCTAGCTCTCAGTAATGGCTGCTTTTTGTTATTCCTCAAGCAGTTGCTTTGACATTCTAAAGTCATCATACTTAAGACATGAGCTGCTTGGTATTCTCTGCCACCTAATAATGAATGTTACAGTGGGTAAAATAATGGTCCCCCAAAGACACATACATCCTAATCCCTGAAAGCTGTGAATCAGATACCTTGCATAGCAAAAGAGACTCTATAGCTGTGATTACATGAAGAATATTGCGGTAGGGACATATCTTGGATTAGTTGGGTGGACTTAATGTGGTCACAAGAGTCTTTAGAAGCAAGAGAATAGGATTCAGAGAACTGTTGGCTTTGAAAACAAAGGAAAGGGCTACAAGCCAAGGAATGCAGACAACTTCTATAGCCTGGAAAAGTCAAGGCTCCTTTGAGCCTTCTGAAGGAACCCAATGATGCTGACATCTTGATTTTGGCCCAGTAAAGCATATTTTGGAAAGCAAATTTTGGAAACTGAGAACCATAAGATAATAAATTTGTGGTAATTTGATACAGCAGTAATGGGAAATTAATTTAAATACCATTTATTCTTTTCCTGTTATTGATACCTTGTTACTGGAAATGCTATCTATAGGCAACACAAAATGAACTGAACAGTGTATCGGTAGCCTCCAATTTCTTTCTCAAAAGTACTCACCTGACAGTTTTAGAATTCAGTCCTCTGCTAGTTATTCTCAAACCTGAGTGTATTAGAATCACCCAGAGGTTTTGTTAAAACACAGATTACTGAGTCCCGCCCCCAGAGTTTCTAATTTTACTGTTCTAGGAAGAGATCTGAAATGTATTTCTAACATTTCTTCATGCTGCTGGTTTGGGGACTCAAGAAGCAATGCTGTAGTCTTGGCTGGGGAATGCTTTGTTACAGGAGAAAACTACAATGATAAGACATGTCAATCCCAGAGGCGAACAAAATGCAATAGGACCTAGAGTGGGTAGGGGTGACACCAAACTGTTAACTCTGAGAACGGGGGTGAATTCTTTTATTCAATATAGTACCTTAGCACTTAGTACCTTAGCACTAAGCTCAGAACACAGTGCTCGGTGAATAGTTCTTTTTTTATTATTATTACTGGGAGATAATAGGCATATAACATTATTTCCATTTTAGGTGTGCAACATATAATGTGCAATAAATGTGACAGCAATTCTTCATTCATTCAGTTAGTATCTATTGACTGCCTCTTTTGTCCTTTGTCCGCATTGTTTTATGGGGTCTTTGGGGAAGGTACAGCAGTGAATCAAGCAAGCAAGAATCTCTCTCCTCATGGTGGACTGAGCGAGATAAAAATAAACCAAATCAGTAAATGACATAGAATGTTAGAAAGTGATTTGCTGTTGGGAAAAATGATAAAACAGGGAGGAGTATCAGGGCTAGGGAGCAGGGTATAAATTTAAAGAGTGTGGGCAGGGCGGGCCTTTCCTGGCTCTCACCATGCCCTACTAAACTCGTTGAAAGAGAATACATTCCCTGAGTTCCTGGCTGCAGCACTGCAGGATGGACACCAAGATCCTGCAAAGAGCGATAACATGTGGCTTGTGTCTTCCAGTAGTTTACAGCCAGAAGGCCCAATAGAAAGGATGGAAATGCTTAATGCTGGCCCTGCTGTGCCTACCTTCCAATTACCAAGAACCTAGAGATGGCTGCAGACAAACTCAAACCATTCTCCAAGAGTAAACCCCAGGAGGTCCTGGCAAAGCCAGTGGAGGAAACATCAACTCCTTTCCCACTTCCAGGCCAGTACTTTCCCAAGTTTTAAAATAACAGTTGAGAGACAAAGAGGTTCATAATGTTTCTTACATTTTCATTTTACATTTGAATAAGAGTATTTTGTTTCACTCCCAAAGCTCTCCTAAATGTTATTTTACAGGATGGAGCAGAGGGGAAGAATTTAAGGAACTGATTCATTTGAACTCCAGATGAAATATGACTTATTCTTCCAAAACAAGTGGATGGAAAGTATACAGATCCTCAGGGTGTCTTGAGGGAGGGAATTGAGAAGAATATCTAAAGCGATATACAAATCTTTAAGTATTTCAATAAAATAATGGAGCCAAGTTCTTCTGTTCTTCATCATGAAGATGTTCTTCATCTTCTATTGTGAAGACGTGCCCCTTCCACTTGAGGCAGCCTCAAGAATAAGCTTGTGAGAGGTACCAGGCTGGCTCAGTCAATACACCATGTTACTTGATCTCAGGATCGGGAGTTTGAGCCCCACGTTGGGCCTAGAGCTTACTTTAAAAAAAATACTGAAGCATCCTATAAATACTGGTACAGTATAACCACAATACCTAGAAAGACTTTTTCTTTTTTTCTTTTTAATATTTTGAGAGAGAGAGAGAGAGAGAGAGAAAGCTTGAGCAGAGGAGGGGGCAGAAGGAGAGGGAGAGAGAATCTTAAGCAGGCTCCATGTCCAGACACAGGGCTTGATGTGGGGCTTGATCTCATGACTGTGAGATCATTACCTGAGTCGAAATCAAGAGTCAGACTCATAACGGACTGATCCACCCAGGTGCCCTAGAAAGGTTCTTCTTGAGGTCAAAGCAAATTCATTTATCCATTTCCTTTTAATTTATCTCAATTTTTAATATTTGTTCTTTTCCCTAAACTATTTCTAAACTGTTAGCTCTCAAACTTTAGTGCACAACAGAATCACCTGGAAGGTTGACTGAAACCAGTTGTTGGGCTTCATCTGTACAGTGGGTTGGGGTGGGCCCCAAGATACCCAGGGGTACTGATGCTTTTGGGGTGGGGACCATACACTGAGGCCCTCTGTTCTAAATAAAATTGAGGGGACAAACTGAAATTGGTCTTGTTGACCTTATAATAGCCAATCTACCTGAAGAGAGTATTAAGTTAAACATCTTAGTTTCTCCTCCAGGAAAAACAACCCAGTCAGATTTAATCTTTCCAATTGATACCCTTTTCATCAATTGTAGTCCTTTTTCCTAAATTCTCTGGGGGAAAAAAATCACCCTGAAAATAAAGAAATTAAAATTGGACACCACATATTAATAAGAGCCTAATAGAAAGTGAATTAAGTGGAAACAATCTTCTCCAGCTCTTGCAAATAATTCACTAATTTCAAAATATCCAAGTATCCTATTAGCTTTTTAGCTTAAAGCACAATATTACTTATGGGAGACCTCACTAGGCTACTCACTTTGTCAAGCAAAAAAATTCATTGTTCAGATCTTGTTTCTTTAATAAATACATAGAGATACATAAATAGTCCATTTTCCTTTTAATGTTTTATACTAGAACAATTAACTTTTACAATCCATCTTCTCAACCCACATTTTAGAATAAGGGTTAAAAAATGCACAAAAGGAAAGCAAATTTATTTTTTATCTGATACACTAAAATGAAACAGGACTCCTACAGCAACTAATAAAGCATGTCTTTTAACATTTGTAAATTCAGTAATGCCACTTTAATACAATGTAGAAGTGTATATTGGTCCTCAGTTCATTAGTTTTAGTATGCCCTGTTAAAATATCTTACTTGCATTTTTGTATCTGCCAAGATGTCAGTTCTGACATGACTCTCTTCAGGCGAAATGTAGTTGGCCTCTCCTCATTTTTCGCTGACACAGAAAATGAACAATTTCTTAACATCATTTAGGATAATGCTATCTGAATCATACCAAGTTCAAGTATAAATGAGGTGCACATGTTAAGTCATCTGCAGAAAGGTACAATTTTACAACTGGCTGAATTAGTTCAGGGCATGAAGATTTAGCAGCCAGGCTAACCAATTCTAGAAGTACATCTGACTGTAGAAAAATGTCCAAATACATAAAGACGACCAGCCTTCAATGTCCTCATTTCCACTTGTGTATAACATTGGACTTTAATCTAATGTATATGTAAGTTGCTTCCTGCAATATTAAGCATTAACTATAATGCACCCCTATCTAGAGTACATTTCATGATTTGGGTTGGCCATTAAAATATTTAAATTGAGCACTTAAGTACAGTTTAGAAAATTATATTCTCTACATTTGAAATAACCGTAAATAAAACTCTCTTTAAATTATTATGGAAGAATAATGCTAAGTGAAAAAAGCAGAATGCAAAATTGGATCTACGCTGTAATTGCAACTGTATAAAATTGGTTATGCATGCAAACAAGATTGGAAAAAAACATGGAAAATATAAGTGATTTGTTAAGGAAGTAGATTGGAGGAGTATCTTTTTAAAAAATTCCTATGATTTTTTTTAAGTAAACTCTACACCCAATGTGGGGCTTGAATTCATGACCCTGAGACCAAGTCACATGCTCTACTGACTGAGCCAGCCAGGCAGCCCTATTCTTACACTTCCTACAAAGTTATCTCTGCAAGTTTTTAAAACATTAAAATTATTTTAGGGAAGAAACTGTGTTTTCTCCTCTTGGATTCAATGTTTTCTTATAATTGATAGTAATTTAAATTATCAAAACATGGGAAAGATGCTTTGAGTATTAGAGAAATAGTTGTTATCTTCTTTCCTTCAAAGGAATTTATTTTTAAAGCCCATCATGGTATTGTAGATATACTAATGCGTATTTCTTTACACAGACATATTGCCATTCATCACTAATATTACAATTATCAAAAATACTAGTCTTCCAACCAGAAATAATCATGGAATCATAATAAAGACAAATGAACTAAATTACTGATGAAGTTGAAAGTTGCAGTATTTTGATTAAACAGCCAGCAGGAATTGTCAGTCTAATTAACTCAGGGTCAAGCTACTGCTGAACCAAATGCCAGAACTATCAAAATCCAATACAGGCTATGCCCCGTTACTTCACTAAGACTACGTATTTGTACTTAAGAGTAATGATCTGATATGTTAAGAAAGTTCAGCTCAGTAAAATAACTGCTGTTGAAAACTATTTGTGCCAGGGCTGTTGTCAGCAAATCAGTCAAGTTCTGATAGTCAAGCTAGATTTTCCAATTCTAAAGCCAGAGATGCCTAGCATCCTTTTTTCTTAGTGAGCTCCTCACCCAATATGGGGCTTGAACTCATGACCCCGGGATCAAGAATCACATGCTCTACTGATGGAGCCGACCAGGCACCCCAATGCTTAGCATCTTTATAGGAATGCACAAGTGGGACTAGGGAGGGTTAATAGTCTAATGTTTATGTCCTGACCATAGTAATACATGGTGGGAAGTGGAATGACTTGAAGCAGCAGGGGTACAAGAGCATCCCTTCAAAAACTCAAGATTAAGCTGATAGAATACTGGCAGTGGTACAAGGGGGGAGGAAAATGGCCTCTGAGGAGCGACTGGCCAAAGCACTGAGCTCTTCTTCTTCATTTCATACACCTCCTACCAGCTCCAAAATCCATCCCTAAAGTTAATATGACAAGCATTGAAGCCATTCTTGTCTATTTTGTCTCCTCCCTTTCTTGCTTTCCTTCATTGCTTCCATTCCCTGTACTAAAATGTTAGTCCATCATACAAATAGCAAGGTTCAAGTTACCAGCCCAAGTTGCTAGGTATTAGTATAATTTCTTAAGCTCTTAGATTAAGCTGGTAACCTCCCAATCCCCCTCTCCAAAAAATTAATAAGCAACTAAAGTAAATTTACCTGCTGAAACTGAAGTGAAAGGTGAGATTGACTAGGAAACCAGGTCAATACTGCACACATTAAGTTGGATAAGATATGTGGACGGGTCCATGACATTCAAGCATACATTAGTGGTTCTCAACTGCAGCAATATTGTCCAGTTGTCACAAATGGGGATGGGGGAAGTTTCACAAACAGGGTTGAGAGAGGCACCGCTGGCATCTAGCATTTAGTGTGTGGAGGTCAGGGATGCTGCTGAGATATCCTACAAATGCACATGACAGCCCTCTACACTTACAAAAAAAAATGTATTCAGTCCAAAGTGTCAATAATGCCAAAGTTGAGAAACACTGAGCACACATACATTCATGACAGCTTATAATCATATCTAAATCTTAATTATCTTGGTTCAACAAAACAGCCATGTATTCAGGCCCAGTGAATATTCTCTTTCAACAGATTCTCAAGTTTTAAAACTCCACAAAGGAAAATTTAGTTACACAGAATGTGAACAGTCTTATAGAAATTGCTCCATGGCCCCTGCTTTAATTGAGCTGCATCTTCCATCAGTAAGTTTCACACTGCAGACTTAACAAGTTTCTTAAAAGATGGAAGTACTGATGAGGAAAAAACATCTATCACGGCACTTATTACAAGGTACCCTGTGATTATTTATGTATCTGTTTCCTCCTTATGATTGTGAATTTCTTAGGAATATGAACCATATCTTATTTATCCCAAGCTTACATTGTAGGTGGGCAAAACACATGGGCTGAACACATAGGTGGGTGGGTGGATGGATGGAATACAAACGAATGATGCTAATTCAGCCTGCAAGTCAATTTTTAAATAATTGAATTTATTGGTCGTGTCTCTGGAGGAAAAAGTCATTCGTTTTAACAACTGCCAATGACAGTGTTTTTACTGTCATAGTTAAGTTTTTAAATACATCAAGATTTTCAAATTCAAGATGGTTTTATGGTTGAACTGTGTCACCCCAAAAAGATATATTGAAGTCCTAACCCTGAGAACTTCAGAATGTGACCTTAGTCAAAAATAGTCATTGCAGATATAGTTAGTTAAGACGAGGTCATTAAGGTGAGCACTAATTCAATATGACCAGTATCCTGGGGAAATTTGGACATACACATACACACACAGAGCATGCCATGTGAAGATCCAAAGAGAGATCAGAATGATGCTTCTAGAAGCCAAGGAACACCAAAGATTGCCAGTAAACTTGGAAGCTAAAGAGGCATGGTACAGACCTTTCTTCACAGCCCTCAGAAGGAACCAACCTACTGACACCTTGATCTTAGACTTCTAACCTCCAGAACTGTGAGACAGTAGTTTCTATGTTTAGGCCACCCAGTTAGTGGTACTTTGTGATGGTAGGACTAGCAAGCCAATACCCACCTAGGACCCAGTATACTATCATTAGATGAAGTAAGTGAGCAAACAAGTGTGAACTATCCACTTTCAAATATTCTTCTTCCACATTTGTGCAATACAAAGAGCTTCTCCTTCTAAAGTTCACACCTTCCATTTACTATTCTCTAACATTTCAGAGCACCCATGCCAGATTATTCTAACAAATATATTCAGGACTCTGATAATTAGAACTTATATTTCATCTCCACCCTGGTTCCTACATCCTGGCATCCTGATGTGATAGAGCTTCTTGACCTTCTCAGCTCCATGACCTTTACTCTCCCTTCACTTCAATCACATAATCACATAGCCACTCCTTAGTGGCTATGCAAATCACATAGCCACTCCTTAGTCACTATGCAAATTGCAAGACCTCCTTTACCCCCTTTCTGGTTCTCCTAATGAACAAACACTTGGATAATCCTCTTATTCGTAAAGAAGGGAAAATTTTGCTTTGTTTCTTTCAAGAGTGTATGGAACATAGGGCAGGGAAATAAGATTCTATTATACATTCATTATTACTAGTGAGATCCCAAACACCCATTGACTCTCTTATGTGGGGATCTTGCCCAAACCATATTGGAGAATCAGTTTGTCCATCTATATTTAGGCCTAGATTAAAAGCAAGTTGTGTGTTTTTTTTAAGATTTTTATTTTTAAGTAATTTCTACACCCAACATGAGGTTTGAACTTACAACTCCAAGATCAAGAGTCGCATGCTCCACTGACTGAGCCAGCCAGGCACCCCCAAAAGCAAGTTTAAACAAATTATTCCACCTTTTGCCCCCTAAACTCCACCCATGTTGCTACATTTGGGGGAAATGCTTTGTCTGAGTGTTCCTTGTTGCAGCAGAAGCATGAGAGAATTACCAGAATGATGGCAGGCAACAGCAGAAAAGCAACCACCAGAAGAAGACAAACCAAAAGGAAAGTGATCCAGAGAGGGCACTCTCCCCATGCAAGAGGAGCATTCCAGTGGGATCTTTGATCTTGATGTAACTATGGCTTCTATGTGGGGTAGGTACATAGATAGATAAGAGGAAAGGCCCATGCCCCAAGGGGTTCAAGTGTATCACTAACACTTCATTTGAATACTGTTCCTTCTTCCATGACCCCAGTGGATTAACAGTCAGCCCCAAGGTCAACTTCAGGTGTTGAGGTCCTTCTCAAGGGTGAAGAATAGCAAAGAAAGTAAGTCCTGTCTGTCCCTTTCTTGTCATTATCCTTACATTTCCATCCTGGACCAGTGAGATGGACTTTCAGCCCCTCAAGGATCCTTACTGGCCCTCCTATCTCCAGGTGGCCCCTTCCCAGTCCTACTGATGCTCTTCAACTGTTTACCGCTCTGAGCCTTTAGTCTGGCTTTCTCTATGCCTGCGCTGCCCTTCCTCCCCATTCTCTTCATCAGTTGACATGAATTCCTTTGTTACTCAGCTAGGGATTAATTCATGTTTGAAGCCATCCCTGACTCCCTGAGTTTGGGTTAGGTAGCCCCAAATGTTTGTACTCAGAGTATTTATGCATGCCACTATCATTCTTACCTTCATAGTATATTGAAAAGATGTGCTTAGAAATAGGTCCCCTCTTCTGAACTCTGAGGTATTTGAAGGCAAAAATATCCTACTAACTTTTTATCCTTTACACTGTTCCTGGCACAAGTAATGTAAACAATACATGTATAACTGAATAAACTGATAATAGTATCATAAGAGAACTTCAACACATGTTCCTATTTCAATCACTAGACACACACCAGTTGCTAGGTATATGGAAAGCTACTCAATATATCCTTCATTCTCCATGCAAGTGCCTTTTCCATGTAAAAAATTTTGACCTTTGCAAATATTTAGCACAAGACTATTGTATTGTAGTTAAAATAAAACTTAAAATATTCCCCTACAATCAGCTGTGCATTAGCATGCACTAGCCTAATTAAAAAGCAAGAACTGTAACAGGAGAAAGGAGATGGGCCATACATGGATTGCAGAGAAATAAAAAGAATTAAGTCATACAATAAAGAAGAGACATTCTATATTATAGAGGTCAAGTGAAGATTGTCATACTAGCTTTTCCACTTGGGACTCCTAGTTCCAGAATTGGAAATGTAGCGTTTTTAAAACCATACACAAATGTATTTTTCTCTTTGTAAAAAAATCCCTTTAAATAATGGTAAATAGAGTGCTTTGTCAAATTGTAGCTTTCAAATACACCAAGATCACAAATGTCTTATCACTTCATGTATCTTTGGTTGGTATAAGCATTTTCTCAGTACCTAGGATAGGTTTGTCCAAATGTTCTTATTTAGAGTTGTTCTGCCATTTTGTTATTCACAAATTAGATTGTTTGGGAGTATAAGAGGACTGGAGCCTATTTAGTCATATTAGGAAAAAAGTGAGTGTCCCAGGGCAAACACCTTCCTTTAAGGGTAGAATCAAGGGTTCTATGAAGGGGCTTAACGCTTCATTTTGGGGATTCAAAAATTAAATCAGTATTAAACTGTGTATCTATTTATGATAAGAATCTTGGCTTTCACCTTTACATTTAAAAAAAAAAACAGTATCCAGTGCAAAATAAGAGCTAAATTACAATATGTTTAATTGTGGCTTTCTTTTTTAAAAAAATTCCAGTGTAGTTAACATACAGTGTTACATTAGTTTCAGGTGTACAATATACCAATTCTAATTGTGTCCTTCCATATGAAAAGGGCAGCCTATGGGAATCTTGAGAAAGAAAGGGTTGTTGTTATTCTACCCTTGAAAACCACAGCAAAACCTTTAATCTACTATTTTTATGAAAAATGACTTCTTTCTGGTGTAAGGGTATGTGGCGGGGCAGGAAACTATTCAAAGTTATACTATTATTATTCCTCCACAGAGGATGATATTTTGGCAAATGATAAACCACTTCAGTTTTCTCCCATCACCCCTATCCAAATAAATCTACTTGTGATCCATCTCAGAGGTGGCCCAAGGCCCTGTTTTAAATAGAACCATGAAGTCTATTTCTGAAAATTAAGGATGCAAGTTGTCTTGTGGCTTAAGTAGGCAGTTCTTTCTTAAATTATATCTCATAAATATGTCCCAGAAAAGCAAGACTATTACCTGATAATCACATCTCCATTTTATCATCCATTTATAATCACTTCTTGTGTTCCCATATCACTGTTGTAGGACACTATTGACAGTTATAAAGAATTGCAAAAATATACTTTCTGCCATCGAAGAACTTATGATCTGGTGAGGTATACAGAACAACCAGAAATGTTAATACAAATAATGGAAGCTAGTGAATCTCAAACTGGTCTTAGAACTATGTTACACTCTTAACATTATTAAGGATCTGCAAAAGCTTTTGTTTATGTAGGTTATATCTATACCTGTATCATCTATCAATCTAGTATAAGAATTAAAACAGAAAATTTTAATACATAAGCACACATTCCGGTAGTAATAACATCATCACACATCATGTAGCCTCTGGAAAGAAAGGGAATGAAAAGATCAATAGCATCTTCAAATTATTATAAAAATTGTTTTGGGGCGCCTGGGTGGCGCAGTCGGTTAAGCGTCCGACTTCAGCCAGGTCACGATCTCGCAGTCCGGGAGTTCGAGCCCCGCGTCAGGCTCTGGGCTGACGGCTCAGAGCCTGGAGCATGTTTCCGATTCTGTGTCTCCCTCTCTCTCTGCCCCTCCCCCGTTCATGCTCTGTCTCTCTCTGTCCCAAAAATAAATAAAAACGTTGGAAAAAATTGTTTGACCTCACAGACTCCCTGAAAGGATTGTTGAGACTCTCAAGGGTCCCCAGACCCCACCCTGAAAATCTCTGATGTAAGCCCACAAGCATATTCATCATCATTAGCCATAGCTTTGAAAGAACGATGGAAGAGAACAATGTGAATTTCACAAAAAGTAAAAATAAAGATATCTTAGAGGGTAGAGCCAGAAATCAGAAGTGTACAGAGTAATTGCCATATGGAGTAATTAGCAAGCTCATGAATATGACGATCACTCTACTGGTTGCACTGTTACGTGGTATCACTTCTCTCCACGTCTTTTTTTTTTTTTAAGTTTATTTATTTATTTTGAGAGAAAGAAAGAGTGTGAGCAGGGGATGGGCAGAGAGGGAGAGAGAGAATCCCAAATAAGCTCTGCACTGAAAGCACAGAGGCCAACATGGGGCTCGATCCCATGAACCATGAGATCATGACCCGAGTGGAAATCAAGAGTTGGACACTTAACCAACTGAGCCATCCAGGCACTCCTTTCCACGTATTATATTTCAAATAGTATCACATTCCTTGGAAATTATCCCAGAGAAATAAAAATTTATGTCCATACAAAATCCTGTACACTAATGTTCAAAAAGCTTTATTTATAATTTTTCAAGACTGGAAACAACCAAACTGTCCCTTAATCTTGAATGGTTAAACAAATCGTGGCCCATCCTTACTGTGGAATATTACACAGGAATAAAAAACAATGAACTATTGATATACCCAATAACTTGGATGATCTCTGAGTAAAAAAAAAAAAAAATCAATCTCAAAAGGTCACAAAATGTATGAGTCTATTCATGTAACGTCCCCAAACAACATAATTGTAAAAATGGAAAAGCCATTAGTGGTTGCCACTAACTAGAGATCACATGAGGGAGGGGGGCAGGGTGAGGAGTATGACTATAAAAGGCAGCAGGAGGAAGCCCTTTGTGTTGATGGAATGGTTCTATGTCTTGATTGGGTGGTGTTTACATGAATCAGTATATATGGTAAAATCATGTCCAGCTACAACCCCCAATTTTACCAATGTTAATTTTTAAATTTTATTATTATACTATAGTTATCTAAAATATAACATTGGGGGCATGCGCCTGGGTGGCTCAATCAGTTGAGCGCAGACTCTTGATTTCAGCTCAGGTCAGGATCTTATTGTCCTGAGCTGGAGCCCCACATCAGGCTCTGAGCCGGGCATGGAGCCTGCTTAAGATTCTCTCTCTCCCTTTCCTTCTTATCCCTCCCCAAATTGCGCACACACGTTCTCTTTCTCAAATAAATAAATAAATAAATAAATAAATAAAATAAGCATTGGGAGCAACTGGATGAAATCACAAATTAGACCCTCTCTGTACTATTTCTGCAGTTCCCTGTGAGTTTATAATTATTTTAATATTAGTTTTCTTTAAAAGTTCCTTGAGTTGAAGACCTAAGTATGAACTCATGTTCATTTAACAGTTTAAGATAGATATGGATGGCTACAAAAAAAGATTTATAGATATGTGTATGGTTATGGGCTGATTTGTGTTCCTTTCAAAATTCGTATGTTGACATTCTAATCCTCAATACCTCAAAATGTGGCTATATTTGGGAACAGGACCTTTAAAGAGATAATTAAGGTAAAATGAGGTCATATGGGTGGGACCTAAACCAAGACTGGTGTCCTTAGAAGAAGAGGAGATTAGTACATAGACATCTTAGGAGGGAGGCCATGTGAAGACACAAAATTAAAAGGCATTTCCTGAAAAACCTCACATCCTCTAAAACTGTTAGGTGACACTAAACATTAGCAGTGGAAGGAACTCCCTGGCACAGAGTCCCAAGTCCCTGAAGGAGAATGACAGATACATAAGCTGGGGGCAGGGACGATGATAAATACGCTACACATTAAAACCCCGCGGCTCAGCGCACGACATTCTGACCTTGTGGCTTCCAAGATTTCAGGGTTGACAGATCAAGAGCCACAGGTACAGAGCAGGCGCTCTCCTCTTCCACCGCTGCCATAGGGTAACATCTAGACTCATTTTAACACGTCAAATCCTACCCCACCCCACCCCCCAGTCATGGAGAAAGGCTGCCATGATGGTTCCCGTACAAGCCCTGTAAGGTCAAAAACTACACCTCCCAGCCTGTAGGAGGAGTTCCCTCAAACGATTGGAAGCAGCCTCCATTGGAGACCACCCCATTGGGTGTCATATCTCCTCCCAGCCCAGAGAGACCCAGTAATAGCCAATCCCAGAACAACCTAGGGACTGTTTCCATTTGTGAAACCTGCATCTGATCTTCCACCTTGCGCTTGTACTTTCGCTTTAATAAACTGCTTTGTGTTTGCTACTTTCCTTATGGCTGTCTTAATTCTTAATTCAAGCTCGAATCCCCACTTCAATCTTCTCTTGGGGAATCCAAGGATGGAGCCCTCCATTCACACAACACAGACTCTCCCACCAGAAACAAAACGGCGTACTAAATAAAACAAGGTGTAGGGGGGAGATGTAAATAGAGGCAGAAAACTCAAAACTGGGTAGTCTGGTAACTAATGGGATCGGTAACAATCTTTTAAAAACATCGCGCGATTGAAAAGACATGCCAAGCTTTTGATAAACAAAATAATGCTACAGAATATATAAGATGCCACCTTAAGAAAAAGTGATTGGGGGCGCCTGGGTGGCGCAGTCGGTTAAGCGTCCGACTTCAGCCAGGTCACGATCTCGCGGTCCGGGAGTTCGAGCCCCGCGTCAGGCTCTGGGCTGATGGCTCAGAGCCTGGAGCCTGTTTCCGATTCTGTGTCTCCCTCTCTCTCTGCCCCTCCCCCGTTCATGCTCTGTCTCTCTCTGTCCCAAAAATAAATAAACGTTGAAAAAAAAATTTTTTTTTAAAAAAAAGAAAAAGTGATTGTAGACTGAGGGACATGGGTATGGGGAAGGGTTAAGCCTGATATAAATTGTAGAGACAAGATAAATTGCACAAAAATTGGAAAGAATCACTCTTAAAAAACACTCCTAAGACAGCGCACAGCCAATGAGCAAGAGAACTTGGTATGAAATTGCAAAACTGGGCACCTCCCATGGCTTGCTGCTTTCAACCCTGTTGCTTCGTGTTTAGCTGCTGTTATTTGGAAGTACAAAGCATTAATGTGCTCAGAAAAGCTATAAACCCTGGAGAACCCAGCATTTTGTTACACCATTCCCCTATTTACCCATCCCATCCGAGTTAATTTTGTTAATTCTCATTCAGAGACACACGTTGTAGCAAAACAAACTGGACCTGAAGAGAATTCTTTGTTCCCTTATTCATCTCTAGACTTGTGAATAAATGATCCAGTATAGTAATCATTCAATTTTTAATAATTTTTTCATATCTGATCAAAGCTTCACACCTTATTATATGCAGTCATAGTTCACTTTATTTCAGCCACAACATAACTTTTTTTTTTCAAGTTTATGTGTCTATTTTGAGAGACACAGAGAGAGAAAGGGTGCAAGCAGGGGAGGGGCAGAGAGGGAGAGACAGAATCCCAAGCAGGCTCCATACTGTCAGCACAGATACAGCCTGACTTGGGGCTTGAACACATGAACCATGAGACAGTGACCTGAGCTGAGATCAAGAGTTGGACATGTAATCAACTGAGCCACCCAGGCGCCCCACAACATACTTTTTAAGGTTCAATTTGGAAGAACGAGATGACCATTAGATTGCCTCATCTTCTCCTTGGGATTTCTTGTGCTACTGAGTGTTTTTTTTTTTTTTTTTAATCTTTGAAAAATATTTAGACACACAGACGTGTCTCATATTTACCCATACCTTCAGGTTTATCCAAGTAACTTTCAAGCTTGAGTTCAAAGCAAAAGTCTTTAATATTTCATTAGTCTTGTTATGTGCTATGAAAGGTAATTTTTGTTCTACCTAAATTAAAATTTTGCATGAAAAAAATAAAATTGCTATACAGTTATTACCAACTTTTTAATGCATTTTCACACCTATTATTTTATCAGAAGTAACCATACTCTGGAGGGTCTGAAATACAAACCAAATCTAGTTCTGCTACAATTTCCGTAGTAATTAGTCCTTGGCTTCCCTCTGTGACAATTATTTGTTCATTGAAAATGATTTCTTATGGCAACATTTTATTTCAATAAGTCCATTCTCAGCTAAATGTTCTCATCTTCGGCTACTTTAGGTGTCCAAATGTTACCTTTATGAGCTTCCTTTCTAAGTTCCTTGACCTTTTAAAGTTGTTTGTTTTTTAATCCCCAGACAGGTATACTTCTTTTCCAGACTTTAATCTCTCCTTTCTAGAGATCCACTTCTCTGCTTCATTAGGCCTCCCTGTAATATCCAGAATTAAATCGTATACCTCATTTATTGTTGTGCTTGTGGATTGCTTCCCTCCCCCCGCCCTGTTTCTAATGCAACACTGGAAATAACATTGAAAGAAATGACCGAAAGTTTTCATCATTCAATTTATTTTCATTTTTGCTTCTAGATAATTGCAGAACAAGAAGTTTAACCTAAAAAAAGAGGAAGTTGTCAAAAGGTTGGGCTCTAGGAAAGGGATGGGCAATGATGTCTGCCCCCAATAAGTGAAAGGGTTTGTCATGTGAGAGAGGAATGATATTCTTCTATAGAGTTTTCAAGATAGAACCAGGACCTGATAGAATAAGCTACCAGAAACATATTTCTATTCAGGCTGTCTTAGAAGCAGTAAGTTATTCCCTTCTGAAAGTAGTTATTTGGGGGATTCCTGAAATGAACGAGATACTCTACCAAATGAGTTTATAAAATCTAAATCCATATCAAAACTTCTGTGAGGCTTTGGCTGAAGGTCAATCCCAGCAAAACAGAATCATATGGTGGGTTGGAACAAAGACCATGAGGATAAAGAACCTGGGTTTAAGTTCCAACTGTGCTAGAGGCAAACATGTGTGATGTTGGCAAGTTTTTTCACCCTCTCCCTACCTCATTTTCCTCATTTTTAAAATGGGAATGAATGTAGTGTCCCAGGACTTTTACAAAGATTAAATAAGTTAATATGTGTAAAATATGCCTGACAACTCACATGCATTTTGTGTTAGCTATTTTATATGGATTTCTTCTGTGTTCTTTAAATATTTCTGGAAATAAAAAATAAAATTTGGGATAGGTTATAATTCTTTTTTTTAAGTTCATTTATTTCTTTTAAGGGAGAGAGAAAGCACAAGTCGGAGAGGAGTGAGAGAGAGAATCCCAAGCAGCCTCCACACTATCATCATGGAGCCTAACAATGGGGCTGGATGGAGACTCAAACCCATGAACCACAAGATCATGATCTGGGCTGAAGTCAGATGCTTAACCAGATGAGCCACCCAGGAGCCCCTGGGATAGGCTATAATTTTGAAAATTGCTCTCTTTAGTTGTCCATATATACAGAATGCATTTGCATGAAAATACACAAGATCCACAAGGGTAAGGATCTTTTATTTGTTCACTGATGATTCCCAAGCATTAGAAACAGCTAGGTCTAGTAGACACTCAATAAATACGTATTGAATAAATAAATTAAAGTGTCCAATTGTCTCACATTTTGAAGAACAAATAGATGTATTTAGAATGACTCTTGTTTATGATTATATAGTGACTGATTATTAGTTGTGGATCCTGACGGTCAAGGAAGTAGCCTTGCGGTGTTGTCTTGGTAGATCTTGGCATGGGTATAAAATGGGTGGTTTTCTACTATGATTCCATGAATGAAATCTGTTCCAACCAGATTATGTCTATTCTCCAATCCCTCCTAGTCCTTGATGGATCGATCCCATTTCACCCTTCCCACTAGGGCAAAAGAATTATGCATTTCCAAGTAAAATTAAAAAATAAGTTTGAAAAATCAGGAGTCAAATGTATAAGTTGTATTGAACTTTTTCCACTGATTTTTTCAAAATTCACATATAATACCACAAAATTAACATTCCACAGCTGCCTGAACAATTCTGTTAATGTAGTTAACACATTGCATTTGCCTTTGAGCAAGGGTCAAGATGAAGATTGGGACATCTTGGAAAATATAAGGAAGCCACTCAAAAATATTTCTAGTGCTTTCTAATGGGTTTCTATAGGAACTCACCACTATTCAGGCATTATAGCCTAAAGGTTACAAGAACAAGCTTTGGAATAAAAAAAGACCTAGGCTTACTGTTTCACTTACTGTTACTTGCACTATTTATACTCTCTAGGGTTCAGTCTAGTCATCTGTAAAAGGAAGATGTTAATCCCACTTTGGAGAATTATTATAATGGCTAAATGAGATGATGTATGTTCAAAAACATGCTTTATTAACAATCACACCAACCACTCATAATATTTATCAATTTATTTAAAAAATGTTTAAGGAGGACCAAATATGTGCAAGGCACTGCATTTTACCCTAGTGATGTTGACAGGGACTCCTCTGACTATAGAAGGAAATAAAGTTTCTAGGAAACGGTACAATCAGGTATGCCAGGTTGTGTAATATAAGTCTGCAATGGGTTCAGTGAAAGCACAAAACTTCAATTCTACCCCAGGAGATGGCATCATAAAGAGGCTAGCTGGGGGCTCCTGGGTGGCTCAGTTGGTTGAGCGTCGGACTCTTGATTTCGACTCAGGTCATGATGCCAGGGTTGTGCTATTAAGCCCTGCATCAGGCTCTGCACCGAGTGTGGAGCCTGCTTAAGATTCTCTCTCTCTCTCTCTCTCTCTCTCTCTCTCTCTCTCTCTCTCTCCCTCTGCCCCTCTCTCCTGCTTGCATGCTCTCTTTCTCTAAAATAAAATAATTTTCTAATATAAAAAGAGGCTAACTGTATTAATGTCCCAGGGAGAGGTAGCACACTCAAAGGTACAAATGAGAACAGTTCACTCTAAGGACTATTCACAGAGGTAAGGGCAAGGTTAAGAGAACCAACAAGGATGAAGTTCTGAGGGTGAACAAGAGTGTCAGGAAGTATTAAACCCATAGACATGAAGGGATGGGAAGGTTTGTCTCCAATAACAAGTGAAAGTCGGAGCTGTGGTGGTACAGCATTGGTTAGAAGAGCAAAGCCATTGCCAAACCACAGTCCAGCAGGGATGAGAGTGTGCAGAAGTGGAGGGAATAAATATCCAGACCTCCCCCTCCTCCTGCCCTCTAATCTTCCAGTCAGAGCTGCCTCCCACTGGCCAACTTCAATTGCAAGCTGGAGCCCAGAGGAGCACAGTGATGGAAGAAACTTCCCACATCAGCCCCTGGGTCACTCAGATGAGTTAGAAAGGATAAGAAGAAGAATTGGAGGAGCAGATAGAAAATATCTAGCAGGCTAACACTTGAAAATGAGCCTGGAAATGTGAGCAGCTGTAGCTCAGTTGGAAGGTACTTTAGCAGGTAGCACAACAAAAACAAAAACACAGAAGTGCGAGAAAGCCAAACAAAACATGTCACATTACTGGAATTGGAGTGTGGGGTGCAAGGCCAGAGATGAAGCAGAAGTCAGATCATGGAGGGTCTGCTATATCATGCCAAGGCACTTGAACCATAATCTATATAACCAATAACAGCCTATGCTCCCAAAATGACAAAAGGAATCAATTGCTAATTAAGCTCATGTATGTGTGTGCATGTGTGTATATGGATGGCTGAGAATAGATCATATTGAGAAAATAGATTCTTTGTCTATTTCCCTATTTAAGACTCTTGCAAACCAAGGCTGCTAATACAAACCACATATGTTATGGAGGACAACGTACCATTCCTAATTATTTTAGGGTGATATATTTAGTTACACACTAAATTAACACTAATTGAAGTTGGAAGAGGTTCAGAAAGCAATTAAATATTACTTGGAATAGAATGGTAGGGTAGGATATGTTGTTCTCTCTATAATACAGACATCATGTTGAATGATTGCACTGAGTTAAACTGACATTTTTTCCCCTGAATTCCAGCAAGTAATTCAGCCTCCTTCACTTTTTCAAATCACATGGAAAGAAAAGAAAAGATGTTAATGTAAGTACATTTCTTTATTTAGATTTGCCCTTGCATTAGCTATTTAGACTAAAAACCAAATTAATCTTATGGTGAAGCCTAAAAACTCCAAATCACATATAATGAATCATCTGTTTTGCTTTTTCCTTAATCTTGTCCATGGAAATACAAGGGAAGTACTCAGAAGCTTGTTTGAAGAGAAAATTAAAACATAATGTTTCAAAAGAGCTCTCACACACTGTACCTATTGCTTTTTTTTGATCCTATTATGTCTTTTGAGTAAAAAGAGAGAATACACTAATTTTCTTTGTATCCAAATACATATATTATAATTTGCAGCAGATACTTTTGAATTTTTTTTTTTTTTTTACAGTTGGGATGCCGTCTTGGGCCAAAAGCAATATTTAACCCTTAACTCTAGCTCTGCTGCCTACTAAAAACCTGAATTAAAAATCAAACCGATTTCCATGTTTTTGTAAGCATGTTGTACATTATAACTTAAGAGATTACAAAATCAAACCAAGTACCTGACTTTATTTTGACCTAAGTTGACTATTATTTTCTATCCAATTTTAAGGTTTTAAAGACAGCAGATTAGGGGGCACCTGGTTGGTTCAGTCAGTTGAGCCTCTGACTCCTAATTTTGGGTCAGGTCATGATCCCAGGGTCATGAGATCAAGCCCTGTGTTGGGCTCCATGCTGAGTGTGGAGCCTGCTTAAGATTCTCTCTCTCTCCCCCTCTGCCCCTCTCTCCCACTTGTGCTTTCTCTCTCTCTCAAATAAAAAAAAAGTATATATTAAAAAATTTCTTTTCTTTTTAATGTTTATTTTTGAAGGAGAGAGAGACAGAGTGTAAGCAGAGGAGGGGCAGAGAGAGAGAGGGAGACACAGAATCTGAGGCAGGCTCCAGGCTCTGAGCTGTCAGCACAGAGCCCGATGCAGGACTTGAACCCACAAGCTGTGAGATCATGACCTCAGCCAAAGTTGGACACTTAACAAACTGAGTCACCCAGGCCCCCCCAAAATTTCTTAATAAAAAAATAAAACTTTAAAGACAGCAGACTGTCTTAATTCATAGGAAATATGTGATGGTATGCAAAATTCTATTTACCTTATATAGATTCTGGAATTGAATAAAATTATGTTTTGTTTACTTTTTGCATATTAAAATAAGTGTGTGGCTTAAACCTCCAACCTAGTAACTTATCTACTCAAAGATCTCTTGAGGGTTTGCCAGGAATCAGAGAATTAAGTTACTACAGGTCTCTAGTGTACAATGACAATTTCAGAAGAAGATCTCTTCCCTCTCATGAGGGAGATTTTCTATAGGGAAAAGAACTAAGAATTACAACAACTGAAAGGAAATGACTGCACCAAAGTGGAGAAGGGAAGATTTTACTTCAGAGGAAAGATGGTTTATAAAAAGACCAGCTTCTCTGAAGCCTAAGGAAGAAGGAGACCATAGACATTGAAGGAGCATGCCAGAGTGCTGGAAGGAAGTTTGCAGGGAGAGGTGACTCTTGAGCTGAGACTTGAAAGAGGGGAAATGGCTTGCAAAGCAGCAGAGTGAGCTACTTGTGCTGAGACTCTCCAGTGGGGGAACTATGAGTTCATTCCGACCGGAAGGTAGAGTGGGTAGGGGAAAACTGTGTCAGAACAGGCTGGACAGTGGTCCTGATGCAGCATGCCATCATTTTGTATGTGAAGGTGGGCCATGAGGGATTTCAGGGACAGCAGGGATTTGCTACAATTTGCCTTTCAGAAATATCCCCCGGAGCCATCTGGTCACTTGATTAAAGGGAGTGAGCCAGGAAATATCTTAGTGAATAATGCACAATAGTCATAAATGATATCAACTTGGAATATTCACAGTTAATTTATCACTATTAATTTATCACTATTAAGGAATAACTTCAAAGGTTTTGACTTGAGAACACGAGGCTCAGAATAATTTTTAAAAGGTGAGGTGGGGGTAGATTTTATGAATTAGAGTTGAACACAAAACACAAGGCACACACTAGGTTAATTCAAGGAAGTTTTAACAAAAGGACTGTTTACAAAGTCACGGGCAAGATACTGGAAAATATCACAAGTCACTCAGTACCCAGGGACTAGTAACAGTATTGTTACTAGTACAGTATAATAACAGTACAGTTGTTACCACTTGTAGGGCTGAAGGGTGAGGGGAGAGAGCAGCCACTGGAAAGCCAAAGGGGAGTATTGTGGGAGAGAGACCACCTTGAAATGAGCTATGCCCTTGACAGGAGTAATGACTTTGGGTCAAGGGTCACCACCAACCTAAGCAAACCTGCAGGAAACAGCTGAAAAAATAAATACCTTCACCTCACTCCCCTCTACCTTGAGCCCATCTCCTGCCTGGTTTCCTCCTTGGCCAAACCCAATCAGAAACCAGAAGGCAGGAGGGATTTTTTTGTGTAGACCATACAGAGCTGTCTCCAGGAGCAAAGAGTAGGGTAGAAAGATGTGGAAAGTGGATGTAGAGGAACAAATGGAAGATATCTAGCAAAATGTACTTTTTTGGCCCCTCAGTATCTTCTCCCTCATCCTTTTGAAAAATTTATGTCCTCAAGCAACAGTACACACAGAGTACTGTCAGTTACTAAATGGTGGCAGGATGCAGTCAACTCTCTCATACTGCCATCTGAACTTAAAATGTTGGCCTTGGGGCGCCTGGGTGGCTCAGTTAGTTGAGCCTCCGACTTTGGCTCAGGTCATGATCTCACAGTCTGTGGGTTCGAGCCCCACGTCAGGCTGTGCTGACAGCTCAGAGCCTGGAGCCTGCTTTGGATTCTGTGTCTCCCTCTCTCTCTGACCCTCCCCCGTTCATGCTCTGTCTGTCTCTGTCTCAAAAATAAATAAACATTAAAAAAAATGTTGGCCTCTACTAGGTGTTTTTCAAGTAAAGTAGCAGAGAGAAAACCAATTACATTGCAGGAGCATAACTGCTGCTAGTGTGTGTGTGTGTGTGTGTGTGTGTGCGCGCGCGTGCGCGCACACACACACAGAGGCACACGTGGTTTAACCTGGTAATGGTAACTGCCTTCTTCCACTACTCATTCCATGTCTCTGTTAGCACCTCAGTCCGATGGGCATCTTGACCTGGTAGGGTGACCCAAACCTTCATTTCTGTAGGTCTTGCCTTTATTCATTTGTCTCAGTTTTCCACTGTAAGACTATTGGGAAATGGAATATTATGCAAAAAAGGAGTGAAAACCCCCTAAAAGTAAATGCTCTGGATTCCAGACGTAGTCCTATTCCATGATGCAGTAGCAACCAATTTTCTCCAGTAATCAATTGCCCAGGCATACAGGACCAAAATCCTAGGTGGGATCTTTCAGGCTGAACCAAAGGCAATTACAAGGATGCTCTCTGCAGGCCTGTGGGTGGAAGAACTACTTACTCTCTGGCACCAGAGGTGGTGCACAGCAGGGCACTGCAGCCTCTCGGGGTAGCTGCAGTCTGGGACTCAGAGCCATGCCCCACCCCCCTCCCTGAGCCCACCATGCTTTTCCACAGACGTGTACTCCTAGCCTAGGAGCCTCCAGCTGGAAGCCTTTTTACTGCAGCAGGTCTTGGCTGAGAAATTTTTCCGGAGACTCTGCCAAGACCTCCTTATTAGGGGGCCCTGAACACTTTTCTCCCCTTTGCCCAGTATTCAATACTTTCCCACTCTGAGCCCCTTCCCCTCTCCTCCCTGTCTGCCCCCAGCCCGAAGAGCTTTTTGTTCCAGCTCCCTAGAGTGACACAGTGTCACCCCCTCTGCACCGATATGTCTGACCGTTGCCCAGTGCCCCTCCATGGGGAAAATGGAACACTGGACCTTGTCATTCTTTCCTGTTTAGCCTCTTGCTTATACTATCAGAATAAGTGAATAAAGTCTTAATTACTTTCAGTTTGGCTCATTGTCTTAATCAACCACCTTGACATCTGGCAGCCCTCTCTCTCTGACAATAACTACCTCTTCCCCTATCAATTCTGTGGCATGGGGAGGCTAAAAAGATACTGGGAAAGTCTCTGGGTCCAACTTATTCCCTAGCTTCTGCCAACACAACCTAAAAATCATGACACATCCTGGGGAGAATAGAGAGATTAGTTCAACTGTTATACCCCCATTTATTTTACCAGTTTGGCTCTTGGAAAAAAATCAATAGATCGTAGCAAATAAAAATGGACTTTCACAAACTTAACCGAGGCGGAACTCCAGTGTCAGCTTCTGATATTGAATATGCTAGTGAATTCATCCCTTCTATAAGGGATTCTTCATAAGAGAAGAATCAGAAGTTGAGACTTAACTGAGATGGATAACAGATTATATTCATGGTCTTATCCTACAGCTGTCCTGCCCTTTATCATGATATGATCTAAGGGGACCTGGACCACTTCAACATTCCAGAGAAAGTCACGTTGGTCCCCTATATTGTTGAGATCATGTTAATCAGACCTGATGAGCAAGAAGCTATAAGTACTCTAGAAGCTCTTGTGTAATAGGTAATTTTATGTGTCAGCTTGGCTGGACTAAAGGATGCCCAGGTAGTGAGTAAAATATTATTTCTAGGTGTGTCTGTGAGGGATTTCTGTAAGATATTAGCATTTAAATTGGTGAACTGAGTAAAGCAAATGACTGTCCCAAATGTTGGTTGGCGTCATACAATCCATTAAGGGCAAAAAGAACAAAAAGGTGGAGGAAGGGCAAATTTGCTTTCTCTACTGAGAACTGACACATCCATCTTTTCCTGTCCTATCCTGTTTTATTATTTTGTATCAAGGGACACTTTTTGGCACAGGAGCCATGAGTGAGCACATGACCGTGGATTCCATTGCTCTGGTCACATACATCATTATCCAGCACCTGCCAGCCTGATCAAACATTAGAGCAGTCTCTCAAAGGTGAAGCTAAGGTACCAGCTTAGAGATGACATTCCTTTAGGAAGAGGCAATATTCTTCAGGATACGCTATGTACCTTAAATCAATGCCATTATATTATTCTATCTCCAGTAAAATATATGGATTAGAGAATCAGGGAGTAAAAACAGGAGTGGCCTTGTCCTCCACTACTCCTAACGACTCATTTGGAGAATGCATGCTTCCCATCTCTGCAATGTTAGGCCCTTCTATGGTCTGAATGTTTGTGTCCTAACCACCCATCTCAAATTCATATGTTCAAATCCTAATGCCCAATGTGATGGTGAGGACTTCCAGAGGTGATTAAGTCATGAGAGAACCTAATTTGCTTTTATAAAAGAGACATTAATGCTTTTATAAAAGAGACTTCAGAGAGCTTCCTTGTCTGTCTTCCGCCACATGAGGATACAAGAAGTCTGGAAGCTGGGATGGGCTCTCACCCAAACAGGGCACCATGATCTTATACTTCCAACTTCTTGAACTGTGAAAAATAAATCTCTGTTATTTATAAGCTAGTCTGTGGCATTTTGTTATAGCAGCATATACAGATTACAACAGGACGTGTGTGTCTACAGGTTTGATTCTCAAAGGGAGTGTACTTTTCACTAGAGCACATATTAAGAGTCCCATTAAATTTAATGCTACCACTGGCACCTGGTCACTTTGGGATCTTTGTGCCAGTAGATCAGCAGTCACAAAAAGTTAAAATACTGGAAGGGATAATTGACTCTAATCACTACAAGGACATAGGGTTGCTACTATATAGTCTGCATAGAATAATATGTTTGTCACTCAAGTGATCCAGTGTGGCATCTCTTGCTATTCCTTGGCCATTTTTAACTATTTAAATTTTTTAAATATTTATTTATTTTTGAGAGAGAGACAGAGACAGAGCATGAGTGGGAGAGAGGCAGAGATAGAGGGAGACATGGAATTCAAAGCAGGCTCCAGGCTCTGAGCTGTCAGCACAGAGCCCAATGCAGGGCTCAAACTTAGGAACTGTGAGATCATGACCTGAGTTGAAGTCAGACACCCAAGCAACTGAGCCACCCAGGCGTCCCCATTTTTAACTATTAATGGACAAACACAATAACCATAATCTGATAGACTCTGCACCACTCTGCAAATAGTGCTAGTCAGATCAATTTTGATAAGGATTAGACAAAGCTGGTGAGCCTGTGCAGCCACTGTCCCTGCCACTACCGCCCGTTAAGCATGCACTGGGCTGTCTGGAGAAAGACGCGAATTGACATGGACAGAAGAGTCATCTTTTTTTTTTTAATGTTTGTTTATTTTTGAGAGAGAGAGAGAGAGAGACAGAGAGACAGAGAGACAGAGTACAAGCAGGGGAGGGGCAGAGAGAGAGGGAGGCACAGAATCAGAACCAGGCTCCAGGCTCTGAGCTGACAAGCACAAAGCCTGACACAGGGCTCGAACCCATAGACTGCGAGATCATGACCTGAGCAGAAGTCGGATGCTCAACTGACTGAGCCACCCAGGTGCCCCCAGAATGAGTCATCTTGTTCACCTGATTATTGAGAGCCTCTTCCACTATGAATGGCCTCTGACGAGCATTTGCATGAGACACAAATATTTTCATGCTCTTTCCATTCCAAAAACTTCATCCACATACCTCTCCCCACTTTCACATTGTGATCGATATTCCAATAGGGTTCTTTCCAAGTGTCCTGAGTATAAAAATCTTTTATTAACTGCTTTTGAGTGAACGCAGAACTACTTCTCAGGCCATTTCTCCTTCTACACAAAGGGAACGTAGGTACTGCTCAGAGTTGAGCTGACTGGCCACGGGATTGTGATGCAGTAGCCATTCACGTCTTCCTATTGCAGGATACCATGCAGACGCATTCACAGGCCAAACCCATATCTTCTTTTCTGTTAATGTAATCTAGAAAGGATTGAAGGAGAAAAGGAAAACCTGTAGGCAGGCACCAAGGGAGCCTGGACCACTGGTTCTGCTTGGGCCGTTTGTTGTGCCTTCTGGACCTACTTGGGTGTAGTCTCGTATATACCAGGGGTTGGCAAACCACTGCCATGGCCCAAATCCAGCCTACTGTCTGTATTGTAGCTTACATCTTTGTGAGCTAAGAATGGAATGATTGGGAAGAAAATCAAAAGAATAATATATCATGACTCTTAAAAGGATATGAAATTAAAATTCCAGTGTCAATAAATAAAGTTTTATTGGAACACAGCCACAGTCATGCACTTATGAATTGCTTATGGCCACTTGTGAGCTACAGCAGCAGAACTGAATAGTTGCAACAGAAACCATATGGCCTGCGAAGCCTAAAATATTTACTATCTGGCCCTTTATAGATAAAATTTGCTGACCCCTGATATATGCTACTTCTATCTTATAATGGAATGCACTGTGCACATCCAATTTTATGGTTCAGTGAATCAGAAAGCACAAGTGTGGCAATTTGGATATCCTATGGTCAAGCATTCAGTCTGTTCCAAGACCAGCAGCCAGTCAAGGATCTTCTTTTCTAATGAATAGTTGTTGGCGGAATAGACTATAGCCTTATTCCAAAAATCTAGGGTATCTGTTGTGATTCTGTTATTGGGGCTTGCCAGATGCTATACAGCATCTCTATCTGCCACCAGCAGATAGAGCAGCCCATTGGTTTTGCTTGGCCACGGGGTCCACATGGGAAGACTGCCTGAACAGAAGCCTGAACTACTTCAGAGTTCTTTCTTATGTCAGGTCCCACTAAAAACTCAGCTTATGGAGTTACCCAGTAAATGGGCTGGTACAGCATGCCTAATTGTGGCTTATGTTGCCTCAAAAACCCAAAGGGGACCACAAAGCATGAGTGATAAATGGTACAATAGCATCTCTACAAAACAAATTCATCACTTGAGGACTTACTGTAATTTTTGTATTCCTAATATATATTATTGATAAAACAAATCAGCTGTGTAATGTTTACTACAAAAATATTAATGTTGATATGACATATCCTTTATGTTTCTAATTGTATAACTCTACATCCAAAGTGAAATTATTGGTAGGATGGCAATACCATTGTATTGGGTAGCAGGGGGGAAAACAGTGGACTCTGATCCAGGAAGAGAGGTGTCTCTTTCGAATTTATCCCAAACGTCACTGGTGACTATGACGTCCGAGTGGATGGTCAAGGGCAAAGGCAAGAACACTGCCCAAGCAGTTCCTGTTTGATAGAGTACCCACAGAAGATGGGGTTTCTTTCTACTGAAGGGATCTTTCTTCTACAATGAACAGTGAGGATGCTAATTCAGCATTTACCCTTATTTTCATCCCAAGATTTAGAGGAGTTTTTCTACCATTTTACAAGCTGATATCTGGTATATGTAACTTTCAAATATCTATTTCTGTCATTTACAACTAGCCCATTTCATTTCTTCCAGTACTTTTTCCTACAGGACTAAAGGTTCAAAAGTGATTTATTTATAAAGGAAATTTGCAAAAGAAAACATTCCCAGCCATGTGACTTAAAGGTTACCTTGAAAATATTTTTCTTCATTCTGTCTTCTTGAAAGACCATGTTTCCTTAACTTTATGTCATGCTCTTTCCCCCACTCACTAAATTTGGCCTGAGTCTGTATTAAGGGCTACATTATTGTCTGCTGACTTCCAGAGAAACTGCTAAGCACCAAGAAAGAAAGCACTTAGCTGCTTTTAGTCATGATCAACAGTTTGCTCATAAGAGCCTAAAAGGATCAGAAGGGGGTGGAGGAAGGATACAGAAAACCTCTAATAGATCACCACAGGACTTTTGAGCTTGTTTATAGAGAGAACACCAGTAATAGTGACTGACAAGTAATGCTCATAATTGATGTTGCTGTAATTCTAGATGGGGTGTAATAGTATGTATATTTAATGTACAATATCTTTATAAAATTTATGTCACATCCTACTCTAATGCCCCTATAAACTGCTGCACAGGAATAGAAGGAAATGATACTTGTGTTCTCTTCAGTCTCTGTCTGGGGCATTAACCTCTGTCTGGGGAACTTCTCTACTCATTTGTCTCTGCATTGGTTTGGGAGTAGCCCTGAGACCACTAGGTGGTATTAAATAAATATGTATTAGCTAGACATTTAACCTATATAGACAAATCTAACTTACTCATTGTTTTTGAATAACATATTTTGGGGGAAGTGGGTGATAATAACAACAACGGCTACTACCATTTATAGGATGAACATTATCTTCTTTAATCCCTGAGGCAGGCATCTTTATCCTTGTTTTACAGTTGAGGAAACTGTGGCCTAGATTACTTAAGTAACTTGCCCAAGAGCATTGAGCTAGTAAGGAATCAGAATAAAGATTTAAGCACAGGCATATCTGACCACAAAGCCAAAAAATGTGAAGAAAATTCTTTTTTTTTTAAATGTTTATTTATTTTTGAGAGAGTGCAAGAAGGGTAGGGGCAGAGAGAGGGGAGACAGAGGATCCAAAGCAGGCTCTTTGCTGACAGCTGTGAGCCAGATGTGGGGCTTCAACTCACAAACCACAAGATCATGACCTGAGCCGAAGTTGGACGCTCAACTGACTGAGTCACCCAGGTGCGCCATGAAGAAAACTCTATCATAATCATCAAGTACATTAAGGTTCACTACCAGGCTTGAAATTTATTTCAATTCTCCCATAGATTTTAAGCAACTAAAAGACAGATCTATAGCCCAAGTATCACATCAAAGAATGTTCTGGACAACTGACTGGCTGATCATTTAGTATAACAAGACATAATCCCTGCTTTCCAGGTGTTTGGATCCTAGGAGAAATACCTCAAATAAAAACAATAGTGAAGTGGGTGATGGGCACTGAGGAGGGTACCTGTTGGGATGAGCACTGGGTGCTGTATGGAAACCAATTTGACAATAAATTTCATATAAAAAAAAACAATAGTGTACATTCTGAGGTAAATAGTATGATCCAAAGAAGACTCCAGTGACAAAGTCTCCAGGTGTAAGCTCAGTTTTGTTTTGGGAGTGAGCTGAGGTAGCATGGTTAGGTAAAAGGAGCATGTGGGTTAGTCCCACCTTCTTCACTTACTGAATGGCTAGCCCAGGATTAAGACCTAGGTCTTAACTCAATGACTGTTTTAACTGCTCTGTCCTTACTTTCCTCATACATTTAAAGGGATTAATAATACATACTTCATAGAATTATTATGAGAACCAAAGGAAAAACTTCTTTAAATTTTCTTGCATAGGGTAGATGTTAGTAGATGTTAAACAAGTATTGGCACTTAATTTTTACTCTTTTAAAATCTAATTCAATAAAGATTTGCTGAGGCTTCTATTATAGATCATGCAACAAATATACAGGAGGTGGGGTTTTTTTTTGAAGATTTTGTTTTATTATTATTTTTTTAATGTTTATCCATTTATTTTTGAGTGATAGAGACAGACAGAGAGTGTGAGCAGGAAAGGGCAGAGAGAGAGAGGGAGACAGAGAATCCCCAGCTGGCTCTGTGCTGCCAGTGCAGAGCCCAACATGGGGTTTAAACCTGTAAAATCATGACCTGAGCCAAAACCAAGAGTCAGATGCTTAACCAACTGAGCCACCCAGGCATGCCTTTACAGCAGATTTCTAAAGCGATTAAGAAACAATTCTCCATAAACTAGAATGGGGACAAATGTGTAAATAGCTACCTGAAATGTGATATAAAAAGTGCTATCTGAACATAATGGACAAAATAGGATCCTAAAGAAAAGAACAGTTTATTCTCCCTTTGGGATGCCAGAAATCTTGTGCAGAATGGAAAGCATTTCAACCTGCATTTGAAGGTAAGGAAAGAAATTATTTGAATTTACAAATTTTCAGTACAGGTAAGGTTATATAATGTTGATTTGCATGACATCTATCCATCCATTCACTCAAACATTTATTGAAAGCCTGCTGTATGCCAGGCACTGTTACGACATACTAGGATCACAAAAATGAGAAGACATGGTACTTCCTTCAAGGAGCTAACAGTGTAGTGATTGATGCAGGGGGATATTTTATATATTTATTTTGAAATTTCCTATCATGTATTCTTTTGCAAAGTATTAATAATATACTTGGCATATTTGTAAAAATGGTCATTGAGGTCATAACTCAGATCGGTAACAAAGTACAACAAAAATTCTAGCAACACCCCCATTCTTTCACAGTAATTTATGGTTTGAAGAAAAAATTGCCTTGTAAATTTCCACTGTTTTTTTTTTCTCTTTCTCTTCTTCCCTCCATAAAATTAAGAGTTCAGTTTAGGTCAACTCTTGAGCTTCAATTGTACGCAATAGATAAACATGTATAAGATACATCTGCCTTTGAAGAGTTTACAAATTAGTAAGGGTATGAAATCATCTATCTGTGTAGATTATGGCAAAATTCCTTCCCAAGATTTATCATCTATGAAAACTAAAGGGGAAAATAATAGCAAAGTAGAATTTATTAAATTGTTCTTCTAGTGTACCTGCAGAATCGTTTCTCTCCTAATTTCCGCAGGCACACAAGAAAACCAAATTAAGTGTTGGATTTATTGCCTGCTTTGGGCATCCTGATATACTACTGTATAAACTTAGTTCTCTGTTTCCTTGGAACTGTTGGACAGAGGCATCTTGTATTTCTCACTAAGAAATTTTATACCAAAGAGAAAAAGGACATTAAAGCAATGAACAAATTGGAATGCCTTAAGTAAACCTAGCACTTTTCCACAATAAGACAACTCTCCTGTTTCTCAGATCGGATTGTATTTTTTGAAAATCCAGCTATACATCATTATTAAGAGATACCCCTAAAACATGATAGCACAGAAATATATAAAGAAAGTAATGGAAAAGATATATTAGCCAAATACTGCTGAAAATAAATCTGGTGAAGGATATAAATATCAGAGAAAATAGAAAGTAAGATAGATAAAGATGGGCAACAGGATAGTAAAAGGAACAAGCCACCAAAGAGATATGACAATCATAAACTTTTATGAGCCTAACAACAAAACAAAAACAAAAACATGCAGTTGCAAGTAGAAAATCATAGTATGCAATTTTAACAAATCTCTATCAGAAAGTCTTATCAAACAGGGGCACCTGGGTGGCTCAGTTGGTTAAGCATCTGACTTTGGCTCAGGTCATGATCTCACAACTTGTTGGAGCCCAGCATTGGGCTCTGTGCTGATAGTTCAGAGCCTGGAGCCTGCTTCAGATTCTGTTGTCTCCCTCTCCCCTGTTCATGCTCTGTCTTTCTCTCTCTCTGTCTCAAAAATAAATAAACATTAAAAAAAATTTTAATAAACAAAATAGAATAAAAAGAAAGTCTTATCAAACAAAAAAAAGTGAGTAGGATAGAAAGTATTTCACTGTTGAATTAACAAGCTTGCACAAATGAATGGGTGTAATACTCTCTACCGAACAAATAGAATATGTACATTTTGGAGGCACCTGGGTAACTCAGTCAGTTAAGTGTCGGACTCTTGATTTCAGCTCAGGTCATGATCTCAGGGTTTGTGGGATAGAGCACTGTATTAGGCTCTGTGCTGACAGTGTGGAGCCTGCTTGGGATTCTCTCTCTTTCCCTCTCTCTGTGCCCCTCCCCTGCTCTCTCTCTCTCTCTAAATAAACATACATTAAAAAAAAAGAATATAGGGGCGCCTGGGTGGCGCAGTCGGTTAAGCGTCCGACTTCAGCCAAGTCACGATCTCGCGGTCCGTGAGTTCGAGCCCCGCGTCAGGCTCTGGGCTGATGGCTCGGAGCCTGGAGCCTGTTTCAGATTCTGTGTCTCCCTCTCTCTCTGCCCCTCCCCCGTTCATGCTCTGTCTCTCTCTGTCCCAAAAATAAATAAACGTTGAAAAAAAAAATTTAAAAAAAAAAAAAAAAGAATATATACATTTTCAAGTATACATGAAACATTCACACGCATTGATTGCAAGTAGGACACAAAAGAAGTCCAATAAATTTTGAAGAATTATGTACTGAACACATTTCCTCACTACAAAGCAACAAAGTTAGAAATCAATAATTGAAAAAGTTATCAAAAGAAATCAAATAATTGAAAGTTCTTTGGGGCAGCTGACTGGCTCAGTTGGTAGAGCATGTGACTCTTGATCTTGGGATTGTGAGTTCAAGCCCCATGTTGGGGGTAGAAAATACTTTAAAAAATTAAAAAAAATAAAATCTTAAAAAAAATAAAAACAAGCTACAGATATTTATAATGTTTTAAATATATTCCTTATAAGCCATCAGTTAGAGACTCAAAATAGAATTTACAAAATATTTAGACCTAAATGTAATTAAGTACTATATGTTAAAATGTGTGGGATGAAGCCAAAATTGATCTTAGTGTGAAATTTCAAGCCTATATATATATATATATATATATATATATATATATATATATATTTATTTAAAAAAAAAAGCATTGAGGGGCACCTGGGTGGCTCAGTCAGTTTCCATTCAGGTCATGATCTCATGGTTTGTGGGTTCAAGCCCCACATCGGGTTCTGCACTGATAGTGTGGAGCCTGCTTGGAATTCTCTCTCTCTCCCTCTCTCTTCCCCTTCCCCACTCACACTTTCTCTATCAAAAATATATTTTAAAAAAACCCACAAAAACAAAAAGGATTGAAAACACATGAGTTAAGAAATCAAATCAAGAGGGGGTGCCTGGGTGGCTCAGTTGGTTAAGTGTCTGACTTTGGCTCAAGTCATGATCTTATGGTTCGTGAGTCTGAGCCCTGCGTCAGGATCCGTGCTGACAGCTCAGATCCTGGAGCCTGCTTCAAGTTCTTCCTCTCTCTGCCCTTCCTCTCTCTCTCTCTCTCTCAGAAATAAATAAACATTAAAAAAAAAGTAATCAACTCAAGAGATTAGAAGAAGAACAGAGTAAACCTGAAGGGAGTAAAAGGTAAAGCAAATATCAGAAATTAATAAAAAAGAAAATTTTTAAAAATAATTCAACCAAACCAAAGAAACTAGCTCTCTCAAACATCAGCAACTCAGAACCATAACTCTTTAGCAAGATTTATCAAGAACAAAAGAGAAAGATATGACTGACCTATGTTAGCAATCAAAAAAAGGACAAAAGTTTAGATAGAATATATATTTAATATAAGGAGACAAAGAATAATGGTTACCACAAAATGTGAAACAACCTAAAGTGTCTATCAGTGGAGAATTCTGGACTATTCACGCAATGAAATATATAATAATTAGAAGATTAGAGATTAATGATTAGCATGGGTAAATATTAAAAACATGGTTAGCCAGGGCACCTGGGAGGCTCAGTCAGTTCATGATCTCATAATTTGTGAGTCTGAGCCCCGCATCGGGCTCTCTGCTGTCAGCTCGGAGACTGGAGCCTGCTTTGGATTCCGTCTCCCCTGCCCCCACCCTTTCCCTACTTGTGCTCTGTCTCTCTCAAAAATAAATAAACATCTTTTTTTTTTTTTTAATTTTTTTTTCAACGTTTTTTATTTATTTTTGGGACAGAGAGAGACAGAGCATGAACAGGGGAGGGGCAGGGAGAGAGGGAGACACAGAATCGGAAACAGGCTCCAGGCTCCGAGCCATCAGCCCAGAGCCTGACGCGGGGCTCGAACTCACAAACCGCGAGATCGTGACCTGGCTGAAGTCGGACGCTTAACCGACTGCGCCACCCAGGCGCCCCAAATAAACATCTTTTAAAAATGTTTTTTAAACATGGTTAGTCAAAAAAGGAAGTTGCAGAATATGTGTAAATGTGTCACTTATATAAATGTTTAAAACATGCAAAGCAGGATGATATTATTTATGGGCATATACCCATGTAGTAAAAATATGGAAACATTAATGGGGATAACAGAAATCCCAAACAGGGTAAAGATCACCACAAGAAAAAGAAGGAACAAGGGATTGTAAATGGGAACAGGGAGGGAGGCTTTGTCTCTGTAATATTTTTTCTTTAAATACATCTGAAGTAAATACAGCAAAAAGTTAATATTTGTTAACACTGGGTTGTAGATATACAGTTAGTCATTATATTATTCTCCATATGCTTATATTATTTGAAACACTTCATAATAAAAATTTAAAAATAAAAAACCAGTTCAATCATTTAATCTTTTGTTCCTTTGACATTTCCTCTCCTATCTTTCTCCTCTCCCACCGCATAGTGCTAACACAGAGGTCCCAGGCTTATCAGCTTATGTACCCATGAAGTTATACAAATATCAATATATCTCACCCTCACCTGAATATCTGAAACACATCAAATCTTCTTCAGGTTTCTCAGGAAATTCCCGAGGACATTTTGCCTCCTTTCTTCGAGTCACTGCCGCAAACCTTTTGAGGGAGGCTTAGCCAGAATACCCAGCTCTATAAGGTACCAAAAAGAGGTGGACCTGAAAGGCACAAAGCTACCTTAGGTGGGAAGTAATTTCGGATCATGATGAGTAAATGATCACAGGTATCTTTCACTTCAACTACCAACACACCATCCAACGGATAAACTCTTTCTCTTAACACACCCTACTCAAGGCATAACGCAAGCAAATTCCCCTGGGATCACTGCCATTGATTCTGCTTCCACCCAGTCTGCTGTCTGAGCCACACCCACCCACAGCCTGCAGCTGCCCAGCTCAACCCTCACCCAACTCAGCCTTGTAGGTAAGTGAGAAAGGTAGAAGATACTCTCTCCCCAGAGCCCCTGAGAAACAGCTTTCTCTTCTATGATAAATGGGGATTTGTCTTCTACCCAACTGGAAGCAAGTCATTTAAAACATGACAAAATCTAGTACTAAATAATTCTTTGCAAGTACTTCAACTAAAATTCCCATACTTCTACAATGGTCATAAATTGTTCATGGTGAGAATTAAAGTTACTTTACACTGCATTTATAGAGTAAGGTACTTAATAGCTATATAAATATACTTAAGGGCAATAACTTTACTATATTAATTGCCAGCTATCTTTTATTCCTTTCTTGAATCTATGCTAAAACATAAAACAAAGCAAAAAATGAGAGTGAGGGCTCTATCCTTAAGCTACTATAAAAAGGTTGCTTTTTATAACTATTTTAAGGCAATAACATGGTGTCTCTTTAGAGCATAATGGAGATCCAAAGGTAAGTGGTGTGGATGGATGGGTAGGAATACTACTTGCATACAAAAGGACTACTTAGGCTAAAGAGTATCAAAATGGTGGCTGTTCATGTTACTTTATCAAACCTTAAGTAAATTGCATTTCTAGAATTTCACTATGTTAAAAAGAAAGAAGAACAACTATTTTTAAAATGACTTTTACATTAATCCAAGAAAATCTCAATGATGTTTCGTAATGAAATATTAACCCAACCTTTCTCAGTATTGTCAGGTGGTGTATAATATAGCCCATGTTCTTGGACCAGTAAACACATCCATTTGATAATCAAGGGGAAAATGTGGAATGTTTGTACTTGAGTAATTAAAATGGAATGTTTGTTGGCTTAAATTAGCTTCTCTATATGTTTGAAGCAATATTCCCACTGGTACGTATTATAGATGATTGAAATAAATTAGGCAGGGGGTCTCACAAACCAATAATGGATTTCTCAGGATGTAGGAAATTTTGCATTACTATACCTTCCATGCCAGGAAAAGAAAACTTACTGGCACAAATTTGATTTTATCTCATGATTTCCCTTCTCCTCTTTCTCCCCCACCCTCCCATAAACCCCCCTTCCTCATCATTTCCCTCAAGGGTTTCTACTTATTCTTTATTGTCCCCACCACCCCCAGTTACACGGTTCTTTTTTAATACCATAGCTCTGTCATCTCCAGGAGGCTTTTTCCTCAGCACCCCACAGTTTTCCATCTCCTTTGTTCCACATTTACCTTCATTTTCCATGTTCCCATTTCCATGTTTTCTCTCAGTTCCTACCCTATCTTTTACCTTCTCTATCACTTTTGTCAGAAAAGTAATCGGACATTCCCCTCTTCACTTCCTAGAGAGCCTGAGATGGATTTAACCCAGAAGATAATAATCCTGTCTTTTCACCTTATAGATTGACCATAGAAATGTAAAGAAAGTAGAAAAGCCCATATTGGCCAACTGTACAAACTGTGTTTTTTTTAATCCTGAGAAAGGTGGTGTAAGGGCTCCTGGCTGGCTCAGTTGGTGGAGCATGTGACCCTTGATCTCAGACTTGTGACTTTGAGCCTCATGTTAGGTGTCAAAATTACTTAAAAATAAAAATCTTTTTATAAAAATCCTGAGAAAGGTGGTATAAATTGCTCACTGGGGAGGGAGGGTGCTCCCTGAAAATCAAAGACACCAAATCTCACATGTATATCAATGAGACCCAAGAGTGGATACTTTAAATAATAGCAAGTTAAATATACCGATGAATATCTTGGCATCGATGAGACTTACTAATAAAAAGAACTCTATTAATTCCTTTTTTTTTGGATGGAATTATGACTAATACGAAAAGGTCAAATGCTTTATTAAATTACTTCCATCTTCCCTCCAGATGTGGGATTTGCTTTTTGACATTGCGCAAACCTAGTAGCAACACTTAATTTAACAAACTCCTGAAAGGACTAAATAGACTTCATGAGAATTTTATATTTTTACATGAAATAAGCCCTAGGTAAGTATTCTTGTCCTCTGCCTCCTGTTTCCTGATTTGATCTGAATTGGTGACACTTTTTTTGGGCAGAATAATAGAACATAAGTTGCTAAGATCTCATTTGATTTCCTTAATGTCTTTGAGTAAACACAAATAATAGTGGATGATTCCATATTTTTTGAGTAAATTCTACCCCTGATGTGAGACCTGAGATCAAGAGTGGTATGCCCTACCAGGTGAGCCAGCCAGGCATCCCAGGATGATTCTATATTAAAACAAAGTTTAAAAAGCAACTTTCTAGACTCTGCAACAATTTTGAGGTCAATACTTTCCCCCCCCACCATTAGAAAGGTTAAATGTTTAATATTGAATATGCATCCCCAGAGAGTTCAATTCCTTCCTTCTAGCTGAGTATCACTGTAAAGATCAACCCTCAAATATGAGAAGCAATTGAAAACCGCATTATCTTCCATTATAGAGAGATATAGATTGTATAACCTGGACTAAATGAAATGGAAAAGATCTTGGGAAAGACACATGGCACCAATATTTAAATTGCCTAGGAATGGTGATAATTTATTCTTCTTAAAGATCTCCAAGGAGGAAAACTTGGCAGTGTCTTCCCATGCTCTAAACAGAGATTCACTACTTCAGGGTAGAACCCCTTCTTAAGATGAATAAAAATCTTCAAATTTTATGCGATTACAAATACAGTTTTGGATTTGATATATTTGTGCAAAAAAACCTTTCTGTAGTTAATTTTATTAGGGCGGTTTTCCAAAAATTAAATTGCTGGGTAGGCATTTAAACCCTCATTGAGGGGCGCCTGGGTGGCTCAGTCAGTTAAGCTTCTGACTTCTGCTCAGGTCATGATCTCACAGTTTGTGGGTTTGAGGCCTGCATTGGGCTCTGTGCTGACAGCATGGAGACTGGAGACTGCTTTGGATTCTGTCTCCCTCTCTCTCTGCCCCTCCCCCATTCACACTGTCTCTCTCTCTCTCACTCTCGCTCTCTCTCTCTCAAAAATAAATAAGCATTAGGGGCACCTGGGTGGCTCAGTAGGTTGGGCATCCTATGTCAGCTCAGGTCATAATCTCACAGTTCATGGGTTCGAGCCCCACATCGGGTTCTGCACTGACCGTGTGGAGCCTGCTTGGGATTCTTTCTCTCTCTCCCTCTCTCTCTCTGCTCCTCCCCCACTTGTGCTCTCTCTCTCAAAATAATTAAATAAAATTTTAAAAAATTAAAAAAATAAGTAAATAAACATTAATAATAATAATAATAATAATAAAGCCTCATTGAAAATAGCCAAATACGTAAATAAAGACCAATTTACATTTCCACCAACGAGATATGAGAAAGTTCATTTCATCATATCCTGAACATCCAGACTGCTCTCAAGGTAAAAAAAGAAAGAAAGAAAAGCAAAAGCAAAAGCTTTGTTTAGAAGTAATCTATTAAGTCACTAACATTTAGCAGGAATCGGTGTTTTCACCTTCCTTTCTTCAGATGGTTTGGAGAGCATAAAAACTGCAAGCACTGTTACCAAGGAGTAGCAGCAAAGCCAAAGAAGGACAAACAACCTGCTATGAATTCTGCATCACTTGCATCTGTGGCATCCCCCACATATTTCAGTTTATTTAACAAATCTTTGTTTCTCTATTATTATGTTCTAAGCTCTGTTTTAGATTATAGGAAGCAAAAACAATACGCATTGTCATTCTCAAGAACATTACAGTTATAAATGCACTGCTTATCTAAATAGCATATGGCAGAAGTTAAAAGCAATCTTTGTACCGGCCTATTGTAAATAATTCTGGGGAAACATCTTGTAAACTATTTCTATTGTTGATGTTATTTCTAAATCATTATTTCAACAAATATTTATTAGCACCTGTCATATGCAAGGCACTAACTTGGGAGATGCAAGGGGTATATACAAATATACGAGACATTAAGTGTGCCTATAGGGATACAAATCTCCTTGGGTTCTCCAACGTTTCCACACATCTTGTGAGCAGAGGCATTGACAGATTTTGTTTTGGATCAGCTTTTCAAGGATATTTCTATAGTGAACAGCCTTAGAAGGTAAAAGTAATGTCTCCCTTTAGAGCAGAAGGCAGTTTCTGTAATGTCTAATGTAATAATTTAAAAAATAAATAAATAAAAGGACATCTCTCTCTGGGTAATAGGAATGTCAGGTTTGCTTGTCAAAGATTTGCTTTCCTAATGTCGGGGTTTCTTTGCTATAACATAAACACACTCTGTGTACAGCATCCACCTGGGCCACTCTGAGTCACTGCATGGGACTTAGGACAAGGAGAACTGAAGTTCATGCTGCCTGATATACTAAGAGTAATTCTTTGTCTCTGAACCAGGAATCTCCTGTCTATTGCCAACACCCATGAAACTGTAGCAGGCTAACTTGTTAGCCTGCAAATAGGTAAATTCTTAGAACATCACACTTCTTGACAACGCCATCAAGAAATTTACTATTTAATAAACATTTAAGAAAAGCACACAGGGGTGCCTGGGTGGCTCAGTTGGTTAGGCGTCCAACTTCGATCTTGCTGTTCCTGAGTTCGAGACCCATGTCTGGCTCTGTGCTGACAGCTCAGAGCCTGGAGCCTGTTTCAGATTCTGTGTCTCCCTCTCTCTCTCTGCCCCTTCCCCCACTCCCCTCTCTCTCAAAAATAAACATTAAAAAATTTAAAAAAAAAAAGCACACAGATAACCATACTAGGTTATCATTATGGTAATAGCCAAAATACTATAAAAAAGAACAAAACTAATTCTGTCCAAGAGAAAGTTTCATGTAGGAAGTTAAGAGAAGGAACTCATCTAGGAAAAGGAAAGCATAAATTATCCTTCTATTCCTATTTCTCCAACCATTCTTTCTCAATATCTTCTACTGATTCCTCCTCTGTTTGGAGTCACCCAAACACTCCAGTGGAGTGTCATTGTCCCACTTCTCTTTGCAATGTATGTTCTTTCTTGAGAAATTTTATCCATTCATATGAGTTCAGCTATCAAATATGCATGTCTGTCTCTAATTTCTTTCCAAGCTCCAGCTCCCTGTTTCTAATTGCTTACTTCACAACTGGGTATTTTACAGGTGACTCAAATTTAAGGTGTCCAGAACTAAACCCATTCTCTCTTTCCCTAACATACTCAGTTTTCTCTTCCTCCCCATAACTGTTAATGGAAGAATCATTCCCAGAGCCTCAGGCAAGAAATTTGCAAAAAATCTCATTGCTAAGTTATCCACGTCATCAGAGCAAAGAAAGTTAGTTTAATAGTATCAGCCTGAAATACACTATGCTGCTGCAGTCCATTAAGTGTAGATATTGTCTATAAACACTATGACCTGGGAGCTGTCCTGTCCCTTCAGAGTGACTTCTTTATCTCTACTCTATTACTGGTTGACTTGATAGTTCAATACTATTATTATTTCAACGTTCTTCTTGGTTCCTCCTAATTGTCCCTGTGCACTAACCATATGCCTACTTAAACTGGATTCCACACAGATCAGTTTGGTCCAATGGAATCATCATGACTTTGGGAGAGTTCCTTCACCCCATGAAGTGAATTAAGAAACTCTTAATAAGTTTATTACCTCCTTAATAAAATTTAATAGAATTTTATCTCCTTAATAAATATCTTCTATCTGTTCCCTTATTTCCATCTCTGGGAATATATTATCCTGGTTCAACCCTTGGTCATCTATGACCAACTTCTACTGCTTCCTACTTTGCTTCTGTTTGTTCAGTTTTAACCTCTTCAAATTTAGTTTGTATACTCTTTCTCTTCAAACTTTCTTTCCAAAATTCAAACTTGACTAACAAACTCCCTGCTTACGACCCTCCTGGCCCAGTAGTTCCCACCACTAACACCACAGATCAGTTATTATAGGTCCTTTAAGATAAAGTTCAAGTTTCCTCATAGGACAGACAAATCTCTCCATGATCTAAATCCTGTCTAACTCTCCAGCCTCATCTTGGCCACTTCCTACTTGAAATCTCAAGATACAGCAAAACCAATCTGATTAAGTTCTTCCCATATAATATGCTTCTTCTCATCTCCAAGCCAAGCTGTTTCTCACACTGTTCCTTTTTCCTAGTGTTCACTTCCTAGTCCTCTCTTCATGTTCTGTCTTGAGTTAGCAAATTTGTTTCATTGCATGTTTCTTTAGTTAGTCATCTCTTCAAAGAAGTCCATGGTATTTTCATCCAATTCCTTCCCAAGTAAGAGGATTCTGCTTACACTCTCAAAATACCACTACTTACCTCTAACCTTAACACACTGGATTGTAATTACATGTATTTACTGTGCTTCTGGCTCGCCTACTAGATTAAGACACTTGAGAGCAAAAACTCATCCTTCCATTCCTATTGGCTTGAATAGTATCTGGCACATAAGTATTCAATAAATATTTATTGAATGAATGGATAGATAGATGAGTGGATGGATGAATGAAGAGTTGGAGATAAGCTATGAATATTGATATAGAAATTTAATCAAAGTACATTTAAAATTTTAATGAATGGAGAAATGGACAGACTACAGTATGGTGCTCTACTGAAAGGACATTAGTTACTATGATAAACATATCAACAATGGGATAGATATGGCTTCTCTTCCAACAGTTATTATAAATATTTTCTTTTTCTCCTGCTAATCTCTCTCTCTCTCTTTTTTTTTTTTTTTAAGTAAACTCTACCCACAACGTGGGGCTTGAACTCAGGACTGGGAGATCAAGAGTCATATGCTCTACTGACTGAGTCAGCCAGGTGTCCCTAAACTCCTGATAAATTAGACACATAATGGATAAAGTGGAACATAGTCATTATTTTCAAAATGGTATCTTTACTCTCTTTTTAAATGGTAAATTTAAAGCATTTATAACAATAAAGTATGTAATAAGCCAAGTTTATATTAATATTGCCTACTTTGCTGTCCTCCTTTTCCTTCTCTTTCTCCATAGTGATTCATTCCCATTTTTATGAATTCAAAAACAAATGTAATAAATGACTTGTGTCCTTGGAAGAGACTGATGGTACTAGTTCCAGTGTGACTATAAAGTATGTAACAGGGAAGGAAAAAGAAAGTACAGAGCATAGATGATATAAAGGGATAAAATATTTGGAAAATAGTACATAGGAATTCAAGTTGTTGCTGCAGAAGAAGTAGTGAAAACAATAAAGATATTTTAATCATCTGAGATAAACAATAGTACAAGATAAATGTATCTCAAAATAGAATGTGGATGGGAGTTAGAGAAGGAAAGCAGAGATACTTTTTACAAGTACACAGTCAGAACCTCTGATGACACCTAGAGTTTTCATAATCATTCTAATGGTACCTTCTTTCACTACTTTAGCTTGATAGTGTAGAGCAACGTGGAACTTGGTCTTTCCCTTCTCTAGGACTCCCTAGCATTTATTTAAATGTCATAGGATTCTGAGGGTAAATCAACTTAAGCTATATATGTTTTATCTTTCTATATTGTTAATCTATAAATGTAGATCTGGAACAGAAGCATAATCTTTATATAGCATTTTAATCAAAGTGCATATAAATTTTTAATGGATAACGATACACATAAATATTCTCTTACTATTTCTTTTTTTTTTTTAAATGTTTATTTAATTTGAGAGACAGGGAAAGAGAGAGAGAGAGCAAGCAGGGGAGGGGTAGAGAGAGAGGGAGACAGAGAACGCCATGCAGGTTCCGCACTGTCAGCACAGAACCCAATGTGGATGGAACTGGAACTCACAAACCAGGGGATCATGACCTGAGCCAAAATCAAGAGTTGGACGCTCAACTGACTGAGCCACCTAGGTGCTCCCTCTTACATTTCATGTCTTGACATTCAATGGCCTCCTACTGGACTCCAGTCCTTTGTCTGATAATTTTCTTATTAAATTTGGCCTCCCCAAATATCTCCAAAATTTTTTCTTATTCTTCTTTTAATAGGCGTTCTTACTAAATTTAGGAAGAATATGTTATCCAGGTTCATGCATCTTCTTCATGCATAGGCTCATATGGACTAATTACTAACAACACTCAATTTTTGTCACTTATTACTTGTTCAAGTATTTTTAAAGCTTTTGCTAATTATGTAAAATGAAAAGATAACATAGTATCTTTAGTTTTGAAGCGACAGAAGAGAAAATTTATACATTTCTGGAAAGTAAATTGGCAGTATGTAAAAAATAACTTTTAAAAAGATTCATACTTTATTTTAGGTTTATTTATTTTGAGAGAGAGAGAGGGACAGAGCACAAACAGGGAATCTGCAGAGAGGAGGGAGAGAGAAAAAGAATCCCAAGCAGGGTCCGCACTGTCAGTGCAGAGCCTGACTCAAGGCTTGAACCCACAAACTGGGAGATCATGACCTGAGCCAAAATCAAGAGTTGAATGCTTAACTGACTGAGCCACCCAGGCGCCCTGATCTTAAGCAATTCTAAGTAAGTTAAAGTGACATGTTCTAGTCTTCATAGACCAGGAACCTGAATAATAAGAACGATCAAAGTGGAAAAGTGTGTGCAGTTTGGATCAGGTTGTAGGAGAGGTGTGTAGTATAACCACAATCTTCCTGTCTGTCTTTTTTTCACTGCTTACTACAAAAGAGGGGTAGAAACATATATGATGGCTTTTCTTTAGAGGATTTGTCAGTAGGAATCTAAAGTCTCATTATCTTTCTTGAAAAAGCCTTAAAAATGGAAGCTATCTATAACTGCCTCTGACATTAAAACTAAGGGCGCCTGGATGGCTCAGTCAGGTAAGCATCTGGCTTCAGCTCAGGTCATGATCTCACAGTTCATGGGTTCTGTACTCAGAGCCTGGAGCCTCCTTCAGATTCTGTGTCTCCCTTTCTCTGCTCCTCCCATGCTCACGTTCTGTCTCTCTCTCAAAAATAAACATTACAAAAATTTTCTAAAAAACCTCATTTGAAGCTTCAAATCACCAGAATGTCATCAATAAACTTTTACATACCCTGCTAAGATTTTGGCACTAAGAAATATTTAATAATATTAATTATTATTTTGGCACAAATAAAATGAAAGTTTTTCTACCTGTGCTTTGTCACATCATATAAGTTTATTGAGAAAAATCTAAATTATGTCATGAACTATAGACTCTACTAGGTAAAAGAACCTTAGCTTGTCTACTTCATAAGTGATAATAGCCAATTAAGCTACCTATTTCTTTAAACAATTCTTTAAATGTATCATTAAAAATAATTTATTAAAATGTATTTGAAATGAATAATTAGTGATTAGTTAGTAACCGTGCTTTACTTTAGTAAAGGGTTTCTTGAAAGTGCAGAATTGTATAGCTAACCTATGAATCACTTGACCACTCGTTTGGAAAGCCTCGCTCATAATTTACAAAACTACACCAGACCCAGGACCACTACTCGTTACCAGCAGCTTCTCAAACTGAGGTCTTGTGCTTGGTTGAGAGGAAAAACACCATTTACAAAGACTTAGATGCTTCATAAACCCAAACTTCTAACCGATAAAGCTATATACGTATGCACACATATCCATGATAACTTTGGTAACTTCAATAATTTGCCTTTTTCATTTCAGATTATTCTTGAATTTCATAAGTTCCTACTATTTCAGTCATAATATTCCCTGTTTTGATGAACTATAAATACTTAATGTACAAAACAGTGGTTTTGGGGGCACGTGGGTGGCTCCGTTGATTGAGCATCCAACTTCAGCTCAGGTCATGATCTCACGGTTCATGTGTTTGAGCCCCACATCGGCTTCACTGCTATCAGCGCAGAGCCCGCCTTGGATCCTCGGACCCTTTCTTTCTCTGACCCTCCCCCGCTTGTGCTCTCTCTCTCAAAAATAAATAGAACATTTTAAAAATTAAAACAATATTACTTAAAATAGTGTTTTTAACACTATAGGTCATGTTATAGACCTATAAAATTAGTGGGTCATGACTAATATTAAAAAACTAAACGTAAAATAATAGATTACAAGATCGGGATGCAGTACACATTAGAATTACACAAAAAAGTATTATTTTATAAAATTTTTGTTTCAGTTATATATGTATGTGTGTACTGGGTCACAATGTGATGTGTACGTTTAAATGTGGATCCAACAGGGGCACCTGGGTGGCTCAGTCGGTTAAGCGTCTGATTTCAGCTCAAGTCAGCCCGTGTCGGGCTCTGTGCTGACAGCTTGGAGCCTGGAGCCTGCTTCGGATTCTGTGTCTCCCTCTCTCTTAGCCCCTCCCGTGCTCATGCTCTGTCTCTCTCTGTCTCTCAATAATAAATAAATGTTAAAAAAAATTTTTAACGGGGATACAACATGTTGTGTATTGTTTTGAAAAACAAATGTGCCCCATAATACCCAATTTGTAACTAGGGATATTTTTCCTTAATATAGAATACTTCTCCTTAATGTTCCTATTTTGGCACTGTAATGTCTGTATTATTTATCTATTAAAGAAGGTCAGACCCTATATCAAAAGCAAGAAAGGAAAAGATGATAAAGTAAATTTCCTAATATGTTTTTGAATCCTTCCTAAAAATACCCATATAGGATACGCTTTTTTTAAATGTTTTATTTATACTTTGAGAGAGAGAAAGAGAGAGTAGTGGGTGAGGGGCAGAGAGAGGTGGACAGAGGATCTGAAGCGGGCTCTGCACTGACAGGCTGACAGCAGCAAGCCCAATGTGGGGTTCAAACTCATGAACTACAAGATCATGACCTGAGCCAAAGTTGGACGCTCAACCAACTGAGCCACCCAGGGGCCCCAGATATGTTTATGGGATTTCATTTATCCATTTTCTCAATAAGATAGATAGATAAAAGAAAGACCAATTTATCTGTTTATATCTATCATCTCTTTCTCTCTCTCTCTCTCTCTCTATCCAACATCTATTGAGAGACCGTGCCTTCTATATGCCAGGTGCTAGGGATGCAAAGATAATAAAGCAAGCACCTCTGAGGGTAAAATCCTAGTAAGGGAGACCACAAATTAACAAACAATAAGCTAACAATACACTAACAGTTTTAGTAAATGATAGTCTAGAGGTACATTCCCAGTTCAGTGGCAAAAGTGCAGATCTTGATTTCAAAGAAATTTCAAAGAAATTTAAATTTCAAAGAAATTTAAATTTTCAGATGAATGAAAAAAATTCGGATCCAAACTGATAGGAAATGTTGTTGTTTTCTGGACTTGATAAATAATAATTGTTTATAATTCAGAGATGGAGTAACCTATGAAATAATCTAGAGCCAGAGGACGACTCATGACTCAGCTTGTTACTCAACCTGACAAACATTAATTGAGCACTTTCCATGGGCCAGGCATGGTGACAGGAGCTGGAGAAACAGAGGTGACTAAAATACACTTTCAGTGGCCACAGTTAATTGCTGTCTAGCAGGGAAAGCGCACATAACAACAGATAATAAATCACAGTGTAATTAACACAGTTAAAAAGGGGGTATTGCCAGGTACAATGGGAATACAGGAAAAGAAGCGGTCAGCATTTTGCAGGAGGAGACATAGCATTTCACAAAATACAAGTATGATATTCTCTTCTTATCCACAGAGGATATTTCCATGATCCCCAGGGGATGTCTGAAACTGTGGACAGCGCTGAACCCTAGCTCTACTATTTTTTTTTTCCTGTATGTACACACCTATGATAAAGTTTAGTTTATAAATTAGGCACAGTAAGAGATTAGCAATAATAACAATAAAATAGAACAAGTATAACAATGTACTGTAATAAGTTATGTAAATGTGGCCTGTTTCAGAATATCTTATTGTACTGTACTCACGCTTCTTCTTGTGATGACAGGAGACGATAAAATGGCCGCATGAGATGAAGTGAGGTGAGAGAGGCAGGAACTGAGACAGGCTACTTGTGACCTCTGACCTTTGGTCAGAAGAAGGATCATCTGCTTCTGGACTGCAGTTAACCAGGTTACTGAAACCATAGAAAGCAAAACCGCAGATGAAGGGAGAACTACTGTAGTTGGAGATGGAATAGGAGTTTCACGGAAGAGAAAGAGAGAAAGGGGTACCACACTGACAGAACGACTTCTTCGTGGCTGTATATTAGCATGGTACCTTTGGGTAATTACAGAAAGATACTGCTACTAGATTCCAGGCTGTCGGAAGGTAGTCAACCAAAATGAGGCTGGGGAGGCAGACTCAGTCACATAAGGGAGGGACTTTTTTAAAATTAAAGTTTATTTATTTATTTTGAGAGAGACAAGACAGCGTGAAGAGGGGAGGGGCAGAGAGTGGAGAGAAAATCCCAAGCAGGCTCCGCGTTGTCAGTGCAGACCCCAATGTGGGGCTCGAACCCACAAACCATGAGATCATGACCTGAGCCAAAATCAAGAATTGGACTCTTAACCAAATGAGCCACCCAGGCACCCCGGGAAGAACATTTTATACCATGCAGAAGGCTTTACATTATATTCCACAGACAGTGAGAATACAGATACCATACAAGGTTTTAGTCAGGGAGTAACTTTTAAGTCAACTCTGGCAATGGCGTGGAAATTAATTGAAAGGGAAAAGAGTTTAGAGACCTAGAAACCACTGGGGCTGTGAACTTTGATATCACAATTGACTGCTAGCATATTATGTGCCCCAGGACACGCTGATATGAGGAAAACCAACATGCAATATTTTTATTTTTCAAAGCTGATAATGCAGGGAATTAACAAAATAGTAGTTTCACAGTTCGGAAGCTGTGAAGCATCCCTCATATGAGTTCTACAGTATCATGTGCCTGATTCACCCTTGGCTTTATCAACATCATTAGATCAGAATATGAAGAGTCATCAAGGTCACTGCGTGGATCTGCTGTGCAGCAGGGCTGGCTCATGGTGGAGACTCTAGATTTGGGGGGTGAGGTCTCACAGCTGGGAGCAACCACCTGGGTTTCCCATTTGAGGAATGTTCCTCTTCTTGCTAATATAAACTGTTCTTCCCAAATCTAATCATTACCTCACAGCTCCATTTGTCGCCTCATCTTTTCTCTAAAATTTGCCCCATTCAAAGCCAATACTTCTTTTAATAATATCAGTGGATGCTTCCATAGCACTTCCATGTGTCAGGCACTATTCTAAATGCTCAACAGATATTAAACGGTTAAATTCTCATATCAGCCCTATGAAACAATGACTATTATTATCATCTTACCTTACTCAAGTTCTATAACAGAATACCACAGATTGGGTGGCTTGTGAGCAACAGAAATTTATTGCTCGGAGTTCTGAGGCTGGGAAGTCCAAGATCAATGTGCTCTAAGATTCCATGTCTAAAGAGAACCACTTATTGGGGCGCCTGGGTGGTTCAGTAGGTTAAGCGGCTGGCTTCAGCTCAGGTCATGATCTCACGGCTCCAAGGCTCGTGAATTCGAGCCCCAGGTTGGGCTCTGTGCTGACAGCTTAGAGCCTGGAGCCTGCTTCAGATTTGGTGTCTCCCTCTCTCTCTCTCTCTCTGCCCCTCCCCTGCTTACACACTCTCTCTCTTTCTAAAAAATAAATAAACATTAAAAAAAAATTTTTTAAGAGGGCCACGTACTGGTTCATAGCCCTAATCTCCTCCCAAAGGCCTGCCTCCAAACACCATCACTTGGGGGATTAGGTTTTAACATAAGACTTTTGGAGGGACACTAACATTCAGCCTATAGCAATTATCCTCATTTTTCAGAGGAGGAAAAAGTAAGTTGCCCAAGATCCTACATAGAAACAGAGGCACTAATCATATCCATGCCATCAGGCTCTGGAGTTGGTATTTTTAGTCATGATAATGTGTTGCCTCCCATAAATCTCAGTTTTATAAAGTGCCCAGTAGGACACAAGGGACATGGACTTTTGCTTTACAGAAAACTTCCTGGGTACTCCCTTTTTTAAAAAACTACAAAACCCTGTAAGTTTTGCTCCTGCATCCTGTTGTTATGCCTTTATATACACGGTTTGCGTTGGTCCAACAATCTTAAGAAACATACTTCCTCACGAAGTACAGTTCAGCCAGACTGAAAGACTACCTTTCTTAGCTGACCTTCCTCACAGCTTAACCAGAACTCTCTCCATATCACAAATAAGATCTTTCTGTAAGTATTCTTTAGGACATGAGACTTACATAAGAATCTGTGGCTCGTTAAAGCGTCTTCCCTTTAATACTTAAGATTAAAATGCAACCTTTTCTGCTAGGTCAGCAATAAGAGCAAATCTAATGTAAGTCCTTTATTGATTTAAAAAAAAAAGTTGACTGCATTAATCTTTTGACTTTTTATCTTGTCTCCAGTTCTTAAGTCACCAACCCTTGCATGAGAGGGAACTACAGTAATGCTATTCCCTGAAGCTTTTAAAGAGGATATCATAACAGCAGAAAATGATTTTTAAAAACTCATTCTATCATATGAGGTTTAAGGATCTACTTACTGGGTGAAGGACCCCAACCCTGCCCATTATTAAGTGTTTCCTATGTCATTTTCGGAGTTTGAACTTTATTTCCAAAAATAATTATTTAGATCATGATGAGCACTGGGTGATGTTTGAAACTGTTGAATCACTGTATTGTACACCTGACACTAATATAACGCTGTATGTTAACAAACTGGAATTAAAATTAACCCCCCCCAAAATATAATGTATTTTAAAAAATAATTTAGATAGAAAAAAAATAGCTGGCACTTAGCTCCTTCTCTTTTTCTTCTTCTTTTTAAAAAATCATTACTAAGTAAACTCTATGCCCAAGGTGGGGCTGGAACTAATGACACAGAGATCAAGAGTCACATGCTCTACCAACTGAGCCAGCCAGGCGCCCCTAGCTCCTTAGGGTTTTAAAAAATTCTTCTTTATATGAGCAAAATCGTGTAACTTTAATGGACCTGTGATTCTGGGTAATATATTAAAATATTTCCCACTTTTCTCCAAGACTTAAAAAAAAAAATGATGTGCATGACACAAAGGTCAAAACTTGCAGCAAAAAATTTTTGTGAAAAGTATTGCCAATGTTTCAAAGTGAGAGGACAAAGGAGGTGTGGTTTTCTGAAAACCTGGGGGTTTTCTTCAGTTGCTAACAGAGTGGTTTATTCACTGACACAGACCTAAGTTGGCCCACTGAGAGGCGGCAGGATGTTTTCAAGACCTCTTGGGAGGGCGACGCAGAAGCAGCTCGGTCTGTTTTATCATGCACCGAACATGGAATATGTGTTGGAAAACAGAGTTGATATGCAAGCCTTCCACCTGACAACCACTCACCTCTCCTGGTGTAAAACTATGCTAAAAAAAGGATTAGCACATAAAAGTCAGGATAGGCTTAAGTAAACAGGAATTGAACAGCCACCTCTACTTTCTGAGCTATGTCCCGCAGCGCGCGCAGGCCATGCTCAATACTGGGGGAAACAGGACGATTTATCCTGGGAAGTAAACTGTGTGTCTGAATCCTAGCACTGCCATCTGCAAGCTGTGTAATCTTGCCAAACTACCTAATGTCTAGGTACGAGTGTCTAGAAAACTGGAATTATCCCAACCTTAAAGATCGAAGGGAATTGACTGAGAAAAGCATGTGAAAACAGCTGGCCGCAGAAGGCCCCGTAACCTCGTTTGCTCTTTCCCTTGGCGTGTTTATGGGGTCAGTGGCCTCATACCCCCACGGTCTCCATACAACGAAGGTACTGAACCCAATGGGCACCTTCCCTTCTGTGGGCACTGATCATTCATAATCACCTTTCTCCATCTGGGTGCTTCGGCCTTTTCCAGGCTGCCTAGCAAAGTCTAGACTGGTAGGATTAACTTCCAGCTCCGTTTACAGAGTTGTGAGGTTGGGGGAGAATGGCTCGGCCTCTTGCTCCACGCCTGCCTTTCCCCGCCTGGTCTGTCTGTGGCACTCTCAAGAGGTGAGCACCAAAGAGGTCTCTTCTGTGGCCTTAGCAACTCCGGTGGCAGAGTGAGGAGCAGCAGGGGACCGTGCCCGACGCCACGACTGAGACAAAGATTCCCGAGCTTGCTCCGCTCCTGCTGGGCTCCGGGAAGGGCCCTGGACTGCGAAGGAGTCCGGGCGCGCCGTGGCGCCCGGCGAGGCTGCAGGGCGCCGGAGCGGTCGGACGGGGGAGCGAGAGCTAAAGCTTGCAGAGCTCGCCGAGCCGCAGGCGTCGGCGGCCGCGGCCGAGAGGCTGACGCCCAGCCGAGCCCGCCAGGCCGCGGGAGGCGGAGGCCGAGCGGGAGGCGGAGCGGGCTGCGCCGGGGAGGCGGAGGCGGAGGCGGCGTCTCCCCGAGCTGCGCAGGCGTTGCTCGCACCTTGTTGGTCAGTGCTGGGAGCGCTGCTATGGCGTTTCTCAGACCCGCGGCTCCTCCTCACACGCTCGAGGCGGAGGGAAGGAGGGGTAAGAGGAGGAGGAGGCGAGCGGGCGGCCGTCGCAGCTGCAGACCCGGGGCCAGAGAAGGAGGCGGAGCGGGAGCCGCCGCAGCCACCCCGGCCGCCGCCGCCCGCAGCCGCGGGGCTGCTGCGAGTCCTCTCCCGGCTTGAGGGCACGCGGGGCGTCCAGGCCATGCCGCGTAGCGACAGCTGAGCCGGGCGCGGGCCCCTTCCCTCCCGGCCGCCTCAGCCGCCGTGCCCCCGAGCTGCCCGCGGCCGGAGTGCCCGGCGCCTCCTGCGCGCCCTAGACCGCGAGCGCGAGCAGCGGCCGCCGCCGAGGCGCGGGTGGTGCCGGCGGCGGCGGCGGCGGCGGCGGGAGCGCGGGGCAGGAGGAGGCGGGGAAGATGGACCCGGCGCCCTCGCTGGGCTGCAGCCTCAAGGATGTGAAGTGGAGCTCGGTGGCCGTTCCGCTCGACCTGCTGGTCAGCACTTACCGGCTGCCCCAGATCGCGCGGCTGGACAGCGGTGAGTCTCGGCCCGGCCGCCGGCACAGGGCAGACCGGCGCGGACCGCAGTCTCGGCACGGGTGTGCGCGCGTGTGCTGGGGAGGGTGGGACCGGGTGGGGAGTGGGCTGCCCGCCCACCCCCACCCCCACCCCCGGCGCTGGAGTTGGCCCGAGCGGCTGCCGCAGCCCTGGCGCGTTGCTCTCAGCTACCCCCAGCAACAGCTAGAGATGGGAAAATCAGAGCCCTTGCAGTGTAATTAAAAAGGACGCCTTAAAAAAAAAAAAATCAACATTGGGGAAACCTCTGCAGATTGTAATTTTGGAGGCGAGCTGTCCCTCCCCACCCTCCTGCAGGAATTACTCAACCTGGGAAACCCTGAAGAGTTATCTTAGGCAACTTTCTTACAAAATCATTGTGCTTTGGGTGGCATCTTTATTTTGGATGCTCTCCTTCCTTCCTCCACCCCCCACCCCCCTCCCACCCCCACAAGAAGCAGCAGATTTAAGAGGAAAAGCTCCTGGGTGACCAACGAAAGGGATCACATTTCTCAGAGACTTTTTATTACAGCTTGTCTGTTTTGTTTAACCGAACTGAAAGTAATTTGGGGCTGAGTGTAGAAAATGTTTTTAGCAGAAGTGATGGTATGCTTAAGGTTAATTATTAGCTTAGCACATTTCCAGCCTGGCAAAAAAAATTAAGTGACCAAAACCTATATTGATTTGGAACCTGAGCACAGAATTAAGAAATGCTTGTATTTTCTGAAACTGACCACCAGAAACCAGCCAAACGTCCCCCAGCTGTTTGTTCTGCAGTGTGACCTCTGCAAACAAGTGCAGAGTGTCAAGCAAGTAGACCCCTGTCAGTTTGAATTGTACCATGTAAGGTGTCCATTCAGGTGTGTTTTGTTTTGTATTTTCACTATAACTTCAGTTGATTTGGGCTTCATGTGATTTCGGACTGTTCACAGAAACATGCTTGCTCTGCTGTAGGGCTGCGGGAAGCCCTTGGGCCCAGGCTGGCAGGCAAGCAGATAGAGCTGTGGTCACACAGGCCAAGTCAGAAGAGCATTGAGCAGAAAGATGTCATTTCAAGTCACAAGGGTTCGGGTTACTCCAGAAAGGGAGTAACAAGAGTGGGTAACGTGAGATGTGTAAATGTCCAAAGGCATTTTTATTCTGTTTCTTAATCTGTGGGGTTAGATTAGACATTTGAAGTACTGATGGGAGAAATCAATGCAGGAAAGTTCATGAATCCTGGAAAACAAGCATGGCATGCTTTCTATCCTTGTTTGGTTGGTCTTGGTAGTGGTGAGAATAAACTAGGAGTTTTCAAACTAGTAATGAAGTGCAGATGAACTCAGGAAGAAGGACAGGTGGTATGTTGAGGCATTCCTGTTTACAGTGGGGGTGGGAAAGTGGTGCTTTAACTATATAACTATATATCTGCAGGTCTGAATTTGTATGTGTGGGTATGTGTGTATTCACAGTTTCATTTCCTCTTCCACTGTGCAAAAATGTGTATATTGGAAGGTTAGGAGTCCTCACCTTTTCCGACCTTCTCTCATCACTGCACACTCTGCCAAAACCCTTAGCTAGGCAGAGAGCATTGATGCATGTGGTATAAAAGTCACCCAAAAGCTTCATTAAACTGAAAGTTTAAAGAGGCTGAATGTCAGTTGCAGACCTAACTTTTAGCTTTATTATCTGCTGTCCTATCCCTGTCATTCATAAGAAGGATCTGAATCAGTACTGTACTCATCCCACACTTCTTTTTAAAATTAGGACGTGGGTAGCAAGTCTTAACACTGTGCCCTTTCAAGCTGTGGAATGGATTTTGATCACTGTAATTCCAATTCTTTATTGTGAATTTTCGCTTATTACCACTTGAGAATCACAATGACTCACACAAATTTGGAATCCCAGCCAAATACTGCTTTATACCTTGGTTTTTTCACTTAACAATCCCATCTTATTAAAATGTTTTTTTGTTTTTAATAGCTGCATAATATTCCGAGCGGATGGCTATACCCAACAGTCTAGTCCCCAATGGTGGACATGAGCTGCTGTTACAAATTGTGATATCATGAATACCCTTACCCATAAATCTGTTTGTTCAGGTTAGTATATATTCCTGCCTTTCTGAATAAGTATATGTGAATCCTTTTTTGAGTTTGATACACATGAGAATTGGGGGAGCACCACTCTCCCCACAGCCTTACAGTGTTAAATATCCTTAAAAAAATGAATATGATGAGGGAAAAGTGTTAGCTTACCAATTAAATTTGGATAGTCTTTCAAAGAGTCGATCATTGACTCCATGCTTATTTTTAACCATGTTCCACAGCAGCACCCAGAACATATTAAGGATATGCCGCCATATTTATAAAAGCTGTATGTGAAATCTCCAGTTTTGTGCAGTCCTCATTCTGTGTCTGTCCTTTTGCCAGTTTTAGTACTGCAGGTATGTTTTACACACACACACACACACACACACACACACACACACACCCTATACTTAGCCATGAAAAGTAGTCATTTTCCAAATCACTGATTTTAAAAGAGACCAGAAAGAAACTGAAAAACATGCCACTAGTTGACCTTATGCCAAGAGAGAACTATTGGCTAATTTGAAGCAGTCATTAAAGAACATTAAACGTCTAATTTTATAACTGTTGGTTATTGAATGCCTACTACGTGCTGTACATTTCTCATTGCTTGATGCATTGTCTCAAATACTCAGCACCCCATTTTAAGGACTTTGGGAACCTGAGATTCAGAGAAATTGAGTGACATACCTGGTAAATGTGTGGAGTGGGATTTTCAGCCAACTTTCTGACTCTAAAGAAAGACCTTTTATCTCAAACTTTACCTCCTCATACTAAATGGGAGTAGGTTTAGAGTAGGTCTAATGTCTACTCTAAATAGCCCCACTGTCTCTCTGAGAGTTTGAGGACCGGAAAGTCAATATTTTTCAAACAGTGTAGACACCGAATTAAGTGCTGGCCTCATCCATCATATTTAGACTACTTTCTGCTTCCCAGAGGAGTGGCTGAAAAGACGAAAGGAGCAGTGGGGAAGAAGAGAGTACGAAATCAGAAAAAGAAGGAAAAACGTGGTGTTTGAGGTGAGGGCTTATGTATTTAGATGTGCCTGTTGAAATCACTCCTCAGTACATTTGCCATACTTAAAATATTAACTCCACAGTAAAGAACTCTCCAGTTCTTTGCATTATGCATGTTACTTATGAAATGCCAGTCAGATACACACAGTCAACATTGCATCCCCAGGGGTGAAATTTGTCATCATATGATAAGAGAAATACAGAATAATGAGCCTTCATGGTATTGCCTCATGAATTTTTCTGAAAAACACAAAGAAAAGTACTCAAAAGTAGTGATTCTTCTTACGGGGGTGAGAAACATGCTCAACAGGCAAAGGCTAGCTAACCCCAGTCAGCAGCAATACAGCTGAGATCAGATATTTAACCTGGTCATCAATCTTGGAAACTGTTGGCTGTAGAACCAGGTTCAACACATCTGTTTTTGACCAAGAAGAGGGTAGAGCAAATGCTAATCTCCAACCCATCCTAAGTCAAAACTAGGTAGGGAAATTGAACATTCTCTGTCTCTTCAATTATTTCACCTTGGAAAGGCTCCAGTGGTTAGTCTAGAACAGTGTTCTTCCAACTTTTTTGTTCCTGTAGCTCCTGAACGATTCTGTAGAAGTTTGTACCCTCAGCATATTTTTAAGCTGACTGCTGAAACTTTTCATCTTAAGTGAAAACAGTTGCAAAGGATGTCATCTTTCTGTATATTATAAATCTTGACCTTTTAAATTGTTACGTCATTTAAAAAAAAAAACTCTAGTAGGTCTATAAGTGATTCCCAGTATCCTTCATTTTTTAAAATGCATGAATAAGTTCTTCTTAAACAGTTAAAATTTTTATACCTTTTTCTCCTTAAATTTATATTCCCATTTTCTTATGCTACAGAATTCTATCCTAATGAAATGTATTTTTATGTTTGAAAGTGTCTTACGGATCACTCTGTCATTATTTCTGTTATAAAATATATATATATAAATTGAAACCCAGTGTTTTAGATTTCTTTTGACCTTAAGCCTTTTCATATTTGAATATTTCTGGTTGCTTGAAACAAAGAATTGGAAATTCCCTGATTTAGAAAAGGCATTGCTACCCAAATGCTAAAGACTCAATCCTTTACATGCAGTAGGGTTTTTATTTATTGCTTTATTAGTTGCCCTGAGGTCTTTACACCCTGGGGTAATGCAGTTAAGAAAGATCTAAAGATGCATTGTTTCTGTAAAGTGGGTGAAGGGTCTTTGGGAAGGGGAGGTGGTGGAGGACAGCTTCTATTCATCCTGGGTTGGACGTCTCTCTGTGATGCCAGGCAAGTCAATTTTTAGACCAGAGAATATTGGGAAGTTGTAGCTCTGGAAATTGATTCCCTGACAGCTGTGATGGGAAGTATTGGCTTTGCATCAAACGTGTACCCCTGTTCGAAGAATGATTGCCTAGATCACTGAAAGATGAGTTTATGGTCCTGTTGACTGAAAGGAAGAGGAAGACTGAGCCTGCATGGAATGACAGGGAGACAGAAAAAGATAGTAGGAGTTGGAGGCAGCTGCAGTTGATAGATCAACAGCAACTTCTCCTTTCCAGATGTGCAGAGGAATCAGAGCTGATGCTAATCCCCAGGTGTGTTGGCACTGTGGGAACTTGGTCCTGGCTTTGTGCTGAAGTGCTTCTCTAACTACCATTTAAGTGCCTGTAAGGCTGAAGGAGCAGAAACATGGACACTGAACTCAGGGAGGCTCCATGTGGCTCTTTGCAGATATCAAAGGTGTTTCTAGATCTGTGTTTTATTTTTGAAATTAAGTTCTCAAAACCTCCATGATTGATGTTTTATATATATATTTTTTCTAAATTAACTTTGTGTGAATCTTGTTCCCAGAAGATGTGCTTATCTGTGGTTTCATTTTCCCTGACATTCTATATTGTAAGAGGCATACATATGCATACATGCATACATATGCATTCCCCAGGTAGGAGAGACAGTAGTTTAAAGGATGCTAGATTTGGGTCTTAGAAACCTCTGTTCAGTTATAGGAGCTGCCATTTCATAGTTATGTGTTCTTGGTCAAGTCTAACCCCTTTGATTTGTAGTTTTCTCGTGGAGAAAAAATATATATTATACTGGTCCATGTATCTCATAGTTTTTGATTAGTTTGTTCAATCAATATTTATTAAGTCCCTGCTGTGTATGAAGCCCTGTTACAAATATGGGGACAATAACATTGAATAAAACAGACACCTCTGTGCTCATGCAACCTGCATTCTTGTGTATCTGCTTACTGTGATAATTAAACGCATAATATATGTGAAATACATGTGTATTGCAAAAGAGTGCACATAGATAAGATTGGAGTAATGGAGGTGCAGACCAGTTGAGAGAGAAGCTTCAGAGTGTATCATTTAGGCAACTGAAGTCCACCAAATAGTATTTTATTATTTTTGTAAAGCTAAAGATACTGAGGGAAGGGTGACTTTAGCCTATTTCCCTCAGAGTATTTGAGATCTAGTAATCCACAGGTTATAAAAAGGTGATGTAAGGTTTTTATCAGAGAGAAAGTGTTGTGAACTAACCCAAGATTGGATTTGGAAAAGAACAGGAAGTTAGGAAAGAAGCTTTTAACTTAATCCAGAATCACATGCAAGTCTGACCAAATGCTACCAACCCACTTGAATCTCTTTCTAGTAGATATTCATCACTGCTTTTACTGGGTTGATGATGATTTTCTGAGCGCTTATAGTTATATAACTGTTAGGAAAAACATGCCTTGTGTAATGTTCTGCACCAAATGGGTGATGAAGGAAGTCCCTTGAGTATTCTTTTGTATACCATAGTATTTTACTTTCCTCTAGTTATCACCTCTAATTGGCCATGCCTACAAATTATGGAAGAATAGGAAAGGACCTTTTAGAAGACCATGGACAGTGATAAGCACTTAGACCCACAAGACAAGATTTGGATATCGCTCTTTCGGTGTTCTTGTTTTTCAAGTAAGATGGCCGTTTTGGAAGTCTTAAGACATTTGGTCATCTGTAAAAGGAAAACTGGTTTGACCATTTGATCAACCATATCATAGTTTAAAGAGCATTCGACTCTCTTTTGCTCATTTGGCTGCCTTATTGAAGCGGCAAGTCCTTGTAGGCCAGCTTGTAAACTCGTTTATTTTTGTTTGAGATTCCTGAGGTATCTGTCTTTTTACTCACTGAGCTGCAGTTCTAAGAAGACTCATAAACTTCCTCTGGTCTTCAGCAGGATTATCAATCTTAAGAACACCAGCTATGCTATGCAACTTGAAAAATAACTTTTATTGCTGGTTTAGGTATCATTTTGTTATATTTAACAAAATAGAAAATACTAAAATATTTTAAATCTTATGAGATTTAAGCCTTTTAGAAGACATTTCCACATGATGATGCTCCCCCACATCTCAGCCCCTACCCCTACTCCTAGTGGCACAAAAATGTTTACTTGAATTTCAGGTTAAAGGTATCTAACAATTATTTTTGCTATTTGCCAGCTCCTAGAACAATGTCTGACATAGAAGAGATATCCCATAAGCAGTTAATAAATGAATGAGCAAATCTCAGTATTAAACATTTTCAGGTCCAACACGTCTGTATTATTAAAGCATCTGCGACCTCTATAAGTTTGAAATAGAATTTCACTTTTGTTTCAGTTGAGCTAGACATGTGCGTAAATACATAACTTGAAACTAAGATGGTAGGTCCTAAAATTAGCAGTAGGGAAAATAAAGACTTAGTTGACCATCATGATGAAATAATGATTCTTAGGATCATTAGTTGTTAATATTTTATTTTATTTTTTAATTTTTTTTAATGTTTTTCATTTATTTTTTGAGAGAGAGAGAAAGAGAGCATGAGCAGGGGAAGGGCAGAGAGAGAGGGGAACTGCGGATCCAAAGTGAGCTCTGTGCTAACAGCAGCAAGGCCAATATGGGGCTTGAACTCAAACCAGAAGATCATGACCTCAGCTGAAGTTTAATGCCACCCAGGTGCCCCAGTTATTAATGTTTTAGCTAAATTATTTCTAGAAATTTCAACTCAATTTTAGATTCTTTGGCTTCTTGCTAGTTCTTTTGTTCTGGAATTCAGATGCCTCCTCTACATATTAACATGTAGCTGTCATTGAATTTCTAATCTTCTATGGACTAGAATACCATAAATCTTTGGAATCGGTCAACTCTTATGCTATAATAAAGAATAGGACTGATTGGATAGTCAGCTAACCATTTAACTATTCAATGTTTCATGTTCCCAGGGTACCAGGGATTTTACTTCTAAGCAAAGTAAGCCACTTGGTTTAAATAGTGTTATGAAACTACAACTGCTAATTTGGTACAGTTGTCATCTTCCTAGAATAGCCCCAAGATTGACTTGAAACCTTAGTGTCTTAATCCCAGACAGTGAGTTTCCTTTTATGCCCTTGTAGGGATACTGCATGGTGGTAGAAGAAGGAAAAAACAATGTTCCCAAGCCTTTTTCCAGTGTTGTGGATGAATTACTTTATAATTAAAGGGCAAGTCATTTTAATTGATTCTGCTAATTCTTAAGCTTAGTTTGAAGTATTTAAATACCACTTGGGCTTTGATGACTTAATGGTTGTTTAATAAATACCAAGTTATTGAATTTATAATTTTTTTTTTTTTTTCAACGTTTATTTATTTTTGGGACAGAGAGAGACAGAGCATGAACGGGGGAGGGGCAGAGAGAGAGGGAGACACAGAATTGGAAACAGGCTCCAGGCTCCGAGCCGTCAGCCCAGAGCCCGACGCGGGGCTCGAACTCACGGACCGCGAGATCGTGACCTGGCTGAAGTCGGACGCTCAACCGACTGTGCCACCCAGGCGCCCCCAAGTTATTGAATTTAAAGTACAATGTGAAGTCTTATGAAGATATTTGTTATTTAGGTTAATATTTAACATCTTCAGTAAGTTATTACGATTAGGCTAGTTACAGTGTAGAAGGGAATATGAACAGTGCTGAAGGATGTTTCCCTGTAAAGATTTAAAATAAGTTATGTTCTGTTTTTCTCCACTCAGTAGAGGAAAACTTCCTTGCTCAGACATTTTTTAAATATGAGTTTTCTATATACCAGACTTTAAGGTGTTAGAAGTGAGAATAGGCTCTTGATAATTAGTTCACATTGACAGTGTTTTCCTCTTGGCAAGGAACTAGATTCAAATATCTAAAAGTAACTGAAAAAAGGTAAGTGTTTACTTTTCTATTTTTAAATATTCTGTTAACCTTGTAGGTAGTTAGGAAGCACTCACTGGTTATAACATTCTGTCATCCATTCAGAAAAAGGTTAATGAAATGCCTGAGGAAGCCCACATGGGTAACTTAAGGATATCCATCTGTGAAGGTGTTCTATTCATGACTGACACCCTGAATCGCCTCACTCTTCCTTTAGCAGCAATGTATGAGCAAAGGATGGTTGAAATTGAAGAACTAACATCCATTCCATTGTCATTCCTGGTCCTCGGGAAGCTTAGGCTTCAAGGTCTTCACTTTTAGTCTGTTTCAGGTGAATGTTTGAAATAATGCAAGATCCATTTTACCTTGAACCACTGACCCACAAAATCAATCAAGCACCAGACCCAAGTTAAAAACAGTTTAATTAATCTCTAAATAGAGCTCTAGAAGATTCAGAATACCTACTTAAAAATAAGTAAATAACATGAGGCTTTATACAGATACTCTTCTGTTTGGGTTTTTTTTTTTTCTTTCTTGTTTTCATGTTTATTTTGGTCCCATTTTTTGGGAGACAGGAGAGCCACTGAGAATAGATAGGATCAGAAGAAATTTTCACAAGCTCCTCATGGCCAGGTATATCAGTTAAGGTTAACTTTAGTTGTGTATAATAGGACCAAAAAAAAAAAATAGTGATTTATACAATATGGAGATTTCATTCATTTCGTATAAAAGGAGTCTAAAAGTATATACTCCAGGATAGATATGGCAGATCCAGAGTCAAGGACCCAGGCTCCTCATGTCTTTGTGCTCTGTCATCCTTAGGAGGTGGTTTTCACTTCATGGCGCTTAATGGCTGCTGGAGCTCTAGCTATCATGCCTGCATCTTATACGGCAGGAAAGGTAAAAGGGCTTGAATTCAAACCAGAAGATCATGACCTTAGCTGAAGTTTAATTGCCTCACCACCACTCCTAACACAGCACTTCACTTTCCATCTCATTGGTGAGGACTTACACACTCTTCTGTAGACGGGAAAGTAAGGAACTGGGCACAGTACCCGTGGGTTCTTACTACCGGAGAGCGGAGCATTGGATGGTAGAAGCTGTTCAGCAGTCTCTGCCACTCAGATTTGTGCTTTGATGCTTTTTCCTCACTTTTTTTTTTCCTTCACAAAACTTAACCGTGCGTTCAGCCCTAAATTCTTGACACCTTCTTGTTCAGGTTTTTCTTTAGCTTAAATAGTATGAACCTCTTGCTCCAACTTTTCTGTTTTCATCCTCGAGCATGAGCTAAAACCTTAAAGCAGTTCTATTTAAAGGCCCTCTATTATATGTGAAAGCACTTTATAAGTAAGCCATGAAAAGTTATGTATTTGTGGGAAATTATTATTATAAGACACTTCTCACTTTCTTTTTTGGCATGCATACTTTTCAGATTTTCTTTCTGATCTGATACACACGATGGGAATAATTGTCCAGTTGTTTAAAGGTGCTTTTTCCCCCTGCTTTATTTTTTTTGACAGAGAGGCTTGGTAGTTGTGTTTTAAAAAGATATTTACTGTTTTTCTGCAGATATCATTATTGTTGAGAATTTGGAAAACATAGACCAAAAAAATGACAAAAATGAGTATCAGCTTTAATTCCAGAAGTTATATAACTTGTTATATAATCATTATTAACCTTTTCCTATTATGCAGGCATGGCATGTAAATGGAGAGTGTATCTAAAAGTGGGACCAAGCCATATAAAAAACTTTCTTTTTAAATTTTTTAATGTTTATTTATATTTGAGAGAGAGAGACAGTGTGAGCGGGGGAGGGGCAGAGAGAGAGGGAGACACAATCTGAAACAGGCTTCAGGCTCTGAGCTGTCAGCACAGAGTCCGACATGGGACTCGAACCCACAAACCGAGAGATCATGACTTTAGCCGAAGTCGGACACCTAACTGACTGAGCCACCCAGGCGCCACCCCCGTTTTTAAAATTTTTTTGATGTTTGTTTATATTTGAGAGAGAGAGAGAGAAAACTATGTTTTTGATTTTACATGAGATCATGAGCATTTTCCTTCATTATTAATGTTTGCAAATAAAATTGTTCTAAGTGGGAATCTATTGTTACCAATAAACCACTATTGACCATTTTTTAGTTGTTAAACATTTGGTTGTTTTGAGTCTCATATTTTTGAAGCTATCTTTGTAACTGAATTGGTCAGTTTTTAACATTTAGTTATTTGGGGTTCCTGGAAGTGGGATTATTATTCAGAATTTATTTTAGATTGTTGATATGTGTTGCTAAATTGTATCTAGGAAAGTTTGTACATTAGTAGTGACTGAGTAAGCCAATTATTTTGTGCATCATTGAAATTGTAGTTATTTCTTAGTCTTTGCCAATTTAGATCATTTAAGAATTGGCACTTTTTCTAATTTGTGTTTCTTTGATTACTATTAGAATAGCATCAATAATTTTATCATATTTCTTTTGTGAGTTTTATGAGTTCTTTGTTCCATTTTTTGGTAGAGTTTTTCAAAGCTGTAATAAAAAATAAAATGCTAGTATTTTTTCCCTTGGTTTTCTGCAGTGTTTATAAGTAATCTCCAGGTTTCATGTGGGGTTTAATCACTTTTTAAAACTTTCCTTCTATTTTTCCTCAGTTGATGTTCATAAAGAGGTATTCCCTCTATTCCTGAAATTGGATAATTATGATTGCTTTTATTTATCAACCTGGATATTGGTTTTAAGTGTTATGTTCATTGTTGCCTTGTGGCCAGTCCTCTGAAAGAAGGAATCCTCTTCCATTGCATAAAATAAAATAATCTCGTGAAAGTCTTGGTAAATCCATGCTGTGTATTCACAACTGTGTTTGAATTCAAGTCATGGAGAGGTTCCCACAGCTACTTCATTGTTGAAAATTCCTGTGCTTTGCATGAAATTGAGCTGACAAATAAGTTCGTCACTATTTGGTTTTCAGGGTTAAGAATAAGTTGACAAGTTTATAAAAATATTTCATTCTTTTTACAGGTAATCCATAATGAGCCCTGAAGTGCTACATTTGGGCAGTTTGAGAGCCTTTTGAAGCTTAGAACCCAAATGCTGATGTGAGAGAGTAAATACTAGAAATTCACAGACAACTTCCAGATAGGGAGAGAAGCAAACATGATGGCTTGGATGTCATTTCATTTCTTCTGTTGAACATCTGTGTAAATGTCAACTTCATTATAATGTCTAAGAGAAAGGGAACCATACACACACACACACACACACACACACACACACACACACTGAAGTATTACTGAGCAATAAAAAAGAATGAAATCTTGCCATTTGCAAAATGTGGATGGAACTAGAGTGTACTATGCTAAGCGAAATAAGTCAGAGAAAGGCACATACCATATTATTTCATGCATATGTGGAATTTGAGAAACACAACCAATGAACATAGGGGAAGGGAAACAAAAATAAGATAAAAACAGGGAGGGAGACAAACCATAATAGACTCTTGAATACAGAGAACAAATTGAGGGCTCTGGAGGGGTATTGGGTGGGGGGATGGGCTAAATGGGTAATGGGCATTACGGAGGGCCGTTGTTGGAATGAGCACTGGGTGTTATATGTAAGTGATGAATCACTAAATTGTATTCATGAAATCATTATTACACTATATGTTAACTAATTTGGATTTAATTTAAAATATTGTTTTAAAAAAAGAAGGGAACCACAGATAAGAGGGAAAGTCCAGTTTAATTCTCTGTGTATACGCAGTGATTGATGGGGAATAATATACATATATCCCTTTACTAACTAGGCACAGAGAACTCTCTGAATAGTTCTATCAGTGGGTTGAGGTGACGGTTGCTAAAAGTGAAGTACGAGATGACTTTGAGATTCTTTTCTACTGTCAAAGAAGAAGCCTCAAATTAACTTTACAGTAGATCAGGTAGTTTTTGAATTGTTCTCACCCCTCCCACAGTCTTTTCTCTCTCTCTCTCTCTCTCTCTCTCTCTCTCTCTTTTTCTTGACTCAGTTGGGAAGAGATCAATGAGTAGACTGTATGCAGTTGAATACTGTGCAGTAGATACTATAAGAGTTTTATGCTAATGAGTAGAGACCAGGGAGAAGAGGAGGGAAATATATGAACTAAGTCTAACCTATCTAGTTTTTAAATTGTCACAGTGAAACAAAACTTTATTGCCCTTGATTTTGAACTTAATACATTCATTACAAAGAATTTGAATACATAACAATATTTAAAAACTAAAGATAATTTGAGGTCCTTCCACCCTGAGATAACCACCGTCAGCATTTGGTGACTGTCCTTTTCATGTATCCTCTGTTCACACATAGACACACATTACAATTTTACGTAAGCGCGCATTTTAGGTTTGTTTGGTTTTTTTGCCTTCTCCCTTCACATCAACCCCTATTCCTCCAATCCAACCCTGCCTACTCACATAGTACAGTACATATCCTTTCTATTTTCTCCATACTCACATAATCCCACATCAACATTATATACACATACAAAGGCACATACTGAAACAGAAATCTATCATTGCTGTATAAAAGTGGGATTACATTATACATGTCTTTTGGCCTTTTGCTTATATCACTCATGAGAATTTTTCTGAATCATGGAATGTAAAACAAATTCATTCCTTTTTCACAGCTGCACAATATTCTACAGTGTGGAAATACTTCTATTGATTGGTGTTCAATTTGTTTCTAATTATTGGCCTCTGAATTTCACTAAACCCCCATATATATAAGTCATTAATTTGCTCATTGTTTCTATAGAAGTCCATGATTTCTATCTTTTACTTCTTCCCCAAAATAACTTTGATACCACTATCTTACTGATTCTCTTAACCTCACATGCAAAGATCAAAATTAACTCTTTATAGAAAACATATGGGGGGGGCACCTGGGTGGCTCAGTTGGTTCAGTGCCCAACTCTTGATTTCATCACAGGTCATGATCTCACAGTTGTGAGATCCAGCCCCTCACTGGGCTCTATGCTGACAGCACGGAGCCTGCTTGGGATTCTCTCCTTCTCTCTCTGCCCCTCTCTCTTTCTCTTTCAAAATAAATAAACATTAAAAATATATATATGAGGGAAAGGGGGTCTTTCATCCCAGTATCACAATTCACAGAACTAGAAATGATATAATAGATGTTGCCAAATTGCTATCCAAAAAGTCCGTAACAATTCTCGTTTCCATCATTGATGTGTAAGAATACCATTTCTCCAAATCCATGTCAACATTAGCTATTATAGAGTTTTTAAAAAATATTTGTAAACCTAACAGATACAAAATGAGATCTTGTTGCTATGTTATTTTACATTTCCCTGTTAGTGATTTTGTGCCCTTTTTATATGATTACCGCTTAGAATGCTCTTCTGCAAATTGAAATCATACTTTTTTGCTGGTTTTTGTTGACTCATTCTTGCCAATTTCTAGATGCTGTTTGTATATTATGTAAGTTTTCCTTACATATGTTTCCTTATATATATATATATGTGTGTGTGTGTGTGTATGTATATGTTACATATATTATGTAAGTTTTCCTTACTTACATTTATCTGTTGACTTTGTTTATATTCTGTTTATCCATTCAGAGTTTTTAATTTTTATATGCACAGACAAGTCTCTTTCTTGTGTTTTCATTCTTGGCTAAGAAAGATCTTCCTGACCTCGAGATTGTACATGTAGTTTCTTAGATATTCTAGGAAGATTTAAAAATTTTTTGGTTAAGTCTTTAATCTGTCTGGAATTAATTTTTGCGTATGATGTAAGATTTTTATTTTCTTCTAGCCTGTTGTTGTGCCAGCCCATTTACTCAAAAGTATGCTTAACTACTGAATTGAACTATCTTTGTCAAATTCATTTTGCTCTTTAAAAGTAGAAAAATCCATTTCAACCACACCTGTCTTTCAGGGAATGCATTGGGCTGTGATCTAAGAATACTTACAGTTGATGAAATCTGAAAACAATCCTTTATTTTTTAAATAAGAGAAGTTGTGGCTAGGGCCACCCCAATCTTGACTTACTCTTCTTTTCCAAAGGCTGTGGGAGGCCTGAAATTTGTTTTTCTAAAGAAAATTTTAATTCATTTTAAAGCCAGCACCACTCTGGTGAGTCTGGGAAATGATAGTAACTTGTTAAATGCCTTCTGGAATATAGTCCAGATGCTTTGGCAATAAGTTTTCTCCAGGGAAGAATTTGTTTTAAAATGATACTTTACTAAGCTGCTGTTTGTGTGTGTGTGTGTGTGTGTGTGTGTGTGTGTGTGTGTGTGTGTGAGAGAGAGAGAGAGAGAGAGAGAGAGAGAGAGGGAGGCAGAGAATATGCCTTACAGAATTCAAGAAGCATTTGCAAATTGCGCTCAACTTTAGACTACTTAGTTAATTGAAAGTATATTTCTTCCATTATTTTTTGGATGAAGGGCACACTTTTCACCATTCTTTTTTTTTTTTTGATTTTTAAGATTTTATTTTTAATTATATCTATATCCAGCATGGGGCTTGAACCCACAACTCCAAGATCAAGATTTGCACACTCCACCAACTCAGCCAGCCAGGTGCCCCTTTCACACACCATTCTTAATGTACATGTGTGTGTGTTGCTTAAGAGTTTCATAATGACCTGTGTCTGTTTATTATTAAAGACAAAGTGGGGTGCCTGGGTGGCTCAGTCGGTTAAGCATCTGATTTTGGCTCAGGTCATCATCTCACAGTTCGTGAGTTCGAGCCTCACGTTGGGCTCTGTGCTGACAGCTCAGAGCCTGGAGCCTGCTTTGGATTCTGTGACTCCCTCTCTCTGCCCCTCCCCTGCTTGCATTCTGTCTCTCTCTCTCAAAAATAAATAAAACATTAAAAAAAATTTAAAGACTTAAATTTCTCTTACAACGTCCTTACCTCCCACAAAATCTTTGATGGCATTGCCTTCCCAATTCCTCTTAATTTCACATGTAAGGATTAACATTTAATCTTTTTGGGGAAAACAGGGCAACATGGAACCTGTGTATCTCAATGTCAAAACCCAGACTGCATAATAAAGGAAAAATAAGTCATGTGAGAAAAGAACTCTTAACAGATTATTCTGTGAAGCCTTTTCTCCTGCATGATCTCTGAGTAAAACTATAACAAAATCGCAGTCATGAACTCCTTGAGGAACTTTATTAGGTTGGAGCTGGGTATGTGTAGAAGTTTTATCACTTCTCTTTTTTAGATATGTCGTTCTAAGCCATCAGATAGCAGGCTGTCCTGGCTTCTCTTCCCATTGCACATTTCACAGGGTCTAGCAGCATCTGGCACAGGGCGTTTGGGATACTCCAGTTTATTTCTAAAGTATTTGCAAGCCCTGCCCCACTACACACACAGGTGCATGCCCTATGTCCTTCACCTTCCAACCTTTTAGCAAGTTCTGGGCAAGGGAAGAATAATTCCAGCAGCCATTCCATCCTGCTTCAGCTCAAGGATTTTAGAGTTCTTCCCCAGTCTCTGACTTCTCAAGTTATCTCCAGCTTAGAAGAGACTCAATATATGAGGATATGTCTTATTTTAGAACTTCTTGAATTATATTTACATACATTAACCTCGTGGAAAGAAGGTGAAAAATATTCTGAGTCTGGGTGAAGCCAACTCAGCGTTAAAATTTGGCTGGAAGAACACTGAGATTTGGTGATAACTACTTAATCAAAAGCTGTTTAATTTGTCCTGATGTGTTGGGTGGATGTATTTGAAAATGGAAATGGACATATTTCACTAATTCTGAAGTGTGCATTTTAATAGCCCTGAAATTGGGATGCATCTTGTAATTAATGGCATGTTGTAGTTTAATCAGCCATGTTTATTCTTTCTTGATTCTTGTGAAGTAATGACTGTATTACGAGTCATGGCATCCTAAATTACGTGAACTATGGTAGTTCCATGAAGTATATTTGAGTCAGAGGATTTAAAGGGCAAAGCACACATGTGAAACAAGGACTTTTTAGTGGATGTTCCAATACAATGTGGGACATAATCTAAACTGAAAATCAAAGAACGTTCTCTGAGCTGTCATCCATCTCTAATGAGAAAATATCAGGGTTACATTTAATAACAGATAAGGCAAAGTTCTCTGTTCTGTACAACTATATAATTTTCCTTCATAGTACATTTTTCAACTTTAAAGAATAACTTGATTTATATATCTCCCACCATCCTCCATGAGGGCAAGCACTGTGTTTCGTGTTTATCGTTGTGTTCCCAGCACCCAGCAGTTTCCAAATGGTCACCTTGGCAACATGTAAGTGTTCAGTAGAGCCTGATTTAAGGACCGTTCTTTGGCACAATCTTGAATACACAGATATACACACACAGATATCCACAGTGTAGTGGGTTGAATGGTGGCTTTCCAAAAAGATGTGTCTGTGTCTAAATAGCTGTAACTTACTCATTGCCTTAGTTGGAAAAGGAGTCTTTGCAGATGTAATTAAGATTAGAGTGTTAAGATGAGATCATCCTGGATTGCCTGAGTGGGCTCTAAATCCAATGACAAGTGTCTTTCCAAGAGGAGAAGGGCAGAGACTGGAGTGATAACAGCCACAAACTAAGGTTTGCCTGAGCTCACAAGAAGCTGGAAGAGGCAGGGAACAGAATCTCCCCGAGGGCCCTTCAAGGAAGTGCAGCCCTGCCTACAGCTTGATTTTGGATTTCAGGCTTCCAGAACTGTGAGAGTATAAATTTCTGTTGTTTTAAGCCACTCGGTTTGTGGGAATTTGTTATGGCAGCCATAGGAAACTACTACATGTATGTAAATACACACGTACGTGGAAGGACACACATATGAACACACGCACAAGTTTTGCTAGCCTGTAATTTTTAAAAATGACAGATCTTTTAAAATTAGAAGTTATAAATATATAATCTTCTTTTCTAGATTTTCAAAATAATAGAGTTTACCCTAGGACCCATCAATAGGCTGATGCATAAGGTGGGATTATGGAATGTGGTTTTCATAATGGTGTTCGTTTAATAGCTATGGACCCCATGCTTGTTGTCTTACAAGCATAGTACTAAGTGGTGGGAACACAAAGGTGAATAAATGTAGTTCTGATACTTCAGAGGCCTGCTGAGAGCATATTTATTGACAGTTCTTCGACTTAGCAGATTGTCTATTCTTAGACAACTATTAACACGTAATAAGCATAGAAATGCTTCATTCTAAAGGTCAGCGTAATAGTGCCAAGAGCTCTTGAGGGAAGTTTCACAGAAAATGTTAATTGACCAGCGAATTAGTCCCTGAAGAGCGAGTAGAGTTTTGGTGGGTTCGGAAGAGGGGGAGTGTTCTTTCTAACAGAGGTTAGGAACGTCCTGAGCAGGGGCCGCTGATGGAGGGTGATAGGAGATGAGGCCCCAAAGGCAAGTTGGAAGCAGATTTTGAAGAGCTGTAACATGTTGAAGTTTGACCTTTATCTTGTGGCTAAACTGGTGGCTCTTAGCCTTTTGCCCCGCTTCCAGGACACAGATAGCAGAGGGTGTTAGGACAGAATACAGGCATAGCTTGGAGATACTGCAGGTTTGGTTCCAGACCACTGCAATAAAGAGAATATCGCCATAAATGAAGTCAGATGAATATTCTGGTTTCCCAGTGTGTATAAAAGTTCTATTCATACTGTGCTATAGTCTGTTCAGTGTACAATAGCATCATGTCTAAACAAACAATGTACATACCTTGATCAAAAAGTGCTTTATTGGGGCACCTGGGTGGCTCAGTCGGTTAAGCGTCCGACGTCGGCTCAGCTCATCAGCTCAGGTCATCGTCTCCTGGTTGGTGAGTTCGAGCCTCGCCTCGGGCTCTGTGCTGACTGCTCACGGCCTAGAGCCTGCTTCAGTTTCTGTGTCTCCTCTCTCTGCCCCTTCCCTGCTCGTGCTCTGCCTCTCTTTCTCTCTCAAAAATAAATATTTTTTAAGTGCTTTATTGCTAAAAAACGCTGACCATCACCTGAGCTTTCAGTGAGTCATAATCACTGATCACCATAATAAATATAGTAATGAAAACATTTGAAATATTGTGAAAATTACAAAAATGTGACACAGAGACACGAAGTGAGCATATGCTGTTGGAAAAATGGTGCCAGTAGATGTGCTCCATGCAGAGTTGCCCCAATTTTACTAAATGGTAGTATTGAGCAACACATTCTACAACCAGCTCTGTCACCATATCTCGATTGGAAGATCAGTGTTAGGCAAGTGACTCATCTTTGTTCCCAGAGTACCAAGCACAGTGCCTGTTTACAAAAGTGTTCCTCAAGTGCTTGTTAATAGTAACAGTGGGAAAATGTCGAAGGGCTTTAAATATGGGAAGTGCCCCATCATATTTCATTTCTAGAAGGATCGTTGTGGTGTCATTTTGGAAGGCCATTTAGAACAGGAGAAGTTTAGAATCGTAGAATGGCAATATTTGGAAGCTATAGGGTTATAATCAAGCAGAAAGATGGCCTCTAGCCAAAACTAGTTAAGTGGGAATAAAGAGGAAGGGATGAGTTGGAAATATTTCAAAGGTAAGATTTCCAGGAGTTATGTTTGCATATGGGATATGAGGAAGAGGGAAATGTTCAGTAGTCCTGAGTTTACTGGCTTGGCTGCTGATGCTCTCATCAGAGATCAGAACAGCAGGTTGCAGGTGGGTGCACTAGTCCTGGTGGGCCAGGTTAGGCTGAGGTAACAACGCTGCGAGGGCAGTAGTTTAAAATGCAAAGGCTTATTTCTTCCATGTGTTACACATTTATGACAAGTTGGGGGTGGGGCTCTGCTCTGTGTCCTCATCCTCACTGGAGGACCCAGCCTAGAAACTCTTGTTTGTGTTTCTATACCTGTTGAGACAGGAGAGAGAAGAGAACATGGCAGCTCGTGTGTTGACCTCTTAAAGCTTCTGCCCAGAAGTGACGTACCTCATGTCCCTCTCACATTCCATTGTTAGTGGCAAGTCTCATGGCCACACCTAACTTTCGAGAGGGTAGAGATGTGTAGTCTGTCCCTATACCGGAAATGTGACTCCAGTAATCATTGTGGTAGGAGGTGTGGAAAGTCAGCATGCTAATTTGTGGGAATGTTAAACTTGAGGTATGTATTTCAGGGAGATTCGGTTCAGGAGGAATTGGAAATCTGGGCTTGCATCTTGACGGAGTTCAGGGCTAGAGAAGTAGTAGTGGAATATTTCAACGTAAAGGTCATAGAACAAGCCACAGGAGTGAATGACATTGATCAGGAAGGAATGGAAGCTGAGCCAATGATGGTAAAGATCAAGGTTAATAAGCTTGCGGTTATGAATATTGCAACCCTAAGCGGTATTTTTTTTAGCAGTTTGTTACAACTTTTAAATAATTTTAAGTAACTGTTGGCATAGGAGTTGAATTAATCACTTAAACAGAATTTAGCGTTTTCAGACTTCAAAATCGCTGACTTGCACTTAGTAATTTAAAAGGTGCCTTTAGATTTTGCAGTAGGATTTCAGCCAATTTCCTGACCCAGCAGGGAGGAAAAAGCATTGCAAAGGATAGCTATTGTAGTTTGATCTGAAGACCAGTTACAAGTTGATTGATACTAAGATCGTTGAGTACTCAGAAAATTAGAATCCTTATAAAATTTCTCACTGGTTGCGGTGCCTCAGACTGAAAGATACGGGCTTAACTTTGCTATAATGATACTCTTTTTATAGTTCCAGTTACTGGCAAAGGAGGTAGTTAAATAGCACTTTTCCCCATTGCCCAGTGTGTCTAGAGACATGCTTTTTCTGTTCTCCATTCTCTTAAAAGGTTCCTGTGCTTTTCCCTGCCCGGCCTCCACAGGGGTCTACACCTGAATCGCTCCCTCTTTAAACTTTTCATGTAGACGTATGTGATTACCCAAAATAAACTTCCCTCCTTTCAAAATTATGTACCTCTCAGGACAATGAAAAATCAAACTTGGTTTAATGCATATCACCATTATCTCTTTGAAGGAAATTTTGCAGAATTACAATAGTAGTGATGGTAAAGTGGTAATTCTGGTTTTTACACTTGAGGTGAACAAGTATTCATAGAGCTTCCTACTTTCTGATAGCATTAAACTATGAAGGATTAAAAGAAAAGGAAGCTATAGCTTTTACCTTCTTGACCCAGACCCATAAAACTATTAAAAGTAACTGTTCTGGGGGCCCTTGGGTGGCTCAGTCGGTTAAGCGTCTGACTTTGGCTCGGGTCATGATCTCACGGTTTGTGAGTTCGAGCCCCGCAATCAGGCTCTGTGCTGACAGCTTGGAGCCTGCTTCGGATTCTGTGTCTCCCTCTCTCTCTGCCCCTCCCCTGCTCTTGCTCTGTCTCTCTCTGCCTCTCAGAAATAAATAAATGTTTTAAAAAAAATTTTTTTAAAGGTAACTGTTCTGTATTCCCCAAATAAGCAAAGCCATTGATTGGTGTTTACTCCTGGATGATGATTATAATTAGCATTTATTGAGGACTAATTATGGTGCTAGTTATTGTACAACACATTATATACATTATCTCATTTAATTTTTGCAAATACTCTGACATAAGTTCCCTACAGGGAACAGAGGCTGAGAGAATGGGAATAATTAGCGCAAGCTGGAAAGTGAAGGCAGCAGCCAGTTCTAACTTTTAACGGTTCCTCTAGCCTGCCTGTCCCTATTCTCAGACCAACAGGAGTCTTTTCCCACTCATATTGCACATTACAAAATGAGAAACCCTTTTGTCAGCCATCTTTATTAAAATTGAACCACTGGGGCACCTGGGTGGCTCAGTCAGTTAAGCGTCCGACCTCGGCTCAGGTTGTGATCTCGTGGTTCGTGAGTTCAAGCCCCATTTTGGACTCTTTGCTCTCAGCATAGAACCCACTTAGAATTCTCTGTCCCCGCCTCTTGTCTGCCCATGCCTGCTCGCACGTGTGCATGCTCTTTCTTTCTCAAAAATAAATAAAAACATTACAAAAATAAATAAATAAAGAATCACTAATAGGCAAGGTACCAAGGATAGGCCTGATCGCATTAATTGAAGTAAAGAGAGCCACAGGGGCCCCACAGAACTGTTAATAGAAGAGAGAACTAAACCAGACACTAGGAATTCCAGAGGTAGGTTTTCTACTTTAAATGTTTGTCATCTTCCTCTCCCATCCTCCCCAATGAGAAATACTTGGGAGTGGCAGGCGCCTGGGTGGCTCAGACAGTTGTGTCCGACTTCGGCTCAGGTCATGATCTCTCAGTTCGTGGGTTTGAGCCCAGCATTGGGCTCTATGCTGGCAGCTCAGAGCCTGGAGCCTACTTCAGATTCTGTGTCTCCCTCTCTCTGCCCCTCCTTCCCCCACTCTCAAAAATAAACAAACATTAAAAAATTAAAAAAAAAGAAAAAGACAGACTTGGGGTGGAATGGAACATGTAAAATGTGTGTTCCTTAATTGCCTTCAGTCATATGTGCATATATGTGGGATTTCTATAAACAAGCTCATGTATACTAATATGCTTCACTTACCTTGGTGTGAGACTTGGCAAAACTCCAGCCTTCCTCCCAGAGAGGCTCTGCTTCTGATGTACATCAGTCACAAAGCCCACACTTGTAGTCCAGTCTATATCCTCAAACTGAAGAGTAGTATATTTTACAATTACGAAGCGAAACAGCAGATGCTGTGGAATCGAAGCAAATGCTGTGGAAACCAAGATAGGCTGGTGCCCTCAGAAATGACAAGAACACAAGAGACATGATCAGGGCGTGTGGTAATACTCAGGCTCCAACACCAGCAGGCGACCTCCTTCTCCCCCAGTGCCATCTCGACGGGACAGCATTTTCACATTGTGTATTGATTGGAACAACGTTAGTGGTGATTCTTGCTTAACTTTGTGGATATCTGAAGAAAACTGCAAATACACATGTGTATAAACACGAAGTTTTTCGTATGATTGTAGAGGGTTTATTGCCCGCCCCTCCTCTTTCCCAAAGCCGGGGACTCAGAACCCTGAGCCAGTGTGTTCAGTCACTGCATAGTATGCGGTTGCCCCCTTCCGGTGGGGCAAATAGGCAAGCACAGTACAGCCACTGATGCCATTAGGAAGGGACAGGCACAACCCAACAAAGTATTATTTTATCTTAAAATGTTCAGTTTACTAGACAGCTTTCAGGATGGGATTTTATCCGGCTCGGGGGCGGGGAAGTGCCCTGCAGTGAGAAGTAGTAGAGAAGGCTTCTCAAAAATGGAAACCTATCTGCATTATGCACACAAGTCTGATTTTGCTCTGCCTGAGCCCCCCATACACCCTTCCCTTCACCGACCAAACAGCAATGAGTTTACCTAAGCCTTGGGCCACATCTGGTCTGCTGCCTGTTTAAGTACATGAAGTGTTATTAGAAGACAGCCATGCCCTTGTTATCTTATATTGTCTCTGGTTGTTTCTGCACTTACACAGTAGAGTTGAGTAGTTAGGACACAGGTTGTATGGCTCACAGAGCCTAAAATTTTTACTCCCTGGCACTTGACAGAAGAAAGTTGGCAACCCTTGTCCTAAGCCATCTACTCTTCCTCTGTTTTCTTTGAGATTAGTATTGTTTATTTACGTAAATAAAAGAGATGTCTATAGATTTGGGGAAGCTAATGTGGGCATAGATCAGTGTCCTGTACACTCATTTAACAGTGGGTTTAATGTATGATATCTCTTTGAAAATGGGACAAGAGAAATCCCCAAATAAACCCCTCTTAGCAGTCAGTATACAATTCTATATTGGTTGTATCCTTAGCTGTTTGCGAAGTGTCATAATTTCCATCTTAGGCCAGGTTCTCTGGTGCTCTCTCAGAGTATACTTATCAGTACAAACGAAATTATTTAGTATAACACTACACAGCATAGAATCAGGAAAGCAAAACCACCTTAGTAATTACACATGATGAATTTCAGCAACATAAATACTAAACCATATGGTTTCCTGGATTATCCACAGTACCTCTTTTCATTAATGTCACTAAGAACCGCATATAGAAATAAAAATAACAGCCTTGGGAATGTGCCTGTGATGTGTAAAGCAAATGGGAGGCACAAACAAGTGTAAGTCCCCTGCCCTTAAAAAAAATTTTTTTTTTAATTTTTTTTTTCAACGTTTATTTATTTTTGGGACAGAGAGAGACAGAGCATGAACGGGGGAGGGGCAGAGAGAGAGGGAGACACAGAATCGGAAACAGGCCCCAGGCTCTGAGCCATCAGCCCAGAGCCTGACGCGGGGCTCGAACTCACGGACCGCGAGATCGTGACCTGGCTGAAGTCGGACGCTTAACCGACTGCGCCACCCAGGCGCCCCATAGTACTTTATCTTTTAGTGCTAGCAGTATATCATTTTTTTTTTACAACTAGTCCAGTAGATTTGGAAGATTTAAGAAGAGAACTGCATTTTTTACCAATCCTGAGAAGTGGTTATTAAAGTGTTCATTGATTCCTGAAAAACAGAGTTATCTAGACTTCATCACTACATTGATATATGGTAAAGAAGAAAAAGTTGCTTTAATGTATGTTTCCTCTTAAAAAGGTTACTTTTCGGGGCGCCTGGGTGGCGCAGTCGGTTAAGCATCTGACTTCAGCCAGGTCACGATCTCGCGGTCCGTGAGTTCGAGCCCCGCGTCAGGCTCTGGGCTGATGGCTCAGAGCCTGGAGCCTGTTTCCGATTCTGTGTCTCCCTCTCTCTCTGCCCCTCCCCCGTTCATGCTCTGTCTCTCTCTGTCCCAAAAATAAATAAACGTTGAAAAAAATTAAAAAAAAAAAAAAGGTTACTTTTCTATGAAGACAAGGAAAAGGTTTTGTAATATAGAGAGAAGTATGTATCATAATATCAGTAGGACTTAATGACTTAGAAATTTATATGATGAGCGTTTTAAAAAATTTTTTTTGATATTTATTTATTTATTTAATGTTCATTTACTTTTGAGAGACAGAGAGACAGAGCATGAGCTAGGGACGGGCAGAGAGAGAGGGAGGCAGAATCCAAAGCAGGCTCCAGGCTCTGAGCTGACACCACAGAGCCCAGTGTGGGGCTTGAACTCACAAACTGAGATCATGACCTGAGCCGAAGTCAGTGCTTAACCAGCTGAGCCACCCAAGTGCCCCTAATGTTTATTTTTGAGAGATAGAGCATGAGCAGGGGAGGGGCAGAGAGAGAGGAGGCACAGAATCTGAAGCAGGCTCCAGGCTCTGAGCTGTCAGCACAGAGCCCGACGCGGGGCTTGAACTCACGAACTGTGAGATCATGACCTGAGCTGAAGTCAGACGCTAAACCGACTGAGCCACCCAGGTGCCCCGATGAACAGTTTTGTTTAACAAGCTTTTAAATATGCAAAACTAAAATTGGAAAATAGAGAATTTAGTTGAATGTTTTGATACAGCTACATTAACTGATTTCTTATTAGAGTTATACATTACTAAATTCCAACCAGAAAAAAAAAATCTCTTAAATTTGGTAATGCATATTCAAGGATTCTGTGGCTTAAAATGTGGAGGGATAATTTGTATTGCAAATGTAAATGAATGATCAGAAACCCACTCACAGCCTCCTACTGAATGTGAACTCGATGGTGACAGATACTGTTAATCTGTGTGAAGCCGTTGTGAGTGTTGTTGGTTTATGCTTGTGGTTGGAACAGCCTATATACTTGTAAAAGCAGCAAAGTTGCCTGGACTCCGTGCTCTCTGTGTACACAGTACAACTAGAGCCATTGATATCTTGTGGCAGTTGAGCCTCCTGAGATGATGTACACAGTAAACATCCCTTAATAATTGCTACCCTGTTAACTGTTGGAAGATTGTGCTCGGTAACACTCGCCAGGGCTAGGTTTTTCTGTTTCCATTCTGCACTTTGTAATGTTTCATCCCCCTGGTGTCTTGAAAATTTAACTCCCACATGAACTTACTTAGCATAATTATAGGAATTGCAAGGGGATCTGAGCAAGTGTTAGTGGAAGCAATAATAATCAACTCAAGAAGCCTGCATAAGTCATGTTGAAGAGCTCACGATTATAGCAATATGTGAAACAGAAGCACTGGTACTATGTTAGTTGACTTCCTGCTGATTTTTGCTTTGTTTTGGAAATTGTTATTCTTTTGGACCCCACTCAGACATGGGTTGACCCTGTGTGTAAATTTGGGAAATTAAAGAACATTTCTGATTCTGTTTCCTTATGTGAACGATCCTGGTTTGCCTAGGATAGTCCCAGTTTGTACCTCCTGCCGCACCATAACTCTTAATAGTGCCCTCTTCACTCTTAGAAGTGTCTTGTTTGGACAGTATGTTATATGGAAAACCAGTTTCTAGGTGAAGAGAGATAATACCCCCCTCCTGGCCTTGTTGTGATGTGTGATGATAATATGAAATTAAGTGAAAATGAAGAGCATGGTTCTTTTGGTTTATAAAAATAAAACCTCTGTTTATAGTAGGTAACAGTGAACTCTAAAATAAAGGTGATTGATTTTATTTTACATATGTTATATGTATATGTTACATATACATATGTTAATATACATATGTCATATGTTACATATGTTATATGTTATATGTATATGTTATACATACGTTCCATGGCGAAGTTGCTGAGAAAGTGAGAAATGGAAAGTCTGAGAAAAGGAGAGAATATTTGGGTGACAATTTTGAGTGATCATTATGTAGTCATTCTGTATTTTGAAAGGAATTATGGTATTAATGTCATTAGAAATTTTTCGTGCACAGCCCTGTGTATCATTGTTTCAGTATTCCCATCTATTACTGAATTAATTTGAAGGCTGCGGTACCCTTGTGACAAAGCATCATTTAAAACTTAGAGCTGTTCTTTTTTTTTTTTTTTAATTTTTTAATGTTTATTTACTTTTGAGAGAGAGAGACAGAGACAGAGCACGAGCCGGGGAGGGGCAGAGAGAGGGAGTCACAGAATCCGAAGCAGGCTTCAGGCTCTGAGCTGTCAGCACAGACCCTGACTCGGGGCCTGAACCCACGAACTGTGAGATCATGACCTGAGCTGAAGTCAGATGCTTAACCAACTGAGCCGCCCAGGCTCCCCTTAGAGCAGTTCTTTCGATGAGCCCCATACATTTTACCTCAACAGTACATTTCCCAGGCTACATGGTTTTGCTGCTGAAATAATTTGTGAGAGTAATTTCTGTCATCTGCTATGGTCTTAATATATTTTTTGTTAGACAAATGAGAATATGATTTGATTCTGGAATTATTACATATGCTAATTAAATGTTTGGGATTTACCCCACAGAGGAGGGCATTTTTAGGAGATGGATGTCATTTGTTATGCTATAGTAAGATGATTGTGCATTAGAATCCTACAAAACAGACTAAATTGTATTTGTGCACAGAACTTGGACAGTTTTAACTAGGAGTCTGTATCTTTAGCCATTCAGCTTGACTTAGTCATCTGTTGTCATGAAATTTCTGGTTTATATTCAAAGGCAATAAATTATTGATTCATGAGTTCTAAATATTACCATATGCAATAATTTTGACAAAACTTTTTATTGATACCATTCTTTTTCCTTTTCTTCCTTGTTTTTCAAATAGCAATGTGAGTGATGTACTAGGGGAATATATACAATTAACTCTTAAACAACACAGGCTCGAACTGCTCGGGTCCACTTATGTGGATTTTTATTTTGTTCATATTATTTTTTACAAATACAATATAGTACTGCAAATACATTTTCTCTTCCTTAAGATTTTCTAGTAACTCGTTGTAAGAATACAACAAGATATAACGTACAAAATATGTGTTAATAGATTGTTTATGTTATCAGTAAGCCTTTTGGTCAGTAGTAGGCTATTGGTAGTTAAGTTTTGGGTGAGTCAAAAGTTGTACGCAGATTTTCGACTGTGCGGGAGTCAGTGCCCCAAGCCCTGTGTTATTCCAGGACTAACTGTAACTCCATTTGAGGAGCAGACTGCTATTAAGCATTTCTGATGTATTATTTTACACATAAATAATAGGTATGCTGCTTCTGAATGCATCCTCTTTGGTTCCTGAAAGATGCTCAGGGAAATCTATAATACGGTTTTTGGCCTTGTGTGTGTGATCCTGAGTGAAAGCTATATATCTTTTCAGAAAATTCTTTACTGCATCCTTTTTACTAACGTGTATAGATTTTTCCACCTGCGTCCATTAGTCTGTATAGATGGTGACGCCATTCTCCAAAATGAAAAGTAAGAAAACAGCCTTGGGGTGGGTAGTGGAGAAGACCAGATGATAAGGTCAGGGATTGGACATGCTGATCCTGAGTTGTTGGGGAGACCTCCAGGTGGAGATGTCCTCCAGACTGTTGCTTGCGTCCGTGCATCGGCACAGATGTTCCAGGATGGCATAAAGGGAGGAATTGGGAATGGAGGTTGGGGATGTGCTTCCAGGAGGAATTGTTGCCCCTGCTGAGTCTTGAAAGCCATAGGAATTAGCCCCCTGAAGAGGGCTGGTCTGTGTTTCTCTGTCTCTTGAACACCTCTTACCTGGATGTGGCCTTCTGTTAGTCTTCAGAAGTTATACCCTTTTAGATGTTTGTTCCATATGAATATATACATTCAGTATAGATTTTTTTGAACAAGTCCATCTAGGTAAAAGGATATAGGGAATTTTTCCCTTGCCAGTGCTAGGTTAATTTGTCAGGGCAGGTTGGAAAGACCTGGGGTGGCAGCTGGCAGCTATTGGGTGGTTGGGCTTTCCAGGGGTGGCTTGGTTCAGCTGATTTTACTGTTTCCTTTTTGATCTTTTTTTTTGGTTTTGGAAGTATTCTTTTGACAATTATGCCTCGTGTGATGACTGTACCTTAATTAGGATAGAATGAGAAATCTCTAGTGACTCCCAACGAGGCAGTGGGATTGTTGCTGTGTTTTGAGACCTGGCATGATCAGAGATCACCTGGTTGAAACTGGAGAGGGCCTTCTATCCTAGAGCGCAGGTCAAGCAGTTGACACATATAGAAACCAAGGCTGAAAGAGCCACTAGCATTTAGCAAGCCTGGGGACATACACGGAGCAGGATTTGAGGCCCTTACCTTGGAGGCCTATGCTATTTGCACAGCGTAGATGACTTGTAAAAAAATTTACTAACAGCTTTATCGAGGAATAATTCACAAACCATAAAACTCACTCCTTTAAAGTGTACAATTCAGTGGTTTTTAGTATGTTCATGGAATTATATAACCATCGCCACTATCTAATTCCAGAACACTTTTATTGCTACCCGGAAGAAACCTTGTATCCATTAGCAGTCACTTCTCACCTTCCTCTCCCTAGCCTCCCGGAACTACCCCTCTACTTTCTGTCTGTATGGATTTGCCTGTCCTAGACTTTTTGTATAAATGGAATCATATGATATGTGGCCTTTTGTGACTGGCTTCTTTCACACAGCATCATGTCTTCAAGGTTCATTCATGTTTTAGTGTGCATCAGTACTATTCATGTTCATGCCTGAATAATTGTCCATTGTTTGGGTCCATCTCATTATATGTGTCCATTCATCCGTTGACAGACATTTGTGTTGTTTCCACCTTTGGCTTTTATGGATACTGCTGATAATGAACATTCATGTACAATTTTTTGTGTTTATGTGTTCTTTTCTCTTGGATATATGCCTGGGAGTGGAATTGTTGGGTCATGTGCTAACTCTGCATTTAATCATTTAAGCAACTGCCAGACTCTTTCCCAAAATGTGTGTATTATTTTGCATCCCCACCAACAATGTATGAAGGTTCTAATTTCTGCACATTCTTATTGTCTGTCTTTTTGATTTTAGCCATTCTAGAGTGTGAAGTGATATCTTATTGTGGTTTTGCTTTTCATTTCCCTCACGACTAATGATGTTGAGTATCTCTTTGGTCATTTGTGTATATTCTTTGGAGAAATTGTTTATTGAAATTACTTGCCCCTTTTTATTTGGGTTATATTTGTCTTTTTGTGGTTTAATTGTGAAAGTTCCTTGTGTATTGGGGATATATGCCCTCTTCAGATATGTTTTGAAAATATTTTCTAGCATTATGTGAGTCATCTTTTCACTTTCTTGATACTGTCCTTTGGAGCACAGAAGTTTTAAGTTTTGATGATTTCTAGTTTATCTGTTTATTTTGTCATTTACACTTTTGGCGTCACTTATAAAAAACTATTGCTTAATCCAGGGTCACAGAGATTTACTCCTTTGTGTTTTTCTAAGAGTTTCATAGTTTTACATTAGGGTCTTTCCACATTGAGTTGATTTTTATATAGATTACTTTTAAATGGTGGCTTACCCATGTTTTCCAGCTCTTTTATTTTGAAAATATTTCTGGCGTTTCAGTCCACCTGAAATTACATAAAAAGTTTTCAGAAAAACTCCATTTTCCACTCTTTTGTGTCTTACGTTGATCCTTTGGGGGAGTCAGCTTACTGACATACAGTGATTAATTTCAGTTTTTTTAAGCCTAATGCTATTGTGAGCTGAAGAATACCCATGTTCTCTTTTACAGTAGCAAATACAAGACAGTATAGTACTGGAGACTCTTGCTCTGTTAACCTGAACAGTTGGTCTCTGTTCTAGAACAATATCTTCATTTTCTGAGAACATTTGTTTGGGATCTTTTAATGAAAGCATCTCTCTTCCCATCAGCCTCTTATCTGCACAATGAACAAAGCTACTGAGTGGAGGGCAAAAGCTTAAGACATGCAGGTGACTTGGAAACTGCCACATCCCATATGCTCTAAGTGCAGGAAATTTACATCCATACCCAAGTTGAGCTTGGGAAACTTCACCGTCTATTCTGCTCCTCAAATAATATGCCTCAAAAGTTTCTTATAGAGTCAGCTGTTATTTTTATTTTTCATTAAACCAAGATGCCTTTTAGTTCTTTGATACTGCTTATTAGTTCAGCCATTCAGTGATACTGCTCTTTTTATAAAGGACATGTTTTAAATTTCCGGGTGTCAGTATCTCTTAAAATGTACTTTATGTTTCAAAGAGCTTCAGCTTCCTTGAAATATCACACATTGAATGAAAAGCTGAAATGGAATTTTTGCACTGAATTCATGTTAATTGGTTTGTATTCTTTACTTATTATTTTGGTGTACTTAGCTTTTCAAGTTGTTAAAAAATTGTGTTGTAATAAATAGCTTTCTTTCGCACATTACGGCAATGAATATAAAAATGGAAAGCTCTCGCGTTGTCTGATACCGTCATACTTGTGATATAAAGGGTAATGGGTACCATACAAATCGTAGAATAGTTTACTTAGTATGAAATAGAACAACAGATTTTCAATACTGATTTTTACTTTTGAATGATAGATCAATGATAATAATAATAATAATAATTTTCAGCCATTCAGTAACTTAGTATTTGGCAAAGCTGCTTGAGCCACTTCAGAGGGACCTCTTCTGCCGAAAGAAATTACCGTTTGCGCCTGCCTGGAGAACTGGTCGCAGCAGTGTTCAGCCACATGGGGTTGTGCTCTGGGGCTGGTTGTGAATTGCTTCCAGTGCTATTACAGTGACCTTTCCGAGGAACTTGGTAGGCTGCACCAGGGACAGGAAGTTTGCTGTATTTTGGAATGCAAGCAAAAATATTGGCACATTGTCTCTCCAGATGACTTTAAGAGCACTTTTCTTTCTGTATGGGGTTGGGAGGGTGGGGCTGTGCATGGAGAGGTTTGCCATGTGGGTTGGCTTGTGTTCGAAGAAGGAACCCTTTCAGATCTGGATGTGATTATAGAAACAGAAATAAGACTGCAGCGGGGGCTGCTTTTGTTTCTGGATATAAGGGAAGGCTCTGTCTGTTTAAGAATTGCTTGTGTCTGGGTGAGCAGTCGTTACATAGAGAACGTGATCACGGAAGAAGCCTAAGTCATGTGCTTGAGTACAACAGGTAGCAGCATTTTTTCATCTGCACCTTCTAGTTTTTGGAAAAGCTGTCTTTTCTTGACTGATGGCCAGGGGGAGTAGCTAACATTTATTGAGTGCTTAATCTGTACCGAGTGGTATGCTTTATTTAGGTGGTTTATTTAATCCTCACAGCACCAGCACCAGGTGAAGGACTGTTGTCAGCCCCGTCTTCCAGAGGAGAATGGGAAAGGAAGGTTGTCCATGGACTTGGGCTGCCGGGCCCAGATACTTTGGTGAACTTTGGGAAAAAGTTTTAGGTACTCTTAGTTACAAAAGATACTGCTTTCCGTATATTGACTCATATGATTTGAGAACTTGTATCTGCACTTCTGGGCTTCCTCAGAGGATCTTTTCCCCTCTCAAAATATAGGAGCTGGCATCCTGAAGTCCCTTAAGTCTCTGAGACACCTTCCGCTAGTTATGGTTTATCGTTCTGTATTTTATTATATCTTAGAAAAGCATCAGTTGTCAGAGGCACTATTATTTTATATATAGCTAACAAAGAAAGAAAGAAAGAAAGAAAGAAAGAAAGAAAGAAAGAAAGAAAGAAAGAAAGATGTCCAGTAAACTCCAGCAGTGCTCTTTACCACCTAAAATTCTATTTTATACTTGTTAATATGCTCCTTGAGACTTCCTTAGATGTAGATTTTCACTCTTGGGCCATATAAACAAGAAAATATACAGGAATTAAATTCAGGTGTTTCTAAGTTTTCTTTGCCTTCCACATTGAACTCTCCCCCTTTATTTTTTCCATCCATAAATGCCCATGTTTTTTCCATATCGTATGGCCCTCTGTGCCAGCAAGAGCATTGTTGAGGTTTGATAGCGTTTCTTAGGAATGCTCTACTGTTGTCTCCAGGACTGTCTTTCAAACTACAAGTTCTAATAGGTATGTGCAAGAAATGAGAATGTATCACAGCCACCAACTGGCCAGCAGTGACTGTGAGATTTAGCCCAACTTTGGAGATTGATTGTAAAATTAAAATATAGTATTGCAGTATTAGAAGAAGATGCAAAATCAAAAGCTTAGCTATCTTAACTGCATCATGTTTAATGGGGTTCATTTTGTCTCTTGAATGTGTGTGTTTTAATTATTAGTCATGATAAGAATAAGGGCAATGTGCTAAGTATTAATATTAAGTAAGTAGAAGTGTTAAGTATTAAGGCAAGTATTAAGCATGTTGGCTGGGAATTCAAACTGGGATCTGGGACTAAAATATCATGATGTAGAGAGATGCCAGAGGCCCATTATAGCCAAGCAGAAGCTGTGTGATCTTAAGGAAGTTGCTTAACTTCTCCATGCCTCATTTTTTTTAATCTGTAAAAGACCCATAAGGATGATAGTTTCTACCTCAGAGTGTTTCTTTTTTCTTTTTTCTTTTTTTTACTTTAGAGAGAGTACATGAGCAGGAGAGAGGGGCAGAGAGAGAGAGAGAGAGAGAGAGAGAGAGAGAAAGAGAATCTCAAGCAGGCTCCACACTCAGTGGAACCAAAATCAAGAGTCAGATGCTTAATGGACTGAGCCACCCAGGCACCCCAGCCTCCTCAGAGTTTTTTTGGTTTAATAAGTTGATTTCTGTAGTACCTTTAAAACATCGCTCTAGGGGCGCCTGGGTGGCGCAGTCGGTTAAGCGTCCGACTTCAGCCAGGTCACGATCTCGCGGTCCGGGAGTTCGAGCCCCGCGTCGGGCTCTGGGCTGATGGCTCAGAGCCTGGAGCCTGTTTCCGATTCTGTGTCTCCCTCTCTCTCTGCCCCTCCCCCGTTCATGCTCTGTCTCTCTCTGTCCCAAAAATAAATAAAAAACGTTGAAAAAAAATTTTTTTAAATAAAAAAATAAAACATTGCTCTATATATTGATAAGTGCTATTTTGTGTTAAATAAATTAGTGAACAAACAAATAAATGACTGATATAATCAGGAAGTTGGGAACCAGGTATAAGCAGAGGCCAGCCAACAGAGAGAATGGAGCAGATGTGCAGAAACTGCAGGCGAGGGCCCATGCTGGCCATGGGGGCCTCCTTCCCTACTGGAGGAGCCTAACAATGGGAATCCCATGGTAGGGTTGGGGACCAGGGTGTGGGAGGCAGTACTTACACCTTAGTTTACACAGCACATTCCCTGAGTGTAAAGGTCACCTGTGTGTCAGAAATGTAGGTGGGTGGCTGATGGAGACTGTAGGGGAGCAATGGAAACCCCGGGTGTTGCTCTCATTCAATCATCTCAACCACTGACTGGGAACATTCTTATCAAAAATAACCCCTCCGGGGTGCCTGGGTGGCTCGGTTGATTGAGTGACCGACTTCAGCTCAGGTCATGATCTCACCATTCCTGGGTGGGTTCAAGCCCCGTGTCGGGCTCTGTGCTGATAGCTCAGAGCCTGGAGCCTGCTTCAGATTCTGTGTCTCCCTCTTTCTCTGCCTCTCCCCTGCTCGCTCTCTGTCTCTGTCTGTCTCTCTCAAAAAGAATAAATAAACTTTAAAAATTTAAAAAAAAAACCCTTCAATTAAAGTCTTGTTTTGTAATTGAAGATAGCTTGGTCATTCTGTGACTTTGCAACCAAAGGATTTTTACTGCTTTTCCAATATCTTCTGGTTCAGAAATCTGGCCCAGGATCAGGGCCAACCACAGGTTTGTAAACCTACTGAGCCCTCGCAGCTGAAGAGGTTTTATAGGACTGGGGAAACCTGATGCATCGCCTTATCAGAAGTAAATTTACCTGAACAGTCATGGAATTTCTCCTTTCGCGGTTTTCCTTCTTTGGGTTCTTGATCTGTGAGCCAATTCCGTGCTTATCTGCTATCAGCCTAGGGCAGAACCAAGGCTCTTATTTCATATAATTCTACATTCTTCTTCCGTGTCCTTTTGGAGGAAGAACTGTACTCCTCTACAACTCCTCATGTCAATAACAGAAGTTGTCACCATGGGGCAAAGAAAGTGGGCTTTAGGATTCTGTGGACTTGCTTTCCAGTGCCTGGCAATCTTCCAGAGCCTGTTTTGTTGTCTCTCAAATAGGAGTACTGGTATTTCCTCCAGAGAGCTGTAGAAGGATTCTCGGCAGTCCTGTAGCTTAAACTCGTGGTCTTGCAAATAATAGTGTCTGTTCCATAAAGTTGCCAAAAGTTAGTCACATTTAGATATCCCACCTTTGTGTAAAGCAGGGTTGAGTGCGGGATTAGGGATCAGCTGGGGGCATTTCCCACACAATATATCCTCGCCATCCCCACCCCACCAAGAGTCCTTACGTAATGGGAGTGTGTTGGGTGGGGGACAAAAGTCAGAGCCATGCTTTTTCTCTTTCTGTCCTCCATCCTGAAGCTCAAGCTTGGGGGACATTGTGCCTCCAGATTAGTCACTTTGTGAAGCTTAACACTTACTTTATTGATAATTTCTTAAATTTTTTTTTATTTTTTTATTTTTTTTCCAATATATGAAATTATTGTCAAATTGGTTTCCATACAACACCCAGTGCTCATCCCAAAAGGTGCCCTCCTCAATACCCATCACCCACCCCCCCTCCCTCCCACCCCCATCAACCCTCAGTTTGTTCTCAGTTTTTAAGAGTCTCTTATGCTTTGGCGCTCTCCCACTCTAACCTCTTTTTTTTTTTTTCCTTCCCCTCCCCCATGGGTTTCTGTTAAGTTTCTCAGGATCCACATAAGAGTGAAAACATATGGTATCTGTCTTCCTCTGTATGGCTTATTTCACTTAGCATCACACTCTCCAGTTCCATCCACGTTGCTACAAAGGGCCATATTTCGTTCTTTCTCATTGCCACGTAGTACTCCATTGTGTACATAAACCACAATTTCTTTATCCATTCATCCGTTGATGGACATTTAGGCTCTTTCCATAATTTGGCTATTGTTGAGAGTGCTGCTATAAACATTGGGGTACGAGTGCCCCTATGCATCAGTACTCCTGTATCCCTTGGGTAAATTCCTAGCAGTGCTATTGCTGGGTCATAGGGTAGGTCTATTTTTAATTTTCTGAGGAACCTCCATACTGTTTTCCAGAGTGTCTGCACCAATTTGCATTCCCACCAACAGTGCAAGAGGGTTCCCGTTTCTCCACATCCTCGCCAGCATCTATAGTCTCCTGATTTGTTCATTTTGGCCACTCTGACTGGCGTGAGGTGATATCTGAGTGTGGTTTTGATTTGTATTTCCCTGATAAGGAGCGACGTTGAGCATCTTTTCATGTGCCTGTTGGCCATCCGGATGTCTTCTTTAGAGAAGTGTCTGTTCATGTCTTAAATTTTTTTTTTAATGTTTATTTACTTTTGAGAGAAAGAGCAGGGGGAGAGGCAGAGAGAGAGAGAGAGAGAGAGAGAGAGAGACTCTGAAGCAGGCTCTAGGCTTTGCGCTGTCAGCACAGAGCCCAGCACGGGACCTGAACTCATGAACCATGAGATCATGACCTGAGCCGAAGTTGGCCGCTTAACTCACTGAGCCACCCAGGCGCCCCAGTGATAATTACTTCTAGATTCTTACTAGTAGCCATATAGATCTCAAAAGCCATCTTGTAAGATGGCCCTGTTCTGGTTTTCACTTCACAGATAAGAAAACTAAGATTCAGTAGTTAGATAATTGCCCAAAGATAAAAGATAATTTCCATTTTAAACATACAAATCCTTCACAGTCAGTTCCTTGTCATGTTTCAGTGTCACTTATCAGGATGAGGATTTGATGGGCTTTTGTTCCTGATACTCTTTTGTTCCAGGTCCAGTAAAGAATGGAGGGCTGTCACTGTTTCAGACCCTCTTTCTCAGCTGGAGGTCAGGCTCCCTGAGGGGAAGAGTGAGTTTGTTAAGGGGTTCAGCTGCCTCTAGGGCAGAAGGGGCCTCTTGGAGGAGCACTAGCCAGCAGTCATCAGGGAGCCAGGCAGGGGGCCAAAGTGAGGAGAGTGTGAGGGCATAGCTAGACCGCGGAAGGAAGCTCACGGATGGAGCCCTTAAATGCACAGGGCAGGTGGCCATCCCAAGACTGCTGGCTTGCACGTGAGCCTAGACCAGAGCAAACAGACTTTCTGTGCCAGATAAAGCATGTTTATTTTTGTCTCTTATTTCATTGTATGTTATAGGCCTTCTTCCTTATTTTTTTTCTGTGTGTAGAAATGGCAGCTGAAGTTCATTCCTTTCCAAGCAAGAAAGAAAGAATATAGAAATAGGGGACGGAAGGGGTCGGTACATGTTCCTCACATTTTTGGTAGAAGCAGCAGTTTGTTCAATAAACTGTTTTATTCTAGGCTTTAAGACTGCCGAATTTTGGTTGTTTCGATCTATTGGACCTTAGTTTACTATTTTAAAGAGACCAATCCAGTCAATTTTAGATGAAGCATGAAGGTAATAAACACTGGGTAAAAGTAAGTTCAGTTCGCCTAGTTTAAGAATGCGAAGAGCACAGGAACTGAATAAAAGTGCATTCCCAAATTTAAAACTGAAACGTTCTTTAAAACATCTGTTTGATTATTTGTATTTAATTTTTAAGATGGAAGCAAATATAGCAACTGAAGTATCATTCTTTTTCCTACTTTCCTGTGTAACCCCCACCCCCACCCCCATTTGCTGTCTGACTATCGGTAAATCTGTCCTCACCCACCACAGAGGTGGGATGGCCTCGACTTTTCTGGAACATTCCACCCGGCAACCTGTTTGAAGGTGTGATCATCATGAACCTTCGTGATCTCTGATGCTCGCTCTCTTCTTGGCCTATAACTACTGGAAAGTCTATTTTCACCAGCATCTTTGATTGTGGAGTTTTAGACCCAAAGAGCGTGGGGTAACCTGTGGAATGCTTGCAGACAGGCAAATTGCTTCCTCCTTCTTCCTTTCCCTATAGAACTCACATCTGTCAGTTTTTATCCCTTTCTCTCACTCAACTCTTTTCCAAGCCTGCCAGTAGAGTATTGCATGGACTTTGATGCTAGGAGGAAGTGCCAGGACCGTCCCAACCTGTCCCCTTCATATGATGGAGGAGACAGCAAGAGGAGGCTGGTGCAAGAGGTTGCATACTCACCTCGAGGTCACTGGCTGAGCAGTAGTTGAAATATAACTAAAGCCCATGTCTCCCGCCTCTGTCTGGTGCTATTTTAACCAGAACGGATTGCTTTGGTTGGTTCAACGTGTTTGTTGCCCAGCTGTCACTTTTGTCATTTGAATGATTGTATATCATTATAATGGTTTAAAGCCCACGTGTGAAATGAAGAAGCACGTGATATGGTTACTTTTCTTTCAAAGGCTTGCTACATGCAGATGCAGGGTTGAGATATACACGGTATTTCTGGTTAATTCCATGAGGACCTTCAAAGTAGGCTTCACATCTCTTGGCTCAAAAGACATCTTGCTTAAAGGCCCACAGCTAGGATTTGAAACTGTTTCTCTGTCTTCCAAATCTCTGCCCTTTCAGTACCCCACAGTTACATATTCAGCCTAATAAAAGTCCTCGCATCTGAGATTTCATCAATTATAAATCTGAAAGTGTCTCATCAGAATAATCGGTTTTTCTTAAACTGTTATCTTCCTGCTCTGCTTTAATTTAAAAATAAATTTCAAGGGAAGCTGTTGAAATGTGTTAAGGTGATGCATTTAAACGGTCCTAATAATGAAAGCAGTTTGAAGTTCCAGAAATCACACTGGACTTTAGCTGCTTCATCAGGTTAACTGGTTGGATAAGAAATGACATGGATATTTGGCTAAAAAAAAAGAGACCTTGCTTTAATTTTATAAACCTTTACTCAGAATTTATGTTCCAGCTGTTAATTTGAAGTATTATGTTAGAAAGATGTAAGTAAATATATGGCATATTCTTACTGGGGTATAAAACAATCAAAGTTACACACACACACACACACACACACGCATACGCATACGCTGAATGAATAGGAAAGCAGAGCGACAGGAACTGCGAGAGTGTAAAGCTCCATGTTCCATGTTGCTCTACTTCCTTGACCTTCAGAGGTTCTCTGGAGAACAGCTCTTCTGCAGGCTTGTTCTGCACGGCATCTATGACATCCCTTACGTCCCCCAAACCTGTGGCTTTCATGTGGGTGGCGCAAATCTAAAACCTCTTCCACTCCTAGCATCCTTCTTTTATCAGTTAACACTTGACTCGTTCTGTCTTGATTCTTTTATGATCCTCAGCTCCTTTCGTGCCTTTCCTTCTCAGCCGCTGAAGACGTGCCCTTTATCGGAAGAGCCTTACTACGTTTTCACTAGATGCAGTACATTCAGAGAAAGGGCCATTGAAATTTATCAGAGACCAAAACTTGGTTCTGCCACTTCCTTAGCCACAAGACCTCAGTCACCTTTTTTTTTTAATGTGTGAAACAGGGCCAGCAATACCTTCCTCACAAGGTAGTAAGAAAGATTGTCTAAACTCATGCATGAAAAGCACGTAAAACTGGGCTTGGTACACCCTAGGAATTTGGACTTGACACTCCTCACTCATCCCTGTCTTTCTCTCCCTTCCAGGTTCTTTTGTGAAGTTGGGCACATTATCTCTTTCTTTTTTTAAATTTTTTTAATATTTATTTATTTTTGAGAGAGAGAGAGACAGAGCATGAGCAGGGGAGGGAAAGAGAGAGACAGAGACACAGAATCTGAAGCAGGCTCCAGGCACTGAGCAGTCAGCACAGAGCCCAACACCGGGCTCGAACCCACGAACTGTGACATCATGACTTAGGCTGAAGTAGGATGCTTAACCAACTGAACCATTCAGGCGCCCCAAGGGCACATTAACTCTTAAATGCTTTCATGAAGTTGTACATCTATAACAACATCTGTCTCTTTAAATGTACTGCTTCTCATTATGTAGCAACATGTTAAACAGTTTTTTAGTCTGTGTCACCATTATCTTTAAAAAAAATTTTTTTTAATGTTTATTTATTTTTGAGAGATACAGAGACAGAACGTGAGCGGCGGGGAGGGGCAGAGAGAGAGGGAGACACAGAATCTGAAGCAGGCTCCAGGCTCTGAGCTATCAGCACGGAGCCCGACATGGGGCTTGAACTCACGAACTGTGAGATCATGATCTGAGCTGAAGTCGGACGCCCAACTGACTGAGCCACCAAAGTGCTCCTGTGTTACCATTATCTTTAATTACTCCCATTATAACTACACTGATTTCTCCTCATATATTAAAAAAAAAATCCATTTTTGGTTAAATAGACTTTGTGGGATATCCTGTAAGCCTGTGAAATGTTTCTACAAATGTTAGAAACAAAACTGCTGCCTTGTTTTTTAACTTTGTGTTTTCAAGTAAGTTTAGATTCATAGGAATTACAAAAATAGTATTGTGGGTTCCCATATACCCTTAGCTCATCTTCCCCTAATTATTATAGTGCAATTACCAAAACTACAGAATTAACATTAGTTCAATACTATTAATTAAACTACAGCCTTCATTTGGATTTCACCTGGGTTTTTTTCACTGTTGTCCTTTTTCCATTCCAAGATTTAATCTAGGATCCAACATTACATTCAGTTGGGGTGGCTGGGTGCCTCAGTTGGTTAAGTATCTGACTTTGGCTCAAGTCGTGATCTCATGGTTTGTGAGTTCAAGCCTGGAGTCTGCTTCAGATTCTGTGTCTCCCTCTCTCTGCTCCTCCCCCACTCGCACTCTGTCTCTCTCTCTGTCTCTTTCAAAAATAAATAAACTTAAAAAAAAATTTTTTTAAAACATTACATTCAGTTGTTCTGTCCCCTTGGCTTCTCTGATTTGTGACAGTTTCTTGGTCTTTCCTTGTCTTTCATGACCTTAACACTTTGGAAGACTACTGGTCATTTATTGTGTAGCATGCTTCTCGGTTTGGGTTTGTCTGATATTTTCTTTTGATTAGATTGATTAGTTGAGTGTATTGCGGAGATGGTGTTCTCAATATGTTATGTCAGAGGTACATGATGTGGATATAGCTAATTACAGGTGATGCTAACCTTCATCACTTGGGGAAAGTGGTGTTTCCCAGGGTTCTGCATTATAAAGTTACTATCATTCCCTGTGTAATGAATAAATATTTGGGTGGAAATGCTTTGAGACTGTGCATTTATCTTCTTTCTCTTTTTGCCCACTCATTTTTTTTAAATTGAAGTATAGTTCACATACTGTGTTGTGTTAGTTTCAGGTGGACAGCATAGTGATTGGACAATTCTGTGCATCACTCAGTAATCTGTCACCAAACAACACTATTATAATGTTATTGAGTATATGCCCTGTGTTGTACTTTTTATCTCTGTGACTTACTTATTTTGTAACTGGAAGTGTATACCTCTTTTTTTTTTTTTTCAACGTTTATTTATTTTTTGGGGACACAGAGAGACAGAGCATGAACGGGGGAGGGGCAGAGAGAGAGGGAGACACAGAATCGGAAACAGGCTCCAGGCTCTGAGCCATCAGCCCAGAGCCCGACGCGGGGCTCGAACTCACGGACCGCGAGATCGTGACCTGGCTGAAGTCGGACGCCCAACCGACTGCGCCACCCAGGCGCCCCTGGAAGTGTATACCTCTTAATCCCCTTTACCCATTTTGCCCTTGCCCCCATCCACCTTCTTTTAGCAACCATAGTTTGGGTTTCTGTATTTGACTCTGTTTGTTGTTTTTTTTTTTTTAATGTTTATTTATTTCTGAGAGAGAGAGAGAAAGAGTGCACGCATAAATGGGGAAAGGGCAGAAAGAAAAGGGGGATAGAGGATCCGAAGAAGGCTCTGTGCTGACTGACAGCAGCGAGCCTGATGTGGGGCTTGAACTCACAAACCGTGAGATCATGACCTGAGCTGAAGTCAGACGCTCAACCAACTGAGCCACCCAGGTGCCCCTTGATTCTGTTTTTTTGTTTGTTTGTTCTTCTGTTTTGTTTTTTAGATTCCACATGTTCGTGAAATCATATGGTGTTTTTCTCTGACATTTCACTTAGCATAATACTATTTAGATCCACCCATGTTGTTGCAAATGGCAAGATTTCATTCTGTTTTATGGCTGAGTAATATTCCACTGTAAATACACACACACACACACACACACACACACACACACACACACACACTACACCTTCTTTAACCATTCATCTACTAATGGACACTTGGTTTGCTTCCATACCATGGTTACTGTAAATAATGTTGCTGTAAACATAGAGGTGCATGTATCTTTCTGAATTAGTGTTTCCATTTTGTTTGGGTAAATATCCATTGGTGGAATTACTGGGTTGTAGAACATTTTTATTTTTAATTTTTTGAGGACTCTCCATATTGTTTTTTTTTTCCAAAGTGGTTGCACCAGTTTATATTCCCACCAATAGTGCAAGAAGGTTCCCTTTTCTCCACATTATGCACTCATTTTAGATCTGTGGATCTTGCGAGCAGCAATGTTACAGTGGTGTTTTAATGGTGGTTTCCTATTTCCCTCATCACTTCTACATTTATGAGTTAGAATTCTTCTGTAAGGATTCTTCTTCTCTCATTTATTTATATATGGTCATTAATTTATATCAGCGTGGACTCAGATATTTGTTTTATCCTTTGTGTTATGATCCCGTATTGTTGCTATTTACTTTGTTGCCCAAATTTTTCTAACTTTGGCCATAGGGAGTTCTCATGTTGGCTTCTGTGTCCTTCAGTGTGCCTCCATGTTTTTTTTAAGGCATTTCTTACTTTCTGACACTTACAAGATGTTCCAGACTCATTTTGTATTTTCTCTGCCTCAGCCTTGGAATCCAGTTCTCCAAGGAGCCCTAGTTCATTTTAATGAAGGTATATGTGTTGCTGCTGGAAGTGTCGCTGCTTCCACGTCTCTCAGCAGATAGAGTTTAGAAATATTTGTATGTAAACAAATGTGTGCACACATACATCTCTACATACTTCCATATCTATCTGCATATGACCTGGGGAGTCCATTTGAATAACCTCTGCTTGATCTCCAGCACAAGGTTCATTTTAACCTCCCTCTTTTGCTTATTTGTGACTTGTTTTTCCAATATAGAAACTACCTCTCATTATCAAGAACCAGTTGACCATATCTGTCTATTTTTGGGTTCTCTGTTCTACTCATCTTTGTATCTGTCCATTCACCAATACCACAGTCATGATTCATAGTAAGTCTTACATCAGGTAGTGAGACTCCCAATATATTTTTTTACTTCAAATTGTTTTGTCTGTTCTAATTCCTTTGTCTTCCCCTATAAATATTAGAATCAGCTTGTCTGTATTTACCAAACAAAAACCAAACTTTTGCCAGGATTTTGATTGTAATTGTTAAGTCTATAAATCATTTTGGAGGGAATTGATATTCTTAACTATAATGAGTCTTGCAATCCAAGAACCTGCTGTGTCTCTCCATTTATTTACATCTTCTTTTTATTTCCTTCAAAGGTTTTGTAGCTTTCAATGTAGAAATCCTGTACATGTTTTATTAGATTTATATTTAAGTGAGGTTTTTTGGGGGGGGAGCTATTGAAAGTGATATTATACTTTAAAATTTCTGTTTCCAATGTGTCCATTGCTACAATACAGAAATGTGATTGACTTTTGAGTTAACTTAATATTCTTCAACCTTTCTTATTCTAAGAACCTTTGTGGATTCTTTATCTGTGTAGTTATTTGTTCTCTGCAATTAGGAGCAATTTTATTTCTTCCTTTCCAATCTGTATGCTTTTTATTTCTTTTTCATACCTTAATTGCAGTGGTTAGGACTTCCAATATTATGTTGAATAAAAGTAGGTAGAACTGATTCCTCACCTTGTACTCAATGGATTTTAGAGGGAAACCATGTATTCTTTCACTATGATGTATGATATTAGCTCTGGATTTCCTTTATAGATGTCCTTTATCAGGTTAGAAAGATTGTCTTCTTTTCCTAGTTTGCTGAAAGTTTTTATCATGAATGAGTGTTGAATCTTGTGAAATGCTTTTTTTATATCAGTTAAAATAATCGTGTGGGTTGTATATTTTTACAGTCTATTGATATGCTGAATTATATTAGTTGACTTCAAATATTTTTTAACCTTTTTAAAGTTTATTTATTTATTTTGAAAGAGAGAGAAACAGAGCAAGCTGGGGAGGGGCGGAGAGAAAGGGAGAGAGAGAATCCCAAGCAGGCTCCACACCGGCAGCATGGAGCCTGATGCGGAGCTCAAACTCACAAACCGTGAGATCATGACCTGAGCCAAAACCAAGAGTTGTTGGATGCTTAACCCACTGAACCACCCAGGTGCCCTATTGTTGATTTCAAATATTAACCTAGGCATGTATTGTCAGCATAAACTCCAGTTGGAAGTAGTGTGTTTCTGTTAATGTTAATGTTTTATTGAGGATTTTAAATTCTAGGTCGATGAAGGATATTGGTGTAATTCTCTTTTCCTGTACTCTCTTTGTCTTGTTCTGGTATCATGGTAATTCTGGCCCCATAGAATGAGTTAGGAAGTATCCTTCTCCTCTGTTTTCTCAAAGGAATTATAGAATTGGAGTTATTTCTTCTTTAAATGTTTGGTAGGATTTGCAATGAAACTATCCGGACTTTGGGATTTATTTTCGAGAAAGATTTTTCTCACTACAAGTTTAATTTATTTAACAGAAGACTAATCAGGTCATCTGTTTTCCTTCAGTAGTTTGTGATTTTTGAGAAATTAGTCCATTTCATCTAAGTTGTTGAATTTACACGTGTAGAATTGTTTTTAAGTGTTACTTTTTCCGTTTCATGCCTGCTGGGTCTTATTGGTACGTCCTTGTCTGATACTGATAATTTTTGTCTTTTTTCCAGTCAGTCTGGCTAGAATTTATCAATTTTATTGATCTTTCTCAAAGAACTAGGTTTAGGTTTCATTGGTTTCTCCCCCCTCTGTTTCTCTGTTTTTAATTTCACTGATTTCTGCTCTAATTTCCTTCCTCTTTTTAACATTTTAAAATTTTCTGTTCTTATTTCCTTCCTTCTGATTGTTTTGGGTTTATCTCACTCTGCTTTTTAATTACCATTACTAATCACTGCTGTAGTAGCAGCTCAACATACAATGAGATTTTCAAAACACATTGTTATAATTTTTTGCTCACTTAGCCATCGGACATATTTTACAAAAATTAAGAGGAGAACAATAGTTATTATAATTACCTAATTTTTACCATTTTTGTTGCTTTCCTTCATTCCTGATGTTCCAGGTTTCCTTCTGGTACCATTTCCCTTCTGTTTAGAACTTTATTTACCTTTTTTTTTTTTTCTTAAGAGTAAATCTGCTGGCAACAAATTTTCTCTTAGTTTTTCTGAGAATGTCTTTATTTCATCTTCATTTGTCAAGAGTATTTTCACTGGATGTAGAATTCATTGGGTGGCAGTTCTTTTAGGACTTGAAAAATATTGCTCTCTTTCTGGTCTCCATGATTTCTAATGAAAAGTAAGTAACCATTTTAGCCATTGTGTTTTTAGGTAGTGTGTCATTATAATTGATCTGCTGTCAGGATTTCTGTCTCTCTTAAGTGTTTGGCAGTTGGTATGTGTCAGGGCATGGATTTTTTTGAGCTTATCCTGTGTGGTATTTGCTGAGGTTTTGGAATCTGTAAATTTATATCTACAAGATTTTGAAACTTTTCAGCCATTTTTCAAACATTTCTTTTTTGGCATCATTCTCTTTCTCCTCTCCTTCTGAGACTGATGACATAAGTTATTAGACATTTTGGTATTGAGAATGTGTTCTTTTTTTTTCAGTCTTTTTTTCCCTTTTCTGTTGGATAGTTTTTGTTAATTTATCTACAGATTTACATGATTTTTTTTCTGTCATCTCCATTCTGCTATTGAATCTACCAGTTAATATTTGATTTTAGTTACTGTGTTTTCGGTTCCAAGGTTTCTGTTTGTTCCATCTTTCTATTTTTTTTTTTAGGGGGAGAGCAGAGACTTTTTACCTATTTGTTTAATGAGTGTTCACTGTTACTTCTTAAACGATAGTTTTAACAGCTGCTTTAAAAGTCTTTGTCTCATAATTCCAGTATTTGAATTGGTATCTGTCTTCTCCCTTGGAAGTTGAAATTTTCCTGGTTGTTTGTATGCCAAGTAATTTTGGTTTTAATCTGGACTTGTTAGGTGTTCTGTTCTGAAACTCAGGGTCTTGTTTAAATTTTAAGCAGAAAATGGATTTTTGTTTTGCTCTGTGTTAGCAGGCATTCAACACATTGGGTTCAGGTAACAGGTTTCAACCTGCCTTTGTGGGCTGTGGTTCCAATGTCAGTTCAGTTTTCACAGCCTTTGCTGTGATAATTGGATCTGACCTCTTATGCCCCACCCCTTAGCCAGTTCATTTCTCAAGGCGTTGGTAGTTTGTTGAAATTCAGATCACGTGCAGCTGGGAGGTAAACCCGTGAGTTCTTACAACTTTATGGAATGGCTCTCTTGAGCCCCCTTCCCTCTGTGATCCCACTGCCATGTTCTGGCTCCTGGGGGCACTCTTCCCAGTCTACTAGCCCCAAAATTCCAAACTCTAGTTTTTCCTGTCTGCCCTGCACTTCTCAGGATTGCACCTGTACCCAGTTGCCCATGTTGCAAGAGGGTAGGGAAACAAAAAAGCAGCAAGGATTTGCCCATCCTCTTGGGATCACCACTTCTCTGGTGGGAGAAGATTCCGCTCCTCAGAATTTCAGGGACCTGCCCAGCTCCTGCTACCACTGCCACTGCCATTAGTCTGCTTGAAGCCTCGGTGTTCTGCTGTGTCAAAATCGTGTCCCCTTCTCCAGTCCGCCTATTGATCACTTATTTTTCAAAGTCCTTAGAATCCTGTTCTGTGTATTCTGTCCAAGATTTGTAATTGGATTCAGCGGAGATACAGAGTGGCATTTCTTACTCTATCTTACTTGGAATCCAGGAAGGCTGTGGCTCTTCTGAGAGTCCCAGTGAGGCTAAGGCCCCCTTGCTTGTTCAACCTGTGTGTGTGTGTGTGTGTGTGTGTGTGTGTGTGTGTGTGTGGAGAAGTGAGAAAGAGGAGTTTCTAAGCCCACATTCCTGTGAGAAACAGATTTTGCCGTTAGAGTACAATATTTGTGTATAGGTCTTTTTTTATTTAACATTATAATACCAAGTCAGAAACACTGCCTCCAAAGCTACCTGGGTCAGCTCCTTACATGCCTTCACTGTATTTATATATACCATTCATTTGTAATATAGTCAGATTCATTTGTTAAGACAACATTTTAAAGGTTGGATTTCACATTTTTAAGAGACCCTGAAATACCAGCACACTCCAACATGGCTGTCTTGGGTCTGTGTCCTGGGTGTGAAGGCATGGAAAGTTATACCTCAGTGTTCCTTGTTTCTTCCAGTTCACTACCCTCCTCTCGAGTTTGACCTCACTCAGCAGCAACTGTTATCCATTCTGATGGGAGTACTGTAGTACTGGTATGTAAACGGTATTCTAGGACTCGATTGGTGATTACGCTGTGACATCTGGCCTATGATGTTTTTGCCAACAGAAGAGCACCAGGCATTTTAAAATTTCGTATGACATCCACTGTACCTCAGAGTTCAGATGAAGATATACTGTGACACGGTTTTTGAAATGAAATTCTTGCTTTACCATGTTCCTCAGTTGGATGTTACTGGAACATCCATGGCAAACCATGATTTTGGGTCTTTTATGAATATTTTAACCAATCCTGGTATGCAGAAAGTGGCCAAGTATGTATCTTTTTTTTTTTTCTTGCTTTCTTCCATGCATACTCTAGGCCAACAGCAGTAAAAATTAAAGAATATCATTCTTCCCTCACACCAAAAAAGGGTGAACTGGAAAGGATGTTCGTTTAGAATTAAAGTTGACCTCTGGTTGGATCAGTGCTTTTCATTAAAGATGTAACTTGTCCTTTATCAGCATAGATTAAAATGTTATCAAGAACCCAGGCTGGAAACACAGCTGGTGAGCTGAAGCACTCTCTGGCTTCTCTCAACTCCTATCTTTACAGCTTGAATTCACTTTTAGAATTTGACAGTACTGTGTTGCAAGGTTCAAACATATCATGGCAGCACCAGAATTCAGAATGGCATGCGACCTCTCCTTTTGAGGTGACTGTCTACCTTTGATGAAAGGATTTGTTTTGTTAGGAAGAAAGGTTTAGGCTTGGTCATTGAGTGCTGGTAACAGTGATTCTGGGCAGGTGAACATTATTATCCAGAATGCTGAAGTTGTTATTTATATGATGGTGCTCATGATAGAAATAATCCTAAGTGGTTGATCATTGCTGTCAAAATCACTAAATGACTTGGAATATCACTGGGGAGGTCCAAGAGGAATAAATTTCTCATAGCTAGTATAGAATGATATATTGTTTTAATTAACTTCATTGTTACTGTGTACGTAAAGCTTAATGGTGAATACAAATTTGAACTGGGGCATTTCCCTTTATTCTTTCATGGAGATCGTTAATGGCAATATGGTCACTAGATTCGAGATCCCCAAACTTGACCTTGTTCTGTTTTTCCCCTCTAATGAAAGGAAGTGATCATTGCAGTCTTCGTTTTTTGAGAGTTATTTTTTTCAGGGGATGGGGCAGTGCACAAAGAGACAAAATTTGTTGTATAAATGGTTTTGAAAATGTAAAATTTTGCCAGGCTTTGCAAATGATAAAAACAAATTCAACATGTTTTATCAGAGAAGAATACAAGAGTCTCATGGAATCCAAAGGTAGGAATGCAGGAAAGGGCTGAATTGAAAAGATGGGAAATGTTCTGATTGGTTCATCTTGAGTGATGTATCCACCCATGAGCCAATCAGCTGTATCTGGGAAGTTTGGCATGGAGTCCAAATGTCACGTCTAGGGTTCTTCCTCTGTGGAGGAAGAGTGATATTTAAAGGTGAGGGGTTAAACTAGACAACTCCCCCAAAGTGATCTATTATAAAACGATGTTTAAATTTGCCTCCTTATTATAATTAAAACCTCTAATGGTGTGTGGCCTTTAGGAATGTTACAAAATTCATCAAATTGCAAGTATGATAAGTTTTTCAACCGTTTTCATTATCAAGCTATCGTACTGTTCTAACAATTTTCCTCCCTGTAACTGCTCTGTATCTCAGAGATCACTGCATTTCTAATGATATTATTTTTTTTAAAGGGATGATTTCCTTTTCCTCTTACATAATCCATCACCATTTTTAGAACTCTTTAATATACTTTCCCTCCATGTATAGTCATAATCTTTCATGTAACTTTTTTAATTGTACTGGACTCCTTTCCTTCCCTTTCCTCATGCTGTTGTGTGTTGAAATTTTTTTAAGACCTAAGAAATTTAATTTTCAAATTTAGAAAATATAACTTTAATGTATCAGTAAATGATGTGGCATTTTTGAAAGGTCACATTTTTTATGGTTGGAAAGAAAATCGGAAATATTTGTGAGTCATTTTAGTTGTCTAAGTGAGTTTAATGCCAGTTTTTCTGTAAGGTTAGATGCTTCATTTAAATGCAGAGTATCACTTACTTCCATATGCCTGATTTTAATTTTTGTGACATGACAGAATATAATACTACAGCACTTTGGAGTAGAAATTTCCATGTGTGGTTATGAGTGGAAAGCATGCTGCTTCTATCAGTTTTTCTGTTTATTCTTCTGGTAGTATTGGTGTTAACACCCAGACCACAGCTACCTTCCATATCACCAACTGAGGACTGAGCTCTTGATTTCCATGTCCAACTCTGGAAGGCAGGCACTATTGATTCTCTCTCCAGCTCTGTCATTTACGAACAAGGTGACCCTGGGCTAATTATTTCACTAATTTGAGCTGTAGTCTTTCTCCTCTGTATATTCAGAGAAAAGAGCTTATAGAGCTACTGGTCTTTAAAAACGATACTTATCATAGTTCCTGGAAAATAATCATTGCTCACAACATGGTAATTAGTACTAATTTTTAATAAAGGAATTTTTAATAAAGAAATTTTTAATTTCTTCACCAATGAAAAGCCCCTATCCTACTTTATTTGATACCTACTTTGTTGCTTTGCAGAGGCAATTGTATATGGCTCTCCAAAACTTGTAGTTCCCAGGAACTCTCCTGGGAAGTTGGGTCAGTGAGGGTAACAGACTTAGAAGTGAACTGATTGAATAAGTGGCAAGATCAATAGCTATTCAGGTATTATTGAATTGAGTTGATTAAATTGTGAAAGCTCTAAGTAGAATTAAAAGATAAATTCCTTATAAAAAAAAAAGAAAATAGTGATGCATTTATCCATGACATAGGAGGAAGTCAAGAAAACAAACTTGCATACAATAAAGTGAAGTAGAGGTTGAAGTGAGAATTGCAGTCGTGTGTGTTCTACCTTAGGTCCTGGGACTCACATTTCAATATCAATAAAAGAATACAGTGTGGTAAGAATAGTAAAATAATCCTGCTTTGCCCCTTGTGGGCCAAGCCATTAGTAGAACATTTTATTTTCTCTTTTGAACTCCACCATTAAAGAACAGAAACTGGAAAGGATCCAGAGAAGAGCAATGGAAGGAACCAAAGGACTATTAAAAATTAAGGCCCATGAGGAAGGGGTAAAGGAGTTGTGAATCTTTCATTTGAAGAGAAGTTCAAGAGGCCACTTAGTAACTGTCTTCGAATATGTGAAGGGTTGTACTGACGAGGATGCTGAGCAGTTGTGTCCTTTCTCACTGCGAACTGAAGGGAAATGGTTCACAGAGACTTAGAAGTACTTCTTGCAAAGGAGAGCAAGGCGCGAAATCTGTGGTCAGACCTGCTGTTCTATACATCTTTGACTGGACTCGACAGCCCGGGGTTCTTGGCTCGCTGTGTCCTTATGAAGTCGGCTACATGCCTTCCCTGAACATCTCTGACTTAAAATCTCAGCCCTAAAGTAGCACTTTACATGGTACTCTCTATTTCTTGGATACAATGGATGGATGGATGGATGGATGGATGGGTGTTAGTCTCTCTCTTTTGCTTCCCCAACTCTCTTCTTTCTTCTCCAAATTATAAGGTAGTACAGAACACAAAACAAACTCTTGTAGCCACTGAAAGAGACTGTTAGCCCTGAGCAATTAGCAGACTACTCAGGCAGACTTTTTTCCCCCCAGTGTTTAATCAGAATCATCATCACTTGGAATCATCATCGCTTCAAACAGAAGAAAATTCCATTTAAAAATAGAAATTCTTTTCTTGGGGAAGTTTTCACAGTTGTTAATGGGAAAAGTCTCCAAAAAAAATGTTGTGCCATGATATAGTGTAGTAAATTGGTATAGTAACTGTTTCCTATCACTAAATATGGGGAAAGTTCTCTTTTTAAAAAAAGGTAGGAGCTGCCGAGTTGATAGAGTTTAAAAGCGAAATATATAGAAACTCCTAAGCACATTTGTAGTGGAATGTATAAGTGAGTAGTAACTAATTAACGTATGCCAATCCAGTAGGGTAAAAATAGGGGAGTGGAGGAGCTGAGTGATCATTTGGTTGACACTTTACTCAATCACAAACACTAAATTGGGACTGGTACAGAATTTTAAGTGCCTTTTTCTTGGGCCTTACTGTTGTGATCTTTCTTTAGAACAGTTCTGATATACCCTTTGGAAGGCTGGCCTGTGTGGACGTTGTCTGTGCCAAATTACGACACAGAACAAGGGACTGTTCTGTTTCATTTACTGAGAATAGTGCTTAATAAGTACTATTTGACAACATGCTGAATTAAGGGAATGTTATAAGGATGTTTCACAAAGGAAAGTGGGTAAAACATCTGATGTTTACAAGTTCTATTTATATGTAACTTGATAGCAGTATAAAGGCATGCTTAAAACTTTATTTTTAAAATTTTAGTCGGTATGTATGAATATGTATTCTGAGAGAAAATAATGTTATCTGGTTTCAAATACATATATCGTGGGTGCTATTTCAGAATCCAATTTTTTGCCTTGTTGGTTTGAAATGTATCAGGCCCTGGTAATTTGATTTATATTAACCAAATTCATGCAATGCTGATATGTAACATGGGACGCATTCACAATTACTTCCTTTTCTCGGCTTTGATCTTATCCCAGTATCTTATCTTAGTTTATAATCTTAAGTAACTATGTTTTCCCCCCCTAAAAATGGAATCCAAGTGGAAGTTATACTGTGTGTTTATAGGTTTATGTATCTATACATAGGCAAATATAATAAAGGTCAGTGAGATTTAATGTCCAAAGGGAAAAATAACTGGCGAAAACTTTTATAGTACTATTTCAAAGTCACAAGCTAAGTATTTATCTCAAGTTTAATTTGTCATAGATTTTAGCGTATGAAACCTATGAAGTTAGCATATGAATGTTCCATGGGACATCCAAACATAGTTCTACTTAATAATAGACAAATATAATCTATAGTCAGGTACAACCTATAAAATAATTAACATGTGTTGAAATGTAAAATAGTGTAATTTATGATTTTTATTCTAGTTAGGCTTCTCACTTAAATATGCTTTAAAGAAAAGATAGGGTTTAGATGATTTCCTAATGCCCCTTGCATTGATACCCTGATGATTCTAGTCTTCACTGACATTGAAATTGTGTGAGACCTTTGGTCTGTCTGAATATAAGTAGCAATCTGTGTTACACAGTTTTGACTATTTATATACTTGTGGCTTTATTTTAAAAAGATACTTGTATTTTGTCACTGCCAGTAGAGCCTAGGGAAAAACCTGAATTTTTGCATATTCAGGTAATACCTACCTTTCCTTTCTTACTTAGGAGCTAGTGCAGTTCTAAGGAGCAGAGCAAGTGCCAGAGTAAAAAAAAGAGAGGATATAAGGCATAAGGATAAACAATAATTAACTCATGATGAGTTTTCAGTGCTAAAAAACAAATGCAGTGTAAACTAATACCTAACCTTTCATTTTATTAATATATAGCAATTGTGTGGCATTTATGATTCATGGAATGCACTCATCGATGTTCTAATTTAATCCTCACAACAATTTATGAAACAGGCACCATTGTTCGCATTTGAGTATGAAAACTACCTTCGAGATTAATGTGAGTTAACTAGGATCACACAACTTGTGCTGTGGCAGGATTCACACTCTGCATTCAGACCTCAAAACCAGCTGTCTGCCTCTTTTTTTTTAATTTTTATTTAATTTATTTCTTAAATTTACATCCAAGTTAGCATATAGTGCAACAATGATTTCAGGAGTAGATGCCTTAGTGCCCCTTACCCATTTAACCCATCCCCCCTCCCACACCCCCTCCAGTAACCCTCAGTTCGTTCTCCATATTTAAGAGTCTCTTATAATTTTGTCCCATCCCTGTTTTTATATTACTTTTGCTTCCCTTCCCTTATGTTCATCTGTTTTGTATCTTAAAGTCCTCATATGAGTGAAGTCATATGATATTTGTCTTTCTCTGACTGACTAATTTTGCTTAGCATAAAACCCTCTAGTTCCATCCATGTAGTTCCAAATAGCAAGATTTCATACTTTTCGATTGCCGAGTAATACTCTATTGTATATATATATACCACATCTTCTTTATCCGTTCATCCACTGATGGACATTTGGGCTCTTTCCATACTTGGACTATTGTTGATAGTGCTGCTATAAACAATGGGGTGCATGTGCCCCTTCAAAACAGCATACCTCTATCGCTTGGGAAAATACCTAGCAGTGCAATTGCTGGGTGTAGAGTGGTTCTATTTTTAATTTTTTGAGGAACTTCCATATTGTTTTCTAGAGTGGCTGCACCAGCTTGCATTCCCACCATCAGTGCGAATGAGATCCTCTTTCTCCACATCCTCACCAACAATCTGTCATTGCCTGAGTTGTTAATGTTAGCCATACTGACAGGTGTGAGGTGGTATCTCATTGTGGTTTTGATTTGTATTTCCCTGATGATGAGTGATGTTGAGCATTTTTTCATGTGTCGGTTGGCCATCTGGATGTCTTCCTTGGAGAAGTGTCTGTTCATGTCTTTTGCCCATTTCTTCACTGGATTATTTGCTTTTTGGATGTTGAGTTTGGTAAGTTCTTCATAGATTTTGGATACTAACCCTCTTTCTGATACGTCATTTGCAAATATCTTCTCCCATTCTGTCGGTTGTCTTTTAGTTTTACAGATTGTTTCCTTCACTGTGCCGAAGCTTTTTATTTTGATGAGGTCCCAATACTTCATTTTTGCTTTTGTTTTCCTTGCCTCCAGAGATGTGTTGAGTAAGAAGTTGCTGTCGCCAAAGTCAAAGAGATTTTTGCCTGCTTTGTCCTCGAGGATTTTGATGACTTCCTGTCTTACATTTAGGTCTTTCATCCATTTTGAGTTTATTTTTGTGTATGGTGTAAGAAAGTGGTCCCAGGTTCCTTTTTCTGCATGTTGCTGTCCAGTTTTCCCAGTACCACTTGCTGAAGAGACTGTCTTCATTCCATTGAATATTCTTTCCTGCTTTGTCAAAGATTAGTTGGCCATACATTTGTGGGTCCATTTCTGGATTCTCTATTCTGTTCCATTGATCTGAGTGAACCAGCTGTCTGTCTTTCTGTTGTTTCACAGAATTCGTCTAAGCTGGGTTTGCTTTAAAACTATGCTGAGACACATAATTTAGGGTGAACTGCATATGTGTTTGTGTGAAATCCGAGCATCACATTTGTAGAATAGGCAACACAGTTTTCCTTTACATCTGGCAAGAGGGGTAGAGTGGCTTAAGACTAAAACAGGAAGTCTGCTTCTACTCTTATGTTGATACCTGATTGGGGACCCTGTGTACATTTCCTCAATTAGAAAGTGAAGGCAATTGGCTATTAGGTTCTCCAGACTCCTTTTAGTTCTAAAATTCTTTGATTTCAATTTTAATTATTACTCTTCCACTCAAAATTGTTGTTTTAAAAAAGTGGTTTGCCTCACATGATTAGTCCATATTTTTGCACTAAGTTTCTCCTAACAGTCTGTGCCAGGAATTGATAAGCTTTGAGATTTGGATAGTGTAGCAGCAGAATCCCTTTGTTGTGACTCTGAGAAAACTTTTTATATGCCAAAATCTGTTCTGTAAGAAATAGTGTCACATGGTAAGACACTCGTCCTGAATTTGAAGAGTGGAAAATGACAACAGAATGCCAGTTACACAGGAGTTCATTCAGCAAATGTAAACTGAGCATCAGTATTAAGTACTTGGGCTGCCAAGACCTTGAGCTCCCAGCTTAGCATGGAAGGCAGACACACAAATATTGAAATGTCACTGTAATTAGAAGGACCCTGGGAAAGATGTGTGCAGAGTGCCAAGAGGGTAACAGAAGCAGTTGCCTCTGTGGAATGGAAAATAGAAGAGATGCACCAGGAAAGACTTCAAGACTTTTTGTACCCGCGGCACTCTTCGTTACATGATCAGTCGTAGAATTTTCAATATGATACGTACACGCAGATCCATATATTAACCGATTTTTTAAAGACCTCCTTATATTCCTAATTACTATAATAATCTTAGTTACCGCTAACAACCTACTCCAACTGCTCATTGGCTGGGAAGGAGTAGGATTTATGTCCTTCCTACTTATCGGATGATGGTATGGCCATTTTATGTACAAGGAAGCATATACCTGAGGAACGGACAGAAACCTTGAGGAGATTGCTGCAGAGAATCTCTGGTAGTTCTAATAGGTATGTCACCTATTAGAGGCAGATGACACGCTGAAGTAATGTGTATCTAGCTTGGGAAAGTCTGTATGGACTTGAGACCATCCTAAGCATTAAGGAGACATTTTAAGAAAGTAAGGAAGAGCAGCTCCCTTGCAAAGAGGCAGAAGAGGCAGTGTTAGACTCTCAAATTTCTAGTTTGAACACCATGGAGAAAGGGCGTTGTAGGCAACAAGACAAGAGTGAGGACAAAACCACGAAGAGCCAAGATAGAGAGTAAAGGGGATTGTGCTGTTCTTCATTTGTCGGCCCTTCTTTGGCCCTCAGACTTTCCTAGTGTAATTGCTGTGGAAGCCCAGGGAGGGTTTCATACTGTATCCTATGGAGTTTGGTCTTTTTCTCTGAACAGTGAAGAGCCATTAAGGTTTCCAAGCAGAATAATAATGACAGCAGATTTGCTTCTGTAAGACTCTAATGGCAACAGAATGGAAGCTAGATTACAGGGCCCAGGATCTTGGCAGAGACCCTCACAATACTACTACTGAGGACTGTGGGAACCTATATTAAGCCCAGGGCAGAAGGGATGTAGAGAAGGGGATGGAGCTGAGAGTCACTGAGTTCCAATAATGACAACAATGATATTAGCTGAGATTTATTGAGGGTACCAGATGTCTGGTTTAAGTTCCTTATATTTACTAACTCATTGAATCCTCACAACAGCCCCATGAAGTGGGCACTATTATTATTATCTGTATTTATAGATGAGAGAACTGAAGCACAGGGACATTAAATAACCTGGTGCCAGTGAGGGCAGTTTGGGAATGTGAACCAAGGCAATCTATTTCTAGAGTCCATGCTTTGTAATCGCCATATTGTCTTGCCTCTGAATCAGTAAGCATCTGTAAGATGTGGTGAAGAGTTGGATGTAGGTGATGAAGGGAGAAGAGCCATCGATGATGACTGCTAGGTTGACCAGGAGGTTGGAGATACCACTCACTGAGATAGGAGGACCAGAGGCATCTGGTGGAATGATAATTTTGGGAAAATACCAAGTTTCCAGGTTCTTGTGGGGCATTCAGCTGGTAGCATCCAGAAGGCATTTGGATATACCACTGATCCTTGAACAACCTGAGGGTTAGGGGCACTGATCCCTCACCGTGCAGTCAAAACACCTTGAGTTTTGAGTCCTCAAAACTTTTGAGTCCTCAAAAACTTAACTGCTAATAGCCCACTGTTGACTGGAAGCCTTACCAATAACATAGTTGACTAGCACATACTCTGTGGGTTATATGTATTATTTACTGTATTTTTATAATAAAGTAACCTAAAGAAAAAATGTTATTCAAATCACAAAGCTAAGTCAGTGAAGCATCTGACTTCGGCCCAGGTCATGATCTCATGGTTTGTGAGTTTGAGCCCCCCATTGGGGTCTCTGCTGTCAGCGCAGAGCCCACTTCAGATCTTCTGCCTCTCTCTCTCTCTCTCTTTGCCCTCCCCTGCTCATGCTCTCTCTCTCTCTCTCTCTCTCTCTCTCTCTCTCTCTCAAAAATAAATAAAAACATGGGGCGCCTGGGTGGCGCAGTCGGTTAAGCGTCCAACTTCAGCCAGGTCACGATCTCGCGGTCCGTGAGTTCGAGCCCCGCGTCAGGCTCTGGGCTGATGGCTCAGAGCCTGGAGCCTGTTTCCGATTCTGTGTCTCCCTCTCTCTCTGCCCCTCCCCCGTTCATGCTCTGTCTCTCTCTGTCCCAAAAATAAATAAACGTTGAAAAAAAAATTAAAAAAAAAATAAATAAAAACATTAAAAAAAAAGAAAATCATAACGAAAATACATTTATAGTACCATACTGTTAAAAAATCCACCTATATATGGGCCCGCACAGCTCAAACCTGTGTTCTTCAAGGGTCATCTCTGACCCTATCAGTTAACCCTTCAAGGGTCGACTATGGACTTGGAGCTCAGGATGGGTCTGTGCTTGGCAGTGATGTATAACGCTAACTACAACTAGTTTTATTAGGACAAACTAGTGAATTGGCGAAGCTGAATTTGTTTCAAGTGACCCTTTCGTCATCATCCTCTATCTGAAGGGCTGGGTAGAACTTTATACCCATTCTGCATCTCTGTATAGGTACATGCAGCACATATATTGGGGAAGGAACTCCTTTATCAGCGTGAGTGGGAATAGTCCAAGGAACCCCAAAGTTGTTGGATTTTTTGTAATGAAGACAGCTCCACAGCATATAATATCCACGTTTACAAAACGGGAGTGATTAAATACTAGCATCTCTCTTGCATCCAATTTTGCATTCCATTTTATTTACAATTAAAATAGAAATGTTCTCTGCCTGTCTTTTCCAAGAGTGTGGTTGCCTGATGGTCCTTTGAATTGGATGAACAAGATGGTGGTTTCAACCCTAGCCAGGGTGACATGATCAGGAACATGGGATCCAAAGAACAGAGGAGTCACTGGGAGCCCATGCCCACTGGTAGCAGGAGGCATCATCCTAAGAGGTAGGGAGGCCCAGGAGTTTAAATGGAAGTACATGTTTCCCCTCTTGTCAGTAATAAGCACTTCCTTTTCAGAAAAAAGAACTCCCTCTCTTCTTTCCCCCCTCTAATCTAGGGTTTAAAAATACAGCCAAAGAAGCATAGCAAAGAAGTGTGGAGACCTAAACATCATACACAGAGTATTAATTTTGAAACTATTTAAACCTCTGACAGTTATGTTCAGTTAACTTTAAAAAGCCAAGTAGGGGCACCTGGGTGGCTCAGTCGGTTGGGCATCCGGCTTTGGCTCAGGTCATGATCTCACGGTCTGTGAGTTCGAGCCCCGGGTCAGGCTCTGTGCTGACAGCTCAGAGCCTGGAGCCTACTTCAGATTCTGTGTCTTCCTGTCTCTCTGCCCCTTCCCCACTCACACTCTGTCTCTCTCTCAAAATAAAAAAATAGAAAAATAAAACATAAAAAACAATAATAAAATAAATTAAAAAAGATTAAAAGCCAAGTAAAATTGTTGGAAATTACTTAAAACTCTGTTCTTACGTATAGACTGATAAGTTTTTGCTATATTCTTTTTTTCAATGAAACTTATCTGATTGTAAGATTCTATTTATCTCAAGTCTAAGTGAACTGTGTGCTTGTGGCCTACTTGAGATGTTAAAAATAAAGCTGAATTGCACTCTTATTTGGCTCTTCCACTCACTTGGGGCAAGGTAACAACTGTTTTCATACCTGTTATCTCAAAGTGTAAGTTTTGATTGCTTTTAGCTATAAAATCTGTTTGGAATTTAATGTTTAAACACAAAGTCTGCCCATAACACTCAACTTAAATTCTGTATCTGTTCTCTCCTGGAATAACTGGCTTCCTTTCTATATTCCCTTCTGTGGTAGACACGATTCTAAGATGGCCCCTTGATTGCCACCCCCTGGTGTTATACTAGTTTATGTCATGTTATGTGGCAAAGGGCATTTGCAGATGTAATTAAGGTCCCTAATCAGTTGACTTGATTATCCCTGGTGAACCCAAACTAATCAGACAAGCCCTTGAAAACTGAGAGTTTTTTTCTGGCTGGTTACAGAAGTGAGGTCAGAGATAATTCAAAGCATGAAAGGGATTCAAATGTGAGACAGGTTCTCCATTGCTCAGAAAAGGAGGGGACCGCAGGCAAGGACCTGTGAGTGCCCTTAGAAATTGAGGTCAGTCTCCAGTCAAAAACCAACAAGAACACAACTTCAGTTTTACAACTGCAACTGAATTCTGCCAACAACATGAATGAGCTTAGATGAGGACCCTGGGCTCCAGATGAGAACCTGGACAGCCAACAGTTGATTTCAGCTTAAGCAGAGAACCCAGATATGCAATGCAAGATTTCTGTGCAATTTTTAAGCTGCTAAATTTGTGGTAATTTGTTATGTAGCAATAGAAAACTAATACTTCTCCCTTGCTCCATTTCTCTCTACTGATGCTAATTATTAGTCTTCAGAGTTGCAGTGTTACCGTCTCTCAAGCTTGCATTGGTATGTTTTCCATTTGTTCTCCTAATAGCCAATATTGCATTGAATTAAGGAGACTCCAATTTCTTTTCTCCTTTTCTCTTTTAAAACCTGAGCCCAGTCTTACTGGTTCTGTCTTACTGGGATTCTTGGTATAGATTTCATCCTCTGGGAGGGAAGTAGGGAAGGCTTTAATCTCTCCATGTTTATACTGTTCAAGTATCATGCTTAAAGTTTCTGTTCCTTTTCATTTTAATGACGTAATTCTTGGTGATGTTATACCGTAGATGTTTTTCGTGTTATCCATTGGACTGGGTCTGTTCCCATTTCACATATAGAAAGTAAGCAAAAGAGCTGTATGTGGCTCTGCCATAACAGAGGTGGAATTGGGATCTAGAATAGAAGGAGATGTGTGGAATGTGCCGGTGGGTGTTTGTAGTACACAGCAACAAGGGACAGTTGACTGGTCATGGATATTGGAATCTTACCAGTGAAGTCTGTAAGCATGCCAAGAAGAAAGCATCTCAATGTGACAGTCTCACGTTGGGGAAAAGAACAGATTATATGTGTGTGATAGTTCTATTTTAGTCTCTTTGGTTACATTTGGATCCTCTACCTAGTATTTCTCTTGCATCTAGAAAAAAACATTGAAATGGAAGGAAATAGTCTCTCGTTTTAATAAGTCATGAAATAACATTCTGGATGCTGGTCTACTGGATAATTTGTAAAAAAAACAAAAACAAAAACAAAAAAAGTTTTGTTTTGTTTTTTTAAATTTCTTAGACCTGAAGGGAGAAGGGGATGGAGTAGCAGGCTTTTTTTATTCATTTTTAATGTATCCACATTATTGAGGTAAATTTCTTTAATTAGGTTTGCCCTTATCTGAGAAAAATCTAATATATTTACATACGCTGCAATGGATTCCAATTATCTGTCTATCTGGGCAAGCTTATAACACTTTGACTCATTTTGGTCACTTTCACATAGTGGCTCGCTGTCAGACCTTGGTCAGGGACACCCTGTCCCTGCCCCCTGCCCATGTGTTGAGGCTGTTCTATCCCTTACTTGTCAATGTCTGCGAAAACCTTTTTAAGATGTCATTAAATTTGCATAATTTAAACTTTGCAAACACAGACTTTTTTTATCTATACCTGCCAACATAATTCTGGTTCACTAAAATTTTTTATTTTTAAAAAGTATAGGTGATACACTTGAACTCTTGCAACTGTATCTTGCCTCTGTTCAAGTCAGCTAAATATTCCATGTCTCACATTATGTATTTAGATGGCCCTGTATACAGAGGATTCGATGACAAGGTAGTTTTCTTTGTTACATTTTCCCATGGGAAATTATATTAATAATTTATCTGTAAGCAGTATAGTTGGTTAGGGGATGTAGGTAACCACAGTACCAATTTAATTGATGACGTCTTCAGGTCAGTGTCTGTAAACTACCGGTGCTTGGGGTTTTGAGGTTTTCTTGACATTTTTTGAAAGAACAGATTTTTAAAATTTTGTTTTCCAGTTCTATTTTGAGAAGTTGCACCTTGCTTATCAGACATGCTTTACATTTGTTTTAAGCCTACTATATCTTTATAGACCTGTCTATAAAATTTGGTGATCTGATTTTTCTTAAGTCTTTGTTTACGTCTAGTATTTTAATGGGAGTGTTCTTTCATATTGAAGTTTTTTCTGTTTGTATATTGAAGTGATAGAGGCAAAGTATGGTGTGGCTCTTGCCTTCAGGGCAACTTACCTGGAAAAACTAAAACCTCAGGTGTTATCTGTATTTTTCTTATTAACTCTCTTTGATTTGTACAGAGAATATTAAAATTCACTGTTTTTGTGTACTGATACTAGAAACATGATGAGAATATCAGCAGTGGCATATGTGTAAATCTTTGTTTCTCTTTTTCCAAAATCCTGTTTGGTTTTTTGTTTTAAGGCTGTGCGGGATTTTTGGAAATCCCTTAATATGAGAAGGTTCTAAAAATTGCCAAATACGTCATTCAGATTTTTTTCTTAAGAATATATCTTCTGTAGTGCCTGAGTGACTCAGTCAGTTAGGAAGTCTGACTATGGTTTCTGCTCAGGTCATGATCTCATTGTTCATGGGTTTGAGCCCCGCGTCAGGTTCCATGCTGTGCACAGGGTTTCTCTCTCTCTCAAAATAAACTTTTAAAAAAAGAATATATCTTCTGGTGTAATTTCTATGGCAGTGAATCATTTTTAAATTTGATTCTTTAATATTGTATGTTTTATTTGTCACATAATAAAATTCAAGGGGATCTAAATCAAATTTGAAACTAAAAAATGACAATGAAAATCCCATTAAGTTGACCCATGGCTCAGTTTATCCTCTGAAATAAAATTGTTAGCTTTAACATTATATTTACATGGTGAATACCATCCCGTTATTTTGTTGAAGTAGAAGTGAAGCATAAAGTACAAATGATTGTACATCATGGAGTATTTTCTCATTGGACAAAGAAACTGTATTGTGTACCTGAGTCAGGCTAATAAGGGAAAGGACACTTACTGAAGAAGAAAATAAAACCAAAGTCCTATTTTTCCTGAGCCTTTTATCTACAGGGTACTATCCCGAGTTCTTTATATTTATTCCCCTTCAATCATTTCAACTTACTTAGTATTATTGCTATCATCGTAAATGTGAGAACACCGTTGCTCAAAGAAATTAGGTAATTTGCTCATGGTCATACGGTTCGTGAGTGTTAGAACCACAATTACCTAAATCTGGTTCCAAACTTGAGGCTATCTTTGAGATTTCACACTGCCTCCCACTTAACATATTATAAATTCATTTAAATAAGTGGAAACAGAAGGCTGGGGACAGTGAAGGGGAGAAACGTGCCTGGTGATTTGGCCTTTGCCCTCTCAGGTAGCTTGATGTCTGGGGAGATCCCGAAACAATGCTTGCCTTGCTTGTCTGGTTCTCTCAGTGCCTTTTTTTGGTGTGAACATCTCCTCACACACACAGCACAATAAGTACATACATCACACCAACCAAATGCATCATCCTACATTCACTGTCCAACACTGGAGGACACACTGGATGTGTGAGACTTATTGAGAGAGGAATGTCAGTTATTGTCTTTTATGGATTGCCCAATAGTAGTTCTCCCGTGTCGGCTTTCTGATGTAAATCTGAGTCCCCTTCCTCGCCTGCCAGAAATGTGATTCCATGGTATGTGCCCAGGCACCATGCTAGATTTCATGTATTTTAAACGTTTGAGGAAATACTACAATTGCTCACCTGTTTTTCCAAAAATCACTTGGCATAGAATTCTTATCTTTCAAGTGTTAGGTTCGTTTCACCATTTCAGAGCATAACATTTCAGATTTGACCTAAGTAGGCATACTTCTGTTTCATACAGCAGGGGTCTATTATTTCTGGTCAATCTGTTGAAAAAGGAATCCTTTGTCCAAGGGTTCATTGGAAAAAAAGGTAATAATATATCCCTAATCTCTCTTTCTCGTTTTAAACATCTTTCTCTTTTGTTTCATGCATTCCTTTTTGCTTAGATTTCCTCATGAAGTTCTTTGACATCATTAGCACTTAGTACTTTGTCTAAATTAATCTCTAGTTCCTTTTCTTCTTGTTGGGATTTCATAGTAAACCATAAAGCATAAAATACAACAACTCCTTCACTTGCTTAGAACCCAAGACTACAGTCTTTGGGCCTTCAAATAGAATATTCATCTAAAGATGGGATCTTAGGCAATGTAGATTTCTGGATGTTTGTGTAGGGTAGGAAGAGATCAATAGAAGATACTAAAAAAAATAGTCTTTTCTAAATACTCTGCTTTCCTCAAAGTGTTTAAATGTTAAATAAAATCTGAATGCTTAATTTATACTTACACGTATTTGATGTGAATGCTCTCCATTTTCTACCCAAGACTGTTCATTCATAAAGCACGTATTATAGACCTGGTCTATGCCCATCAGTCCTTTGGAATGTAAACATGATCTAGTTGGGGAGACGAGAAGGTGACCTAGTTGTTCCATGCATAGCACTCAGGTGAAGACAGGTGTTATGGGGATTTATTTATTTTTTAAAAAATCAGCTCCGGCCAGTTTTATTAAAGAAAACTTTTGCATGATTCACTTTTCACCAGTCTGTGTTGGCATGCTTCTAATGATATCTGAATCACCCGGATCAATGATAGCATACTCTATATGTGTGCATACTCTTCAGTATTTCCCACATGCTGTGCCCTGTTCAGTGTTACACTGTAGTAATGGACACCAGTTTTGGCTGACATGGTGTAGTATTCTATTTAAGATTTCCTCAAGGCTGGATGGTTGTTGGTGAGGACACCAGGTTTGCTTTGCCATGTTTGCTCATTTTCAAAGTCTATGCTATCCACTTTTCATAATGAGTTGGAGGCTAGAGTTGATCGACTCTAGAAACTTTTTCCCCTTCTTTGTGGTCACCATACCATGTTCCTTCCTGCCTTAGGTTCCAAACAGCGTCAACCTAAAGCATTGCCAAAATGGCTGAGAGCGAGAAAGGAAAGAGTTGCTAAGGGGATTTAAATACTTAGCATTTGTTTTATCTTTCTGAAGTTTTGATACTTTTAGTCAGTAAAGGAACTGGAAACCTTTTGCATTAGTCAACATGGTATGACAGCACATATTTGTTTTAACTTAATCAGAATATTTTCCCAAAATAAAAATATCCTGGAGGCTTCAAAGGAAAGAAAACCTCTCTGATTGAGTTGGCATATTATTGTAGATTATGATTCAAAGAATTAAGTTGCTTTCTTTTACATTCGTACACATTTTCAGAAGACAAGCAGCTACTTAGCAGAAATAACTAGAGTTTCTGTGCTGCAGGTTCATAGCCAAAGTGAGACGCAAGGGGAGGAGTTGAGAGGTAGTTACTGGATCTTTATTCGTAGTAATGGTCAACTGGATACAAAACTGGCAGGCTGTGGAGTGATTTCCTTTCTGTGGTACTCTCCTTGTGATATCACTGAAGTACTTAATGCTGATGCTAATTCTCCTATTGATGGTAAATTCCAGGGAAGTTGTTTCATCTGTATTCCTCATAATCTTTTTTTTTTTTTGCCATTAATCTAAAAACACATTATTTTTCTCTCTGCACTGGGATGCTCCCCTTAGAGCCATGTCCCTGATTTGGTTTCATAAATAAAGCCAAAGCTCATAATCTATGTTAATGTAACCATCCAAATGTGAGTTAATATATCATTCCTATCTGTAATTAGATACAAATAAAGAGGTCTATTAAATGGGTGATAATGTTTTTAGTGTTTTTTTTTAATTTTTTTTAACATTTATTTATTATTGAGAGACAGAGAGACACAGAGCATGAGCAGGGGAGGGGTAGAGAGAGGGGAAGACACAGAATCTGAAGTAGGCTGCAGGCTCTGAGCCGTCAGCACAGAGTCCGACGCGGGGCTTGAACTCACGAACTGTGAGATCATGACCTGAGCCGAAGTCAGTTGCCTAACCAACTGAGCCACCCAGGTGCCCCTTTTTAGTGATTTGTGAGTAATAATTATGAAGTAAACTTGAGTGGTTGGTAATATAACCCCTACAATCACAGAGTTAGGAAGCTTGAAATAAATTATCAGAAGCATAATATTGAGGAATGCTATTCCTCTAAACTCTGTGGCATTATTTTGAAGTTAAAACGACAACAAGAAAAGATACCAGACATTGTTCAGATTTTACAACCAGGAGCCAGGCTTAGACAGTACTTCCTTATATAGCCACCTTTAATACTATTGGTTTTTTCTAAAAAATCAAAAATTCTTTTCTTTTTTGAAACTAGTCCATATATTTTGATTGAATAATGCAGGCACCACAATTCTTACTTTATTCTAATACCCCTGTATCAATTTGGGCTTGGGTTTGGCTGTAAATCACAGAGACCCAAAAACAAAAACCATAGGTTGGCATGTTGCCCAGGGTGGCAGGGACCCAGGTTTCTTTTCAATTGTTGCTATGTCATGGATTCAGTTCTGGTCCTAAGTTCCCTTCAAAGTCCCAAATGGTCGTACCATTCCAGCTCCAGTAATCACATCCACAGTCCATCTATCAGGAAGAATAAAGGGAAGAGAAGGGCACATCCTCTCTAAACATACATCATGGTTGCCACTTCAGCGTTGTGCTGGAGATTCTAGCCAAAGTCATTACGTAAGCAAAAGAAAAAAAACATAGCATCCAGATTGGAAAGGAAGAAGTAAACTTTCTTTGCAGATGACATGAACTTGTATATAGAAAACCCTAAGGAATCTACAATAAATAAATAAACAAACAAAAGCTATTCGAACTAATGAACAAGTTCAGTAAGATTTCAGGTTATAAAGGATTAATATACAGAAATTAATTGTGCTTCTTGACACTAGCAATGAATACTCCAAAAATGAAATTTAAAAAGTTCTATTTGCAATACCATCAAAAAGAATGAAATACTTAGGAATAAATTTAACAAAAGAAATGCATGCCTTGCACACCGAAAACTACAAAACCTCATTGAAATAAAGATCTAAATAAATGCAAAGACATTCCATGTTCATGGATCAAAAGAGTTAATATTGTTAAGATGATAATCCTCCCCAAATTGATAGGTTGAACACAGTTACTATCAAAATATCCCAGCGTGGTTTTTTAGGGCCAAAAATTTGACAGGCTGATCCATAAAGTTCATATGGAAATACAAAGGACCCAGAAAAGCCACAACAGTCTTGAAGAACAAAGTTGGAAGACTCACATTCCCAATTTTAAAACTTATTACAAAGCTACAGTAATTAAGACATTCTGGTACTGGCATGAGGATAGAAATACCCTTACATTTAAGATGAAATAAACCCTTACATTTAGAAATAAACCCTTACACTTACGGTCAATTGATTTTTCGACAAGGAGACAAGACAGTTCAATGAAGAAAGTTTTCAATTGGTGCTCAGACAACCGGGTATCTACATTCGAAGGAATGAAGATGGATGCCTACTCATAACATGCACAAAAATTAACTCAAAATGGGTCACAAACGTAAATATGTAAGAACTAAAGCCCATAAAATGTAGGCATAAATCTTCATGACCTTAGTTCAAGGCAACACTTTTTCACATCAGACACCAAAAACACAAATGACCAAAAAAAAAAAAAAAAAAAGACTTCAAAATTTTTTAATGTTGTGGTCCAAAGGACACTAGCAAGAAAGTGAAAGGACAGTCCCTGTAATGAGAGAAAATGTTGGCAAATCATGTATCTGATAAGGAACTTGTATGCAGATTATACAGAAAACTGTTAAGAATTCAACAGTAAAGATAAATAAACAAATTTAAACTTGGGCGAAGGATTTGAATAAACATTTTTTCCAAAAAAGATAGAGGAGTGGCCAATAAGCACGTGAAAAGAGGCTCAGCATCGCTCATCATTTGGTAAACACAAATCGAAAGGACAGTGAGACATACGTCACAACCACTAAAATGGCTATAATAAAAAGATGGGTAATACCATTAAGTGTGGGAGAGTATGTGGAGAAATTGGAATCCTCATTCTTTGCTGGTGAGAATGTAAAATGGTGCAGCCAATTTGGAAAACAGTCTGGGAGTTCTCAAAAAAGTTAAATATAGAGTTACCACGTGACCTAGCAGTTCTACCACTAGGTATATTTCCAAGAGAAATGAAAACACGTCCACACAAAAACTTGTACACCCATGTGCATATCAGCAGCATGCTCTAACTACCAAAACTGTAAACTGTCCAAATGTCCATCATCTGATGAGCGGATAAATAAAACATGATACATCCATACAATCAAATACTATTTGGCCAAAAAGGAATGAAGTGCTGATATATGCTACAACATAGATGTACCTTGGAAACATTATGCTAAGAAGCTGGGCACAAAAGGTCACGTTTTATAATTCCATTTATATGAAATGTCCAGAATGGGTAAATTTATAGACAAAGAATAGATTAGTGGTTGCCTCAGGCTGGGCTGGGGGAGTAGGAAATGACGTAATGGATATGAGGTTTCTTTTGGGGTGATAGACATAGTCTATAATTAGATTGTAGTGTTCGCACAACTGTGAATATACTGAAGCCATTGAATTATAAATTTTAGTTAGTGAATTTTCTGGTATATGAAAGCGATTTTTAAAAAATACATCTTGGAAGTTGCACATTTCCACTATATCCTATTGACTATTACTTAGTTAACAGTGTTATACCTACTTGCTATGCAGGTGGGAACAGTATTCTGTATTCTGGGCAGCCATGTGCCCAGCTAATATAAGGGGATTATTACCAAGGACAAGGAGTGAGTGAAATATTGGTGGATATCTAGTAATTTCTGCCACTTTCTAATTAGAGTTGAATCGTGACAGAAAAACTGCTACATGTTCTTCTCATTAAGTCAACATTCTTGATGAAAAGCTTCCTAGTAGCCTGAAATAATAACCTGGGTTTTTAAAAAAATTTTTTAATGTTTACTTATTTTTGAGAGAGAGATAGCACGCAAGCAGGGGAGGGACAGAGAGAGAGGGAGACACAGAATCCGAAGCAGGCTCCAGACTCTGAGCTGTCAAGCACAGAGCCCGACATGGGATTTGACCAGAGCCGAAGTCAGATGCTCAATCGACAGAGCCACCCAGGCGCCCCAATAATAACCTGGTTTTTCAAAAAAGCTTAAATACAAAATGAAGTCTGAGAAAATAGAATTGCCCTTAATTCTTTATGGTGAAATGAAGACAAAGAGGAAAATACCTTTAATTTCATTTGATAGCTCAATGTGTCAATTTGTGGGAACTTAATAGTTAAATGACCATGTCAAATAATCATCAGTGATGCTTTTACTGATACCAGCTGGGTGTATGACCCTGGGCTGGTAAGAAAACAAGAAAAGTCCTTGCCACCCAAAAATGTCACAGTCTAATTGGAGAAATACAATGTATATCCATAAAATGCTAAATAACACAGGCTACTTTTTAATTACTGCAAAATGCAAAAACTATATAAAAAAGCAGACAATACATGCTATGCAAGTGTCATAGCCAGAGAAAATCCTGTAACGTTAGGTATCTGAGGATAATAATAGTAATCACACTTTTGGAGAGCTTACTATGTGGCTAATGCTTTGTAGCACCTGATAAGTTTTATCTTGCCCCCTTCTCACAATAGGTGCAAGAAAGGAGTCCCCGGTGGGTGATGTCTCCCCAGGGCCTGTGCACTTAACTGCCTTGGTTGTGCTCTGAGCCTGGGCTGCACAATAAGATACCCAAGGAAATTTCAGGACATGCAGGTCTCTGGACTTCACTGAGAGATTCTGGTTTCAGTGGTCGATGTGTTGCCCTTCCCCTCCCGGCCACTAGAGTTTTTACAGGTCCCCAGAAGATTACAAGGGCTGTGTGGCCCAGGGTCAGAGCCAATGTCTTCCTCAGGGCTGCAGGTTCCTCCCCTGACACACAGAGGCAGGACTAGAGAAGCAGACATGCTCTCAGTTGAGAAGTGTTTAGAACTGGACAGCAGCTAAGCTCAAGTAATGCTGTTGTCTACTGTTCCCACCCCACATCCATCCACAAGGCTTTTCTCTGTTCCACAAGATGCATCTTAGCGGTCATAAGATGCCATCGCCTAGAAAAGGACTGTCCTGTTGAAGCGGATGAATGTGGAGATGCAGGTGTGTGCCCGTCATCGGAGGATCGTTCTGTTGTTCAGTATTTGGAGTAGGGGACAGTTACAGGTGGCTAAAATTATTCATTGTGCCTGCCCAGGGGTACGACACCCATTGTCCTTTGTGTTCTTGTTGTCTGTGCCAGCTTTATTTTTGTTTACTCTTTTCTATGAGTTTTGAGAAGCTCTTATCAAGTGACTTCAGATACCTGTATTTGATTAATACCTATGCCTGATCCTTCCTGTCCTGTCCTTCTCTTTCTTATAAATACTTCAGCCATTAGGCTAAAAACAGTTTCTTTTCTTCCTAGAGCTTTCTTTTCCACAGATTTCAAAATTATTACCTGTGCTTTAGTAATAAAGCACATAAAATAACCACATCCTCCCTGACCCCTTTATATTTTCTGTCTCTTGATTAGTTACTAATTAGTTAATTCTTTTAGGATTTTCCTTCCCTTCTATTACTTTCTCTTTGGAACACCTTACTGCTTTTTCATTGCAGACAACATTTTAATTTCATGGTTTCATGATTGTTCTTTAACTGTCTTAGAGCAATTTGCTATGACATCATCTCTTCTTCCTCCTTTACCTCCCCACCCCCACCCCCCATATTCTTTTTTTACTTACCATGTCATGTCATTTGGATTGTAGTTCTTTGGGACAAAGAATTCTTTTTTTAATTTTTTTTTAATGTTTATTTTCGAGAGAGAGAGAGACAGAGTGTGAGCAAGGGAGGCACAGAGAGAGGGAGTCACAGAATCCGAAGCAGGCTCCAGGCTCTGAGCTGTCAGTACAGAGCCCGACGTGGGGCTCGAACTCATGAACCGTGAGATCATGACCTGAGCCGAAGTCGGACGCTTAACCGACTGAGCCAGCCAGGTGCCCCTGGGACAAAGAAACATTATCATAGTGCCATGTTCTCTTCTCACAGTAAATATTGCTTGTTTGGAAAAAACACCTAAGACTTTACATACTGACAGTGTTTGAGGATGCTAAGTAAGCAGCATTAAATTATATCCCTCAGCTTATGGGATAAGATGTAACTAAAAGAATGAGGAAAGGAATTTTTAGTCTACGTCCAAGCCACCTTGGCAAATTCAAGTTTGTATTTCTGAAGAGGACTTAGAAGGAATAGCCTCTGTAACAAAACCTTTGTGATCACTATAATCGGGAGTCTTTGCTGGTGTCGAAGGTCATGCATGTAGATGTTTTAGTTAATGTAGTCTAACCACTGAAACGAAAAAGGAGAACTACAACACATCACTGCCACGACGTCCCAGTCGAAGTTTATTTCTCACATCCCGGCTCAGGGTGCAGTGAGGGCACGGGCAGGTGGTTGGCTCCACTGTGTGTCGATTCAGGAGCCCATACTGCCGGCAGCTCTGCTATCTTCAGCTCGCTCCGAGGTCTTCCTTGTAATCAATAGTCAGCCCTTGCCTGAGAAAAGAGCATAGAGGATGGTTTGTAGGCATTTTTCACGGGTAGGGACAGAAAGTGGAAAATGTCATTTCTGCTCACACAGGGACATGGCACCCCTTAACTACAGGAGGAGTCAGAAGAAGAGGAAACCTGGCTGGTACTCAGCCCCTGCTGTTGAAGGTATTTTTTTTTTTTTGATGGAATGGGGAGGGGGGATTGGAGGAAGGTGGTCAGAAGGTACACACTTCCAGTTATAAGAAAAATCAGTGCTAGGGATGTCATTAACAACAGGGAAGTTGTTAACACAGGAAGAAACGTTTTTTCTTTTTATTGTATCTACATGAGATGATGGATGTTAACGGTCATTTCACAATTTATGTACATCAGACATCAGTCTGTACACTTTAAACTTACATAGTGATGTGTGTCAATTATTTTTCAATAAAACTTTAAAAAAAGAGTTTAAGTTGCAAGAGAAATGTAGTGGTTTGAGTGTATGACTGACTCAGTAGGGTTCCTGTCTACATGAAAAGGATTATAAGATCAAGTAAACACATAATTAAAATTAAACAACACTGTACGGGGCGCGCCTGGGTGGCTCAGTCGGTTAAGCGTCTGACTTCGGCTCAGGTCATGATCTCGCGGTCCGTGAGTTTGAGCCCCAGGTTGGACTCTGTGCTGACATCTCGGAGCCCAGAGCCTCTTCAGATTCTGTCTCTCTCCCTCTTTCTCTCTGCCCCTCCCCCACTTGCGCTCTGTCTCCATCTCTCTCAAAAATAAACACACAAAAAATTAAACACTATTTGTTAACAATGAGGAGGTAAAGTGCTGTGTTGTCACTTGACCAGCTTTTCTTTTAACATTAGTAAAATAAAACAATGCACCACTGCTAAATTAGATTTGTAGTAAATAGTAACAGATACCATAAAACCTATTAATTTACCCATTGTTGATAGATTTAGCTACAACATAAGGAGCAGTTTATGTCCAAACAGATAAAAACGATCCCAAGTTCAGTAAATCTGATTCTCATTACACGTGTATTAACAAATCAGATTATTTCAATGGGGCCTCATTAATCAGTCAACAAATACATGAATATCCACCACAGACATGATTCTCCTCACATGCTGAGAAAAGACCATGCTAAATGAGGATAAAGCCATAGTTCAAAAAGAAAGATAATCAGCAATATAAGATTATATATTTGCCATGCAAATTGGAAAGTCAGGTATTCTGAGAGTTGAATGGATTAAAAGTGCATGCCTTCTGTGGAGATACAGCCCCAAATTGCTGACCAAACGTGTTACTCTGGTGTGAGATGCCAACACTAAGAAAAAGAGAGACAAATGTGGAAAATTAAAAAAAAAAAAAACACTTTAATATAAGAGCTGCCAAAATCACAACACAACTTAGAGAATTGTGTAAAATCACACATTTGTTCTTTGTGCCATGAGGATAGCAAAACACCAAACCAACGTGGGTATGTGTCTGTGTTGTTCTCAGCCCAACTTTAACAGAAAACCCATCAGCAGCAAATTGACAGATTTAATATTAAAACATTATACATTGTCATCCAAGTACACTGTGCTTCATATTTAAAAAAAAAGGGTTTAATATAAATTTGGATTCTACTGTTATAGACATTATACAACTGTTTGAATTGATTGAGATATATTCTATGTAATTCATATATAAAGGCACTATAGTCATATACTGATTCAGTATATTCAAATATAATCAATTTAATTACAATTTAAACAATGCTAGAATAGGTACAAGCTTCATAAAAACATAAGATTCAGTGTCTATGGGAAAATATTCTAAAATTTTTTTTAATGTTCTTTATTTTTGAGAGCAAGAGAGACAGAGTGTGAGTGGGCGAGAGACAGAGAGAGAGGGAGATACAGAAATCTGAAGCAGGCTCCAGGCTCTGAGCTGTCAGCGCAGAGCCTGATGCAGGGCTCGGACCTGTGAACCGTGAGATCGTGACCTGAGCAAAAGTTGGACACTTAACTGACTGAGCCACCCAGACGCCCTGTGGGGGAAAATACTCTAAATAAATGTAAACATTATATCTGAATGTTTAAAAAGCAAAATAGAACCGTGGGGCAGTGAATCTGGGCCACTCCATGGCATTGCTGTGGATGCTAGTAAGACCAGGAAGTTAAGGGAGGATCTTGTCTATCAGTCTTTATAGTCTTGAATTGTCCTTGTTCTTAGTCCTTATAACCGTGGTTCTCAAAATTGACGAAATGTATATAGACCAATTTCAAAAGGAAAAAAATGCCTATAATTCCTATATAGTTAAATTATTTTTATTATGCCATTTAAATATACATAAACATTAAAATGTCATAAGTTTATAAATTCGGCATAGAATATTAGCAAAATTACAAAATCGCTGCATTTTAAATGGAAAATATTAGGATTCGTATCAGGAATGCCTTCATGAAGGTGGCATTTGAGCTGGTCTTTCAAAAATGAGTATCATGACTAGTGAGTAACTGAGGATTGGAGATAAGGCTCAGACCAAGGAAAGAAAGCGAGGGGGCCCAGGTGAGTGAGACTGCACTGTGTGTGTGGCACAGAGAACAGGTCCTTTGGGCTCTAGCGTATGGTGTGGGGATATAGGTCTTCTATTCTGATGATCTCCCAATATTTTGATGATCTACAATCATGAGGACCTTGAGTATTGAGCCAAGAAATTCAGGCCTCATTCTGTATGAATGAGAACCACTAAAGGCAGATGTAAGTAGAAGAATCAGTCTGATGAGCCGTGCTGTATTCTTGGAAGTTTAATCTACAGCAATATTTAAATGAATTGAAAGAGTGAAAAACGGTGATTGAAAGTCCAGCCAAGAGGTCAACTCCATGAGAGCAGGTACTTAGCTCAATACTGTATCTCCAGGTTCTAGAACATAGCTGGTGCTCAGTACGTGTTTGTTGGATGAATGTAGGATGGCTGAATGAATTAGCATGGGGACATCCAGGTAGAAAAGTGTAGAAGATAAAGCCTGGACAAAGAGCGCTGCATACAAGTTGGTAACTGAGAGCATGCATTTGCGAGTTGTCCGTAACTAATTGAGTCCGTGCGGGGTGTGTAAGACTGTGAAGGAAAGAGAAATGGTGAACTTGATTAACTCCTACAGTTATAGCTAATGTGTAAAAGGTGGGGGGGGGAACCATTAGTTATAGCTAATGTGTAAAAGGTAACAAGGAGAAATCAGAAAGGTGCATTAGGAGATTATAAAGGCCACCAGCCACAGGAGGAGAATTTGTGTGTTTCCAGCTTATAAATACTTATTTATAATTTTTAATTTGGTTTTTTTAAAGCATACTTAGAAGGATTCATGGATTCTAGTTTTCCTAGCATTAAAAATAATTTAAATAGGTGTGTAAGACTTAATGTTGAGGGGATCAAGGTCAAACCAGGCAAATAGAGCATATCCCAGAAGCATGCTAGATGTGGGGAAGTTTCAGGATGGCAGTAACATATTTTGGAATTTAACACACATTGCTTTTAGACTTCTTGTCACTACATCTTTGAGCTAAATATATAAGTTTTAGCATGTTATATATAGTAGTTAAGCAACAGGCTAATTATGTCACAAAAATGTTTACTTTATGAATTCATTTAATGTAGTGCCTCTATTAGTGGCCTCCCCTAGGACATTTTAAGTGATTATATTAAGTTTTACTTCTAGACAATTTTTGTGAAACTTATTTTGCCTGAAGCAGGCAGTTGTTAAAAAAAACAAAAAAGACATAAGCTCAAAAACAGGCCCTGGTTTCTTACTACTTTATAGCTTCGAAAATCATTCTGAAGCCTCTTGACAGACTGTTTACTAGCAGCTAGCAGTAGGATTTAACATTAAATTTTCATTTTGATTAACTTGACTGCAATTGTTTCTTGGCTGCCTCTTTAGAGCCCACTGCGGAATAAAATTAAAACAGTTGTATGATATAACCGTTTAGTTGCGGAAAACGACATTTTTCTTTTTTCCCTGAATGGTGGTGTGTTTTCCCTCTGACTTTCCTGCATACACCCCGTGGCTCTGTTTTCTCCCTTCTCCGATCCAGCTTTTGTAGTGTTGCCAGGTTAATTTTCCTAAAGCGGAGCTTTGGCCGTTCTCTTATCCCAGCCCCTTCTCTGACTCCCCACTGCCCACCTCCTTTCTGAGCCCAGCTCATCCATGAAGGAAGGACGAGCCCCAAAACTATATATTCCTCTTGACATTTTCTTGGTCTTCTCTGCTAAAGTCCCCGTCTCCACTCCAGATTTCTTGTTTCTCTTGCGTAGCACCCAGCCTGTCCTACCTTACATAAAATTACGTGTGAATACATCTCACCAAGAGAATGTCAGCTTCTCAAATGCACAGACCACCCTGTCTTTACATTTTGGCCCACTCTTCCAGTGTTTTGTGCATGAAAGAGCCTCCATAAATAAATGTTTGACAGTCATCTGATCGTACACATTAAATATGTGCAGTTCTTTGTATATTAGTTATTCCTCAAGCTGTGTTTAGAAAAAGCTAAACAAATAAGCAGAGACATGTTTGTTGGGTAAATGAATGAAAAATATCTCAAAATGATAACCGTGCAAAACTCTTCTTTCTTATATACAGTAGTCCTGATTCTCTTACCCTTCACTTTTTCCATTTCCCATAGCACCTTTCACTTTCTAATGAATTCATAATTTATTCATTTTTGTTGCTGATACCGTCTCCCTTCTTCCTTGGATCGTAAGCATCCTGGATGGCAGGGATCTCTGTTTGTTCACAAATGTTTCCCAGGTGCTGGGAACAGTGCCTGTCATACTGATTGAGTGAATGAGTGAGACTTGGAGCTGAGGGTCAGTTTCTCCCTGTTTTTTGGATTATCGTTGGCAGTTTTCAAGGCAAAAGCCCATGTGGTGTGGAAAGAACAGGGAGAGAGGTAGAGGAACCCCAAAGTCCATTTCTGCTACAAAGTGATAGGCAAGTTTCCTGACTTGCTCTGAAGGTCATTTCCTCACCTGTAAGGGGATAACACGACCTGAATTAGAGTGTTAATTCTAGGGAGAAAAAGCTTACAGTAAATGAGATTAATAGCCAATGTTTCCTAACCACTCCTAACATAATGTGATAGATTTGGTGTTACACATTTTCCATGTCTGTCACTGTGTATCTTCACAACCACTCTGAAGTAGGAGGGTTTCTACCCAAGACCACAGAGTGGTGAGGAGCAGAGCTTTGACTAGACCAGATCTGTTGGGCTTCAAGGCCTGTACTTATAATGCCTGCCTGATGTCTGTGTGCCTTTCCCACCTGCCTGCCTCCTGGTGGGGAGCCTTAAGGGTGGCCGTACGATTGCTCCTATGGAGCAGCAATTCCAGATCTTTCTTTCCTGCCCTAACATGCTTGAGGGGGACACAACGGGCTCATAAGTACCAGCAGTCTCCTCGAGAGCTGTCTTTATGAACCTGGTCCCCCAAAGTGAGAGGGGCAGGGGAATCTGGTTTGGAAAGTTCCCCCTGGTGAATTGGGCCTTCTCATTCCTACTAGGATACCTCTGTTTCCAGATCTGTTTCTTCTTCTCCCATCCCATTTGTATCTCCTGCAACAACAATAGAGTATTCTTGTATGAAGACTTTTTTTTAAAGACTGTGGCCTTACTGGATTGGAAACAAATTTGATGGCTTATGATTGTGGTAACCAAATTGATCATTACAGCCTCCTCTACTTTTTTTTTTATTATAGAAGCTGTGAAACTTTTAAGAATTTTTAAATGAGCTATAAATTCCATTTCAAAACATACAATTATATCACTGACTCTTGATTATTACAATATAATAAGCATCAAAAATAAAAAAGGCTAATTATTTTCTGTATAAAGAAATTAGCCTTTTCAGGCATTATCTGAGCACTTAGAATTACTAAACCAGGATTCATGAGATGGATCATTTCAGCGTCTTAAAAAATGTCTTTTAAGTTTCAGGGGATGGATTTTTCTTTTGAAATAACTTGTCATTGGTTCAAATGCTAAAAATGTACCTCAGAAGATATCAAAATGAAAAATAATTTCATTTGCATTCTATAAAGCTTCATTATTTTTAATTGATTGGGAAGTTTGGTAGGGGGCCAGAGAGAACTGGCAAAACACACAAAATTTACAAGGAGATTCTGGCATCTAATTTCAACCAGTTTTCAACAGAGAGATAGGTTTATTATGTATTTTGGTGGTTGTATTTTAACGATTAAGAGCATAAGCTTTAGAATCAGTCTGACCTAGCCCCGAATCCTCACTTTTCTGCTTATTAAATCTGTGAGCTTAGACATATCACTTAACATTCTGAATCTTGATTTTTTTCCCACCTGTAGAGAGGGGACAATATCTACCTCATAATATTATTGTATCACATGAAATAATATGTGCAGAGCATCTAAATAGTGCCTAACACTTTGTTGGCACTTAATAACTTTTAGTATCCTTGCGAACAGTCATTGAGATAAAATGAGGTTTTGAAAATATCTTTGCAGATAAGTGGGAAACATTTTTATGGAATCCTGTGTACAACTGTCAGCTTGTTGTGGAATGCCTTCTTACTGCTAATTCAGAAGCAAACTTATGTCATATTAGGATGAACTGCCAAGTTCCGCAATAGTGCAGTTTTAACCCATGAAATTTCACTGCAGAGTGTGGAGTAAGCAGATGCTAATTCTAAGTTTCTCCTATAAAATTATCTTTTCTAGGAGAATGCATAGAAGGGCTGCGGGAAAATGACTACCTTCTGATTCATTCGTGCCGTCAGTGGACCACTATCACTGCCCACAGCCTGGAGGAGGGGCACTACGTCATTGGGCCAAAGATAGAGATTCCGGTACATTATGCAGGTAAAACTTCTCTCGAGGGGCAAGAAAAGGCAGAAGAAGGGGACTTGCATATGCTAACTTTTTCCTCCACAGTGAGAAAATAGGACTTGTCTATAAACTGGAATATAATGACATAGAAAAAGAAGAATCAAACACTTTTTGTGGTGACTTTATCAGTGAAAGCTCAGTTTCATTTTGTCCTAAGTACTTCTAATCAACGCATGTAGTCACATGTGGATTCTTATCAGCTATTTATAAAATGAAAATTTTACAAATACAAAGAACGTCTCCGTGGTCTTGGGATGGCAGTCAATATGTGTAGACAGCCTCTGAGCTCTGGTGTCTCTGAGTAACCCTGGGTACAACTTAAATGTTGCTTTTGTGACTGGCTTTACAAAAGCCTTTCAAAGGCTTTACAAGGCTGCCTTTTTGTTTTTGAGTGAAACCTCTACAATGCCCAGAGAGTTGCCTATCAGGAAAAGGGACCTTGCTGTAGTTCCATTGTCTAGAATGGCAGCAAATGGTAAGTGTTCAATATTTATTGAGTAAATGAATAGTTTGGCCCCTTCTTTTGTTCCTAGGAGTCTTCCAGTTGCCCGTATGACCTCGGGATTACTCAGCTTCTCAGATACTCCTATTAAAAAAAAAAAATTATAGGGGCGCCTGGGTGGCGCAGTCGGTTAAGCGTCCGACTTCAGCCAGGTCACGATCTCGCGGTCCGTGAGTTCGAGCCCCACGTCAGGCTCTGGGCTGATGGCTCGGAGCCTGGAGCCTGTTTCCGATTCTGTGTCTCCCTCTCTCTCTGCCCCTCCCCTGTTCATGCTTTGTCTCTCTCTGTCCCAAAAATAAATAAAAATGTTGAAAAAAAAAAATTATAAGAAAGAATTTCTCTAGCCTGAAACTTTGTCCCCTAGAACTTTATTTCCTGGCCATAAGAGTAGCCTTCATGAAAAAAGGAGGAATACGTAGCAGCAGAAAGTACTACGACTGTGAAATTTGGAGCCAGGCCAAAGGGACAGAGACAAGACCAACCCTGCATCCTGTCCACTCTCTCCTGCCAAGGGGTCCCACTACAGGTGGGATCCGTGCAGTTTCTAGGAAGCCCAAACTCCTGGTCTTTTGTGGAAAACTGAAAAGGAAGGTATAAGATTGTGCTTCATCACATATACAGTTTGGTCTAATGTACACGTTCTTCTCATAGTAGATTGAGTTTTAGTCTTTCCCCTGACCGCACTGTGAGTAGCCCATCAAAGCAGTCTTCCCCAAGGAATGCTTGCATTTGGTCCTTGACTCAAATCTCCTTAGAGACCCCAAACTGCCACCAGACTCCTTGGCTTGTTTCTCAAAGCCCTCAGGGGCTGGGTCTAATCTGCTTCTCCAAACTTAACCTTTTCTACTCGGAAGAGGGAACCTTCCATCCAGCTAGATTGGTCCCCTCACTATTTCCTGGACATACCGGCTACTTTTCCATTTACACCATTCCCCAGCCAGAGTTAGGCTTCCTCAGCTTTGCTCTTATCAGAGCCTGTCCGTGCATCAGGAGGGTATGGGCATCCCTACTGTGCCTATATGGCCTCCACATTTCTTGTGTATGACATTCATTAAGCACATGCCCCCAGTCTTCATTCATAGATACACACATATCTTCATTTGCCAGTTGAGACTGTATATTCCTCAACAAGTGAGACCAATTCTTCTTTTTTAACTTCAAAAAAAAAATTTAATTCCAGCCTAGTTAATATATAGCCTTATATTAGTTTCAGGTGTACAATATAATGATTCAACAATTCCATACATTGCTCAGTGCTCATCAAGATAAGTGTAGTCTTAATTCCCTTCACCCATTTTACCCATTCCCCCCACCCCCTTCCCCTCTGGTAACCATCTGTTTATTCTCTATAGTTAAGGCAGTGAAACCAATTCTTTTTTTTTTTTAAGTCTATTTATTTATTTTGAGAGAAAGAGAGTGTGAGCAGAGGAGGGACAGAGAGGGAGAGAGAGGATCCCAAGCAGGCTCTGCACTGTCAGCACAGAGCCCAAAGTAGGGCTTAAACTCACAAACCGCCAGATCATGACCTGAGCGGAAATCAAGAGTCGGACGCTTTAAGTGACTAAGCCACCCAAGCACCCCAAGGCAGTGAAACCAGTTCTGAAACTCCTTTGTGAATCCTTTGGATCCGTACATAAAAGATACAATTCTTTACGGCTGTAGATGCTTGATCTAGGGATCTCATACTTACCTACGCAATGGAATGACCTGGAGAGCTTTAAAAATGACCAGTGCCCAGGTCCCATCTCCAGAGGTTCTGCTTCAGTTGGTTGTGAGTGTGGGTTGGGCATCAGAATTTTGAATTCTATGGTTAAATTATGCAGCCAAGGTTGGGACCCATTGCTCTGGGATGGGCATTCACAGTGTCAGAAGAAAAGATTTCCCCAAGTATTTGTAAATGTTTTATTGTTTTGAACATTGTTTTTAAATTAACAGCCGGGGCGCCTGGGTGGTTCAGTCGGTTGGGCGTCCGACTTCGGCTAGGGTCATCATCTCGCGGTCTGTGCGTTCGTGCCCCGCATCGGGCTCAGTGCTGACAGCTCAGAGCCTGGAGCCTGTTTCAGATTCTGCGTCTCCCTCTCTCTCTGACCTTCCCCCATTCATGCTCTGTCTCTCTCTGTCTCAAAAATGAATAAACGTTAAAAAAAATTAATTAATTAATTAACAGCCATTCAGCTTCCACTGGGAAGAAAGATATGGTATGTTCAATAGCCCACTCTCTATCTATAAGGAAGATGACAGTACACTTAACTGGGAATCCAGGCACCGGAGGGAAGGTAGGTGGGTGATGGATGAGATAGGTGATGGGGATTAATTAAGGAGTGCACTTGTCACGATGAGCACAGGGTATGTTAAATCACTCTGTTGTACACCTGAAACTAATATAACAGATAGTTGGGGTAGATTATGAACAGTTCAGTTCTCCCAGTTCTGGAGGCAGGAAAGATCCAGTGTCTGGTGAGGGTCGTTTTGTCCTTTGTAGGTGGTGGTCTTCTCGCTGTGTCCTCTCTTGGTGGAGTGAGAATTCCACCATCTCTCTCCTGCCTCTTCTGTTAAGGGCACTATTCCCATTCATGAGGATTACTTTGTGATTACTAGGACATTTGAAAGGAGGAGTGGTCTTTCTCTAAATCACCCCATCCCCACTTGCGCAGCTATTGATTTCTGTCTGATCTGGCTGTTACCATGAAGGTGAGAAAATGGTACATTTCTAATTTAACTCCGCTGTTCCCCCTCCTCTTTCTTCTTCTCCTTCTTCTTTGTCGTCTTCTTCTTCTTCTTCTTCTTCTTCTTCTCCTTCTTCTCCTTCTCCTTCATCGTCTCCTTCTTCTTCTTCTTCTTCTTCTTCTTCTTCTTCTTCTTCTCCTTCTTCTTCTTCTTCTTCTTCTTCTTCTTCTTCTTCTTCTTTGTCTTCTTCTTCTTCTTTTTTTGAGAGAGAGAGGGAGAGCACGAGCAGGGAACAGGGGCAGATGGAGAGAGGCAGAGAGAGAGAATCTTAAGCAGACTCCATGCTCAGTGCAGAGCCCAACATAGGGCTTGATTCCACAACTCTGGGATCATGATCTGAGCCAAAATCGAGTTGGAACCCCACTGTTACTTGCTCTACTTGTTAGTTGTCTTTCTGCCATTTGTTTACTTACTCACCTATTATGGAATTATGGATTCTAACTTCATTCAGTGGGTTATAATACATTTCTTATTTATTTTGATGTTCATATTGTCCTAAAGTTAGCCATTTGGGGACAGCTAACCCATGTATCTCTGTGACATGTGCCCCCTTCGTCTTTTCAAGCATGTACTTATTTTCTGGCCTATATAGCAACCATTCATTTCAGTCGGTGTGCTCTTCATTTGAGGCCACTGCACTGTCATGTTCTAGGCATCGCTCCTCACTGTGTGTAAATAGCGTCCTTTGGAGTTGTGTAGTGCACAGCCTGGGCAGCTGTATGCAGCTCTATTCACATATATTCTAGAATATAGTAAAACTCAGCATTTTAAGGAAATCACGATTCAGACTGCCTTTCCCATACCCTCCATCAGAAATTTTCATGAAATTCCTCATGTGAAAAGAAATAATTTAATAAAATTGAGAAAAGATAAATAGGACTTGAACTCCTCAGAACAGCACTATGGATGGTAAGGAGAGTTGCCTTATTCTGAATTCTAAAATTATTAGATGTGCTTTGGGGGAGAAAAAATAAAGACCTCCCTCATTCTGGCAAAATAAGTTTTTCATTTTGGATAAGAAAGAGTTTTCTTGGTATAACAAATAATTGATTCCAACAGAGAGAATGTGTTCAGTCAGCATCACATATTTTGCTAACAGTGGAGAAACCACTCAAGAAAAATTGGCATAGTGTTTAGAAAAGCGATTGCTGCTTTCACACAAGTTTTATTCAGAAGGCATCACAAATAAATTGTATCTAAACTTTCTAAGTTCTCACTGCTCCCAAGAGGGCAAAGATTTCCTAAGGAACATGCAATGCAGAACTCAGAATTTTTCTGCATTCTCAGACCATGTAAGCTACTGCTTGGCACTTTATCAAAGCCCGCTCTGGGGCGCCTGGGTGGCGCAGTCGGTTAAGCGTCCGACTTCAGCCAGGTCACGATCTCGCGGTCCGTGAGTTCGAGCCCCGCGTCGGGCTCTGGGCTGATGGCTCAGAGCCTGGAGCCTGTTTCTGATTCTGTGTCTCCCTCTCTCTCTGCCCCTCCCCCGTTCATGCTCTGTCTCTCTCTGTCCCAAAAATAAATAAACGTTGAAAAAAAAAAATTTAAAAAAAAAAAAAAAGCCCGCTCATTCACCCTGCATGTGCCCCCCCTCCACCCCTTTCGCTGCCCTGTCTCTCCTGACATACTGAACTGAAAAACAAATCTATTCAAAAAAAATTTTTTTAAACCTAGTGAACTGCATTATAGCCAAGATTTTCTAAAGGTGAATGATTTTCATTTTACAATTCACGTTTCTGTTCATCAGATTCCTTTGTCTCTACAGCTTGGAGTGGTCAGTCAAGCAGACACAAGTTGGTTACTGCTGAAGCTCATACATCAGGATTCCTTATTTATGCTGACCCCTTTAGGGCATTAAACCAAATTTAGTACTCACAATTTGACTTTTTTTTTTCCTTTAAAACTAATATAAACTTCAGGCTCCATAAAAACCTGGATATGCCATTGCCTCTGGAATTTAATTTATCTTCCTAAGGCTCCGACTTTCCAATCTGTAGAAAGGAGATTTACTTAGAAAATGTCACGAAGATTCTTTATGATCTAATGTGTGTAAATGACTCAACGCTGTGCCTGGCACAGTAATGAGTACTAAATAAATGTTACCTCCTCATTATCACCTGTCTCATGAAAACCGACCCAGAATAGCTGTCTGTAAAGACAAAGCTTTGAGAAACCAAATGGGTCAGAATGTGACGTCTCTGTGTGTCTCTGGTCTACCAATTTGAGAAGTAGTAGGATTCTGAGAGGGTTTGTGAAAATTTAAATCATTTAATGGAATGCTTGCCGTCATCATGGGTGAACAGATTGCTACTTGAACATAAGCATCAGAGATAAACGGCAGCCACGTTTGGCTTCTATTTTTAAATTCTCATCCTCCTGCAAATCCGGTGAATCTATAACAAGCAAAAATGATCTCATTACTTCCTTACTAGCTACAATATGCACAGAAATAAGTGACACTGGAGCATAAGGTTAGTGTAAGATTTGCTTAGGAAGTCTGCAGGGCTCTTACTCAGCAAGCACCTGGGTTGCTATCAGCAATGCCTGTTTTTAAAAATGTGGGTGTGCAGTCTGTCTCTCAGGCAAAATTATAGTAATGTGGTATCTACATAACCTTGGAGTGTAATTACTGAACAAAAGGAAATGTCGAAACAAGCTAATTTTATTCTCCCGGGTTGCAAGTTTAATTAGCATGAATCATCCATTTACAAAAGTAAATGCTAGCGTTGAACAACACTTTGTGTACTTTCTGTATTACATGAGATATAGCCTATGTGTTAAAATGGGAATAAGCAAACTTTCTTTCAAAGCGACCTATGGACTAATAAGAGTATAACAAGAAACATTATCCCCCCCCCCAGTTTTTCCAGTAATAAATACTAGATTTATTTATACTTAAAGAGTAACCACTTTTCATATTTGAATCTTTAGGTCACAGTTTGAAATCACTAAAATTCATTCAGTGCTATTTTCTAGACACTTTGTTAACTCAACATTTTACTTTGATTTCTTCACGGAACTTTCACAACAAAGCCAGGAAGTGGGCTCTATTATTATCTGCATTTTTCACAAGTACAAATTGAAGTTCAAAGACGTTGAGTATCTTATCACACCTCCTAAGTGTGATTTGAACCCAGGATATGTGACTCCAGAGCATGCTTCCTCACTATTATTGCCTGGAAAGTGCTAGAAGGCACTGTCCACACATAAGGCATTCTAACCATTGTACAGAAGAGAGATCTATTAGAATCAGCCAGTAAGGGGGTGCCTGGGTGGCTCAGTTAAGTGTCCGACTCTTGATCTCAGCTCAGGTCATGATCTCACGCTTCATGAGACTGAGCCCCATGTCGGGCTCTGCACTGACAGCGCAAGCCTGCTTGGGATTCTGTGTTTCTCTCTGTCTCTGTCCTTCCCCCTGCAACCCCTTTGCATGTGCGCGCACTCTCTCTCAAAATAAATAAATCAACTTAAAAAAGTGGAGAGAGAGAAAGAATCAGCCAGTAAGGTGAAGAATGCTTTCACTTTCCTTGCCTTTCACACACAGTTCACTAACTGTATTCTGACTCTAGGGGGAAATTAAGTAAATATATATTTATCTTGACCTTTTCCAGATTTATAAGTCATCCGCAAACAAGTGACATTCTCATAAATTACCAGGAAGAAGCAAAGACAGAAGAGCTTCCCAGGGAGCCCCTTGGACTTGGAGAGGGTGGAGAGGGCGATGTGTGGGGAGCCTGCTGGGAACAGGCAAGTTGAGGCCTGGGGAAAGCATGTTTTAAATGTGGATAAGGAAATTGTCAGTCTCTAAAAGGTGGGTCTCAGTGAGTAAGAGCAAGGCAATTAGATAACAAAGGGGGAGTAAAAATGAATGGAAGGAAGAGCAAGCTTGGAGCGATTATTCTTGTCAAGATGGGTTACAAAGAAGCCAAGAGAGAGGACATAAAAACAGAACATTTCTAATACTCATTTTTAAGAATAATGGAGTCTAAAGAATCTTTCTAGGCTAGGGGGAATGAATCAGAAGAGAAAAGAGGGGGAGACTATTTAGGTAATATCATAGCCTAGTGTCTGGAAAATTGTCATTGCCATTTTTGTCTCTTGAAAGTTGTCTGTTCCCTCTTTCCCTCCCCTCCTTTACTTCAGGAACTCATCGCTGTAGCTGTTATAACCTAGATTCATAGTCGGAAGTTTAGGAGGATGTATCTTCTACACTTCAGCATTTACCCTGACACTTTAATCCAAAGCAAGGATAAACAAATCATGTAAACATCTACCTTTGGTAGAACTATGACTCAAGCATTTTCGCCATCCTTTGGTATAGCTTTCTAGTGTCTCTTCTGAACGCTTAAGAACAATAACCCCAAGGAAGTTTGAATATGAGTGACCTTTGTGATGAGATGATATTAGGGAAATATTTTGATTTTTGTTAGGGGTGATACTAGTTTTATAATTATGAAGAAAATATCTTTGTTTCTTAGAGGTGCTTACTGAATTACTTAGGGGGGAATGTGATTATAGTTTATAAAATGCTTCAGCAAAAACAAACATAAAAATAGATGAATGTAAGACAAGCTCTTAAAGTTGTTAAATTTTGGTGAAGGATAGATGGGGTGTTCATTATCCTAATTTTCTGTTTGGAAATTTTTGTAATTAAGAAAAAAAAAGGGGGGGACCTTGACTTACCAACCAGCAGCAAAGTTAATCGTAATATAAAACTCTTAAGTGGTGGTCTCACCAAACCACTCTGCCTCAATCCTTGAGTCTTATTTATAGTCTTAAGTAATTTCTGTTAGGAGTGAGAGTTCACCGTCCACTGGGTGGCTTTGTTCCAGTGCTGAGTGTTTGTCGAAACAACCCAGTGAAAGATGAACTCGGGAAGAAATGATTCCATCTTTATAGCATGGTAGCACCATCCAGTGACTGCCTTCCTAAGAGGAAAGGATTGCTCTCAGCATGGGCTAGCTTCCAGGGGGTACCCCAGTTCATGGTGGTGATTTAAGGGAAGGGGCAAAAGGGATGTGTGTAAGATTTGGGAAGAAAGGAAAAATATCTTATTAGTTTCTTCTTAAGAGCCTTATGGGAGATAGGGAAAGGGGAAATGTATGAGCAACTTCATGGAGAGGTATGTGGTGTGGCTTCTCTTGATCTATAAATGCTAGTAAAATGACTTTAATAAAACCTTGAGAATCCCTCGATTGCTATTTTCACATTTCAGCCCGTTGACTCTCCTTATAAATCATACACTGACTCTACCAGCAGAAAATCTAGGATCAAAAAAATTAAAAACTCAGGCGCAAAACCGGGATGGGCTTTGGGGTTTACAACTCTAGACTGCTGTTTTCTACATTTTTTCTACTTGTATGTTGGTGCTGAGTGGAAAGTTGGTACTTGAACGGGATACCTCCAGTTCAAGTATAACTTAACCTATGAGATAATGCGATTAACATCAGGTGGAAAGTTTGAACAAGTTGCCTCAAACCACACTGTTAATGGAGTGTTTATAACACTAGGGATGGACTAGTCTCACTTCATAATTTGATTTCCATGTTGGATTTGTACCTCTAAATGAGTACAGATCTTTTTTTTAAAAAATGACCTTTTGAAAGGTTCCTTTTCAGCTTTTAGGAATTGTTTTGAGTTTTTTTTTTCTTTACAGAAAACAGACTTAATAATATTAACGTTCCAAAACTGATTGCAGTGCTGGTAAAACTTCCGGAAGTCACTCCACTCTGTTGCTTAGAACTGGAATCACTTACCTTTTGGACTCCCTCTCCATGAGGCTGAGTGCTGGCCTTCTGGTAAACGGCTTCCCCATCTGTTGTCAGGCATCCTCGACACAGAAAAACAACGAACCGCGGGGTCCAGGCCGGCTTTTTTGACATTTAGGGCAAGAGGAGAGATGATTCAGACGCATTCATGTGTGTTTTTAGTGAAGTCTGCATTAGCAGGGCCTCCAACTTGTTGGGACTGGTTTATAGAACATCATGGGGTTTGTCCCCAAGAGTGAGTCAAGCCAGTGAGTGAGCGTGAGACAAGCAAAATAAACACAGAGCTTTTATTTTCTAGGTGTTAGAAATCATTGTAGGTAGGGGTGCCTGGGGGGCTCAGTTGGTTAAGCGTCCGACTTCAGCTCAGGTCATGATCTCACAGCTCGTGAGTTTGAGCCCCGCCATCAGGCTCTGTGCTGACAGCTCAGAGCCTGGAGCCTGCTTCGGATTCTGTGTCTCCGTCTCTCTCTGCCCCTCCCCCCCCAAAAAATAAACGAAAAATTTAAAAAAAAGAAATCATTGTAGGTAAATGAAATGCTGTGGGTACATAAACACTTGAAATATTACATGAGTTTAATGCCCAGTGGCAATTATTTTTTTCCTTACAGCTCTTCACACCCTTTCATCATCTTGGCTTTCTTACTTCAATAAGCTAGTCATCTTGGGTGGGAATTTTAGTTCTCATCCACCTCTTATCTCTGAAGTTAGTGTGTGTCACGTCTTGTGGATGCTATCTCTTCAGTCCCTGTCAAAGCTGCTCTCACTTCCCAGCTATCCTCACTGGGTCTCACCTGCTCTGAAGACCCGAGAGTCCCCTCTCCTCTTCCAGTCAATCTTCGGTGCTATTGCCAGCTTCTTGTGCCTCCATCGTGGCTCTGTTGCTCGCTGGCTAGGACTTGGCAGAGGTGTCCCCACGTGGGTGCAGACTCTTGTGTAACACAGAGCCTTTCTGAGGCCTGGTGTCCATTGGACTAAGGACCCTACTACCCACTAGACACCACACTGGGTACCAACTCCCCTGTGCTGTTCGTTGTTCCCCTGGCCCCACCTGCCTGGCCTTGCCCCCCCTTTCTGTATCTAGTACGTGGGGGGCTCGCCCATCAGAGTCACCACCCAACTGTGAAAACCTGCCTCAAACACCACCTTCGTCAAGAAGCTTTCCCTAATTTTCCACACCAAGTATCTGGATAAGGGACTTCCTCTTCCTTCCACTTTGGAATCCCTGTAACAGTTCATGCCAAATAGTGTTTCCATCTTTAACAGTTTGTGCCCAAGAGTGTTTTTGTCCTGCCCTTACTCTCCTCTCTGCTGACAGCTTCTTGAGGACAGTCCTGGCTGTCATATCACAAGCTTGAAACTTCAAGGGCTGAACTAAATATTTTTGACCTAACTGAAATGGATTCGTCTTTAAAGGACAAACTTTTTTCTTCAGGTTGACAGAAGATGCTGAAGAACTGGTCTAGTCTCATATTCCCTTGGAGCAGGCAGATAGAACGCTACGCCCCTACATGGTTAGAGGAAGACAGTAAGCATTTGCCCTACTAGAGGCACAAACAAATGGTGATGGGCTGTTGAATAAGGGGAGATCCATGCTGTCTGGGAGTGGCAGGTGAGGGCCTTCACGTGAACCTGGGAGAAAAGTGCATTCTGGACATACCAGCTTGAACAAAGGTTTGGATTGTGGGCAAGAGTGAAAGTGATTTCAGGACTTTGTGGGAAGAGAGAGAAGGAGTACTTGGGAAATAAGTTTAGAACAGGTGGCGAAGGGGTTTGAATTCTGGAATATTGGGAGCCGTCACCTCTGTGCCTGGGGAGCACTCACAGAATCGGTTTCTAAAAGATTCCGAGAGGCTGCCTTCCCCCACACTCCACCACCTACCCCACTGATCCAGAAAGAAGGATGAGAAGGTGAGAGAAAACCAGATAAGGAAGTTGTTGAAATAGACCTGATGAAAGATAATGAAGCCCTGAAGTAGGCTGGGGGAAATGCTGATGAGCTAGAAGTTGATACCTTGTTGCAGGGAACAAGATAACAGGAGACACATAATTCTGAGATTTTGTTTGGGGGGGGGGTCCCATTTCTAAGGAAACAGACCTTTTAAATTTTTTGACCTCCCAGGCATCAGCATTTGGTTGTGCACACTTTTTCTTAATGGGTTTAATTTATTTCTATTGTTCTCTTTTTTGCTAAAACCCTTTTCCCTTAAAATAGGTGTTGGCAACAACAAAAAAATCTTTCATGTTCTTTCTAAAAATAAAGAGAGTAGGAAAGTAAAGATTTGGAACTTTCTAGCAGAAGATTCTCCTCATCTCAGGTGCTGAGCTTCCTCCTAATGGGGAAGAATCTCTTGTCCTTTTAGTTCTGATGCCAGGTACAGCAGAGATAATCCCACAGCAAAGTATGTTTGGAGTCTTACTCCAAATTGTAGGTTGACTTGTTAAGATCAAAACTTCTATTATGGAATTGATCACAGTTCTTAATGACTCTGTTACTTCTTTAAGAAGACAAATGATTGTTTTCTTTCTTTACGGTAGACCAGTGGTTCTCAACCAAGTGGAGAGTTTGCACCTCTTCATCTCTGGGACATCTGACAATGTCTAGAGACATGTTTGGTTGTCGCACTGAGGGGAGGGAAGCTGCTATCATCTGTAGGTAGACACTAAGGATGCTGCGGAACATTCTGTAATGCACAGGACAGCTGCCATAACAAAGCTTTCAGCCCAAAATGTCACTGGTGTCAAGATGGAGAAACCCAGAGATTATTAGTCTTACTATTATTTTTCTCCTGGTAATCAGTATCAAAAAATTCTCACTATTTGTACAGAGGTCGCCAGACAAACGTTGTCTAGAAAGCCAGTGTCAGAGTTAATTTCTAAAACCTAACACAGCGTTGCCCGGAGTAAAATGTAAAAAACAAACAAACATGTTACACGCTTTGTGAATAGACATTACTTTCTGCATACGGTGCATCAGACCAACAGGAACTGTGTGCGTCATGGCAGAAAAATTCAGGGGGCAGCAAAGGCGCAATCTCATTAGTTGCAAAGCTTTGTTTATCCTCCACACTACTCTGGCTCTTTCCTTCTTTTGTATTAAAAATGGGTATATCTGTAAATGCCTGGAGTAAACAGAAATAAAACAACATTGTAAAACCTGATGTTCCTGCTTTAGATTGCGGTATACATCCTCATAGCATATGGTTCTTAAAATGATGTTGAAACTGGGGTGCCTGCGTGGCTCAGTTGACTAAGTGTCCGACTCTTGATTTAGGCTCAGGTCATGATCTCACAGTTCATGGGATCCAGCCCCGTGTTCGGCTCCTTGCTGACAGCACAGAGCCTGCTTGGGATTCTCTCCTTTCTCTCTCTCTCTCTCTCTTTCTCTCTCTCTCTCTCTCTCTGCCCTTCCCCCACTTGTGTTCACTCATAGACGTGCTCTCTCTCTCTCTCTCTGTCAAAATAAATACGTAAAACTTAAAAAAAATAGAGTGAATAAATGCTGTTGAAATTAAGAATTTAATACGGTGTATCTGTGTGGGGTCAAGATCTGGGGGCCCCTCTCCCAAACTCTCTAAATGGAAATATATCACCATTTTTCTTTTATTGCTGTATCTTCTCCCTTCTCTACATTTTAACAGCAGCATCTTCTTATTACGTCCCGGCAACACATTTAGAGTTCAGATCTAGGGGGGGAGACATTGAAGCAGTGCTGTTGGAGCAGGTCTGTGGAGATTTTTGGATATTGACTGAATAACTGAATACCTATTACCCACTGGGCAATGGGTGCAGAGAGAAGAGAGACCACTGGGAAGGAGGGAGCGTTGTGGCTCTTAAGACCCACAACAGTGAGCGCACAGGGACCCCCACTGTGTGGTTGCTGGGCCGGGGCATCACACATTTAATCATAGAAGCTGTCCCTTTCTAGATGAGGAAACCAAGGCTTTGGGATCTCAGCCAAGGTCCTACATTCAGTAGGTGAAGTTGAGATTCAAACCCAAAGCCATCAGCCTGTGAAGCCTGAGTACTCAACCTGCCTCCTGCCACAGTGGGTAGATCACAAAGTTCTGAACCTTCTGGGTTTGGATTGTGTCTTGTCAGCAGTGAGCTCACTCCCGTGATATTATATTTGTGTTTTAGAGATAACTCTTTGGCAGCAAGTGGGGGGTGGCCCATTGTGACTCGCAAATTGCATAAGGAAGGTGGAAATAGCAAATAATACGTTCCATTGTTCTTTGGGACTGCTCCTAAGTCTCTCGGGCAGGCTGGGTGAATCATGAAGAGGATATAATCTCAGGTATGAGAAAGCATTTTGATTGAGGCTGTAATTGTTCTTTTTGTGTTTTTCTCTTTCCTCTACCTTTAACAAAGCTTCTTGTCAGCCAGCAGACCTACACACTGTTCTTCCCCTCATCTAGTCCCTTCCTTCTGCTTGTCTAGCGGGAAAAGCTCACGGATTCGAGGACTTTTTGTTCCTCTCTCCCATTGGCGCACCACGCAGAGCCGTCTTCTGTGTGTTCCCAGGGTGTAAACTCCTGGGGAAAGAGCAGTCCTTTCGTGTGAGCAAAACTCCACGTCTGGATTAATAGGGCAGACAACTACAGAAACTGAAAGAATAAAGACATTTAAACTGAACTACAGACTTCCTGGCACATATAACTTCACTTCACCTCTGTCCTGCTCTCTTCCTGAGTTCACATATATTCATATGTTGTTATGTAGCGACTGAGTAGTCTTTTTTTGTCAAGTGATAGAGGGAAAGCCAGATGATGCATTTTACCTGTTGCTGGAACTATTAAGAAATTATGTTCTCTTTGGGGCGCCTGGGTGGCTCAGTCAGTTGAGCGTCCGACTTCAGCTCAGCTCATGATCTCACAATTCATGAGTTCGAGCCCCATGTTGGGCTCTGTGCTTGACAGTTCAGAGTCTGGAGCCTGCTTCAGATTCTGTGTCTGCCTCTCTCTCTGCTCCTCACCCACTCACACTGTCTCTCTCTCTCTCTCTCTCAAAGATCAATGAGTATTAAAGAAATTTTTTTTTTAAAGAACAGAAATGATCTTCTCTTTGATACTGTGTTCCTGGTGAGTTTTGTCATTCCCAATGAGCGTGTTGCTGTTTGGAGAAACAGTACCCACTTGCTGCTGGTCTCCATTCACCCCCGGACCACTGTCTTCACGCTTGACCAGCCAGACAGTGCCACACTGTGATTCAGTAGTCACACTAGACCTTGAATGATGCGGGCTGCAAGGTGTTGAGGTGGCTCACCTGTGGATCAGCAGCTCTGTGATTCCTGGCAGACTCAAGTTTATCGCTTCTTTCCTTGCAGCAAAAACAGCAGTATGGAAGCAGGAATGAGATGAGGGTTCCCACTTTCACATCTACTTTTGTGGCTGTCTTGGTCTTTTGGGGCTGCTATAACAAAATACGACACATTGTGTGGCTTATAGACAATAGGAATTTACTTCTCACAGTTCTGGAGGCTGAGAAGGCTAAGATCTGTGTGCCAGGTTGTGGCAAAGGCCCTCTTCTGAGCTGCAGCTGGCTGGGCACACCGTGTCTGCACATGGTGGAAGGGGCTAGGGAGCTCCTTGGGGTCTCTTCTAAGAGCATTTCATGGCCTAAGCACCTCCCAAAGGCCCTACTTTCTAGTACCAACACATTGGGCTTTAGGATTTCAAGGTATGAAAGGTAGTTCATAGCCATGGCCTGACCAACTTGTAACTTTCCCCCCAACTAGAGTAGTTCTGTACATACCAAAATAACAATGTAGAAAGGTGGCTCATTGACCTGGTTCAATTGCTTAGAGGCTATGCGATCTTTTATATAGGTTACCTAAACTTTCTGTGCCTCAATTTCATCATTTATAAAATAGGGATACTAATACCTATTTCATTTACTTCCTGTGAGGCCCAATTGAGCATATATATATATATGTAGCTAACAAGTTTAGAAGAGCACCTGGCATATCCCGAGTGTCCCTCTCTGATTAGTTTCTGCTGCTGTTGCCGTTACTTTGTAGTTTATATTGTTAGACACAAAGGAAACAAGATTCCAAACGTTGGAAAGGAAGAGGAAGATACGTTACGATTGTCTTCCTAGGAAATCCCAGTAAATCAACTGAACCAAAGATTATCATTAATAGCAGAATTTAGTGGTCAAGTATAAGATTAAGTTATAAAAATCCATAACATTTCTAATATTCGAGAAATAACCAAGTGGAAAATGTGTTTTTTTGCAAAGTAGTACAGAACAGCATCCAGAACACCTTATTGTTTCCATTGTAAGAGATCTTTGCCTGATCTAAATGAAGATTTAAGGTTAAGCCTTGAAATGTCGACACATCCATTATTCAGTAAGACAAGTGATTCTTTGTTGGCATGTGAAAACATGTTAAATGTTATGTATAGATTTGTTTTAATATTTAAAATATCCTTCCTACCTTTACCTGAAGGATCTTATTTACAGATTTCTTCCAAATAACCTATTTTTAGATACCCTGATTAGTTTGTGCCATACTTCTAATTCAGCCATTTGTCTGAACATGGTGAGGTATGATGAGACCACTTCTTTAGATTATTGGCCAGATTTTTTTTTTTTAATGTTTATTTATTTTTGAGACAATGCAAGAGACAGAGTGCAAGCAGCGGAGGGGCAGACAGAGGGAGACACAGAATCCGAAGCGGGCTCCAGGCTCTGAGCTGTCAGCACAGAGCCTAACGCGGGGCTCGATCTCACGAACTGTGAGATCGTGACCTGAGCTGAAGTCGGACGCTTAACCGACTGAGCCACTCAGGCGCCCCATTGGCCATATTTTTTTTTTAATTCCATTAAGTATAGGTAGAAATTAAGGTTCCTGACAATCCACATGTGGCTACACAGTAGTGATTATGGCCTTACTCTGGGATGGCTGTATGAAGTCAGTACTGAATCTTAACAAAATCTATTTGATCATTTTCCCAAAAACTACATGTAAATTGGATCGAAGAGCCAGACTCGTGCCACAAATCTATTCACTGTTAGAATCAATTCTAAATCACTGGATCTAACTATTGCCTTTAATGAAATGATTTCCAATTTGACCACCTATAAGGATAGGCAGGATATTTAGCATGATTATGCTGTGCCTACAGGAAATCTAATTGAAGGAAAATATTACTCCATTTGGCAGCTTTTGAATGGATTGAGTTTCCCAAGTGATTCTTGACTCAGTTTAACTGGTCTGAATGAGTAAGATAGGGAGGTTCCCCAAAGTCAGACAGATCTGTGAAAAAACCCATATAGTTTAGGATTTGCATTTCCACCATTGTTTAGAATCGCTCTTTCCAGGCACCTGGGTGGCTGAGTCAGTTGAGGGTCCAACTCTTGGTTTTGGCTCAGGTCAAGATCTCATGGTTCATGAGTTCAAGCCCTGCATCTGGCTTTGTACTGACAGTGTGAAGCCTGCTTAGGATTCTCTCTCTCTCTCTCTCTCTCTCTCTCTCTCTCTCTCTCCTTCTCTCTGCCCCTCCCACTCACTCGCTATAAATAAATAAATAAATAAATAAATAAATAAATGAAAATAGAATTGCTCTTTCAAGTGTGCAGACACTTGGGTGACTGTGTGAGGTGCAGTGGGTTTTAAAGTTGGAATCAGAAGCCATACCTTCTAGTGCTTACCTCTGTAATTTATATTAATGATCTGTAACATCAAAAAAGTATCTTCATCCTTTCTCAGGTCCCAAATTTTAAAGAATGATAATAATATTTATGATATTAAACGTATTGCATATAAAAGTTCTGCAAACTATAATGAACCATACTTTTGTAAAGCATTACTTTTTGTAGAACTAGATTTTCCTGGTTTTCCATATACTTAGCACCTTCTTTAGGAAAAGTGCGTGTCTTTTGTGCTTAGAATAAATGGTACCTGATTTTTAAGCCCTTTTAAATGCCCTCACCTCAAATGCTGTTTTTGAGAGGAAAGCTGTTTCTTCTTGTAAGTCTCATAGCACTTTATTGAAACCGTGTCTGGTGCTCCAGGATATACAGTGCCTTTTACCTGTACTGGCTACTTTATTATAAGCTCTTGAATATGGTAGTTCGTTTTTCTTTGCATTCTTCATAGTCCCGTGCAGTTTGCTAGGTACATAGTAGATGTTTAAATGGTTGAACAAATGAATATGTGAACAAGTATTAGATTGCTACATGTCTTATTTACCATTTAGAGTTGTTCTCAAAGGCAAATGTTTTACAAAAATTTTTATTTTCAGAATCATCCAAGTATTTTCTTTTCATCTTTCATCCTTTACTTTTCTGTCTTCCCTTATGATATATGATTTATTTGTATATATAAATATATATATATATATATATATATATATATATATATATATTTCTCCAGAGGTACTGCTTAAAACTAGTGCTCAGTTTACTTTTGTTGGAGCTATATTGTTTTGCTTGAATATTAAGAAAGAGTCTAGCATAAGGGGAGTATTATTAGTTCTTTGTATTTGGAGGTAGAACGTTATCGTATGGGCATGTGCACACAAGGGAAATATCACTTGCAGGGTAGGTGGAGAGTTAAGTCATTGATCCAAGAACACATAAACTTGTATTTAGAAGACCAACCTGCAAATTAAAGGAAGCACTCTAATTATCATACAGAGCAAGAAGTAGAATGGTGTGTAATAAGTGAATACACTGTATGAAATTGGCCAACTGTCTAGAAAAGATGACCGTGTGACCTCCCTTTACCTTCAGCAGAGTGTCATCTTTCTAAAATTGACTTGAATGTTTCCTATGCCTTTTTTTAAGTTTATTTATTTATTTTGAGAGCAAGAGAGAGTGAGCATGAGTGGAGGAGGGACAGAGAGAGAGAATCCCAATGCTGGCCTCAGGCCTTAGTGTCACAAACCGTGAGATCATGACCTGAGCCAAGATCAAGACTCTTATGTCTTATGTCTTTTAAGATCACGTTTGAAACATTTGATAGGAAATAAGTAGTGTGAACACTGGGTTCATATTCTTCAGCGGGAGCTGAAGCATTTCACGTATAAGAACTCAAACCAATCTTGTCTCTTATTAATGAGAGCAGCTGAAATCACACACTTGGCTTAAGCAAATCAGTTTATTGGCAAAATGAAATCCATGAGCACATTCTCCATCAATCATGAACACTGTGTTTTCATAGTTTATTTAGGGTGAATCCCAGTGGTATCATTTTAAGGTTTATTTTTCTCGAAATTCTTGTCTGCAGTTTTATAAGGCCTTGAAGACTAATTTACAAAAGTAATTATAAGAGACTTCCCATAAATGGACACCATGGACAGTAAATCTGATCCACTTTAAAGCACATGATGGAAAATTACCACGTTCTTCTATCTCTGAGCGTTGAAAAACAGAACAACACACAGTGACCGACCTTAGCAATCTTATGGGGATATTTGTGGGCAGCAAACGTATTATGTGGCATTTTGGTGTCTTCTTCTGGATGCCTTAGTTTCAGGTGGCTTTACTTCAGGTAAAGGATATACCCTTAAGACTTGAAACTTCATGTCATCACTGTTTCTTGTCAGAGTCGTCTTTTCCTGCAGAAAATGTGCAGGAAGAGAAAAATATAGGTGTTTTTTTTCCTTTTCTTCCTTTCTTTTTTTTTAATAATCTGACCAAACCAGAAGATGACATCAAGTACTTGTTACCTGAAGAAAGCTCAGTTTATGTTTTACACCATTTTCCACTTGTGTCTGTGAGTGAAGGTAGGTGAGGGACATGGGCACCTGCGAGTTCTGCTGTTCCCTGAATTCTGTGATCTGCCAGCGAGAATAGGAAGTGATGTGCCCAGCAGGAAGTGCCTGTGATTCACTGTCCCCTTCGCTTCATGCCCCCTCCCGCAATAACATGTTTTGGGCTTTGAGTTCCACCCAGTCTTGTCTACTGTATCCCAGGGTTCGATTGACTTTATACCTGTCTCTGTTCCAAGGTGGTAGAAAGAAATGCCCTCTCCGCACAAATGGAACCTAGTTTTTACCTAAGTAGATAAAATGCCCTTTTATTAAAACATGTCCAGAAAGAGTTGAGTTTTGACATTATAGGTAAGAAACAGTATTATCTTCCAAGTTGATAGAGCAATTTTGCATGTCTCCTCCAGCTAAGCTATTTGGTGGTTTGGTTTTTCATTCTCCAATTAAAAGTAAAAAGTCAGACATTTATCTACTGTTTAGGGAGATGTACCATGCATTAATGCTTTTAAATCTTTGTACTGTATACAGACTAGAGAGAGTAAGTAATACAGAAGCTTTATCAGACCTGTTCCTTCTGATAACCGCTAGGAAAACTTCTACAGGAGGGAAATTGGCATGCGAGCAGTAAGCGTAGGAGTGAAAGGGAGAGGGGACAGAACTCTAACCAAAATGAAACTGCTTGGAGGCCGTGTCCTGTCCTAAAAACTGGCACAGCGCTCAGCTTTCTGCAGTAACAACCCATGTCCTGCTTTCTTCTCTGGATGTCCTTGGGGGCTACCTTTTTTTATGTTCTAATTCTGACCTCTAGTTCCATTTCCTGGTAGAGTGAACCCAAGCCAAATCCAGTGGCTCTTCAGCCAACTGGGCCAGTTTAACCAGTATTCCCAGCTTTGTTGACATTGCAACACCACAGCAGAGAGCTCTGTGTGTTATTCTTTTTTGTCATGGTGAGACAGAGGCAGGTGTGGAAGCTTCACAGGGTGGAACTTGCCCCTCTCTGATGACTCACTGGGTGTCACTCTTTGGGTGTATATTATCAGTACCCCCTTGCTAGGAGGTTGTTTGCCCACAGAGGTAGAGCTCCTAGGGCTCTACTTCTAAGATTGTATCTTTAATCCCCTGGAAACATTCCAAGTGGGTAATGGCTCCCTATCTTCTAAAAATCAATAGGATTGGGTGTGTCCATTTCCTATGTTTCTCAGAAGTGAGGAACATTTGTTTTGTCAAAGGGTAGAGTGCGTCACATAGAGGACTTGTGTTTTGATTTAGCAAGGAGACTGTACTTCCTTTTGTGTATGTATTGGTGATTCTCATAACTTAAAAGGTGGTTTAAATATAAAGATATGATTTGTTTTATCAGTATCTAATAATCTTGTCAACAATAAATATTCTTTATGTCTGCATTCTGTGCATATATGTGTATGTCTATATGTATTTTTATATGTATTTTACATACACATATGCACACACCTGTAGACACACACAGAGGAATGTTTGAAAGGATGGTCACCCAGATGTCAATATTGGCCATCTCTCGTGGTAAGATACCACCCGATTTTAAAAAACAACCAACCCAAACCCCTTCTTTAACTCTGTTTCTCTGTTTCATACTCCTCCACCAAGCATCTTTACCCTTCATCTCTCATTTACCTCATAACTCGTGCTCTGGCTTTTGTTCTTATAACTTTATTGAAGTGGCCTTTACAAAGATCCTTAGTGCATCCTACTTTCTACTTACCGGACATTTTCCAGTTCTTTGGTGGCTGGACGTTTCTACCACATTGAAGACTATTGTTTGTTTTGCTCCTTGGAATTCCGGACCTCCAGGCTGCCGGGACGTCACCACCCACTCCTGGCTCCTCTCCGAGCTCTCACTCTCAGCCCCCACACCTGGTATTTGGTGTCGCCCAGAGTGCCATCCTGGCCCACTCCTCTCCCTCCCTGACATTTGTCTTTAGGAGCATCTCCATCAACTCGCCCTTCAACCTGCTCTTCTTCCTGTATCCTGTTTGGTAGCACCACCACCCAAGCCAGAAATTTGGTAGTCTGCCCACAACTTCATCCCCCACATCCTGTGATTAAAAGTCCACTGATTCTATCTACTCTGCATATCAAATGTATCCTTAATAAAAAAAAATTCCTGCTGCCCTCATTCAAACCCTCTTCCTTTTTCATTTACAGTGGCCTTTGAACTGCCTCCAGTTTTATTCCCCCAAATTTGCTACCCACACAGTAGCCAGAAAGGTCCTTGGTATTTAAAACACACGAGGTGCCCCGTGATGTGGTGTAATCAGGAAGAAATTAAATAAGAAGTCCTTATTTGAAATGATACCTGACCCAACACCCAACCCCACAAAAAAATTTTGTTTTCAACTGAAAGTTTTATCAACAGCCATACACTTAACCATTCTGTCATTTTAAAAGAGACATATATATGTCATATGTATATATATATCATATATATATATCATACATATATATCATATATATGTATCATATATATACATATATATCATATATATGTATCATATATATGTATATATATGATACATATATATCATATATATATATATATATATTTAACCTGCAACAAATAACATTGTCAACAAAGTACCTCTCTTTATTAGTTCTGAAAGTGGAAAGAAAGAGTTCCAGATCTGTAAACTGGTAGGCTTTAAAAAAATTCTCTACAAGGCCAATTTCTAACTATCTTTTCTTTAAAGTATAAAAATACTTAAAAAGTATATATGTAAAGTATACATTCATTTGCTTAACAAATGCATACTTTAACTAATTTGGTTCATTGTCCAAATTGATGATGTGAAAGCCATTCTGCATCTTGTAAAGAAGCATATGGCCCTAAAATGTGAACGTACTCTCGGAATTAGTTTTGACTTCCACTCATTCATTCTCAGGATGTCTGATAACTTAGAGCTATGCTGGAATATAATCATCCCTAAAGCTTATTTGTTGGAAAGGCAGTGTAATAAAAGTAACATTCAGATGCCTGTGCCGATCTGTCTTCACTGAGAGCAGTGGCATAGGTATACCATTCAGATCACATGCAGACTAATTGTCCACCTTCTGAAACGACAGTTACTATATTTTATGTTGAATCCCCAAGTGGATTTTTCTTGGTTGGCTATATTTAAATGAAAGTGCTGAGCGATGCCTTTTGTTTGTGTAATTTCACTGTTCTTTATTATTGCTGGGGAACTAGGTTTCTCAGACTCTTGATCAAAATGCACAGCCTGTTTTTGAAAAGCCACATTCATATTGTGTGTGCATATGTGGGAGAGAGGGAAGGAAGGGGAAGGAAGAGGGGAAGAGGAGAGAAGTATGTGAAAGGAGGAGAAAAGAAATGACCAGGAATGAGTTAGGAAGGTAATAACTAGGGCTGGGTTGGGAAGGGTCTTTATGGATCCACTTCCATTCATTAAAATGAATAATTTAATCACTTGGTACTTAGCATCAGGGTCTGTAGAGATTCTGTGACCTTAATATATAAAAGACAGAGTTCCTGCAATCTAGAGGTTATCAGTAAGGCAGTGGGAACAATGACTCAGAATATAAAAGGAAAATGGTGTTTTTACTAACTGAGGAAATTCATGGAGACCTCTCTTTCAATTCTACTAAGTAGCTTTTTTTTTTTTTTTTTTTTTTTTTTTTTGCCTGATAGTCCATGAAAATTACTTGACCACCTCTGACACATTGCTAACAGATATGAAGATCCATTGGTTAATAGAAGTTTGGTCAAATTTTGAAATAATAAATAGCTCAGTATTGATCATTGGTCCTCATTGGCTGCATACATTTCTTAAGCAATTTTTTTCCCGTGGAGGGCCAAGCAGTGGTGATATGAGGAGGATGATGGGAGGCAGTGAAAATACCCTGTGTGATACTATAGTGGTTCATACTTGTCAGCATATGTTTGTCCAGACTCATGGAATGTACGACACTAAGAGTGAACCTTAGTGCAAACTGTGGACTTGGGGTGATTATGATGTGTCATTGTAGGTTAACAAATGTCCCACTCTGGTGGGGGATGTTGGTAACGTGGGAGGCTATGTTTGTGTGGGGGCAGAGGGTATATGGGAACTGTCTGTACTTCTCAATTTTGCTATGAACTTAAAACTGTTCTAAGAAAATAAAATCTTAAAAGACGTAAAAAGTAAGTGGCTGTGATTTGTGTGGAGTGGGAGATTAGTGTAGAAGAAAACACCTCAAACATGTCAAGTCTCTGTGGCTCTGCCAGAAATGCCCTTCTCGCTATGCATCCTTGAGCCCCAATTAATGTCACTTCCCATGCAGAACGCTGTCTGGCTCCCCTAAGCAGTTGGTTATCCCTCCGGTAAGTGAATTCCTTCTGCTTACTGCCACCTAGCCTTTTACTTCATATGGTTATTACATTTCATTTGTGTCCTCCTGGCTTGCTCAGCATTGGGACTGGACCCTGAACATCATCCTTGTATCCCCCACGCCTAGGAAGAGTGCCCAGCTTGGAGATGCTTGATAACAAAACAAAACAAAATTTGGACTTTGGCCATGAGGACCTTATTCATAGATTGGTCTTCCTGTTTTGTCTTGTCAGGTAATTTCGAAACTAGATGAAGTGTAAGAAATTTCTCAAAGGAGTATGTTTTCTGTAAATCCTTGGAATTTGGGTTATTTCTAGATACCATGAAACTATCTTAGGAGAAGAAAAAGGCATAGTCTACATCTTAGATTCAAAGTTATAGTCTTAGTTTTAGACAACCAATTGATTGCCTCTGAATTTATAGTAAGAAAACACATGCTTTTACCCATATCAGCTGGTATTATATGCTTATCTACTAAGCAGGTTCCTTTACCAGTCAGAAATCAGTATCTGATGTTTCTGCTGCTAGTTAATGGTTAATGGTATTCTTTTTTAAATACTGTTTGAAAACAGTAGTTGATCAGTTTCACTTAAATGGAGACTACTTCCTGGGGCTTTGCAGAAAATGAAGGGATTTACATAGATACATTATAAAAGAAAGTCGGCTTTTTTGTTATTATTGTTACTGGTTTTATTTGACATGGATCCATTTGAAAATGTGAAATGCAAGTTTATAAATTAAGAACATTAGCATTGCTAGATGGCTGTAGGAGTAGGGAAGGCTTAGGGGAGATTAAGATGGTTAAGTAGATTCCTGCCTTGCCCTTTCCATGTAACCTAACTGACATCAATAACTTCACTCCATTTTTTTTTTCCTTTTAAAAGTTTAAATAGGGCTATTAGGATTCCGTGCTTTTTTTTCCCTTCTTTTAAATTCAGGGTATTGAGTGTGAAGCACATGACTCCAGTATGATGATACTTGGTTTCTCAACTTTTGCGTTTCACCTGTTGACAGTAAAAGCTGTGTTACTGAGGACCTGAATTCCACCCACTGGTTTTTCCAGAATATTTGTAGGACTTTCTCAACAACTAAAAGCTGCCAACCCAGTTTTGGTATGTAGACCTCCCAGCTAGCCGGAAGCAAAATATAATTTCAATCACTCTTCTTTGTTGCATAACTGCCAGTTGACTCCGGTACTTAGTTTTAGTTAATAGTTTTAACCAAAGTTTATCTCCTACTTATGACATTGTGAGTGGACTTTCTTATAAAAATGGATAGGGAAGATGATGAAAAGCTTCATTGCCACAGCTTTCTAGTCTACCAGCCCTTTAGGTTTTTGAATGGATAGATCTCAGTGAATAAGAATGTTTCTCTGTTAGATGCAAGTCCCTTCCTATAAATATATAAAAATGTTTATTTAAAAATTTTTAGTGTTTATTTTTGAGAAAGAGAGAGCAAACAGGGGAGGGATAGAGAGGGAGACACAGAATCTGAAGCACGATGTAGGCTCTGAGCTGTCAGCACAGAGCCCTGCGTGGGGCTCAAACTCATAAACCGTGAGATCATGACCTGAGCCGAAGTCAGACACTTGACTGACTGAGCCACCCGGGCGCCCCAAAAACATAGTATACTTTTAAGACATATCTTTGGCATCTGATTTTAACTCAGGTCACAATCCCGTGGTTTGTGAGTTTGAGTCCGCATCGGGCTCTGTGCTGTCAGTGCAGAGCCTGCTTCGGGTCCTCTGTCTCTCTGTCTCTGTCTCTCTCTCTCTCTCTCAAAAATAGATAAACATTAAAAAATAAAATAAAATAAAGACATATCTCTTTCTTGCCTTCTCTTGGAGTAGCCCTTGCCATAACTTTATTTATAAATTCATCTGTGCAGCAAATATTTATCGAGGACTCTTTTATGCCAAACACTGTGCTAGTCACTGAAGCACAAGGAAATCCTAAGCTTGCCTGAAATACTATTACAGTGTAAGGTAATACGGAGCACTAGAGAGACAAACACAGGTGTTACAGGACCATCTAGAAAAGGCTTCTAACTAAACTAGAGTAGAATTGGTGTAACTACAGGGTGATGTTCCTGCTGGGTCACAGGATAGCAAGGGGAGAGGATTATTACAGATAGGGAGAGATAGCGGTATATTTCAATGAAATAAACTTGTACATCTGAAACTACTGGAGTCAATAATTTAAAGATGGAAAAATGGGGAGGTGGAGCTGAATTGGTAAACAGGAGGCTGATCTGGAGGACCATACATGATTTACTAAGACTTTCAGCAACATCTGAGGAATATTATTTGAAGGGATTCTGGAAGTCTTCAGCCACCTCCATAAATCATTCCCTGCCTTACACTGAAATTCCTCTTTTAACTTTTACTTATGAAATTGCATTATATCCATACGTTTAACTCCTACTGAAAAAAAAAATTACACTTCTTTTTGCATTATCTTAATGGTGTTGCTTTCCTTCCGAAATGAGCCTGAGGGAATTTAGGATTCATGTTGAGAAGAAGACCTTTGGATGAGGGACTTTGGTGGCATGGGTGGTAGATAGCCCAAAGGCAATTGGAGTATGAAGCAATGAGATTTGGGGAGGTTTTGATCAACCTGCCTCCTCATTTACACTTCCCATTTCCCCATCATTATATATAAAGGACATTTATCTTATATATAATATTTGTGTATAGTGTCCATATTTTTTGAACTAAAAATTGAAACCATGATCTTATAACAAAATTTTGTGCCACCTCCTGTAAGAGATTTGGATCCTTAACTACTGGATTTACAGAAAATCTCCATTGATACGTTTGTACAGTGACCAGAATACTTGAAATCAAGATGGTTTCTGTTACTTTAGTGTAGCTGTGGGTGTGGAATGACAGTATTTTGTGATGATGTGAATGGCTCATATTTTTTTTTCCAGTTGAATAAACTAAAATATCTCTCATTGCCAAAATGGTAGAACATCAAAGTTAAAGCCAACTGAAATGATGTTTGTTGTTTCCCAATGAAAATAAAATTAATTTTGTATCTATAAAGATTCTGTTTATATTTGAAATTATTGTTTTGAACCAACATTCTTCCTGAAGGCTGGGACGTAAAAGCAATTCCATCTCATTGCCCTTTGCCTATTTTTAAAAACTCCTATAAACGACTTAAGGACACAGATTTTAAGTAGTCTTGGGTGTGAGTTTTTGCTTTGCCATTCACTACTCTGTGGTTTCATTAAGTTAATGCTCTGGAAATCAGTTTCCTCTTTAATTTTCTTCAAAAAAAAATAATATATGTAAAGGGCTTGATGTTTTTTGTGCTCCTATATGTGACTGGCACATGGTATATTTTCACATTTAAAAATTTTGATCTGATTTTCTTCATCTCCCGGTGTACTTATGTTTTTCTGCTTCTGTTAATATTTGCTTTGTGTTTATAAAGTAGTTTTCTTTACATCAGTCTTGTGAGCTAAGATATATTTTACTAACATTAATGTATTCGTGAGCTAGAATGTTTGGTAACACTAGCATACCAGACTTTTAAAAATTCAATAAATATTGGGACACCTTGGTGGCTCAGTCAGTTGAGCATCTGACTTGGGCTCAGATCATGATCTCGCGGTACATATCGGGCTCGCTGCTATCAGCCTGTCAGCACAGAGCCTGCTTTGGATCCTCTGTCCCCCTGTCTCTGCCCCTACCCCACCTGTACTCTCCCAAAAATAAATAAATATTTTTTAATCAATAAATATAATGTTCTTGCTTTTAGATTTTGTTTTTCTATCACACATACTGTTTCTGTGTTGCATGCTCTATGTTGAGAAGGAGAGGCCTAGGATAAATGCTTATGGAAGTGGAATGTTGAAGTTATACTTTTGTGGTACCAGAATGATAACCTTGATCAGAGTATACCTTAAAGTCAGATCTGGCAAGGGCTTCTCCTTTGGTTATTTCAGAAAGTTTCAGGAAGAATACCTGAGCCTCTTTAAAATGACCCTCCTTTCTACATGTTGTGACTGGAAATCCACCCACTGTGAGGCTTTGTCTCTTTTGAAAGTTCAGGATGTTCCAATGTTCCTAGAGTGGGAATAGGGGCATTGGGTTAGCTCTTTAAGCTTTTTCTTACACTTGTGCTTGAAAATATGCAAAATTTTCAAATCTTTTATTTAAGCCTGATTTGTTAGGAATGAAGACTGAGACGCAGGCTTTCAGTGCCTGAATCAAAAGGGATCTCCCACCAAGAATTGAAAATCTTATTAAATCAAGGAAATTCTAAAACAATTTTACTTATGTCACTTTTACCTCCTACAAATAATATATAGATGATCACTGATAATTCTAACCAAGATGGTTAACTATGCAGTTTTAGCACCATGTTCATTTTATAAAGAAACAATGGCAGGGCACCTGGGTGGCTCAGTCGGTTGGGCATCAAACTTTTGCTCGGGTCATGATCTCACAGTTCATGGGTTCGAGCCCCACATCGGACTCTGTGCTAACAACTCAGAGCCTGGAGCCTGCTTCGGATTCTGTCTCCCTGTCTCTCTTCTCACCTGCTCATGCTCTGTCTCTCATTGTCTTTAAAAAATAAATAAACATTAAAAAAATTGGCAAAGTAATGTTCAAAAAGTAACATTTATCTTTGCAAAGGAATGGAGCCATGGATGAAAAGTTAATGGCGAGTGGTTAGGCAATTGTTTTTTTTTTTTTTAATTTTTTTTAACGTTTATTTATTTTTGAGGCAGAGACAGAGCATGAACGGGGGAGGGTCAGAGAGAGGGAGACACAGAATCTGAAACAGGCTCTGAGCTGTCAGCACAGAGCCCGACGCGGGGCTCGAACTCGCAGACCGCGAGATCATGACCTGAGCCGAAGTCGGCCGCCCAACCGACTGAGCCACCCAGGCGCCCCTAGGCAATTGTTTTTAATAACCTTAAAGTAATTGGTGTTTTAAAGATTTGCTATGTCCTCAAGTAAGATTGTTTTGCCTAGAGACAGGAATTTATTTTTTTTCCTTAAAAAGCATAGGTATACTTTTGTGGGGCACATGGGTGGCTGAGCTGGTTAAGCATCCAAGGCTTGATTTTGGCTCAGGTCATGATCTCTAGTTTGTGAGTTAGAGCCCTGCATTGGGCTCTGCATTAGCAGTATGGAGCCTACTTGAGGTTCTCTCTCACTCTTTCTCCCCCCGCCCCCTCTCTCTCTGTCCCTCTCCTGCTTGCAAACACACACACACACACACACACACACACACACACACAGTAAATAAATAAATAAATAAATAAATAAATAAATAAATAAATAAATAAATAGAAGCAGCTTAGGTATATTGTTGTGATAATCATGAGGAAAATTGTGGTATATCCAACTTTTCAGGAGTATTTATATTTTATTAAGACAAGCCCATCAATTTTGATTCAAAACCAAACCCCTCATATACTTTATTGACAAAGTAATTGTATTCCACGATTCCAGTTTACCTCCACAATTTAAGCAAATTTAATACGTGAATCCAGATATAGAGGTGTTTAAACTAAATGGTTATACACGTGACATATTTGCCAAAGGATTCTCTGGAAGAGCAATCTTGGCTAGTCAGTATAAAAGTGATTCAGTATAGATACAAACTTACAGTGTTACAGAGAGGTACACAAATGGGCACCTGTACAATCAGTGGGATATTACTATTTTAAAAATGCAATCTCTGCTGATAAATACCTCTTCTCTCATTAGAATACACTTTTGTTTTGATAGTTGAAAGTATTTTGAATTTGGCCTTTTGAAATTGACACTGGAAGAGCGGATTAGAGTATAAATAGATGGTTAGGCTATCCTTGTGATGTCTTGGGCAGTGTGCTTTATGCCAGTAAGCACTAGCTTGGCCATCATTTGGTCAAACCATGTAAATTGGTCTCTTTCGGTTGATTTATATTTGACTGTTTCATGTTCCCAAGTAATTTTTCTGTTCTGTAATTGGCCTTTATCAGCTGATTATGAAAAACCGAGAAAATCACACAGTCAGTTTTTCAATTATTGATTAGCTACATATATTTCCCCTACATATATTTATATTACATATTTATATTATAAGTGAAAGAATACAGTTTCAAATATTATTAATAGTTTACAGTACATTGCAGTGGATGTTAGATCATTAACCCACTAAAATTCTTTAAAAGGTTTTTTACAAAGGACATGTCTTAACTTAGAAAGTGACAGGTTCCAGAGAGATCTTTTTGAGTACCCAAAGGGTAAATGTACCAGAACGGAAAGGAAGTGTGAATAGTGAATACTGATGCCAAGATGAATGAATGAAAGACTGTGTCCTGCAATAGGAATTCTTGGAACCAAGAATTTGGGAGGTTTGGGAGATACTGAAGATCATAGCTACGTAGTCAAATATTGAGGATTTGCATAATTATTGTACTTCTGCCTTCTGCCTTTTTCCCCCCACTCTTGCCATTCCAGTTGTAGTCATTTCTATTAGGTGTTGAAGGTGGTAGAAATGGTTAATAAACTTTCATTTTTGTACCATTGCTTGATAGTAGTCATTTTTTAATGTAATAGGTGATTATACCTAAAATGGAGAGATATACACTAATGGAAAGATATGCACTGTACTCAACATCTTAATTACTAACCTGACACATGCCTTCAAAAGACAGATGAATAGACTCAAAAGAGAGATGATTCCATTCCATTTTCTACCTTTTGATTCCACTTCTTGATTTTATGTGAGGTAAACATAGTATATTTTATAAATTCTACTGAAGAATAAAAACAATTTATAAATTTTTCTAAACTAATTGACTTAAACATGATACTGGGAAGTTATAAAATATGGATGTAAAGTCTTTCATAGAATGTCTTAATTCCATTCCCCGTTTGTTGAGGGCAGAGGAGAGTCAAATTTTCAAATACTCTTGCTTGAAAATCATTTTCTATCTAAACTCAGAACCTAAAGAGGTTTCCTGTGTACCCAAATAAATTTTCAAGTAATCATTACTATTAAAGTTTGTAAGATCCAGTTGTTCAAAGGTAGTGTTTTGTTTTGTTTTATTTTATTTACTTTTTATTTTATTTTTTAACATTTTATTTTTAAGTCATCTCTATGCCCAGAGTGGGGCTCGAGCTCATAAACCCAAGATCAAGAGTTTTGTTCCCCATTGACTGAGCCTGCCAGGTGCACCCAGAAGGTAGTATTTTTGTTGATTCTCCTTTCTTAATTTCATTGCAGGGAAACAAATATCCGAAAATATTTTAACTGAATTTGAAGATATTTTTATATTTTTGATTGATTTTTACAACAGATTTGCCTTTCTCACCACGGTTGGATGGTTCTAACATGAAAAGTAGCCAGAGTCCTTAGACTTGTGCCAACAAAAAGTAAATGAGGAAATAGGCCAGTTATATGCAGTCATGGGGGTATCTAGGATCTTGAGATTTTGAGATTATCTGTAGGTGACCTTCAAAGTAGGTCATCTGTGTATGAACACATTACTGTATGAGTTAATGAAGGTGGCAGTGACAGAGAAGAAAGAAAAGCTCCCCTGCCCAAGAAGACCTCACAGGACTGTGCCTTTTTTTCTTATGGTTTCGCAGCAGGATCAAACAATTAGATTTAAAAAATCAGAAGCCTGTCATCTGTGAGCATTTTAGTATTTTAAAAGTAATATTCAGGGCGCCTGGGTGACTCAGTTGTTAAGCATCTGACTTCAGCTCAGGTCATGATCTCACAGTTCATGAGTTCAGGTCCCACATCGGGTGAGCCCTGCTTCTCTCTCTCTCCTCCCACACCTCTTTTCCTTTTCCCTTCCTGGGATTCTCTCTCTCTCTCTCTCTCTCTCTCTCTCTCTCTCTCTGCCCCTTGCTCACTTGCGCCCTCTCTCTCTCAAAGGAAATATATATAGAAGCAAACAGTAAAGTCTGAAATAAAGGGAGAACTCTGTTGAAAGGTGCAGAGTCAGCATGGGTATTTAGTATTTGCTCTCTCCCCAAACACAGGAAAATGAAGTAAAGGAACACATATAGACCCTTAGGAACAAACACAAAAGGAAAGGATGTAACAGAATGAGAGACATTAACAAATCTCTAGAATAAGTTAAGGAAATTCCACCCATAATCTACCAAGTTTTCAGTGGAATGGGCCCATAGTGAAGTGTACTAAAAACAGTTCTGTTGAAGTCAAAAAACCACTTGCTATAACTCCCAGGCAGACCCCTCTGCCACTTGGCTTTGCAGTTTACTGGTCAGATATAATTCTTCCAGGCAGGAGAGTTTTGCTTTGTTTGTTGTTTTGTTTTGTTTTGTTTTGTTTTGTTTTGTTTTGTTGGAAAGTGATTTCCCCCAGAAGGGTCTATGGATATTAACATTTGGTCCCCTAATGAAATACAGGTCTTGAGCTGATCACCAGTCAGTGGAATTAACCAGTCAGCAAGCCCTTTGCTGCACACAAAACTTCCCATTTGAGTTTTAGTGCCTCCCTCATAAGTACAAATGGCAAACAGTAGCATTAGGCCTGTGAGGAATGTCTGCAACGTGACCATCTTGAGAAAAAAGAATCTTGGAAGAAATACCTTCCAGGAATCAGAAGAAAAGTTCCTTAAGTGCCTCAAAGAGATGAGCATGTAGAGGGGATTTATTAAGAAAAAAACAGGATATATTTTTTTAAGAAGCAGTCAGAATAAGCAAGTTCTTTGGGAAATTAAAAACATACCAAAATAGGGGCACCTGGCTGGCTCAGTCAGTAGAACATGTGAGTCTTGATCTTAGGGTCGTGAGTTCAGGCCCCACACTGGGCATAGAGCTTACTTTAGAAAAATAAAATAGGGGCGCCTGATGGCTCAGTTGGTTAAGTGTCTGACTTCAGCTCGGGTCATGATCTCACAGCTCATGAGTTTGAGCCCTGTGTGCTGACAGCTCAGAGCCTGGAGTCTGCTTCAGATTCTGTGTCTCCCTCTCTCTCTCTCTCTCTCTCTCTCTCTGCCCCTCCCTCGATCATGCTCTGTCTCTCAAAAATAAATAAACACCAAAAATAATAATAATAATGAAAATAATAAAATAAAAATATCCTTCAAATAAAGAAATGTAGTGGAATGATTGGATAACTAAATATGAGGAATTTTCCGAAAAAGTAAAATTATCTAAAGAAGAGGAGTGTAAGATAGAGCAGAAAAGAAATTAGAGAATGTCTCCCTCCACAAGACTCAGTGGTTGAATAACAGGTGTTACAGAAAAGGAATGGGTGGACATGATCTTAAGCATTTTTTTTTTTTCAAGAGAGAACTGATTGATTACCTGATGTGTTTAACCATATATGGGAAGAGTTTTCATACTTTGGATTAACAAGAGCTAGTGATAGTTACTTAAAAACCAAAGCGTCTGTAGAAATGAGGCGGTCATCCCCCGGGGGGGGGGGGGATATGAAACGTTGCACAGGAAAAGATATGTGATCCATTTGGCTCCACTGTGGACTGAATCATATATGCATTGAATATTGATTACAATCCCCAAACAGACATGGAACCAAATTGGCGAGGGGAGGATGTGATATGAGTAAAGGTGGCGTAATATGCCTCCCACATAACAGGAAATCAATAAATGATACACACAAGTCATACGTATTTAGAATCCCGGAGACAAATGTCAGAAGAAACTGCTCAGTTAAAAACGTACACCTCTGGTGGGAAGTAGGAAGCCAGTTGGGAGACGTGGGGCAGGAGGGACTGCTGTGTTTCTTTTTCCATTAAACGACACTCCGTACCATCTGACTGTTAAAACGATCAGCATGTTTTTACTTTGGTTAAAAAATTAAAGAAAGAGGCAAAGGGGATGGTTGGTTTGTTTTTGCAACAGCCTACCACATACAGTTTTGACACAATACATAAATGTTTCAGTAGGAAGAATGCGAACCGAATGCACGCGGGAAGTTTGGGGATGTTTATCTGGTTCATCTCAGGTCTGGCTTCGGGGACTTGCATCCTGTGCCGTCACAGAGGCCCCACGTTTGGTTTAAGGTTCTGCCCTCACTGTTTCAAATTCTTAGTAATTTAGGGACAGGGGGCCCCACATTTTCGTTTTGCACAAATTGTGTAGCCAGACCTGCTTCAAATAGATACATTGTTTGAATTCTCGACTGACTGAGGTTGCAACTACTTCCTTTGACCCTGACCTTCTAGGGCCTGTTGTTTTCAGAACCCAGTCATGACAGGCCACAGGGAATGGAGTAAATAGACATTTCTCACAAGGTTATTTGGAAGTCGTATATTACGTGACACCCCAGAAAATTCTTCTGTCATCTTTAAGTTCATTTTTTGTCCTTTTATTATTTATTTTGACAGAACAAGCGGGGAAGGGGCAGAGAGAGGGAGACAGAATCTCAAGGAGGCTCCTATGTGGGGCTCACACGCACGAACCGTGAGATCATGACCTGAGCCAAAACCAAGAGTTGAACACTTAACTAACTGAGCCACTCAGGTGTCCTCATCTTTGTTCTTTTAAATAAGACCTTTGACACAGGGGATTTTGCTAATAGAACTTATTTTTTAGAATGTTTCTAGGTTTATAGCAAAGCTGAGAGGAAAGGATAAAGATTTCCCTTCCCAGGGACCCCCTGGGACCCCCTGTCCCAGCATATGCATAGCCTCCCCAATTATCAACATCCCCCACCAGAGTGATAACAATTGATGAACCTATAGTGATATATTATTATTACCTCTGGAGTCCATAGTTTACAATAGGACACACTTTTGGTCATTGTATTAGTGAGTTCTGCCTGTTATAACAATACCATAGATTGAATGGCTTATCAACAACAGAAATTTATTTCTCACGGTTCAGGATGGGAAATCCGAGATCAAGGCATTGGTCTGTGTCCCCACATGTCTGAGAGGGTAAGGGAAGTCTCTAGGGTCTTTTTTATACGGGCACTAATCCCATTTGTGAGGGATTATGATGTAAGCACTTCATAAAGCCCCCACCTCCAAATACCATCACGTTGGGGATTCTGTCTCAACACAGGAATGTTGGGGGAACACAGACATTCAGTCTATAGCAGATTGTACATGCTGTGGGTTTGGGCAACTTTATAATGACATCTACCCATCATTATAAATCATACAGAGTAGTCTCACTGTCCTAAGAATCCTTTTTGCTCTCTGTGTGCCTCCCTCCCTCCCCCCAGCCCCGATCATTTTTAATTCTGAAGTACGCACTGAGTACAGTGGGTTTCATAGGAAAGAAAATCAGTGTCCCCCAGTGGAGCAGTCAGAAGCTATGCTTGCTCCATTTGGGGAGAAAGACATGTATGGAAACTCCGAGGTGTGAAAGGACTCCCACCAAGCAAGGAGGACACAGAGAGGACTGAAATCTGGCCCCTTTTGGCCGATGCGGAGACCTCACTTGGCTTCCTGTAAGGAGCAACAGCCTCTGCAGTCAGTTCCCATTTCCTGGCTGGTCACTAATGGCAGCGTGTGTGCCCCACCTGTGTCCTTGACAATGCCAGTTTGGGGAAGCACTCAGTCTGGTGCGGTCTCTGAAAGGGTCTCTTCTGTCCCCTTCCTCCATAGGCCGACCGAACCTGTCAGATCTGCCTCGAGTCTTTATGCTCCTGGCCAAACGCCCATGCGTTGGGGGATGGGAATCATTCAAGCTCAGTGGTGGGGGCTAAGCTGAGGGTGTCACGCCTGCATGGGAGCAGGGGGCAGACAGTGCCAACTAAGGGATAATGACTTGTCACCATGAAGTGAGGAGGCAGAATTTCTTGTTTGGTTAGTAAATTGATTTTAAAGGCAGTTAGCAGAGAGGAGCTTTGGCAATGTCTAGAGCAGTTGTAGTGTTAAGGCAGCCATGGCACAGCCCCCGGAACGATGTATTCGAAAGGCAGCTGATTTGGATATATGTGTTCCTGTGTGTTTCTTCAAAGGATTTATTTGCGGTTGTATCTTATTTATTGTTAAAATTATTTAAAATTGCAGTGTTCTAGAGGTAGCTGTGTTTAGTATAAAGAGATGTTTGTGACTTGTGGCTTAGCTGAAATCATCTCTCTTTACATTTTGTGGAAAACAGTTTTTTTAAAGGGCGACAGCTCCCACGCAGGTAACATTCACTCGGACACGCCTGGGAATAATATTAGGTGAAGATGACAAAATCATCAGAGGCCTTTCTTCTTCCCAGTCTGTAGGGGCTTTTCTGGATATCTGTTTAGGTCACGTGCCTGACACTGTGCTAGACGCAGGAGATGCAGGTTGGATGGGATAAAGTCAGTCTCTGTCTTGGGAGAGTTCACAGTCCAGGGAGAGAGAGATGCTAATCATTACACATGGAGATAAAGCCTATAAATAAAAAGTTCAGGATGTCTTGAGAGCTGAAAAGGAAGAGCTAATTTAGGTTGAGTTCAGGCAATGACTTGTAAGCTAAAGGATGAGTTAGGAGAAAGAGTATTGCCAGCACAGGGAACAGAATGTGCGAAGCGCTTGAAGCAGGAGTAAGCCCTTTGTGTGAAATGAATCCAAAGAAGGTCAGTATCTCCAGAGCTCAGAAAGGAAGGCGTAGAATAGCATAGGGTCAAACTGCAAAGGCAGGGAGGGGCCACACACAGCCATGACCAAAGGCTCCAGCAATGTGTTCGTTTTAAAATTATAGATACAATGGAAGCCATTAATACATGGGGAACGGTGAAACTAGACGTTTTGGATCATCATACATCCAAAGGGTAAATAAGGGTAGTTTTCACACCTTGGTGGAGATTTTAGGCTTCGTCAGATAAACCTGGGTTCAAATCCTGGGTTTGCTCTTTGCTAGCTCTGTGGCCTCAGTTTCTCACTTGTAAAATTGACATGATAATACCAAATACCATAGTAGAGTTTGAAAGACATGCAAGGCATGTGTACAGTATCTGACCTCTAATAAGCTCTCAATATCTAGTGGTAATGGAATTAATAGTAGTCTTCTTTCTTGTTAGGATGTATTTAAGGAAACCAGTGTAAGTGAGCAGAGGGGCAAAGGAATAAATAATTAAACTCTTTGGCCAGTAAGTAGGATAGGGATAAATAGAAGAGTCTGTTCCAAGAATCAAAGAGAGGAACCCCCCCCACACACACATTAACATTTATTTAATTGCCTTTGTGATAGGAAAACTCAGAAAGCCTGGTGGTGGAAACTGAATAATTTCTACTAGTTCTCATCCTGGCATTTTTACTTTGTGGAATCATAGTTAATTAAACAGCTCGTATGTAAGAGGTTAGAAAGCAAACATGAGAGATTTTGTGTGAATGGTCATTAGACATATTTGAAAATCCCTGATCTGTAATTACCAGTGCATTTTGAATTACTCATTTTCTCACGGAAAAATTTTTGGAGACTATAACTTTTTTTTTTTGAAATAGGAAAGAATTGCTAACCTGGCCTGCTTCATGGTGATTCATTCTTTTCCCATTCTGCTCCTTAAAACAAACCAAGAAGCCAGATGTTTAGTTGCCGAAGATGAAAACCATTTCCTTAGAAATCCTGAATGAAAGAAAAAGGGCTTCTCTAGAATGGCAGGGTCTCTAAAGGTAATCATGACCTGATTCAATAGAATGTGGTTGTAAGAATGTTGCTCATAGCAACAAAGAGCACTTACAGATACATTCATTTTCAAAAATAAGCCTTCTCTAATAGTAAGTCGGTGTGGAATTTTCCTGTTCACTGTTCTGAGTGTTCTTTTTTTTTTTTCAACAATTGTGTGGACTTAAGTCATATTCGGTTTGGTAGGCTTATAACCTTTTAAGTGCTTCTGTTTGCTTAAAAATCCTCCATTCATTTTATGGAATATTTTTTACCTGTTAACACCCTCTTTTTCTTTCTGTGAATTTAGATCAAACTTAAGAGTGACAAGATACTAGGAAAAAAGTCCTTTGTTCCCCCATATTTATAAGTATCAGGATGAAATCAGTGATTTTTAGTTGTTAGTATTTAAAAAGGTAAACATGAAATAAAAAATTTCTAATATGTTTGTATGGTTTTTAAATTTATTTCCTCTGACTGTTAGTGACTTGAAATGTTGAGTGTAATGCTTCAAAACAAGAGAGTAAAGCTAGTAATTTTGGCCACTTTTCTCTCTATTCTTGATTTCTTAAAGCAGAATTTATGAATAATTATTATGCACAGAAATCCAGATAAAACAGCCATGCCTAAAGTTTATCTATTTCAAAGATGCAAAATAAGGCATTTTTATTTATCCAGAGATACAGTTCTAAGTTGCGCTATTTTTTCCTTCATCATAGGCTTCTTGTTTTGAGAGTTTTTTTTTTTAAAGGAATTCGATGTAGATCTGTAAAATTGGATAACTGATCAGTAGTTTTGGAAAAAACATAGAATACCATGGTTAGACGTGAGCCCTTCAATATAAAGATCCTGAGGCTGTCTTCTCTTAAAATTTTTTTCTTCCATCTCTGAGGCCAAATTTTCATTCTTTTAATGGCCTATAAAGACAATTTTGTTTGTGGAGTTTTCTGGAACCGAGTTTTTTTGAAACAGTGATCGCTGTGGTAAATTTATCGTCAGGCGAATAGAGTAGTTTCTTCTCTCATTCCCTCATATCTTGCCTGTGACTTCTGGTGTCTCATAAAACATTCATGAGACAAAATCCTGGATGGAAGTCATCAGGAGTAGAATTGTAATTACTGCTCTGCTGTGTGACCTCAAGCAAATCATTTAACCTCTCTGGGCCAAGTCTGAGCAATGAATTGAAAGACTTGGACTTTGCTAACTAAGGTATCTTCAGAGCCCATTCTGGGATTGATTAGAATATCAATCCTGATTTTGTGGAGGTTTAGAGAGAACTGTAGCTTGTTTCTCTCTTAGCTACAATGTGTTATTAAAGTCTTAAATTTGCACTGTAAGTAGAAAAGAAACAAGTTTTCATGTGGAGGTAGTGCTGATGGCAATTCTAGTTAATTCTAGACTCTCCCAGATGAAAACTGCAATTTTTCTAGCTATAGCGATCTCGCGTTTGTCTCACACTCATTGCCGTGTAACAAATATTTATTGACCTAATGTGCCAGCCATTCTAATACAAAATAGAATGTATTATATAATACAGGTGTTTTAAACTTGGCAAATATATGTATTTTAATGATTTTTTTTCATACTTTCAGACTATGCTATTCATATTTAGAGGGGTGCACAAAGTCTATGAAACTCACATAATCCTTTGCTAATTTTGTTTTGCTTATATTGTCAAATAATATTTTCATCATTAGTTGGAATTTCAGTATAGGGAGCATACAATATAAATGTGGAGCAGAAAAGGCATAACCTCTGGTATGAAATGATTCTTTTTTACTGCAGCCTTATAATGCTGATGAATTTGTCAGTTTTGATTATAAGATGGTTTACACCCTGTTATCTGTGGTTCCTTTGGCTTCGCTGATAATTATCAATTTCTTAACATAGACTCATACAGGACATCTTCTCTTTGTAATCATTTCTTTCTTTTTTTTTTTTTTTTTCAACGTTTATTTATTTTTGGGACAGAGAGAGACAGAGCATGAACGAGGGAGGGGCAGAGAGAGAGGGAGACACAGAATCGGAAACAGGCTCCAGGCTCTGAGCCATCAGCCCAGAGCCCGACGCGGGGCTCGAACTCACGGACCGCGAGATCGTGACCTGGCTGAAGTCGGACGCTTAACCGACTGCACCACCCAGGTGCCCCTGTAATCATTTATTTCTAACTAGTCGATGTATTAATAAAAATTGTATAATCTTTCTAAGGTTAGAACTTTGTTTCCTTGGCTTTGGAGAGTTTTAGTTGTCCCTTCTTCCCCACCCCTCTTACTCCCCCTTCTCCCTCTATTAAGCTCTCCCTAGCCTACTAACAGTTCTAAATCCTAAAGGTCCAGTTTTCACTGGCCAGTATTATCACACACTCAAAGAACAGCATAGAACCCATTCACTATCAGAGAGCCAGTTAAGCATCTGACTCTTGATTTCCGCCCGGGTCATGATCTCATGGTTTGTGAGAACGAGCCCTGTTTGGGGCTTTGCAACTGACAGCGTGGAGCCCGCTTGGGATTCTCTCTCTCTCCCTCCCCTCACTCAGGCTAGCACACGCATGCACTCATACTCCCTCTCAAAATGTTTTTTTTTGAGATAAACATTAAAATAAAAAACGAAAACACTTCAGAATCCACTTGCCAAAGGTGATACGATTTCAGTGTAAAGTGGTCAAGTTGATGAGTCACTTTCTCCTTCCGTGACTCGTCTTTGTCTGCCTATTCCTAATCTGTTGGTAAACTTTCTGTTCCTTCTGATGTACTTTTACCTAATGTAACTCCGAAGTTAAAGAGGAGAGTTGAAGATCCTGATGTAATCAAAGAAAGAAATTCAGTAAACTGTACCAGTGACTTGAGAACTTACCAAAGTATAACAAATTCTTTCAACCTTTATAGTTGGGCCAAGGTCAAAAAAGTTGGCCATACATGAATGAAACGGCGATTATGTAAAGAAATAGTGGTTCTCAAAGACCAGCTGCAAGTTGAGATACCTCCTTTGTGGCAGCATTGTCACTAAGAAATAAAAGTAGCACTTAGAACTTCCCTGACCCAAACAAACTGAGGGTTGCTGGAGGGGAGGAGGTGGGGGTGGGGGGATGGGCTAAATGGCTGATGGGCATTAAGGAGGGCGCTTGTTGGGATGAGCACTGGGTGTTAAGGGAGGAATCACTAAATTCTACTCCTGAAACCATTATTGCACTATATGTTAACTAACTTGGATTTAAATAGGAAAAAAAAAAAAAGAACTTTTCTGACCCAACACTGCTCTATCCCTACACTGAGAAAATACCTGGTATACAGTAGGTCCTCAAAAGATATTTGTTGAAAAACACGAATCTTCTGACTTTTATCAGTATCTGATTAGAACTTTTTTTGTCCATTTCTTTTTTTTGTTTTTTGTTTTTTGAGAGAGAAAGAGAGAGAGTGTAAGCAGGGGATGGGCAGGGAGAGGGAGACACAGAATCTGAAGCAGGCTTCAGGCTCTGAGCTGTTAGCACAGAGCCCAACACGGCGCTCGAACCCATGAACCGAGAGATTATGACCTGAGCTAAAGTTGGACACTTAACCAACTGAGCCACCCAGGTGCCCCTGTCCATTTCTTTATGTGGGGACATTTAAAAATATTAAGTCAACATAAGTGGAATAAAAGTGAGTGAAGAAAGATGGACATATAGGTTCTCATTCCAAATAGAAACTGAAGTAACTTCTATTTCCGTATTAACATCTGACTCTTCTAAATACTCAGTATTCTGTCAAAAACAACAGATGATCTAGTTGGCTTCTGGAAATGTATTGTTGAAAGATTAGTGTGAGTTGGTCTGTTACTAACAACAACAACAAAATTCATTGAACCGCTTTGGTACTTAAAATATTTTAATTACCTTCGTGTTCTCAGTTTATACCATTTTATATTAATAGCAGCTCCAGAAAGGAGGTAGTTGGGAAGTCTTGTATCCCACAGCCACACCTGGGAGTTTTTGGCTTCTACAGACCCCAGCTCAGCCTGGATGTCTCTCTCACACCCCTCCTTCCAAACCCTTTTTCCATGGAGATTCTTGCCTTCTCCCATAATCACAGGTGTTCACAGGTCTGGTCTGTTTAATCTGATCCTGGAGAAGGAGGATGTAGATCCACAGAAAGAAGGAGGGAGGTGAACTTTGGCTCACGTCAGTCCTCACTGGCCTGTCCTGAGACCCCACCCTACTCTTTCTGTTCCACTTTCCACTTCTCACCGCTTTCCCCCTCTCTACATCCCTCCATGTTCCCATTCAGCTTGTCATCCCAAACCCCCAGCTCTGCCCCTCATCTCCTGAAACTATGGCCCTCTTAAGGCCACTCCCCAGCCCTGCCTTATGGAGCCTCCACCCACAAATCCTCCAACAGTGACCGGCAGTGAGGAGGTCAGGATTCCCACTGACAGGTCAGTGTGGCAACACGGGGAGATGGGCTCCTTCCACCCCGTGTGGGATTGTCCTGGAATGCATTTTCCCAGTGTCCTAGAACTCTTGACCCTGCCTTAGTATTATCAAGCTTTAATCGGGTGTTGTGTGCTGATCTGGCGACTTCATCCCCAATTGTAATCTTGTTTCCCTGGGAAAATGATAGAGTTTTGAAGAACTGACTAATAAATGAACTTTTGGCATACCATAAGTTTGTAAATTGGTGCCTGCCTGTTTTCTGATAAGCGTGTACCCTGCAGCTGCTCAAAAGGGCTTTGTTCGGGGTGGGGGTCGAAAGGGAGAAGGGGGTCGTTGGTTTTAACATTGAGAATATTTAGCTCTAAAGGCACTTTTGAATCATCTTAATTTATATTATTTCTCCATTGAAGCTTGGGTATTTTAGACATAATGCAATTTGCAGAGAAAAATATGTTATTTCAGATACATATAATTCCATAACTCTACATATCAACAGCTGTGTACCTACACTGAGGAAAAGATTCTTTTCCACAGGCATTTCTTCATGGCATGGAAACTAATATTTTAATCCATCTTTTCAAAGAAAGTACTGAGACTTTTAACATGGAGTAGCTGGGGCGACGTCAACTGTGGTATCTATTGAGTCATGCTGAGCAGAATTTGGGGGTTTTGTGTCACTGATGTTTTCTGTTTAAGTAAGAGGCCTGATAAAAAGGGAAAGTATTGCTTCAGAAACACTTACATTTTCAGTTTTCAAGATACTAAAATATTTATTACCCAGGTTTCTAGGCCACTGAATGTTCACGGTCATCCTTGAAGTAATCTCCACACTTTTCTTGCTTAAACTTGCTAAATGAAGGGTGTCTTCATCAACTTGGTTGAATTGTATGAAACTTGTGTCATACAGGCCCTTTAATCCACACTGTAAAGCTTTTTGTGGAAAATATCTGAACCTTTATTATCATATTATTTATATCTGGGGTAAATTAGGCCCCAAAACTGTCATTGTTGTTCTCTTACTTGCATCAAGAGTTTTACATAAGTCTTCTCCACTGAAAAATTTGAGTCATATTAATGAGTAATAAATCTAAAGATAACCTTTCTAAAACCGTTGGAGAGCCAAGAAAGTGAATATATAATTGTGATTTAAAAAGATATGTGACGAAGGCGCCCATGGTGCTTGGGAGCTTCTTTCCAGTTGAATGCAACTGAATGAAAATTACTTCTTAGTTATGTTTAAAATAGCATCATTGATTACTTTCAGTGTTTTTTTTTTTAATGATGTATGGAAATACAACAGTGCACCATAAAAGTTAAAAGTTGAGAAGACAGAGTACCACAAGTTTAGCCAAAAGACAAAGAAATTAATTTAAGATACAGACACCTATGTAAATGTTGGTGTTCACTTCCTCACTGACTGTTTTGCTGATGTTTGCTCTCTTTCCAGTTGAAACTAGGCATACCATTCAAAAACATAGTATGTTTATCAGAAAGTAGGAACTTATCTAATAAATTGTAATTTTATTAAAACATCATGCTTTACATTCCTGATGTGCTATAAAACTTAATGTGGAACAGAAATGTAAAACCTTGACTAGTTGGATTTCATGTGGATTGTGAAACCAGTATGTGGATGTGAAACCAGCCCTTGCTAGATTTGTTTCTACAGTATGAATTTTGATGTTTTTATAACTCATGTTATCCTTTTATTGCATAAATTAGAAATGAAAACTCTTCAAGTTATAGTTTGCTAAATAATGAAGGACAGACGTCCAAGTAAGAACTTTAAAAAGTGATCCCACAACCTACAAGAGTTGATCTGACACATAAAGCTGTTTTTAAAACTGCATTTCAATGCTGTTTTCAAATTTCCTAGAGTGAAGGGGTCTTGTGTTTAGCTGGACCACATCTATAGTCAGAAATATTGACATCCACAAGTTTGAGTAGAAATGTTTGTCCTTCCTTAAACCTAATTTAAATGTCTTTGGGTCCATTTTTTAATATCTTTAAAGACCATGGCTCTATTTTTAAAGGACTTGGGGCAAGAATGTTCTAATATTAGCCAAAATCCTAATGAGTATAATGTAATAGTAGTTCTATTGAGTTTGAGCTGTTATGGGTTTATTTTATTTCTTACTTTCCAAACTGTAAAGTGGTTATATTACTTTCATAAATAGACTTTTTTTATGTCTCCATGTGTATATATATTTAGGGAGGAGAGAGACTCTGAATGACTCATTCTGAACGGGGCAACCGGGGGTTGGGTGGGGGGGGCTAGTCTTTAACTTTTCAAATAGCTTTCTTTCTTTTCATTTCTTCACTGAATGTTGCCAGATACCATACATAAAAAGTGTTCCCTTTCTTTTAACTATCTCTCCTTGTTGCCAAGGTGTAAATCTGAAAGTCCAAGTTTCTTTCTCCCGCTTCATAAACAAGACTCGTTGGGTTCTGCTTCAGACACTTGGAGCCCTGCCAAAGTTGTCGTGATGATGTCAGCTTACCAAGAATGTTCACATTTCTCATGCTGTGCTCACATTCCCTGGACTGGAGCAAATGTCCTTTTTGAGCTCATTGAAGTTTTAGGGTTAGATTTGAAAAGCATGCATTGTTTGCAATACTTGATTCTACCTTTTTCAGATCAAGGATCCGTTTTGAACCACATGACAGTTAACAGGCCCATACGATACATTTTGTATCTGTTGATTAAGGAAACACAGAATGGCCAAAAGTTTATTGGGTGGTAGAACCAGCAAGACTTGTTAATCTAATAAATGGAAATTTTATTAATTTATAGAATTCCCTCATTCAGCAAATATTTTATATCTATGTTTACAATATATTTTTGTATTGTTACTTATTGAATTTTACGTTTTTATCAATAACAATGGCATCTAGCTATTTTTGGAAACAAATACTTAGAAGTTGCTCATGGTACAGAATTTTCAGGTATCTTCTGATACGTCTTTGTTATTGGTTAGCTTACTTGGTTTCTACATTAGGACAGCTGAAATAAATATGATCAATTCTGTGAAATAACGTTTGTCCTCAGACACAATTCTTTGTAAATACCAAAGTGATGATGTTTATATGACTTTCTTAGAGTTAATGACCTAATTATCCTAAAAAATAAAATGCCAGTTAATAGTTATTGATATACACATATTTGATTTCTTTTATAGCCTCTCGTGTGAGTTGGTAAATTACATATTTACATTTGGGGAAGGAAGAAGGCCTTGAATATTAATGTTTAAATTGAGTTTTGGTTGACGTTCTAGGCTGATGTTGGATATTAACCACCACTCATCTCTCTTATGGCAGTGTGAGGTATAGTTTTCTTTCAGTCACCAAATTTTGATTCATTCAAAATAATAGAACTTCTTGAGATAGATTTACTAGCCAAAACTAAGACAGGTATTGTTAATCATAGTTACCACCCTGGCTCTCTGCTCTCTGTTCTCATTGAGCAATAGAATATATCCTTTTGATAATTTATTTGTACAGCATTCCCTTGTGGCTTTTTACAAAAGTTTCAAAAGAGGCTTAAACTAGATAAATTAAAATCTAGCATGAATTCAGAGATTTTTTAAATCTCTATTCTAAGAAATAGTTGCAGATTCCAAAAGTAGTTTTCAAATTAGGAAGGAGGCCTCTACCAATGTTTTACTCCTGTCTTAGAATCTTGGAGTTTCAAGAGTGAATTTGCAGAGCGAGAAAGGGACCTGAAGCCCAGCAATGTCAGACTTCCAGATCTTACCTTCCCTGAAATTAACTCATGACAGTGACAGCTCAAAATTAGTGCGCGCTTAAGGTATATTTAAATAGTGGAATACCATAGAGGTCTTTAAACAAATGAGATAGTTACATGGCGTAAAAAGCTGGGTTTGTCTCCACTAAGCCGCACAGGTTGTTGTTTGTTAGATATTACTATTGTTTGCGGGCAAGAACTGTCTTGTAAACCCTATTATACTCCCTTTTCCCACTTTTACATATTGTACAAAGTACATAAATTTTTTTCATTGACCTTGATTTGGTTTATCTGTGATTTTGAGTTAAAGCAGTTGTTTATTCTGTACCACTCAAGGCACTTCCTAAAGAAGAAAGATTCCCTTTCTTCCTCAAGAAGTCTTCCCAAATTGATACAAACTCATTCTCTATTGTCCAGTTAGTACAGTTCCCTCAGTTCACATTTGAAGAGATTGTTCTGCTAAACTTGGTTCCATTTACTATTTCTCGCTGCCTTATTTACAATATGAGCTCCTTTTTCCTTCCTGCTGTTTACAAGCAGCCAGTGGAGTCCTGGGAGATCCTTGCTCAAGAAGGACAGGAGGCTTCCTTCTTTGTAGAGCAATGCATTCCGTAGACCAAAGCTGCAACCACGTGTTTGTTGTAATGTTCTTGTTACTAACCTTTAATCCTATGTTGTCTCAACTGTCCTATTCTTTTTATCTCTGTCTGAAAATCACTTCATCTTTTATTATTGTATGGACATTGCCAGCAGCTGGGGACACAGGGTATGCATATTGCTATAAATTGAAGGCTTCAGACCCGGCTCTCTCAGGGCGGGTTTATGTTCAAACTTCACCACATTCTATTTCCAAATAGAAATATAGTGTAAACAAAGCGGAGACTGAGATCAAATTGAACTGAGACGCTGCCGACACCGACCCCCTGTCTCCTCCCTTCTTTTTAACCCTGGTGATGACCTCCTTCCCTGTTGTGGGAAGTTCTTTTCAGATCTGCTGCCTTCTGTGAGGCCTTTTCTCCCCTGCAGTTCCACTCTGCTTTATAAACATTCTTCTGATGTTAAGTTTGTGTTTGGGGAACCTTATTCTTGAATCAGATGCTGTTAAGTTCTCCAAGATCAAATGATGCCATGTCCTTTCACTTTTCACCTGGTTGTCCAAAACAACCAGGAATAATAAGTTGATCATTTTGCTGATTCCCATAACGCTAACACAACAACAACAAAACAACCAGAACAATAAACCATTTGTTCTCCTGCCACCAAAGGAGAATCCAGCTCCTTTGATTTTATTGGACTTTTATTTCTGTGTATGGTCTGAAACAAAGAACCATCAACCAGGGCTTGGACGCATTCTTCGTATAGCGAGTTAGCTCTAATGATATCCATTTTTATGAGAGGATTTGCTTTATATTGATGCTTTATAGTGATGAAGCATTGCAGGATACATAAATGATTTCTCATTAAAAAATGGTCCAATTGTATTGGGAGTTTGTATGGATAGATCTAAGCCAGTTAAGTCGGTCATTTTGTTTTGTGGGAATGTTGGTATCTTATTGCTATATTTAAAATTCTAGGGGCACCTGGGTGGGTCAGTTGGTTAAGCGTCTGACTTTGGCTCAGGTCATGATCTCATGGCTCAAGCCCCATGTTGGGCTCTGTGCTGACAGCTCAGAGCCTGGAGCCTGCTTCAGATTCTGTGTCTCCCTGTCTCTCTGCCCCTCCCCTGCTCATGTTCTGTCTCTCTGTCTCTCAAAAATAAACATTAAAAAAATTAAAAAATAAAAAATAAAATTCTATACTTGAGGCACCTGGGTGACTCAGTTGGTTAAGCATCTGGCTCTTGATTTTTGGCGCAGGTCATGATCTCAGTTTGTGGGTCAAGCCCCATGTCAGGCTTTGTGCTAACATTGTGTGGGAGCTGCTTGGGATTCCCTTTCTCTCCCTCTCTCTCTCTGCCCCTCCCCCACTCATGCATGCGCGCTCTCTCTCTCTCTCTCTTTCTCTCTCTTTTGGCTCTTCCCTGCTCGCTCTCTCTTTCAAAGAAATAAACATTAAAAATAAAATAAAACAAAGTTCTATACTTGCCTGACTTTGCTTTTTCAGTTATGTTTATGATTAAGCAATATGTTGATGCTGATATTGTCAACGTTCGGTAAACATGGCAATTTATGTGGGGACTCCCAGACTTTAACCTAAGTCAGAGTTCAAATAAAACCAGCCTAGAGGGTAGTAAACTTTATATAATCTTAGTGGGAAGCACATCCAATGTTTAGACCCTTGAGAAGATTAACCACTGGACCACACGTGGTCTGCTTTTGGCTGGCTGGACCCTTCCTCTGACTACCTAAGTCAACAGTGCCATCATTACCTGAATCTGAGACCCAGGTCAAGTTGCCCCCAAGGTCATTTTCATCAACTTGGCAAGTAAATCCCAGCCAGAAATTCATCAATTACTTTTCATCTTGAGAGTTAAATAAGCCTTTGCTTATTTGAGCAAATTTAACCAGAAACTGCTATTTCCTGTGCTCATTGCCAATTTAACCAAATTAGCATTGCCTTATTAAGGTTGTAGTGAGAGACTTCTTAAAGGTTTCCTTATTTCCATTCTCTTGAAGAACTCCATATAGATTAAAATGAAATTATTTGTCCTTTATCTTTTCCATATCATGATTTTTTTTTTGTTTTACTGGTTTACCATTGAATGCTATTTCTAATTGTCAGTTTAAAAACGTGTGAGATTTTAGTGTTGGTTCAGATTTAACAATTTAATTAGATGAAATATTATTGATGGATAAGATAAGACTCCCTGTGCTATGGTAGTAATACTGGATTCCCAGCAGTGGTCTTCTAGTACACAGACATTTCACTAATTTGTTTTCATTTTAACCTTTTCACAAATGCCATGACTTTGCATTTGGTTTGTCCCTAGATAATCAAAAGTTAACTGTCCTCCATGCATATATTTGATTTGCTTATACATTTTTCTGGTCTGGTTTGCTTATAAGACTACAGATTATCATTTTACTGTAGACCATTTACTAGCTCTCTGACCTGCCATTTCATTACTACGATTTATGCATAAATATGTGCATGTGTTTTATCATTTGATCATGATTTCACAGTTCATGGGCTCTAGCCCCACATCAGGCTCTGTGCTGACTGCTCAGAGCTTGGAGCCTGCTTTGGATTCTGTGTCTCCCTCTGTCTGCCCCTCCCCTGCTCACGCTCTCTCTCTCTCTCTCTCTCTCAAAAATAAACTTCAAAGAAAAATTTATTTTTAATCTTTGAGCTTAGAGGCGCCTGGGTGGCTCAGTTGGTTGAGCATCCAATTCTTGATTTTGGCTCAGGTCATGATCCCAGGGTTATGGGAGGGAACCTTGCATGGGGCTTAGCACTAAATGTAGAGCTTGCTTGAAATTCTCTCTCTGTCTCCCTCTCTCTCTCTGTCTTCCCCTCCCTCCTTCCCTTCCTTTGCCCCTCTCCCCTGATCGCTTTCTGTCTCAAATAAAAAATAATTTTTAAAGAAATCTTTAAGCTTAATTTTTACCCATTTAATTTAATTTCCAAAAAATTATTCAAGTAATTAGACATTTCTAGATATAGTAAATTGCTGTTTATTCAGAATGAAAAGTGGTTGCTTTTTTTTTTTCCATTTAGCATGATTAGACATAATTATTGATAATGTCTGTGAAGACGTCAGCAGTACAGGCCCAGGTTTTAACAAGAATGTAGCCTTTCTAGCCTAAGTCTAGTTGGATATCTGGGTCCAAAAAGAGATCAAATCCAAGAGAAACAAAGCCTGACAGATGGGGTCTGGAGGTGGGATGGGGGAGGCAGCCTAGTCGTGTGACTATAATACAGAGGTGATATTAATACCAGTTACCAAAAGGCATTTCCAAGACTTCCTCCAAGGTAGGATGTGAGAAGACCAGAACAGGATGCACACAGGCCCCTGGTGACCTGAACCCTGCCAGAAACAGTGAGAGATGATCCAAAGACTGCCTTTGTGCCCAGGAAGGAATTGGAGAAACCCCCTGGCCCAGTGCTTGGAATGGAAGGGAACCAGGCAACAGCTCTGGATGCAGGCATTGGGCAGAAGAACTACGAGTGGGAGGTACCCGTGAATATCCTGGACTGCTGCCCCCAGCAGGCTGCTGAGGGGTGGGTGGCTTGCTGACACTGGATGTCATTCTAAGCGGAAACGGATCTAGATAGCGCTGAAGTTGGCAACTACTGTTTCCTATGGAGATGATGTAAATGCGTGTTCGGGAAATGGTAATACGTTACACTAGAATATGTAATAATCTGGAACCTATGACATTGATTATAATGAAGCACAGGTTTGCTTTGGTTTTCTTTTAACTAGCTTGGTTTAAAAGTGCTCTTGTGAAAGATTCTGAACTTCGTATGGAACCACAGAGGACAGTCAATAGCCAAATAAGCCTTAAGAAGGAACAACAAAACAGGAGGTGTATCACACTTCCTGATTTCACTAAAAAGCCACAATAATTAAAATAGTTTGGTACCGGCACAAGGATAGACATATAGACCAGTAGAACAGAATAGAGAGCCCAGAAATAAAGTCACACATAGACAATCAGTTGATCTTTGACAAGGGTACCAAGAGTACAATGGAGGAAGGACACTCTCTTCAACAAATAGTGCTGGGAAAACTAGGCATACCAGCAAAATAATGAAAGTGTACCCTTATACCATACCCAGAGCACAACTCAAAATGGACTGAAGACTTAATTTAAACAAAAGACCTGAAACTAAAACTCCTAGAAGGAATACAGAGGCAAAGCTCCTGGGCAGTGATTTCATGGATATGACACCAAAAGCATAGATAACAGAGGCAAAAATAGACGAGTGAGACTATATCAAATTAAAAACTTCTACATGGCAAAGGAAGCCAACAGAGTGAAATGGCAGCCCACAGAATGGGAGAAAACATTTGCAAACCATGTATCAGATAAAGGATTCATTTCCAAAGTATACAAAGAAGTCTTACAACTCAATAGCAAAAACACCCAATTAAAAAAGAGCTAAAGACTTGAATAGACATTTCTCCAAAGGAGACATACAAAAGTCCAACAGGTATATGAAAACATACATAGTGTTACAGATCAGAGAGCTACAAATCAAATCCATGGTGAGAAATCACCTTACACCTGTTCAGATGGTCATTATCAAATAAATAAATAAACAACAAGTCTTGGTAAGGATGTGGAGAAATTTTTAGAACCCTTGTACACTGTTGGTGGAAATGCAGATGGTGCAGCCACTATGGAAAATAGTGTGGAGATTCCTCAAAAAGTGAAAAATAGCATTACCATATGCTCCAGCAGTACCACTTCTGGGTATTTATCCAAAAAAATTGAAGTGAGGATCTTGAAGAGATACTAGCACTCCAGTGTTCATTGGAGTACTATTCACAATAGACAAGATATGGAAACAGCCTAAATGTCCATTGATAAGTGGATAAAGGAAATCCTGCAATATGCAACAGTATGCCCAGAGAATTTAAAACACAAATCTAATGGCGTTCCTTCTGTGATGAAAGAAACAAACTCAAGTGGTTTCCTATTGCCCTTAAAGCAAATGATCAAAATTTCCCTTTTTGAAGGAAAAAAAAATTCAAATATATGTTGATTCTCTTGAATCTACTTGCTTTTATGTATTTGTGCACAAAAGAACTTATGCAAGGATATGTAAAACACTTTACATCAATCCTTTAAGGGAGTAGGATTGGAGATGGGCCAAGTGGTGCCCTTAGAGTGGCTAAGAGCTGGACTCTGGGTCTAGACGACTTGAATCCCTATTCAGCAGTCACATGCTAAGTGTATGACCTTGGTTACTTAAACTTAACCTTTTTGTACCTTGTTATGGATGTTATGTAATGGATAAGAGCAAAAAAGCGCTCGGAAAGTGCCCAGCAACTAGTAAGTACTATGTGTTTGCTGCGGTTATTTATTTTTCTCTCCATTGTTGAGATGTTCAAATAAACGTACTTTGCTTTTACAATGAATTTAAAAATTTTTAAAGTTTAAAGAAAAGGGGAATGAAGAGGCTCAAAAATATCTGGGTGAAATTCACATTTCTGCCTGCAAGGCTATGAGTGACAGGCACTTGCATATTAGTAACTTCCATCTTGTTCTACTTTTCTTCCACTTCCTCTGCACCCTTTTCCTGAGCCCCCGAAACAAGGTCAGATGCCGCTGACCTCCTAGCACTTTTTCTTTACAGCATTTATCCCAGTTGTAATTCTGTATTTCTTTGGGTCATTGTTTAAAAACCGACACCCTGTCCACCCGCATCACTTGGCTAAAACGTCTAAAGGGCCAACACTGTCTATATGACTCACCGTTCTGTCCCCAGTACTTAGCACAGCATTTTGCCAAACTGAGAAGGAAAAGGGTGTCCACAGAACCAAGACTGCAGGCAGGTGCGGAGAGACTCTGGGCTCTATCAAAACTTGGTAGAAGTGATGCTGGAGAGGAGGGAGCTGTTACATTTTGGAGGATAGTGTCATTTCTGGCAAGGATTTTGAATTGTATGCAGATATCTTTGAGAAGCTTGTCAAGGATTTTAGCCAGAGCCATGACTATAGCATTAGATTGCATTTTAGAGCTCTTACTCCAGCATCAGTGTGGTAGATGGATGCGTGGGTGGAGTCTGGAGTCACTAGAGATGAAAATCATCGAGAGGCAGAACTTAGGCAGCAGAGAGAGGCTTCAAGAAATATTCATAAGAACAAGTAATACTACTGTGTGATGGCGTAGATGTGGAGCCATGTGGTGATGGACGAAGGTGACCTCTCGATTCCTGGTTTGGATTCCTTTATGGATTTTGACTTTCATTTGAGAAGAAACGGGGTAAAAATCAGATTTAGAGAGAAATTCTGTACAATGAGATTTGTATATGTTAATTGTATGTGAGGCATCCTCAAGGGATTGTCCAGGGGAGGCTGAGGGCAGACTGGGCTCGAGGGAGAGATTGAGAAGATACAGGTCTGTACCAGGTAGATGCTGAAGGTGTAGATGGGGTAGTTCAAGCAGCAGCCCTCCGCATGGGCTCAGCCCAAGCCCAAGCCCAAGCCCATCGTCTTCTGTGAAGAAAACTTCCGTCTCCAGGGATTCCAGTCCTTCTGCCTGTTTTGCCTAAATTGTGTAGTGTAGGAAACACCGACTCGGGCTGTAGATATTTCATAAGTTTTATGTGCCCCAAATCTAGCTCCTTAAGACTTTTTCATTTCAGAAGCTTTTCTTAGAGGCCTGTGGAGAATGTGTCATATACAACGATGCCGTTTCTGCCCTCAGCGATCTCCCTGCAACACTGGGCCCGTGGCTTCACAGAATAGATGTACATGAATCCTACATAGTAGCCATGCTTCTTCAGCCGTTCATCATGGGCATTTACTTCAACAATTGGAGTGGAAGCAAAGGACAGTCTGAAATAAATTTTTATGGTTTAGTGTTAAAACCAAGAAGGGTGAAACTCAATATATTAGGCTTCTCCAGAGAAACAGCAGTCGGGTGTGTATGTGTGTGTAGAGAGAGAGAGGGAGGCAGATAGATTGATTTCAAGGAATTGGCTCATACATTTGCAGAGGCTGGCAAGTCCTTCAGGGTAGGCCAGCAGACTGAAGATACAGAGAAAAGAAGCAATTTAAGACCAGAGGCAGTCAGGGCCCCTGGGTGGCTCGGTCAGTTAAGCATCTGACCTCGGCTCAGGTCATGATCTCATAGTTTGTGGGTTCGAACCCCATGTCGGGCTCTGTGCTGACAGCTCAGAGCCTGGAGCCTGCTTCGGATTCTGTGTCTCCCTCTCTGCGCCTTCCCCACTCGTGCTCGGTCTCTAGCTCTCAAAAATAAATAAACATAAAAAAAAAACACAAAACTTTAAAAAAAGATCAGAGACAGTCTGTTGGGAGAATCTCCTCAAGGAACCTCAATCTTTTCTTAAGGCCTTCAACTGATTGGATGAGGCCTGACCACAGTGTTGGGGATGGGGTGCAGTCTGCTTTACTCCTAGTCTGCTGATTTAAATGTTAATAGTATCCCAGAAAATACCTTCACAGAAATACTTAGAATGGTCTTTGACCAAATAACTGGGAATCATGGTTGAGCCAAGTTGGCACAAAATTGGCCATCACACCTATTAAGCTGTCCTTGCCTGTGCCATTAACCTGCTGCAGGAAAGCTGTGGAATACTGCAGATCCTCCCTTTGTGGGAGGTTCAGACTTTAGCATGATCATCCAGAGCTTAAATGTGAAGTGCCCAAAACATTCAACATTTTGAGATCCTTAAAGAACCAGAGGCCTTTTGTTACTTATCCCAGTTCAGGAGCTTTGCTGTTGCTTTAGAGGTATTTAAGCATCAAAGTTTCCTTGTTCTGTTTTGCAGTTTGCATTGCCTCTCGAAAGGAAACCACATACACTCATGCATAGAAATCAGTAGTTCATGTGGTTTTCCATTTTACAGATAAGAAAACTGAGCCTGGCAACATTAGGTTCCCTGCCACATGGGTGGCTATTAAGTGGCTGGGTTGAACCCAGGCCATTTCACTTAAAATTGAATGTTTCCCCCCCCACACCTCCCACCCCCAAAACTTATTTCTAAGGGGAAAGAAAAGTGAGCACAGAGAACATGAATGAGTATGAGAATGAATATTGACAGAACTCTTACCTGAATTCACAGTAGGAGGGAAAACAATTTTACCAGATTATATGCCTTACTTGGTCCCTCTGGGGTTGTGGGTATTTCACTTTAGAAGAGTTTAGGTTTGCAGTTCATTTCTTTCTAATTCTGCATTTTTGGTGACTATCTTTGCGGATGAATAAGGTTGAAACTGTAAAGAAACCACCTCCTTCACTCTCTGGGTCATCCTGCCCACTGCCCCGTAGCATCGGAGCGTGTTTTCACAGTCCTCGAGTCCGCCAGGTTTGAGTCTCGTGTTATGCCTCCTGCCAGTTTGTTTGCTTAGTTAGCTAATGTGTTTTGCATTCAACCAAGGAAGTTGAAAATACTGCCTCTAAGAGAGCCAGCTAGGGTAGAAGTGCCGTCCAACTTAAGAGTGGCAGACTGGCTGAGTTCTCTGGGTGATGATTGAGCCACCCACTAATTTTAGGCCGGGAACGCTTGGAACACGGAATGAGTTTTCAATAGAAAATAACATCCTGCTAAGAAATTCTATAACCCTTGGAAATATCTTCTGGCTGTCTAGCTCTTGGCCATTTTGAAGGTTCATGTCCCTGCTCATTCTCATAATAAGTGTGGTAAAGACTTTAGTTTTGAAAATGTAACTTTCTACCTTAGATCATCTGGATCTCAAAGGTTATAAAAGCGAAGTTGTCTTTCTTTCCTATGACTAATGTCGATGGGAAGCAGTGAGCCTCGGGCTGCAGTCTCACCCGTAAGTGGATAAGCTGAGTCCTAGCACACAGGCCTACAGAATTGTCCTGAGTTACCCCTCTCAAGCTTGTAAACCAGATACCGAGTTGTAGTACAAAATGTGTATTCATTGGCCATACCTACATTCCTATCGTAAGTTTTCAAAAATTTTCCTTGTGTACATCATCTACCTTGGTTTGTATGAATGAAGGTTAAGTTTATAGCCAGAGCTCCGTTTGGTCTTACACGACAAATTACACATGGCTGCGTTAGTTTCATTTTGGCACCTTTTTGAACTTTTTGGAGCTAAAAACCAGGCCATTAAAAATGTTTTCCAGGGATTAATTTCCCAAAGACAATACCAAAATGTAAAAATGTCTGCCTTGACTATAGAGTCGGTTTTTAATGTGTCATAGGTTTGAACTTCCCCCTAGATTGTCTCATTGGATTTTCATAACAAGTCTGTATAGTAGGTGCAACAGCTGGTGTCATTACCGCTTTATAAAAGAAGTAGAATCAGGGGAACAGCATCCCCATAAAGACCCCCTGGACGGTATATTTTTAGCAGTTCCATTTTTAGTCACCTGCGTTGAGTCAGGGCACTGATTCCAGCTGGCTGCATTGCATACATCTGCTAATGCTATTTAATCCTCATAACTACCTGTGAAGTTGCTGGCAGGGTTCTCACTTTATAGATGAAGAAGGTAAGTTTCTGAGAAGTTAAGTCATCTATCCAGGGTCTTGCTGCCGGCTAGTGAAACTCCTATAGAAAAAGCCCACGCTTTTTCTAGTCTTCAGGCTTCGCTTCATTACAGTGTTCACAGTGATGTCGTTAAGTTCTGTGATCATGTATGACCCATACTTGATTTTTAGTTCATCAGAGTATCTGAGTGGGAAATCGATCAGAGCCAATGCGAATTTGATTTGTCGGATCCTGTGGTTGCTATATGCTAACTTTAATAATGAAGTGCAATAAATCCCTGTGTGTGTATTTTTTATGGCGATGAAGATGTTTCAGCTAAGAAGGAAGTATAACATGAGGAGATTAAAATATTTGAATTCAACAACTATTTTTAGAGCACCAGTATTTGCTAGGTGATGTGATTGGTGCTTTCATACATACTTATTTAATATGATTTTTATAACATTCCAGCAGGCCTCAATTATTGCTTATTTACAGATAAGGAAACTGAGCCTCAAAAAGAATACAGTCCTCAGGGAAGAGTACACAGCTATAAGCAGAGCAGGATATGCACTGAGATCTTTTACCTTCCTGTCCATTACTGTTTGTCCAGTGTTAATGCTCCCTGCTTACAACACGCTCTGTTGCTACTGTGGTCACTCTGCTATCCCTCAACCCACCACCAGCCCAACCCAGTCCTTGACATTTGCATACCCTCACTTGTGAATTTCAGATAACTTAGGCAGAAACCCAGAGAGCATTTCCTAAATTGCAACTAGATTTGTCTATGGGGAATCATGCATCTAAAGAAGGTACTATATTATGCTGTCATTAGCATCTTGTTTAGGAACCTCTGTTTTTCAGAATTAATTTCACAGAAAGCAATGGAGTTATCTATCAAGCATTTCTGAGAAATAAAGACGAGAGATGGATACATGTAGTTCAAATCAGGACAAGTCATTACATCTGCAATGGGTATTTAAGGAGTCCTGAGATAATTGAACATGGTAATTGTGTTGCTGTGTCTGAAGGGTTTCACTGACACTTGTTTTTGTTTGTGTTTTGCCTGAGCCCATAATTGCAGAAATATTCTCCCATGGTGATTAGTTCCCAATTTAAAATAGACTGTTTCATTAAAGGTAACTCCATAATGAGACCAATGAGGACCCAAGCTGTGTGCTTTAATGATAGTAATTCCCTCTCTGCTTGCAGCTTGACCATGTGCACACAGAAGATGTGAGTCAAAGCCTTCATCTTAAGTCCTGCTTGAATAGCAAGAAAAGAGGAGGTCGAATTACATTGCCTCTAAGGTCCCTTCCAGCTTTAGCATTCTGTGATTCTTTGGAATATTCACCAAATGGAAGTTCAAAAATTGATTCTGCTTTCACACTGAGAGGGAAGAATGCCCACAATTGAATAAAAGATTAGAAACTGTGGAGAGGAAATCGTTGTCTTGAGTGAGTTCTTTTATTGGAAATCAGCCTTGTACTACTGGACAGGAAATTAAGTTCTTGCCTGGGTCATTAATCATTGTGCCAATTTGAAAATTGCCAGTAGGGGGGAGGTGGCTATATTTGAGGAGGGAGGAAGGAGTGGGCGAAAAGGGCGTTCCTAAAAGCTCCCCAGTGTGAGAGGGCATTAGTGGCAAAAGGGTGCTGTCAGCCACCCTCTCCTGTTGCAATGGTCTCCAGTGTCCCTGTCGTTCTCCGGCTAGTTCCCACATATCTCCTACCCAATCCTGTTCCCACCTCCACCGAGAGGAAGGAAATAGAATTACACGATTGTCACTGAGAAGGAGCAGAGACGTGAGTCTAGTAGACATCATATTCCCCCGGTTAGCTCAAGGGAGATATTCTGAGGGACGAAGACAAGATTGGGATATCGTTAGTTTTTGTCAAAGTTAACATTGATGATAGACCAGAATACCAGCCAAAAATACCAGTAATAGATTATCCCCTGTCAGGACGGCCTGTGCCCTTTGAAACGACTCCATGTTTACCATTTTCCTACCTCCTTTGTCACCCTCTTTCCAAGTGGAACCTCACTCAGGGGGAACTGCCTCCTGCCTCATGAGGTTGGAGCTTCCTTCTGCATATGTTAATCAGGCTGGAAAAATATCAAGACCATTCTTGCTTTCACTTTTCCATTCTCCCGCCAAAATGGGACTGTTCTGGTGTAATTACAACTTTCCATTTATTTTTCCTTTAAGGTGAGAAGTTTGGTAAATAAAAACTTGGCAGCAGGTTTTTTTTCCCACAGAAATAACAATTGTGACATCTCAGGGTGTCATCTGTCTCAAAGCTGTTCCCAGTGGAGTCTAAATATACCACTGGGCTTTCTCATCACTCATCAGAGCTGCCTCGGAAATTTGCACCCCCTGGGGTCTGACTGACTAAACCCTCTATAAAACTCTCTCTTCTCTTATAGATTTTTCTGATGGGAAGGTGGCTAAATTAGATTGGGAATTGAAGTATTTGGCTTGGTTACAGTCTGTGTGGGTTTTTGCTCTTTCTCCCTGTCTCCAGACACCTGCTTCTTTCTAACTGTAATTTCACTATGTTCTTAACTGCTCAGTGCACAATATGGTCCTTAGCATCCCTGATGAATCCTGCCCTGAATCATCCTCCTGAGCACCGCAGGGGCTGGCCTGTGTGGTTATGGCTTCATGCTCATGTGGCACAGAAATAGACTTCGCTCTTCTGTCTGCAAATCACACAACAGCCTGCGTAGAGATCGGAGTCTTTTTCCAGTGCACCACTGTTCCCCATGCACCCCCTCCCCCCACATTATTTACACCAATGATGATCACCTAGAAGTAATTTCTAAAGTTAAAAAAAAAAAATCAACACCAGGTCAAGTGTTATTGCCAGCCAGGAAGAGTATTCGGAGCAGCTAATGATGCAGAGGATGAGATCTAATGCCGTGAGCCAGCTGCCTCTTCACAGGAAATCACATAGGCTTGCAGTATTGCGGGCTCTTTCGAATGAAAAAGAGTAGGCTAGGTTTCCACTTTATTGGAGTTTGTATACCTAGACTGAGAAATAAGGTAAGTTACTCAAGAACTCTAGAAGTTCTAACGTAGAGAGTGGATCACAGCCTTCTGTAGGCGCATTGGTCTTCTCACTCGGCACTTCCCCCTTGAACCCTGGCTCCTGAAGTCGCAGTGACTTCCAGTTGTCAGAACCACGGTCTTTCCCATTTCTGCTCTTTGACTCTGCAACAGCAGGCAGTAGTGGGAGCTGTCCTTGAAACTCTAACCACGCTTCCTGATGGCCCACTTCCCTCCATCTTCTCAGTCCTTTGTCCTTTTGGCTCACCCCTACTTATGTTGACCGTAAGAGTCAGTGCCTGTCCTGTCTCCTCATCTCTGCAGAAAACCTAACTCTAGCAACTTGCGCTGGTACCTCCTGTAGGTTTCCCTTCTTGACTTCTCCCATGGCCAAGTTCAGCTGCCTCCTGAATTCACTTCTGCTGTCGTATTATCATCTCAGCCACAGATTCTTCAAAGAGAAAACAATTTTTTACCCTCTAATCCAGATCCTTCTCCTGCTGTGTCTGTTTTTGACATTGTCATTTCAGTCCATGTCCTATACCATATTGATGACTCATCCTCTTTCATTCCAGTATTCTCAGACAAAGGCCCAAACAGCCTTCCAGGGCTCAGGTACAAGTGGACAGCATTAAGAGCTTAGACTTAGTAGTGGCCGTGTGTGAAGCACTGAGTGCCAAGTATTGCGCTCAGCCACTTATTCCTCACAGCTTCCTGTCAGGTGGCCCATAGAGAGAACTGTGCTCTATTCAGAGATAGGAACAGCCGTCACTCTTTCCCCTCCTCCTTCCCAGACATCACAGGACTGATGCAGACTTCAGAATGGAGGAATGAATGGATTAGCCATCTAGGTTGCGTAATGGGGGGCAACTCCCTTGGGGATTTTTTTTTAAGTTTAATATTACTTATTTTGAGAGAGAAAAAGAGTGTGCATGTGCGAGCAGGGGAGGGGCAGAGAGAGAATCCCAAGCAGGCTCCAGACTGTCAGCACAGAGCCTGATGTGGGACTTGATCTCATGAATCTTGAGATCGTGACCTGAGCCAAGATCAAGAGTTGGACACTTAACTGACTGAGCCACCCAGGCGCCTTGAGGATTTTATGACTGGGGACTCAAGTACCTTCCTTCCCTTGCTTTTCTCTTCCCCCTTTTTGGAGTGGTAAGACTTGGTTCTGGTGTGCCTTCCCTGCACCCTGCACCTTTGGCTCTGCCCAAGGTGGGGTGAGAATTACAAGGTTTAGCATAGGCTTTGGCACTGAGTTCTAAAGGAGAGCCATAGAGGGAGCCAGGAAGAGTTTGTTGTGCCCTGACTAGCTTGGGTCTGAGGTCCAGCATGCATGTTCATTCATTCAATATGTATTTACTGTGCAAAGCTGTGCAGGGTAACATGCCAGAAATACTGCAGCTCCCACATATGATTGAGAGAAATATGCTTTATACAACTCCTTTTATGAATTAATAATTAGAGGGTTGCCTGGATGGCTCAGTCGGTTGGGCATCCAACTTCAGCTCAGGTCTTGACCTCGCAGTTCATGGGTTCAGGCCCCGCATCAGGCTCTGTGCTGACAGCTCGGATCCTGGAGCCTGCTTCAGATTCTGTGTCTCTCTTTTTTTCTGCCCCTTCCCTGCTAATATTCTGTCTCTCACAAAAATAATAAATAAACATGAAAAAAGTTTATAATTATTTAATCAGAATTGTGGTAAGTGCTACAAAAGCATTGCAGACGGGCTGCAGCCCTCACTGGTGGGGGCTCTTAGCTGTCCTGTCCCCCAGCTTCACATCTGAGGGTAGCAGCTGGACACGGTGGGTACCCAGTGGGCAGGAGGGCTGTCCAGGGCAATGGTTTGTTCGTGTCAGTCCTCTGCTCACAATGTTTCAGTAGACTGAGTTCACCCACCTGCCTTCCTGCCTGTCACCAAGCCCATCAGGCTGTCCCTGCTGCTTGTCATTTCCTCCCACGGCTCTACCTGCACTCAGGTACTCTCGTCACCTCCCTTTTTGCCTCCTCACTCTCCCACCTCCACATTTTCTTTTTTTTTTTTTAATTTTTTTTTTAACGTTTATTTATTTTTGAGACAGAGAGAGACAGAGCATGAACAGGGGAGGGGCAGAGAGAGAGGGAGACACAGAAGCAGAAGCAGGCTCCAGGCTCTGAGCTGTCAGCACAGAGCCCGACGCGGGGCTCGAACTCACGAACTGTGAGATCATGACCTGAGCTGAAGTCGGATGCTCAACCGACTGAGCCACCCAGGCGCCCCCCACCTCCACATTTTCTAATAGTCCACAGCCCAGCCCACCTTCAGGGTGTCCCTCGTGTCCCAGTTTCTCCTCTGTCCCAACAGTGCCATTGTGATCTGTCTCTTCTCCTCGTTTGTGCCAGTTCTCTTATAAGCCATTACGGAATTCTCGGGGTGGGCACAGCAGTAGCAGTATCAGCTGGAAAGTCCTTAGAAACTTGAGTCTTAATCCCCACTGCACACCCACTGAATCCAAGACTGGGGTGGGGCCCTGTACTCCGTGTTTTATCAAGCCCTGCAGGTGATTTGGTTGCATACCCATTGGAGAACCAATAGTTTATGTGACTCCTTTAGAATGTAATGATGTGTTGCTCTGTTTTCTTATTTCATACATTAATATTTTGCTTCCACAGTGAGATTATAAATCCACGATTTTGCCCACATTTGTATTTTTACACAGTGTTGTGTAATATACATTTGGATGCATCCCTGAAAGCTGTTCCAATCGATTTTCACTTACTTCCACAGGACTAGTCATCTCTCGTTTTGATGAGGAATCCATGGTAAATGCAGAGTGGTGTTAAACTCTTCACAGCTTCTGAAACCAGTTGAGAAGCTCCTGTTGGTATAGAGAACACTATAATACAAGAAGGGTTAACTCCAAAACCATTCTTCATCTTTTTAAACGTGAGGAAGAAATGTTCTACCCCCAAAGTGAATGGAATACAATGGGGGGGGGGCGGGAGCTAAAGTTTTCTATATGGCATTAATTTGGTGGAAATGATAAAATAATAGACTTTTTGTGAACTAAAGCACTTGGTTAGGTTGGGAGATATTTCCCATTCTCTTCAAAGGGGAGGCTGTAGTGATGTCAGAGTATATCCCTGTGGGGGCCTGTCTGGAATTTTGAAGAGAGCGCTGGAAGGCAGCTGTTCTTTCAAGAAAGAATATTTTAACTTGTTGGCCAAACCCAATGCTTGGCCTATAAGAAAACTCAAAAATTTCCCTTCTTCCTACCTTTTACCCTCCTTCACTCATTTTTCTTCCCTTTCTGATACATTAAATAAATGTTTAAAATACTCATGATAAGAGTTTCCTCTTTAGAAATAAATGTGTGGGGGAGGATTTTATTTTATTCTGTTTCATCCTGGTAGTGCATTACCCTCCCACCTTCCCATATGCAGTTATTTAAATGTCCTTATTGTGCCTTTTAACTTTGGATGTGTTCTTCCAACACTGCAATGTTTTGTGTGCAAATATTTTAAACTTACATAAATTGTACTGTCTTAAATCTCCTATTTCTTTTTTTTCATATTGCACTGTGTTTTAGAGATACACTGTGGGTTTTTTGGGTTTGTTTGTTTTTTAATTTTAGAAAGAGAGAGCACAAGCAGGGGTGAGGGGCAGAGGGAGAGAGGGAGAGAGAGAACCCCAGGTAAACCCCATGCTTAGCACAGAGCCTGACGCCAGGCCCTATCCCATGAACCATAAGATCATGACCTGAGCCAAAATCGAGAGTTGGATGTTTAACTGACTGAGTCACCCAGGCTCCCCAAGATACACTGTGTTTTTAAAATCCATTCTTATTGCTGGATATTTGTGTGATTTCCCAAGGGTGGACAGCCAGAATCGTCCGCAGTGAGCATCTTCATGCATTCCCCCTAAGCCTTGGGTGAAAATTTCTTTGGGATACAGACACAGGAATGGAACTGCCGCTGAGACTCAGAAATAGGTAGAGTTAATTTGACTAAATGATGCCAGATCACTCTCCAGAGAGGCTGCCCCAGCCTCACTCCCACCACCCTCTGCGAGGAGACCCCCATTAGGAACTTAGTTTTGCAGTCTAATAGCTGTTAAGTAATAGCTTGATTTGTATTTACTTGACTATATAGCTTCTTTTCACATGCTTGCTAGTCTTTAGGCTACCTCCTTTGTGAATTGCCTGTTCATGTTAGTGGTCCATGCTTGTACTGACAATGGTGCTTTTTTTTTTTTTTTTTTTTTTTTTTTGTAAGTTGCAAGATTTCGTTGAATAGTTCAGATATCACCTTTTTTCAGTTTTAGGCTTTGTAAGCATCATGTGTTCTATCACCTGTCTGTCAGATTTTCCCATAATATCCTTTACTGAATTGAAATCCTTAATTTTAGTGTAATTGTTGCTGTCCTTCCTTACCCAGAGATAGTGCCAGGGAAGGATTCCTTTTTAGTTTTTCTCTATATAGTGATCCAGTTTTACCAACGCCAGAGACTAAATAGTCTTTTCCTGTATTTGTCCTATAATGTAAAGATTTTTTTCCATTTCTCTAACCCTCTCTAACTTCATTGATTCCACACATGTGTTTGTATAAGTTGAAATAACTCAGAAGGTTAGAAGAAAAAGCTGCCAGTCTACGACTAGTAAGAATAACATTCATGAAAACAATATCGACCCACTCTATCCCAGCCTTGGAAAGTTTCAGCTGGACCCTAAGTGGAAATACAGTGTAATTGTTAAATGAAACCTTTAATTTGTTGACATTGTCTATTTTACCTACAGGATGTCAACCATTTCAGCCAGCATAAATTAGGATCTCATTTCACTGTATCTTTCAGTGATTCAGTTTATCAATTATCCCATTATTTTGGATTTATGAATCAGTTACAGGGCATGCAAAAAAACATGCTACCCTAAATCATTCACATCCTAGAAATTGGATAGACATTGGAAAATTCAAACTTACATATAAATGAAAGAGGAAAAAACCCACAAATTTGTAAGTATTGTTCTGCCCAGTAATCTCTGAGTACCTGAAATTCTTTAGCACTTGGCACACTGTCCTGAACAGAGTAAAAAGTAAATAAATATGCTTTGAATTGTTGGGTTATTTTGACTAATAGTTAAAATAAGGAGGAAAAATAATTTGGCCCTTATCTACAGTTCTCTTATTGAATTTTGATAATAATAAAACAATATCAGTCATCTCACTATTAACCAAGCGTATACTGCTTTTTGAGAGTATTGTAAATCCATGGTCTCATGCAGTCTTTGCAAAAATCCCATGAAATAGGTATTATCATCCCAGTTTGATAAGTGAAGATACTGAAGCCCAGAGAGATGTCCTTTTCCCAAAGTCACAGATTTCCTTTGGGACAGGGCTGAGATTCAACCCAGGTTTGTTCACTTCTGGGCTGGGCTCTTGTCCACGACTCACGCTGCTTACCATTAATGCAAATTAAGCCTAGGTAATATTTGGCTAAATGAACATGTGGTTTTATTTACACAAAAATATTTCACTAGCACACTGTACATTTCATACCAAGCACACCAGTTCTGACATGGAATGTCCATCACTATATGTTGTACAGTCAATGTGTAAATAAAACCCATTAACTTTCTAGTCATTCTTTCCTTGCCACACCTTAACTGGTGTCCAGTTTCAGGCATTATAGGACCTGTTTGTTTTACTGATACCCGTTTTCTTCATTATGAGCTGTCATCACCTCAGTATAGTGAATTGTCTGCATATACTCCTGTTTGCAAAGCTAAAGATGTACTGTCTTTTCATCACTGTTCCTATGGACCAAGTATTAATGAAGACAGGGATAAGACTGTATCAACATGGATACAATTTACTGATTTTTCTGATGATTACATATCTTATTAACTGATAAGCTATTAGCCATAATTTCTATGCAGCATCTATGTAGGTTCTTAAATGTTGTCAATTCTTGGAGTACCTGGGTGGCTCAGTGAGTTGAGCCTCCGAGTGTTGATCTCAGCTCAGGTCTTGATCTCAGGGTCATGAGTTCAAGCCCCATGTTGGCCTCTGCGTTGGACATGGAGCCTACTTTTAAAAATTGTTAAAAAAAAGTGTTATAAGTTCTTAAACTTGCCTCCTAATGTCCCTGGCACTTGAAATGTGTTGGGTTTTTATTTTTAAAGAAATAAAATTCTATCACCGGAAAATGAAAGTTGATATCTGTCGTACAGCTTCAGAAATCATAGTTGCTGACTCAGTCCTTATTGGTTGTTGTTGTTTTCCTTTTTTAATTTTCCCTGGTGATTTAGGTTTATTCACAGGCTGGTCTTACATTAGAAACAAGAATATTTTTGTTTGAAATATGTCTCTGTGTCCTGACAAAGTCACTGCTCCCAGAGTGCTTTTTCTCTCCAGCCTTGTTTATCCCATCAGACGTTCCTGCCAGAAGCAGCCTGTTTACATAACTGCCCTTGTTGGATGGAATATTTTACTGAGCACAGTCCTACACTTGCACCACAGCCTGTTTAACATGGAATAGGGACAAAACCTGAAAGGCACTAGAGAATGCTCAATAAGCTAGATCTGTGGGGAATAAAAGTGGAGGCTTTTGGATGAAAAGAAAGTATTGGAAGAAGGTTGCTGAGCAAGAGCAGGAGCTTTCTGTCAGCAAAGACTAGAGAACACAAAAGAAGAGAGAATGGCCCTTACACCAAGGGGTGGAGAGGCAACCATTCGCTGGAAGGGTAGGACCAAGATACGTATTACTGTTGGAAAGCGTGCTCTTTCGTTGAACACGTCAACAAAAAATGGAGCCCCCAGTCTCAGAGCGACAGCATGACTATTGCTTGTTCATTTTTTAATTAAAAAGATTTGGCAAGAATGAGGGCGTCTCTGTCTTGTAGGGCCTTTTCATTTTGCTTGAGTTTCTGTCCTTTACTGTAGTGTTGACTGACTCCTAGTAAGCATAGGACTCCATCCACAGTGGCTGTGGTCACAAATATATTAATTACATTTTAAGCGTGAGGCATTTTCATAAGAGTTGCTCTTCCTGGAGCAGAGGGTTAGGGAGGCAGTTTGTCACAGAAAAGGTAGCATTTGTCATCCCCTGCTGTCTATCTTTCCCAGAGCAGGAGTCTCTTACCAGGCAGCAATATGCCACCCCAAATCCCCATCTTCTGCATTTCTCTGTCCTCTCATCTTCTGTCTGCCTGATGACCAGTTGTGTCATTCCTTTAACTATATTCAGTATAGAAGACTTTTTTTTTTTGAAGAAACTGGCTTTCCACTTTATTCTTTTTTTTTTTTAAATGTTTATTTTTGAGAGAGCGCGCGGGGCAGAGGATCCCGAGCAGGCTCTGCGCTGTCAGCACAGAACCCAACGCGGGGCTCCATCTCGTGAACCGTGAGATCACGATCTGAGCCGAAGTTAGACGCTTAACCAACCAAGCCACCCAGGTGCCCCAGAATACTTTTTAATGGCTCCTCTCTGGAGTTTTCTCAAGAGCTAATTCTTTCTTCCTAAAAAGAAAGGAATTCAAAAACTAGTGATTCAAACACTCCTTTTCACTCATGACAAGTATATCTTTGTCACATCAGTGTTCATTGAGCCCTTATCATGTGCCACTTACTGTATTAAGTCCTTGAGGTATGTTTTATCCCAATTACTGATATTGGTTTTATTGCCCTTGTATTGTAGTACCAGGAGACAGATGGAGGTGTAAAAGGTTATGACTTAACCAAAGTTGCACCGTAGGAAGGAAAGCCAGGATTTCAACTCTAGAAGTTCACTCACGAACTGCTGTGCGAAGGAAGATGTGGAGGCAAGAGTCACCAATGAGTACATGGCAAATCAGGAGTCACAACCCACGTGCTGAGCCTCAAGGAAAAAAATGTGCCTGGCTTTGGGGGTGTTATACCTCAACTCTGCTCTTACAGCAAATGCCAAGTCTTTCAGGAGTTACCTTGCTTTTTTTTTTATTTTAAATACTGAATTTTTTAGAGCAAGCATAGGTCCCCAGCAAAATTGAGAAGAAAGTACAAAGATTTCCCACCTACCTCATGCCCCCACACAGTGTAGCCTGCCCTGGTGATCAACATCGCCCACCAGAGTGGACAGTGGTTACAGCTGATGAGCCTGCACTGACTGACACATCATAATCACCCGAAGTCTGTAGTGGGCTTTAGGGTTCGCTTTTGGTATTTTACCTTCCATGTGTTTGTACAAGTGTATCCACCATTATAGTATCATGCAGAGTGATATTTTCACTGCCCTAAAAATCCTCTGTGCTCTACCTTTTCATCCTTCCCTCTCCACTGATCCGTGGAAACCACTGATCTTTTTACTGGCTCCATAGCTTTGCCTTTTCCAAGATGTCCTAGAGTTGGAATCATACAACATGTAATCTTTTCAGATTAGCTTCTTTCACTTACGTAATGTGCGTTTCAGGTTCCTCCATATTGTTTTACAGCTTGATTACCTTGCCTTTTGTAGCTAAAGAATTTAGTGAAAACGTATCCCTGACCTTTATGACAACGAAATTTAGGACCCAGACGCTATGTTTTGATTTCGTGTCTTTGCCAGCTTTCCCATATCCAAGTCCATGCATTCGGCCAAGGTGGATGTCCCAATTCTGACTGCCCTCCCCACTCTGCTTTGATAATGCTGAGTATGCTCTACATCATACTTTTAAGAAACCATTCATGTTTCTGTATACGGAGTTTTAATCACTTCAGTTTGGACCGAAAGGTTAAAAACTAAATCCCTTATAATCAAGGCACTTTTTTTCCTAATGAAAACCACAGCTTGAACAGCTGCTTGTATTATTGTCTCTCCTCTGTGGTCCCACTGGTGTGTGGGAGTTTACTGTTAGGCTGTGGAAAAGGGAGCAAATAAGAAGCCAAGAATGGGGTCATGTTTCAATAGAGAAATAATGGTGGAATGTTAAAATCCTTGAGTGTTTCCCCCACACACACACTTTGGACGTGCAGTTTGGCTCTCTTTTTCCTTTTTAAATACTTCCATAAGGCATGGGAAAGAAGCACATATCATAAGAACTGTAGTCTTGAACACTTCGAGACCTCTGCTTTGATTCTATACAGCATGCTTCATCTTGGCCTGTGGGTGTAAACAGCAGCAGGGTTTAATGTCTGGCTGTGTTGTTACATCCACACTTTGCCCGTCTGCGTTGGTGGGCACTTCCTTTCCCTTGTCTGGGTTGAAATTGTGCTTATCTGTGTCTAACGTGTTTCTCTTGTGTCAATTTCTGCGTCCCATTTCTTCTTAAATTCTGTTTCCCTATCTCCCTTTCTCCTCATTTCTCTTCCCTGCCTCCCATTTTCTATTCACCTTTCTTTTTTGATTCTTCACTTTTTGAACTACATGATTTTAAACTAAAGCCGGGTGCCTGGCTGGCTCAGCTGGTAGAGCACACAACTCTTGATCTCGGGGTCGTGAATTCAAGCCCCCCCGCACTGGGCATACAGCACACTAAAAAAAAAAAAAAAAAAAAAAAAAAATTAAAGCTTTATTTTGCTATTCTTTTTTTGAATATAAATGTTTCTGTTTTATTTATTTATTTATTTATTTATGAAATTTATTGTCAGATTGGTTTCCATACAACACCCAGTGCTCATCCCAACAGGTTCCCTCCTCAATGCCTATCACCCACTTTCCCCTCCCCCCTATCAACGCTCAGTTTGATCTCAGTATTTAAGAGTCTCTTATGGTTTGCCTCCTTCCCTCTCTGGAATTTTTTTTTTTTTTTTTTTTTTTTTTTGCTATTCTTAATTTCTTACATGGAAAGACTATTTTATATCTCTCCAAAAGCATCCTACCTCAAAGTTACTTTTTACTTACTAGAACCTTGATTTTTCTTTTAAATTTTTTTTTAAGTTTATTTATTTTGAGAGAGATAGCTAACAGGGGAGAACAGAGAGAGGGGGAGAGAGAGAGAGAAGTCCAAGCAGGCTCTGCACTGTAAGCATGATCCCAATGCAGAGCTTGAACTCCCGAATCGTGAGATCGTGGCCTGAGCCTGAACTACTCAGATGCCCGAACTTTGATTTTTATTTTTTTTACCATAGGTGTCTGATCCTTAATAGATGCAACTGTTCATCCTGGTGATGAGTACAATGCCAGAGATTAAAAAGAGTGGCTGGGTTCTGATTCCACAGAACGGGGTAAATGATCAGTGACATTGTTTCCATGCTTTGGTCACCCTAAGTTACACTTAGAAGACCTGTTTTGTTATTCACCCAATTGCCAAGATCTATATGCAGCAAAGCTGCATATAGAATTAGTAAATGATCCTGCTAACTTCAGGATATTTTTTCAGTAACACACTTACCCTTTGACCTCATCCTAAAGAGGGAGGTATTGCTAGTTTGGGGAAGCAGCAAAATAAAGGTGAGCTTAGGGTAAGAACGTATGAGTTCCCATCCTTGATTTGCTATTGACTTGCTGTGACCAAGGCACAGTTCTTAATCTCTGCCAGCTTCAGTTTCCTCATAGGTCAAGTCTCCAGTAATCCCCACCCCCGCCCCATGGATTGTTGAGTGAGATTGTGTGTGGGCATGGTTGTAGGTGTGGGCACGCACACTAGTGAGAAGACAGAGAGAGAGACTGGCTGGGAAGAGGTGTCCTGAAATGGCTCAGGTCCAGAGGCTCAGACCCCTCTTTCTTTTCCGTTTTGTCTTTCCATATCCTGTTGAGTCTCTTTCTTAAGAAGCTGGTCATTTGGTATGTGACTGTCTCTTCTCATGCTTACCAGTGCTGGCATTTAACATGTCCTGGCATTCAGAGGCAGACAGGACCTACCATCCTTTATTACGTTTTTAGATTGAGTGTATTTGTCAGGGCAGGAGTAGGAACTCAGGATATGTCATGACAGAAAGCTGTCAACTTACACGAAAGCTGTCAACCTACACGAGCTTGCTCATAACTCTTACACGGAAAGCTGTAGAGAGGCCTCTCAGTAAAGGTCATCATTTCAGCGAGAAATGAAGCATTCCAAGAGCCTAGACTTCCCACCTAAATTTCTTGAACATTTCCTGACCAATATTCACATACTTACATACAGCATCATCTAGACCAGTGATGTTATAAGCCCTTGTTCAACACAATAGCCATACCCTCCTCTCAAAAATAGAGAGTAGTGTCTGCATTAAAGGAGATTTTTATTTGAGCCAACCATTAAAAACCATTAAAAATTGGACATGTTTACATAAAAATCCAGATTTCCTGCCTCTGGAAATCAGCAGGTGCTAGAGCTATCAGATTACTGTCTCCACCTTTTTATCAATTTTACCAGTTTACAAGACTTTCCTGGTCATGTAAGTACTTGATCTTCAGACTCCAAAAAATATAATTTTTTTTTTCCTGCTTCTAAACACCTACTCTTCAAAGCAAGCATTTGTTATGTTTGTAGGGTGGACTCAAACTGTGCTGTCAGAGAAGCAGAAGACACGATTTCTGCTCTCGGGGCACCTGTGGTCAACTAAGAAAACAATACAAAAAAAGGTGAAATAGGTGGGGAATAATTAAACGTTAAAGTCTGGTAATAAAGACAGATGAAGGTCAGCATGGACTGAGGTTGTCAGGGAAAACTTCACGGATGACTGGGTTTGAACTAATGCTTCAATTCATTCCCTCATTCAGCCATCATTTATTAAGTACCTACTATGTGTCCTGCACAGTATTGGGCACTGGGAATAAAATGGTGATTGACACTTCCCCTGCTTTCTTTAGAGAGTTTAGTGTACAAACATAAACATGTAAGTAAATAAGGACAATATAAAATATCATACATCTCTGAGCAGATAATAAGATCACTAAAGAGTGTGGTCAATTATATACCTGGGATAATATTTTTTTTTAGAGAGTAGGTGGTGGGTGAATTGATTCTGGATAAATAGAGAAGCCAAAACCAGGGAATAGAGGAGAGGCATTCCATATGAGGAGTTCAGTATGAGAAAGAGGCATAGTTCCCTATGGGTGGATCTCGTTGGATTTTAGCATGTTGAGAGGAAAGCGAGGGCCAGATCTTGGCGGGCTTGTGTATTCATTAAGAAGTGAAACTTAGAGTAGATAGAGAGCCACCAAAGTCAGAGGATGGAGGGGCAAACATCCCAATCCATTCTCTGCCACCCCAGAGGTTGACCTGTAGGGCTGAATCACCAGACTTTCCTGCTGTTTGATTTCCAGATAAGTTCAGCTAGTGGCTAGATAGCCCCAGCAAGAGATGGGCAGGAAGAAAGTGAGGTCCAGGTCTTTCATTCTCTGGCTTTCTCCCTTGAATCACCAGGAAGCAGCTGTGTCTCCCCTTCTCAAGGTGACCTTGTTTACATCATTTTCTCCTTCCAGTATCTAGGCCCTTCCCTTGTCCCTACATGCCTATGGTGGTACTTCTCTGACACCATTCCCAGGTTATCACTGTGCTTCCCCTGCAGCCCACCCACGCACCCTTAGCAATAGTCCCATTGCAAATAATATCCTCTGCAAATGATCCTCACTTAAAATATGATTAGATTTTAATTGGAATCAGTAGTGTAAGGAATGGTTTCCTAGAATGGAAGTCAGGGAGCAAAGCAATCAACTAGAAAATTGGCCAAAGTGGGAGATGATGCAGTTGGGAACTTACGGTAGTAGTGGAAATGGAGAGGAACCGACTGACACGGGAAGGGGAATGGAGTTGAACTGACAACAGTTAGATGTGAGAGATTAGGGAAAGGGAGGAGTCAAGGATGACCACCCAGGATTCTCCCTTGGGTGGCTGCCTGGTTCAAGAAGTGAAAAGATGAGGGGCGCCCGGGTGGCTCAGTCAGTCAAGCAACCAACTTCTGCTCAGGTTATGATCTTGCGGCTCATGAGTTCGAGCCCCGCGTCGGACTCTGTGCGGACAGCTCAGAGCCTGGAGCCTGCTTCAGACTCGGTGTCTCCCTCTCTCTCTCTGCCTCTCCCCCGCTTGCTCTCTGACTCTCTCTCTCCCAAAAATAAACAAACATTTTTTTTTAATTTAAGAAGTTAAAAGGATGAGTTCAGTTTTGCATCCTGTCAATTTTGAGGCCTTTGTGGCAGAGCCGTTGAAGATGCACACCAAGTAGGATGTAGCATGATGTGGAATTCAGGCTAGGTCTGGCTGGAGGGAAGGTTGGTGTGTCGTTAGCCTTCAGGTGGTCCTTGGAGCCAGGATGATAGAGGGGTTCCTCCAGGAGAGCTGAGAGGGCAGGAGAAGAAGTAGAATAAGAGAGGAAGGTGGTCGTGCACAGAACTTAGAATGGCACTAAAAGGATCCATAGTTTTGCCCAGACTGAGAAAAAAGCATGAACAAAGGCAGAGAGGGAGGGAACGATATTGATTGCCCAGGTGGTGGGGGAAACGCTTGCAGAAGCAGAGTGGAGCGAGATTATGGAGGGACTTGAAAAGCTAAGGCAGAGGAGCCTGAGTGGGGCTAGAAATTGAAGGGCTATTACACGTTTATTTATTCTACAAGTGTGCATTGAACACTGAGGTTCTTGAGTGAGATGAAATCCATTCAGGCTGTTTTAAGATGAGCAAAGGGATACTACAAGGGCAGAAATGAAGATAGCCTTAACACCTGAAGCTATAATACTAGTATGAAGTGATGAGGATCAAAGCCAGAAGAGTAGCAGTGAATGCTGAGGGGAGAGGGATTGCAAGGGACGAAAGAGCAAGACCTAGGAGAAAAATGGTAATAGAAAAAAAGCTAAAAATGACTCCAAGATTTCCACATTAACTGGTCAGCAGCCATGTTCAAATCTAAGACCTTTATAGGTTCCATCATGTTTACAGTAGTGGTGCCCCAGAAAATTTCTGAGAATTCTGAAGAAGCAACTGGCCAGTTAGATACAATGAAAAAGGTAGTTTTCCTGTTTTCAAAACAATAGGGAAACCATTTGTCTGGTGTGAAATAGAATGATTTCAGTGTTGAATCCAGGTCTAGTTAAGTTCAAGGACAGTTTCAGAATTGAAACTAATGGTCTGACTACTTTGTGTTGTATAATCTTAGGTAGAGAAGTAAATAGAAACACCTACAGGTAATTTATGGTGAAACTCATTATATTTTGGCTAATGATTTCTTTCTGTTCTTTGGCTTTAATCGCTATTCTCTGTGGTTTTATGTTTTGAGCCTTTGGGTTGATATTCCTTTTCCCCCAATTCTATTTCTACTCCCACCTCCAAAAACATGATAATTTTAGGAACTAACTAGAAGCAATGTAGGAATTGGATTTTAGGACAGGAAATGCTGTGTTGTATTTCAAGTTTGTGTTTTTGTTTTATTAATTATGCTCAAGTTTAATGGAAATTTCAAAAATTGATAATACGAGAGAGAACAGAAAACTCACAGAATATGAAATATAAACAACTTAATTATCATAAAAATGAGATCCACCTTTATAATAAGAAAAATGGAATTAAAATCCCAAGAAGGTACTATTTTTCATCTACCAAATTGGCAATGACGAAAAATTTGGCAATAAAGTCTTAGGAAAGGTATGAGGAACCACATTATTGGTTAGAACTGTAAGTGAGCACAGTCTCTATGAAGGTTAGTTCTGCAGTATCTATCAGAAATAAAAATGCACTTACCTTTTGGCACAGCGATTTGACATTTAGTTATTTTCTCACCAGTGTACTTGCATTAAGCATGCAATATGACTTTGGCACAAGGATATTAACTTCAGTATCATTGGCTGCAAAAGATTGAAATAAATCTGAATATCTGTCAATAGGGGACTGGTTCAATTAGTTATGGCATTTGCACGTGGTAGAATATTGTGCAGCTCTTAGAATGAGACAGATTTTTGTGGAATGATGAAGTAACTGTACAGAATGCTACCATATGTTTTGAAAAAAGTGACATTGTGGGTATAGATTGTGTCAAATACTGTCTCTGGATGATGGATGTACAAGAGAATGATAGCCCAGCTTCTGCAAAGAGATCTGAGAAATAGATTGGGAAGGAGACTTACTTTTCGCCCTATATCTCTACCCTCTGGTGCTATGTGCATTTTTTGACAATTACATATATTAAGTAACCTGTAAAACTCTTCACCTTACTCAAGAAACGGGAAGCTAAATTATTCTCGAACGCTAACGGTTTTGGTGAAGGGTTTAAGTAAATGACTTTTCATACACTGTTAGTGGAAGTAAACATTTACATAAAGTTTTTAAAGGGCATTATATTGGTTGGTGCAGTTCAAAATAATATATTGCATATCATTTACCTGGCAGTCCTACTTTTTACATTTCAGTCCTATGGAAACTCCAGCCTGCATGCATATGTACAGATAAAAATACAAGAGTATTTGTACAGTTAAATCTTGAGTATAAGTGCAGATTCCTGACCAGGTTTATTTGCTTCCTGAAAAATGGCAACTGGTTTATTATTTCTATCACTGGAGGATTGTTCATTCCTTCATATTTGGAAATGGCCCATTGGTTTTAAAGTTCAGGTATTTGAACCATTTAGATTGTGTTTCATTAGCACAACAGACCTATTGAGAGCAGTTAATGTTGCTGGCCTGTCTCTGAAAGATGTAAGAGAAGTGAGAAGAATATATTCATTCATTCATTCATTCATTCATTCATTCATTGTTTAATAAGCACCTACTATATACCATGTGGGTTCGGTGCTAGGGATGCCACACTGAATCACATCGATACAGTCATGGCATTTCAACCTTCCAGGGTTCCGTTTGCGTAGCCGTTTCTGCTCATTTTATCTATTCTAAGGTTGCTTTGGTGTTCTGATGCCAATTTTGTTGCTTTTGTTTTCTGTTTTATCATTTTGCACCAGTTTATGCAACTTTTTCTGCTCCCAGAATGAGGGAAATGTTCCCTTGACTTATGGTCCCACAGATGGATACTAGAGAGGCCTCAGCTCTCATTCCATTTCTTTCTATTTACACACATAAAGTTGACCCCTGTGCCGAAGGGGTGGTGAGCAGTAAAACCTTAGCTGTAAAAGAAGATTTACCACAGGGCATGCTCGTTGTCAGCAATTATGGAGACCCAAGAAGCACGAATCACAGGGAGCCCCGTCTTCACCAATGGCATAGAACTTCTTTCTCTCTGATCATTGACCATAACTTCCCTGCCAGTAACAAACATGACAGACCTGAATTTGACCACCTCTGACTCCCCGTTATCTCTGTGCATCTCAGCATTATTGCTTTCTCTTCTTCGTGTGTTTCCATTTTCATTTGCGACAACTGACCTTTTCCCTACAGGCAAAGGAGAATGTGTCGTAGTATAGCTTCTAGCATCCTACAGGTGCCTGAAACTTAGATGCCTCCAGGAGGACCTCTGGCCTCTTAGCTGTGCTTCACATCTCATCCTGTGAGATCAATCACGGTGATCATCTTGAAGGACACACCCACAGAAATGGATATTTTCTGGATGACAGTTCTTCTCAACATATTAATTATGCAGTATAGTTTTAGAAGTGTATCGTGAAGGCAGTGCAGTTAGTCCCAGTCTTTGCATTTTCAATATTATCGTAAATTTATTTAAGCTATAATTGACGTGCATGTCACTGGTGTTGAATTTGTTCCTGCGAGTTTCAGCGCTCTGAGCCAGAATGCTTCTCACAATGGAGACGTTTTGAAATCACCAAAGCTGTTGAAAAACAACGCAGTATTCCTTCCTCTCCAAGACCCAAGTTTGACAGTAACATCTCAGAACAGATGTTTCGACAATCTCCAAATGTTTTTATTTGGTGGCACAAAGACTCTGTTATTCATGAAATGGTCTGTTAAAAAATTAGTTCCTTCGTGTGGGGGTTGTGGGAATATGTGCTATGTAAATCGATTTCACATTTTGGCAGGGAACTGGCTCTTCACTCTTTCGATTGTCTCCAGGCTTTGACTCTGACAAGCCACAGCAGTCACAGGGAATATAGTAATGCCAAGAGCTCAGCATCTTTCCCAGAGTACTTTAAAGTTGACTCATCTGCGAGCGTCATATTCTTTTGTAAAAGAATAGAAGCTAAGTAAAAACCCGTAGCAAATTGGTCTTCTAACATACAGTGAGAGAATGTAGCCACTCATGTTCGCCGGTCCTTTGGATTCTTCTAATAAATCCACCTCTGCGGCTTACACTTCTTCGTGTTAGACTCCTACTGAAAGGAAGAACTGCCATTCTGAGATAAACAAGGGTCAGCTTGGGATGTGCCCCTCACAAGGCATCTTACGAGAGACCTCAGTGTAACTGTTTACGCGTGTTGGGATATGAGGACTGGTCGTTGTCATTCTAATATCCCGTCTTCTTGCCACTACCCTATCCATACTTTCTACTCTTTCCAGCCGGACAGAGGTCAGCAGACTGTGTGGCCTGAAGTCCGAATAGGACCTGCTACCTGTTTTTGTAAATTTAATTTGGTCGGAACGCAGCTGCTCCAGTTTATGTATTGTATACGGCTCCTTTCGGGATACATCGCCAGACGGGACTGGTGGCAACTGAGACCATTTAGTGCATGGGACCTAAAATCTTTACAGAACAAGTTTGGTAACCGCCCCCCCCCCCCCCAGTAAGAAGTCACTTATATACTGTGACCCATTGTTTAAAACTTTACATTAAGACATTTGGTATATTTAGATTTTGAAGGCATTTGTAGGGTGTAAGAAATGTAAACTAAAAAATACGCTTTTAGATCATTAAACATACGACAGGGAAATGTTTAAAATAATAATATATGTATACAAAGAAACATAAGCTTGGGACGCCTGGCTGGCTCAGTTGGAGGAGCCGTGGGTTCAAGTCCTACACTGGGTTCAAGATTAGTTACATAAATAAAACTTAAAAAAAAAGAAACATATAAACTAAAATCTTTCAAGATAACCTGAAGGAACTATATGGAAAGAAGGAAAGGGAAGTTAACTGTTGGATGGCCAACAAACGTTAAAGAATGGATGAAAAGAGTCTATTTTTCTGATGTACAGTATGTTCAAATGTTAAAACACTTGGTGATATTTTTAATTTTTAAAAATAAATACAATAGTGTGTATTTATTTTTTGGAAGAGAGAATGACAGAGCTTGAGGGGGGGAGGAACAGAGAGAGAGGGAGACACAGAATCTGAAGCAGGCTTCAGGCTCTGAGCTGTCAGCACAAAGCCCAGTGTGGGGCTCGAGCTCACGAGATGTGAGATCATGACCTGAGCTGATGTCGGACACTTAACTTACTGAGCCACCCAGGTGCCCCAGCATTTGGTCATATTTAGCTGCTACTTTATTTTTATTTTTTCTTTCATCTGTGTATGTTAATTGGTGTCAGAATAGTTTCTTGTAAGTGCTCCCACGTATGTGCATGTGATTCTGAGGTCTTTCTGTTTAACAGAGGTGACAAACACAGGTGAGACTACAAATTGAGAATTTACTCAGCTTGATACTGATGCAACGGCCATACCAATTATGATTATTCATTTGGACCATAAGCCACAATGTGTCTGAGGCTGCTAAAATAATGTAAGATCACAAACACAATAGAAAAATAACTAAAGAATTGCTTGAAGGACAAGCCCCCAAATTGGGAGAGAAGCAAATGGTGTTAAAGGGATAGAGGTAGTTATATCTGGAATCCCAGGCTCGGTTATATGAAACAGAATATCAGCAATCATGACAACAGGGCAAGGAAAACCAAATGTAAGAGTTCTAAGGCTCAGGGTGCCTGGGTGGTTCAGTCAGTTGAGCATCTGACTCTTGATTTTGGCTCAGGTCATGATCTCACGGTTTGTGGGTTCAAGCCCCACATTGGGCCCTGGGCTGACAGTGCAGAGCCTGCTTGGGATTCTCTGTCTCCCCCTCCCTCTGCCCCTACCACATGTGCATGCACTCTCTCTCTCTAAAATATAAGTAAAAAAACAAATTTTTTTTAAGTTCTAATGCTTTCATTTCATAAGTGGAAACCTCCTATCTTGCCAGGAATTACTTTTCTTTTTTCCTCTGAGAGTACTCTGTTACCTGATAAAGGACTTGAACAGTATCTGCAATCACAGTTTTGTTCTGTTTTTTTTTTTGGGGGGGGGGGGAGGCAGAGGGGAAGGGAGAGAGAGAATCTTAAGCAGGTTCCATGGAAGCTCAGTGTGGAGCCCGTCTCACGGCTTGATCTCACAACCCCTGAGGTCATGACCTGAGCGGAAATTAGGTCAGACGCTTAACTGACGGTGCCACCCAGGCACCACTGAAATCAGAGTTTTAAAGGAATGCAGAGATGTTCTGGACCTGCACCATCGGGTACAGCCACTACTAGCCACATGGGGTGCTTACAGTGTGGCTGCTATGAACTGAGGTGTGCCACAGTGTAAAACATACTCAGCATTTTAAAGATGTAATGAAAATAAAAGTAATAATAATAAAAGTAAAAATAATGGTAAAGGCTTAATGCCAAAAAAGAATGGTAAACATCTCACTGTGCTTTCCTGAGTTTAGACATGTTGAATTTGGTGCTATTAGACTTGCAAAGATAAATATCCGATAGACCCTTAGATATATGTCTTTAGAAGTTAAAAGAAATTTAGACTCCATCAAATATGTTTTTTATACATTTATGCAGCCATTGGCACAAGAAAAATTCAAGTACTTCAGTGATCTCCAAAGAAATGGCACATTACAGGCAAGAGATGCTTTTTGATGCCTACTGACTTATCTCACTTAAACAATACTCACTGCGGAGTGCCTGGGTAGCTCCGTCGGCTGAGCACATGGCAAGGTCATGATCTTGCGGTCTGTGGGTTCGAACCCTGCATCCAGCTCTGTGGTAGTAGCGAGAGCCTGCTTGGGATTCTTTCTCTCCCGCTCTCTCTCTCTGCGCCCCCGCCCCCACATGTGCGCTCTCTCTCTTTCTCTCTCTCTCAAAAACAAATAAACTTAAATATATATATATACATATTATATATATATTAATATTACAATATATATATATATATATATAATATGTATATATACATACACACACACAAAAAAAAGAATACTCAAGGTTGGCAAGATTGTGGTCCAACTGGGATGTCAATGGAAGAAATCTAAATTGGCTACTCATAATAGGGGCACTTGTACCCCAATGTTCATAGCAGCACTCTCAACAATAGCCAAATTATGGAAAGAGCCTAAATGTCCATCAACTGATGAATGGATAAAGAAATTGTGGTATATATACACAATGGAATACTACGTGGCAATGAGAAAAAATGAAATATGGCCTTTTGTAGCAACGTGGATGGAACTGGAGAGTGTAATGCTAAGTGAAATAAGCCATACAGAGAAAGACAGATACCATATGGTTTCACTCTTATGTGGATCCTGAGAAACTTAGCAGGAACCCATGGGGGAGGGGAAGGAAAAAAAAAAAAAAAAGAGGTTAGAGTGGGAGAGAGCCAAAGCATAAGAGACTGTTGAAAATTGAGAACAAACTGAGGGTTGATGGGGGGTGGGAGGGAGGGGAGGGTGGGTGATGGGTATTGAGGAGGGCACCTTTTGGGATGAGCACTGGGTGTTGTATGGAAACCAATTTGTCAATAAATTTCATATATATAAAAAAAATAAAAAAAAAAATAAATTGGCTACTCATAGAGATATAAACTGGTTTAGGGATTTTGGAAGGCTAGATAGCCAGGTATTTTAAGCACAAAGAATTGTGTGATACTCTTTGATTTAATAATCCTGCTCTAGAAAATTCATCCCACAAAAGTGAGCCAAAAAGAGAAAAGAAAAGCTCTGTGCATCTTGAGAACAGGAAAGGGACCTGAGAGCTGCTAACTGGTTACTTGTGCTGAGTACTTAAAATCATCTCCGTTAATCCTCGCCACAGCCCTTTGCAGTGTCCACACTTTATGGGTGAGGAAACAAAGCACAGACGGATTAGTAATTTGTTAGTACTCTCTAAAACTTGTAAGTGGCAGAGTTTGCACTTAAGTCAGTCCTAGCCTAACTCAGACTAAGAACAGAAAAATAGTTAAATCCACTGTGAAATGCTGTGCAAACATTATAAACGTATCGTGTCAGGAAATGCCAGAAAATATAGGAAGGAACAGAGATTATATTGGAGATACTTCATAATCATTAGGAATTTATACGAGGAGGGTCGCCTGGGTGGCTCGGTCAATTAAGCGTCTGACTCTATTTGGGCTCAGGTCATGATCTCATAATTGTGAGATCCCACCTTGAGTTGGGCTCCAAGTTGGGCGTGGAGCCTGCTTAAGATTCTGTCTTAAAAAAAAATTTTTTTTTTTCAAAGACTACGTAGAATTGAGACAAACAAAAAGGTTGCTTTATTGTGGAGGCAGAATTTGTTTAAATAAGTGGTATTGATATTCCTATAATTTTTAAAATTCTATTGTTTTTATGAATGTAATCTAACATATATGTATAATATATAATCGAACATACTTCAGTGTATAATCTAACATATTTTGACTATATTTTCAAATATTTATTCATATCCCTACATATTTCTTTTTTTTTTTCAATTTTTTTAATGTTTATTTATTCTTGAGAGAGAGAGAAGGAGAGAGAGCATGATGGAGGAGGGGTAGAGCGAGAGAGGGAGACAGAATCTAAAGCAGGCTCCAGGCTCCATCCTGTCAGCACAGAGCCCAATGCGGGGCTCGAACTCAAAAACAGCAAGATCATGACTTGAGCCAAAGTCAGACACTTAACGGACTGAGTCACCCAGGTGCCCCTACCCCTACATATTTCTAAAAGGTATATGAGCTGTTACATTATAACTAAGTGCATTCTCTACATTGCCAACATCACCCACCCCTTAACTCCTGAAAACTCCCCCTTCAAGGTCCATCACCAGCAAAATCCCTATGTCCTTAAAGTTTTCTCTGAAACTACTTGTATCTTGTTAAACCCTAACCTGGGTATGCCCTGAAAACACCATTTCCCTGAAGCCCTCTCGGGTGGCAGCTCTATTTTTTGCCCCAAAGTTGAGAGGATGTGAGTGTTTTCTGTGTTCTTTGGGGCTCCCTTGACCATTCTAATTCCCCCTCCCTAGAAACTCTCAGCTTTAATCTCTCGTCCTCAGACTCTCTGATCCACTACCCCGACAGTGTTACAGTTATCTACCATGCCTAGAATCCCTCCCTCGTTTGTCCGTAATTTTCACTCCTGGCTCACTGCCATTCTCTCCAGCATTACTTCTGTCTTCATTCTTGGGATTTCAGTGCATACATATACGATCCTGCTAATACCCCTGGCCTCTCAGTTTCTCTAGCTTCTCACCACCTCAACCATTGACCTCCCATGGTTGCCCTCTAGACTGTGTCATCACCAACAGCTGCATGCTTCCATTATTCTCAAATTGCATGGCTTCCACTCTGACTACTCCTCTGCCTGGCCCTTGAGCTCACTCCATCCAGGATTTGGAAATCGACTCCATCAGAACCCACTAGCCATTGATTCCACTACTTTTCACCCTCGTTCCTCCCTCCCAAGATGTTGGGTCCAGCTCAAGTTCCACGGACTGATATTATGTTCACTCCCTTGCATACATCTTGGCTCCTCTGCCCCTCTTTTGTGTTTCATACTCACTTGGCAGTTTTACAGTCCCGGCTGAATCCCAAGTCTCTGCCCACTTTGGACCAGCCCCTGTTTTTGCACACTGTCTGGAGAAAAACGTACAACTGTCCTGTTGTTTGGTTTCACTTTTAGTTCATGACCATGAACCTCGAGTGGGAACTTATGGCTGTCCAACAGTCATGGTGGGTCATTCACTCTCAGTGGACTTTACTACAGTCTTCCCCTCCTTCCTGAGCCCTCCCACACCTCCTCTCTCAATCTCAATCTTCTTCTCAGCTGATGCCTTCCTTCTGACTTTTGCTGGAAATATGGAAGCAGTAAAAAAGAGCTACCAGCTCCCACTGAGCTCTCACAGGTGGGCTCCTGCTGAGGCCCAGCCCCTCCATTCCTATACCCAGGGACATGCTCCAGTAATCCCTTCTTCATCTGCTTGTCCCTCCGTTGGTCATTCCCATGAGCATCCATCATACAAAGAAAAAAAAAAAACCAAAACACTCCCTTGATCCCATTCCACGTGCTCCCTTTAACTAGCACTCCCATGTCTTTTCTCCCGTTCATTGCAAAACTCCCCAAACATCACCTGCCGTCCATCCCTGTTATTCGCACTTCTCCCTTCTCTTAAATCCACCTCAGTCGGGCTTCCGCCCAACTATTCCACTGCTCCTGTCAAAGTCCCCAGTTAAATACAAGTTGCGAAAGCCGACCGTTGCTAGCCCTCATTCCAGAGTCCTCTCTGAGCGGCATGTGACATCGCTCTCGCTCTTGAAGTGCTCAAATCGTGGCTTCTAGAATGCACCCCTTCTGGATCTGCCTCTTACTCCCCCAGCCAGTCCTTCTTAGTCTCCTGGGACTCAAACCTTAGATGTCTTCTCTGTCTATACTTAAGCCTGTGCTCTTCATCATCAAAGTGCCATGGCTTTAAAGATCAGTGTGCTGATGGCCTCCTGGGTTTCCAGCCAGACCTCCCTCTGAGCTCCACACTTACGTGATCATCTATGAACTTCTGGGATATCTCTGTATGTCTGATAGACATCCCAGACTGAACTCCCTTACCCCTCCAACCCGGCTTCCTTCAGCTGCTCAGGCCAAATTTGTAACACTTTCCCGCCATTTCCAACCCCTTGCCATCTCACACCTGGATTATTGCAGGAGCCTCCTAACTGCTGTCTCAGCCTCTACACCTTGCACTTCTACAGTGTTCTCAAAACAGCAGCCAGAGTGGTCCTTCTGCAACACTGGATAGATCACCTCTTCGTGCACACCCCGCCCCCTGCCCCAGCGGCTCTCCATCCCACTCAGATAAACAATTAGAAGTCTTCAAAGCTGTACACAATCTGGCCACCTGTTCTTTCTCTGACTCTCTCTCTCTCATCCCTCTTACCTTTTACTCACTCAGCTCCGGCCACACTGGCAGCATGCCGAGCGGGCAGCCACCCATCCGTCCGCAGGTCTTTGAGTAGGCTACGGTTAGAATTCTGAGAACACACCTCCCAGTGACGTCAAAGGTCACCTTCTCAGCCATACCTACGCTGGCCACCCTGCACTCTCTGTCCCCCTCACCCAGCCCTATTTTTAATAACGCTTCTCACCTCCTGACCTATTACATACCCTAGTCATTTTTCGTGTTTATCATTGTCTTCTGCCACAGTGTAAGATTTAGGACAGAGATTTTCATCTGGTCTCTTCATTGACTTCTGTCTAGCATCTAGAGTGATGCCTCCACCGTAGATGCTACCAAAAAAAGAAAAAATGTCTTGAGAGTATGAATGAAAGTTTCCCTGTTTCTGCCCGGTGTCCCGTAGACACACGCTGAGAGATCTGCCTCATTATAGCTTTTAATTCCTTTTCAAGTTTCTCAAGTGTTATAGTGTAAACAGCATTCAGAAAATGAGTGCTAAGAACACTATGTCTTTGGCTTGGTTACATACGGTCTTATTCTAAACTGAAAACAACTCCTAGAATGAAGCAGAAGTATCATAAATGTTGAAAGTATATGAACAATAATAGATCCTTGACATTTTGGGGAATATGTTCAAAGTTCTTCACAATCCCCCCAAAGTACAGATACCACAATAGTATATCCTACTGTCATAAACTTTATGCGGAACAGTAAAAAAGAGAGAAGGAAGCCACATGTTACTGTAGATGGAACTGGCTCCTCTCCAGGCCCACTCACCCCCTGGCCCAGCCTTGCCCTGCTCAGGCTTCGCACTTGTGCTGCAGAAACACCACAAATTACAGCGGCTCATGCGCCCTCAGCATCGCCCACATATTGCTGAAACCAAGGATATCAATTCTGTGGGAGCCAAAAAGGTCCGCTATATTATTTTGTCCTACTTGCAAAAATTTGAAATACTACTTTAAACAAATTAGTTGCCCTGGGGCGTTCGGCCTTCCTTTTAGAACATAGCATGTGTGGGTGTTAATTACAACTAAATGACAAGGGGATGATTATCAAAAACAAACTGAGCAATCATTTGTAACAGAGTAAGTTTTCACTTTGAGATCAAATTACAAATAAGCATCCATTCAGTTTGATTTTGGTCATCTGGTAATAAACTCTTGATGTGAACAAAAAGATGCAAAGGAGAAAACATATGTGTTTGTACTCATTTTTAAGCTGACTTTTCAATATAGATTCCAGTTCAAGAAAACCTTCTGCCGTGGTAACTTTTTCCCCTCATGATAGTGATCAGAAGCCTTCGACAAGGAAGAGTGGGAGTAAAGAAAGGGGATGCTGTCGCCACGGTGACAGCTGTCCAGCGTAAACATCTCACATCTCTTCCGTTTATCGTGTATTTTAGGGCAATTCAAGCTGCTGGAACAAGACCGGGATATAAAGGAGCCAGTGCAATATTTCAACAGTGTGGAGGAGGTGGCTAAAGCATTTCCTGAACGCGTGTACGTCATGGAGGAAATAACATTCAACGTGAAGGTAGTTCTAGAAGAACCGACTATTTATCCTCCCTGAAATAAGTTAACTTTCAGGTCACTATGTACACAGTGAGTTCCCCCTGTGCTTCATAGGAGAGTTCCATCTGATGGATTCGTGTCAGTGGCCCAAACTGGTCTTTTTAAGAACTGCATGTGCTGTAGAATAGAATATTGCCCCGTATGTATTTGTTGATGTTTGGTCATCAGAGAAAAGCTAGATTGTGTTTATTGTGCTGTATTTGTTTTGCATTCTTAATGGGACATTTCTGTCCCCTGGTGCATAATGAGCGAGCTCCTTTGACTAGACTTGCTGTTGAAGAGGGACTAACCGCAGAATCCCTGTCACCAAGGCCCAACCTTATTGCCTGTAAGTCCATTGTGTTTTCTTCAAAAACACACACATTTGCTACAGCATTCTAGAAAGTGTTCACATTGAAAGCATTAACCTCCCTTCATTCAGCAGGAAGTCCAACTAAGTCATGTTCGGTAAACATTTCAATATTTTGGGGGCAAGATGCCCGTTTGTTAGAAATCCACTCTATGTGAAAAACAGACTGCAGGGTATCTTAGTCCAAGAATGCAACAGTGTCTTTGTGGGTGACTCACTCTACCCACACTCCTCAGGAAAGGGGGGAAATGTCTAAGACAGCCTCCCTGTTGGAACAGTGGCCCTGCCCATTTGGTCAGCTAAGCCAAGTCATTCTTCCAATTCTAAAATAGAGCTGCTACTCCACTTTCTTTGGTTTTATTATTAAAATGGGTAGATTTTGTGTCCTGTTAAATTCCTAACTAGCTAAATTATGCTTGTATTCAAAAATATTTATAACTTTTAAGGCCTTGAGTAGCTCAGTCTATGAGTCTTGAACTTACACCGAAGATTTATGAGAACATGGTCAGTTTTAAACATACCAAGATTCATTGGTCAGGAGTTACTCAAATCCGATTTGATTCTTGTCTCAATAAGAGTTAAACCTTTCCTTAAAACTTATATCTAAAATTACCTAAATTGGAAAAAAAAAAAAATATTTAGAAAGGAAAGTTAATACTTTTAAACTATTTTCTTAAAGCAACGCATTTGCTGGTAAATCATGAGAAATCAAGCATAAAAATGTGTTAAGACTTTTTGAAGATTTTGTCAAGTATTAAAACTGAACATTCAGTCTTTTGCAGCATATTGTTCTTGTAAAAGATTTTTTCAAATGTCTCTAGCAGCTGTTTTTTGTGCGTGAATTTGTATGAAGTCAGCAATGATTGAAAGAATAATACTGAAATCAATACAGTTTGATGGGTTGTTGTTTTTTTTTTTACAGAATATCATGATTGACTCTGTTTATTCAAACATATGTAATAGAGATGCCATTTAAAAATTCAGCATAGCAGTATGAATCTATTTAACACTACTAACCTGTACACTTAAAAATGGTTAAGATGGTAAATTTTATGTTACATATATTTTATCACAATTTTTCTTAAAAAAACCCAAAAAGGCTCAGAGACACAGACAAATGGGTAAGTGTACGGAATTCAAGCTTACAGCATCCATAGAGCTGCCTGGACTTGGGCTGAGTTCCTGTGCTCTCCATACATGAATATTTAATACCTCTAGTCTATTACTTAGAAAGGTTTTTTTTCTTAATTTTTTTTTTAATGTTTATTCATTTTTGAAAGACAGAGACAGAGCACAAGCAGGGGTGGGGCGGAGAGAGGGGAGGGGGACACAGATCTGAAGCAGGCTCCAGGCTCCGAGCTGTCAGCACAGAGCCTGACGCGGGGCTCGAACTCACGAACCGTGAGATCATGACTTGGGCCGAAATCGGATGCTCAACAGACTGAGCCACCCAGGCGCCCCTATTACTTACAAAGTTTTGAGATGCTATCATATCCATCTGCCATTAATCATTAAGACATCGTTCACTTATATTCAAAGAAGAATTGATCAAGGAACCTCAGGAAATTTGCACAAAGAAGTACACAAAAGTCTGTGTGCTTAGTGAATAAACACCCAAGTAAATAAATAAACCAAGGAGATTTATGGAAAAGATGTCTGGATACCACTTGGACCCCTCAAAAATAAAGTGTTGGAAGTCATGGTCTTTAAGAACTGGTCATAATGTGCATATGCATGTACACAGTACTTAATGTGAGAGCCAAGTGGGGGTAAGGAAATGGTGTGCCTGGTTACTACTTTGCTTGGAGAGGGAGAAAAATAATTAAAAACAGTACAACAGGGATGCCTGGCTGGCTCAGTGAGTAGAGCATGCAATTCTTGATCTCAGGGTCGAGAGTTCAAAGCCCATGTCGGGTGTAGAGATTACTTAAAAAAGCACAGCAGTACAACATACTCATAAATACAGCTGTTATAAATAAATACTATTAAATGTATAATGTGAAATATTATATAACTGTAGATGTTATGCAGAAAGCGATGTTTTAAGTGGTAACGGAATTCAGGCCTCCTTTCAAAACTTCACCCTCTACTCTCCGCTTCAGGTACAGCAGAAATTAGACCAAGAGGGTAAACAGCTCAAGAAATAACTTACAGTTAAGAATTGGTAGCTAACTGGCATCTGGAGAGTCAAAAGGCACAATTATTATTTGAAATAAAAAAATAGAAACGTTTGTATAAACAGTCATATATACTTATAATAACAAATAGAAATGAAGCATAATAAGAATATGGAGTAGAACAGAGGGGTTGAAAACGAATGGGAACTCTATAGTGTTATTACTTTCAAGACTGTAGCAGAACTTGAACAAAAATTTAATGGCTAGGGTTAGTACTATGCACAAATTTATTTAAAAATAAGCCATTCCTGGGGCGTCTGGGTGGCTCAGTGGGTTGAGCGTCCAGTTTAGGCTCACGTCATGATCTCACTGCTCGTGAGTTCGAGCCCCGCATTGGGCTCTGTGCTGACAGCTCAGAGCCTGGATGGAGCCTGCTTGGGATTCTCTGTCTCCCTCTCTCTCTGTGCATCCGCTGCTCATGCTTTGTCTCTCTCTGTCCCTCAAAAATAAATAAACATTGGGGCACCTGGGTGGCTCAGTCAGTTAAGCATCCGACTTCAGCTCAGGTCATGATCTTGCAGTTCGTGGGTTCGAGCCCCGCATTGGGCTCTGTGGTGACAGCTTGGAGCCTGGAGCCTGCTACGGATTCTGTGTGTGTGTGTGTGTGTCTCTCTCTCTCTCTCTCTCTCTCTGCTCCTCCCCTACTCATGCTCTCTCTCTCTCTCTCTGCTCCTCCCCTACTCACGCTCTCTCTCTCTCTCTCAAAAATAAATAAACATCAAAATTTTTTAAAATAAATAAACATTAAAAAAGAATTAAAAATAAGCCATTCCAGGGTGCCTGCCTTAGTTGGTAGAGTGTGTGACTCTTAATCTCAGGATTGTTAGTTTGAGTTCCACGTTAGGCATAGAGATAACTTTTAAGAAATCAAAAATAAGCCATTCCTTTTATCTTGAAATTGTCCTTTTTCTTTAAGATTTGTTTTTTAAGGTTTATTTATTTATTTGGGGGGGGGAGGCTGGGGTGGGGTGGGGTGGGGGGGAGGCAGAGAGAGAATTCCAAGCAGGCTCCACACTGTCAGAGTGGAGCCCGAAGTGGGATTCAACTCAGGACCATGAGATCATGATCTGAGCTGAAATCAAGAGTTGGACGCTTAACCGACTGAGCCACCCAGGCACCCTAAAATTAAATGTGTTTTTAAAAGATGCCTTGATGTGCTTGAAATTATCTGCCTGATTGCCCCATCATTAACTGCATGAAATGAATTAATATATATTAAATGTTTAATTCTTTAAACAGCAAATATATTTTGAGCACTTCCTGCACGTCTAGGCACTGTTAATAAACATGCAAACACTTGAGATTATAGTCAGTTGAAGTGGCAGACAATATATGTACAAGTAGAAATACTACCTTCAAATAAAGGAATCAAGGAGACAATGAGATGTACAGGGTTTGGAGCTTGGGGCAAGGAATGGGCTTGGGGTATACATTTGGGGCTCAAAAGCTCCTCGATGGCATTTGAAGCCATAGGACAGGTTGAGTTCACCTACATCAGGGCTGATTTTTTTTTTCCTCCCAGGGACATTTGACAATGTCAGGGTACAATTTTGATTGAGGAAGGGTGAGTGCTACTGACTTCTAGCAGGTAGAGGACAGGGATGCTGCTAAAAACCCTACAATGCACAGGACAGCCCCACACCAAAGATGATCCGGCCCAAAATGTCAGTAGTGCCGAAGCTAGGAAACTATGACCTAGAGACTAGATGAAGAAGAGAAGAAGAGAAGAGACCAAAGACTGAGCCCTGGAACACCCCTGCATTGAGGTCCAGGAGAGACTGCAAGGAGTAACAGTAAGATGGGGGAGCATGTGGATGGATGTTCCAGAAGCCACAGGACAAAAAGCGTTTCAAAAGGAAGGGACAACAGTGTCAAATGTTACTTAGTGATTGGATCAGAGGACTTGGAACTCACTGTGAAATCCAGCAAAATGGAAGCCTTTGGTAGCCTTGACAGGAAGAAAATAACAGCTCAGAGATCCGAAAGTAAGTTTTTGCCAGGGAAGTACACAGTAGGATGGTCCCAGAGTTTTGTCAAGGTATAAATTTCAAGTGAGACTACTCAGCACCGGCTGTTTTCTTCCAGCCATCTTTGGCTTCCAGGATGCAGATACAGAGTAGACAGAGTGTTGGCATTTAATCAGAGCTGGGGCTGTACTAGGTGAGCGTAACAGAAATTAGAAAAAATGTGGATGAAGTACGCCCTAGAGTGACAGATAGTGATGAGCCGTGGACTCCTCACTGGATAAAAAAAGTGTGAATACAAGAAGTATCACCCCAGTGAGAACCTAGGAGTCCTAATATGGGGTTAAGGAACTTCTGAACTGGTTAAGAAAGTGATGTGCAAAATTGGAGTGGTAGTAGAATATAAAATACTTGAAATTGGGGGCACCTGGGCGGCTCAGGAAGTTGAACACCCAACTCTTGATTTTGGCGCAGGTCATGATTCATGGGTTCGAGCCCCATGCTTTTAGCATGGAGCCTCTTTGGGATTTTCTCTGTCCCTCTCTCCCTGCCGCTTCCCTACTCAGACACACTCTCTCTCTCACTCTCAAAAATAAATAAACTTTAAAAAATAAATAAAATACTTGAAATCAAACTTTAGGTGGTAATACTGTACAGGAAATGAGAGGAGTAGCTATTTTTTTTCAAATCTATGTCTGTTTGAGCATCTAACTAAGGTGGTAGTAAATGGAAGATGAGGGGCACCTGGGTAATTCAGTTAAGCGTCCAGCGTCCGCTCAGGTCATGATCTTGCAGTTCGTGAGTTCGAGCCCCACGTTGGGCTCTCTGCTGTCAGCACAGAGCCTGCTTCAGATCCTCTCTTTTCCTCTCTCTCTGCCCCTCTCCCATTTGAATGCACACACACACCCTCTCTCTCAAAAATAAATAAACATTAAAAAAAAAAAAGAAAATGGGAAGTGAGATGGTGAAGGAGATGAAAGAATATGTGGACAGGTAACCTCTTGCTCATTATCTGTGTACATTGGCTCCAATCTCTCCAAAGCTAATGGCACTCGATATTTTTAAAACAACAGTCACCTGCCTCTTTCACACTGTTTCCTTTATCCATTTCAGTTTTTGGTTCCTGTGGTGAGAGTTCTGTTTCTTTTTACCTGCTTTACTGCATGTTTGTTTTTAACTGTAACCGGCGTTTTCTTTCTTGTTTCTTTTAGTTGTTCATCAACGATCTCTATTGTCATATTCTTTTCCAGTCAGAAGGTGACCTATTTCAGTTGGGCATCCCAACTGAAGGCTCATTCCTCTACCTTTTAATAAGAAAAATCGCCACCCAACAATTTGCAGGCATACATCTTCTTTGAAACAAGCTGTCGTGGATCTAAAGAGCATGTTGGAGTGCGTAGTGTAGCTCAGGCTCTGAATTTGGAGCTGAGTTCACACCCCAAGTCCAGGCATTGACTATGAACACAGAAAGGTCACATGACCCCTTCGGTCCTGGTGTCATCACCTGCAAAATGGGGGTGATTCTACCCTCCTCGTAAACGTTTCATGAGAATTTCATGAAGTAATGGCACTAACATGCTTTGCAAGTGACTAGTATTGGAGTTCACCAACCACAGCCTTGGAGTAAGGCACCTGTTTCGCAAATAAAGCTTTATAGGGACACAGCCACTGCATCCATATACATATATGTTCGGTGTCTGGCTGCTTCCACAATATAACAGTGGAGTTGAGTAATTGTAGCAGAAACCATATGGCATACAAGTCTAAAATTACTACTGTCTGGCCCTATAAGAAAAAGTTTGCCAACCCCTGATTCAGAACATAAAATCATACTAAAATTAAGTTTCCCATTTAAAAAAAAAAAAAAAGAATTCCCAGCACAGATTATTTCACTTACTCTTTATTTAGTACTTTGTACCCTGGACTCTAAATTAAAACCTCAGGGGGCGCCTGGGTGGCGCAGTCGGTTAAGCGTCCGACTTCAGCCAGGTCACGATCTCGCGGTCTGTGAGTTCGAGCCCCGCGTCGGGCTCTGGGCTGATGGCTCAGAGCCTGGAGCCTGTTTCCGATTCTGTGTCTCCCTCTCTCTCTGCCCCTCGCTCATTCATGCTCTGTCTCTCTGTGTCCCAAAAATAAATAAACGTTGAAAAAAAAAATTTAAAAAAAAAAAAAAAAAAAAAAAAACCTCAGTACAGGGGCGCCTGGGTGGCTCAGTCGGCTCAGTCGGTTGAGCATCCGACTTCAGCTCAGGTCACGATCTCGCGGTCCGTGAGTTCGAGCCCCGCGTCGGGCTCTGGGCTGATGGCTCAGAGCCTGGAGCCTGCTTCAGATTCTGTGTCTCCCTCTCTCTCTGCCCCTCCCCCGTTCATGCTCTGTCTCTCTCTGTCTCAAAAATAAATAAACGTTAAAAAAAAAATTTTTTTTTAAATAAATAAATAAAACCTCAGTACATAGTAACTGTTGTTGTTTCAAAATATCCCTTCACCTCAAGTACTTCTTTGGAAACTTATCGAAAATATCCCTTCACCTCAAGTACTTCTTTGGAAACTTATCGTGCTGGTACCCAGTGAATTATTTCAAATGTTTTCCAGCCTTTTGAACTCAGCCCAGTAATGATGAAAAATTTTCCCACACATACACTTTCTGCCATCAAAATAATGACTAACAAATTCAGTCCTGATTTCAGTTCTGTCTTTACTGAGACATAAGCAGAGGGAAGAAAAGATGGCCTTCAGTTTGGCGTTGGGTAACTTGCCATCTCTAAGTGTGGAAGAGACATTCTGGCTTCACTGCTGTCGCCCAAAAGCCTCTTCATTAAAATTAGTGCTCTCGAGTCAGAGAGAGTCCAAATACCCTAATCTGGATGCTATAATGTTGCTATTTTCATTCCAGCTAGTGAGGTCCAAGGTTTCAGCTGTTCCAAGCATAGATTTCCCCAGAGGCAAAATAACAAGTTTGCATTGTCTCAACTGGGGAAAATGTCCCACTGGGGAATTGTGAGATTTCAGTGAGAGCGGGAGCATAGGCACCACCTCTGCCTGCACAGATCTTTTCAGAGCCATTGCCATGTGGTCTGGGGCGAGAGCGAGCCGACGTTCTTGTCACCTACATCTTGGCTTGTGATTACTGGGTTTGGCACCTGTTTTCTGCAGAGGTGATAATGTCTAGCAGCAAAGCTATCCTAATGGGTGGAGAAGGATTGCAGCGTTGTCTTTTTTAATAGGGAAAAAAAAATCCTGTTAAGATTCAGAGACTTAAATGCTAACTGAGCTTCTTAATACTGAGAAACATGACCGAGAGTAAAATGATAAAATATTATAAATAATCTCACGGGACTAGGATGTTTACAGACGGTTTTTAAAATCGTCACGTTTTAGATCTGGAAAGGCCCTTAACACAACATTGAGTCCTACTCCTTTTAGCAAATAGGAAAACTAAGAAACAGATGTTAGCCGACTTCATTGATTCACACAAAGCCACAAAACTACTTAGCAGCAAAGCTTAGTCTCCTGATTCAATCCGGTCATCTTTGTGCTCCCCCAAATGCTATTTGTGGATTTCAGATACAGCTCACAATTGTGATCAGAATACCCTTTCGCGTTGACTCAGTAGCTTGCATGGTTAATTCATTTTCTTATTTAAAAATCCAAACAAAGGTGTCCAATAATTACTACCTAGCCAAATCTTCCTGTCTTTTGTACTTTGGAACACCTGTGGTCTCACACATGGGACTTGGCAACAGTATGAGTGTTACACATGTAAGTTTTTCGATCTTTCCTGACGCAAACGCAAGCATTTGAAAGAGAAAATCCTACAAGTTAACTTACTGTCAGCATCCGTGCAGCATGTATCTAAGTGAACCCTTTTGAACAACAACAAAAATACTTCTGTAAAGGGTTAGCCCCAAAATTTTAAAGTATTAACCAGTATTATCAGAGAAACAAGGCTACATACAGTTGGGTTCTTGCATTGTTGCTTGAAGCAGCGTTAAAGATACACTGACGTGGCTTCAATGCACCATTGAATAAATAAAGGAGAGTTCTAAAGTTTAACGTGAGTGATTCGTGCAACTCGATGCTGAACTTTGGATTTTTTCCAAGGCTTCCAAGTTACTGAGAATCCACTAGGGTTTTATCCCCAACTCATAGATTTGAGGCAATTCATGTGCCTTTTATCTTAACATATTAGTTACCCTTTTTTAAGCTGCCATCTGAAAAAGATGAAATCAAGCTCTTCCCCCTGTGCCAACTAGTTGGACTGTATCTTATTTCCATGTATAAAGTAGTTAACAAGTGAAACATATGTCATGCTACTCTCTTTACTCATTTTAACAGAACAACTACAGACGAGGCCTTGAAAATACATTAATTGAGAGGTGTTAGGCTGCTTGTGATTCTACTCTTGTCTGTTTCATTCTATGACATCTTCCTGATCATTTTGTCTTTCGGGCAAAAACAGCTTGCTAGTTGCCTTTGTTCTGCATTTGTCGGCCATCCTATGGTCGTCCTAAAGTGATACTTCTTTGGGGGAATTTTGTGGGTGGACGTGTTGTTTTAAGAGTGTAGTTCAGGTGTAACCATCATTCCTAGTTTAAAATACCATGCCTAGTGTCTGTCTTGACAATTCAGAAGAAGCATCTCTTCCCCAAGTTGTAGGATTGTAATAATCAGAGAGGTGGGTTTTTCTTGGGAGTTTTCAAAACGAATAGGGATTATTTGCTCTGGCATTTTCTACCTCTCTGGAACCTTTCAAGTGCAAGTAATTCTAGTTAGCCAGGTTTGGGGGGGAGCTGTGAATTTTATCCGAAGTTCTGTCCAAAAAAAGAACTATAATTTCGTTTGTTTCCTAAAATGTAGAATACTTTTCTGTCATCTTAAAGAGAAGTCCTTGAACCAAAGTTAAACTTCTCTCCATCTCCCGAGGTGTTGTATGACTTTAGTCTTTGCATGAAGAGACCTTCCACCCCGAGAATTGGGTGTTTTATGGTCTCGGTAAGATTGTTTGTTGCCTTTTATTGGTTAGAGTACCTGCCTTAATTAACCGTCCCTTTGTCCAATTTTAATTTCCACTTCTATTCTGCTGTGGTCTGGTAACAGTTTGAATGGAATTTTTATTATAGGGGAGTAAGCATGCTGAGATATGGTCTTTCAAGGCTTTTCTATAAGCCCTAACATTAACATCATATTTTTTTTGGCTGATCAGAGGCCTTGAGCTCACTGCCTTGTTCTTGACTATATTCCAGAGAGATCAGAAATTATCAATTATTGGCCAATCTAAATTGTGTCAGATGTAAGAAAAAAAATTTTTTTAATTGCATGTTTTCTTTACCATGAGTCAGATGTCCTTTATTTTCAAGAGTCATTCAGAATGATAAATTGGATACAATCGTGAGGTTAATTATGTCAGTGTTTGAAGATAGCCCAGTGGCTTTGATTTTTGTTGTTCTTGTTGTTGTTGGTCTTCTGAGGTTTTCAGGCCTTGTCTGGAAAACGACCATTTGGCAAGCCCTCTGCCATACCACTGCAAATTAAATCATTGCCACGCACTTCTCCTCCTTGCCCTATTTCCTGTTTAAAAAGAGAGAGGAACACTCAGGATTGACATTTATCTTAACTCTTCATGCCTGTTGTTCCTCATTTTCTGCCATTTTCCCAAAGAAAAGAGATACAAAAATTGAAGTTTGGGGGGAAATGACCTAATACTAATCAAATATTAGTTATTTGACCTAGCAGTCACATCAATCCTGATTTTTTTTTCAAGAGTTGAAATGTTGACCTCTGTAACATGTTTGATCTTTAGAACAACTGTTCTTAGAAAACAGATTATCTGTTGCCAGAGCTGTCTGTGGGTGTGGGTGTGTGTAAAACTTTATATCAGTGTTTTAAAACGTTGCTTGACCATGGGGTATTAATTCCGAATGGTATTATGAACAGTAAAACCCTGATAGTTTCCTGGATTAGACCTATTAGAGTTGTTTAGATAACACACTTTGAATTACTTCCTCTCAGGAAACATTGAAACTGGAAATGTTAAGCAGGCACGCATACCGAAGCACTTAGACAGAACGCATTGTTTCTTTTGCTCTTAAAAAAATAAAAACGGAAAGAAATTATGCAAATAAATCACATCTGTGGAAACCAGAGGAGACCGGCTCAACTGCCAGAGGAAGAGCATTTATTCAGGAGATTCTTCACCCGTCACCAACAGTGACCACAAGATCGGTTGGGACGCTAGTCTCATAATTTATGCAGAACTAATTGCTGGCATTAATGATGCCATCAGGGTTGGGAGCGTGGAATTACAGATTTACTCACATATGTGATACATTTTTATGTATGAGAGTAGGAGTAACTTCCTCTAGAAGTATACACATACACAAGAACGTAGACAAAACTGTTGAATGTGCCCAGAGAGTGACATGTAGCAAGGATAATTTTGAGCTGCTTAAACTGTGCACGTCCCGTCTTGATTTGTGTCTCACAAGCTACACGGACGTTCGCTTTCAGTTCTTTTGGTGTGCGGTGCTCACTAGACCCCATGATTTCTTCATTCTAGAAGGTGTATGTTTATAAAGGTAAATTAGGAAAAATACATTAAGTTGATTTAAAGGTCTAGAAAGAAACATATGCTCTGTTATTCCTTCGCAATTGAGAAGCTCCTTGGATGTTAACTGGAAATAGTTTGTTGTGTGAGTGAGTGTGTGTGTGTTTCTCAAGTCTCATGAGAACCCTTTCTCTCAACATCCCTGTCTCCATCCTGATCCAAATGGATGAACTGCCAAGTTTTTTACAAAGTTTTACTAAAAAGGAAGTACAGCAGTGCATCTGAGCATTTTAGAGGCTAGTCTGCCTTAAAACGGTATATTTTTTTGAATCATTTCAATGTGTTCACTTCCTTTGGGATGTAACTGTAAGGATATTTCAGGCCCTATTCTGACATTAAGTTTTATTTTGGGATAACACATTGAATAAAAACTTGAGCAATTCTTCAGTACAGAAGAAAGGATAATGCTTCAAGTAGTGGTTAGGGCTTGAAAACAGTAGTAGGTAGAAATAGAAGCCAACATGAACCTACACAGAAGTGAAAGTCAATATGAAACAGAATTATTAAGAAGTTAAATGTTTTTGTGGGGTGCCTGGGTGGCCCAATTGGTTAAGACTCTGACTTTGGCTCAGGTCATAGTGTCACGGTTCAGGAGTTCAAGCCCTACATAGGCACCAACCCCTCGGTCAGGTGTCCACGCAGAGCCCTTTCAGATCCTCTGTCCCCTCTCTCTCTGCCGTCCCCTGCTCATGCTCACTCTCTCTCAAAATAAATAAAAGAATTTAAGTGTTTGGGGGGCAACTGGCTGGCTCAGTTGGTAGAGAATTCAACTCTTGATCTCAGGGTTGTAAGTTCGAGCCCCAAATTGGGCACAGAGCTTACTTTTTAAAACTTCTTTAATGTTTTTATTGTGCATAAAAGTAATATTAATGGCCTCTATTTATTGAGAACTTGCCACTGTGGGAAGTTGTTTACATACACTGATTAAGCTAGTAGAGTAGACGGTAGCGGTAATGTTCTCATTTTGCCTGAGGTCACCTAATACTAAAGGCAGATACAAACTCAGCTCATAACTTAGTTAATAGTTTTGTTCCAGTTAATTTCCAAAGGCCATAGATCTTTTCACTCATCTATCCCTGGGCTCGGCAAACTTTTTCTGTAGAGGGACAAAGAATAAATACATTTGTGGTGGGGTACCTGGGTGACTCAGTGAGTTAAGAGTCCAACTCTTGGTGCCAGCTCAGGTCTTGATCTCATGGTTGAGAGTTCAAGCCCCGCATTGTGCTCCACACCCAACATGGAGACTACTTTAAAAACAATTTGTTTTAGTTTGAGGGCTTACAGTTACCGTGGCACCCACTCAGCACTGCCATTGTAGAGTGAAAGCAGTCGTAAAATGTGCATAAAGGAATGAACACAGCAATGTCCTAGTAAAACTTTATTTACAAAGTCAGATGGTGGGCCACATTTGGACTATGCACAATAGTTTGCTGACCTCTGATCTGTATTATTGTAAACACAGCTAGATGCTAGCTGAAAATAAAAGCCTTAGGGATAAACTAAAAGTAGAATTAATAGCAAATGAATCTTCATAGGGACTCTTCGTGACCAAAGTCAAGAGAATAAAGTAACTGAAGCCTTGAGTCTATAAGTCCTGTGGGAAAAGAAAGTCAGCCCTGGTATGTGCCAAATACTGTAATTTATAAATGATTTATTAGCTTAAAAAAAAACTCTCTTCTCTGGGCACCTGGGTAGCTCAGTCGGTTGAGCATCTGACTCTTGATTTCAGCTCAGGTCATGATCCCGGGTCATAGAATGGAGCCCTGCATCAGGAGCATGGAGCCTACTTACTCCCTTGCTCCCTCTCTTTTTAGAAAAAAGAACAACCTAATCTATATTCTTTAAAACTCTCAAGATCATAAAAAACAAGGAAAGACCAAGAAACTCACAAAATAAAGGACTTGTGATATCCTGGCTTGATCCTGGAACAGAAAAAGGACATTAGTGGGAAAAAATTAATGAAGTCCAAATAAACTTTGTGGTTGACTTAGTAGTCTTGTATTAGTGTTAATTTCTTAGTTTTGATAATAACGTGCCACGGTTCAGTCGCATGTTAACAGGAGAAGTTAGACAAAGGGTATACAACTTTGCAACTTTTCTGCAAATCTGAAATTATTCCAAATAAGTTCATTTATATTTATTTTATTTTATCTTATTGTTTTATTTTTGTTAGAGAGTGTGCAAGCAGGATAGAGGGTCAGCAGGGTGGGGGAAGAGAATCTCAAGCAGGCTCCACGCTCAGCACAAAGACTGATTCGGGGCTCCATCCAGTATCCTTGGGATCATGACCTGAGCTGAAATCAAGAGTCAGGTGCTCAACCTACTGAGCCACCCAGGCCCCCCAAATTGTGCTTATTTATTATTAATTTATTTATTTAGATTCCTAAACTTATTCCAATATAGACGCCCAGATGAATACAGAGTCTGAAAGTAAATACAATTAAATTGAGGTCTTGTTAAAAATAATAGCAACACTTAATCTTAGTCACCTAAAATGGATTTTGGGAGCCTGAACTACCATTAAAATAATATTGTGCTGGCATTTATGTTCTGATAGTGCCTGCTACAGAGAAACACACTTCACTAACAAGACAGTGGAGCTGTTTGTTTTCTATAGCGCTAATACGGATTGACAGATTGCTGTTCCAAAGTTTAAAATTACATAGAATGACCTAGAATAGTGGGTAAGAAACTATTTACAGAGATTGCCACTGTCAGGTTTTCTAAACACACACTGATGATTACCACTTAGTAAATAACATGAACATTGCTGGTCACTTTACCCAGATGCTTTTTCAGTAACATAAAAGAAAAAAAAAATCTATCTCCGGCTTAGTATAAATAAGCTTGATACGAAAACCTGACAGGGGCGCCTGGGTGGCTCAGTTGGTTAAGTGGCCGACTTCGGCTCAGGTCATGATCTCTCGGTCTGTGGGTTCGAGCCCCGCGTCGGGCTCTGTGCTGACAGCTCAGAGCCTGAGCCTGTTTCAGATTCTGTGTCTCCCTCTTTCTCTGACCCTCCCCTGTTCATGCTCTCTCTCTCTGTCTCAAAAATAAATAAATGTTAAAAAAAAATTTTTTTTAAATAACAAAAGAAAACCTGACAAAGATAACATAATAGAGCTATAGACTAATTTCACCTGTGACTAAGATACATAAGTCATAGATGAAATAGTATCAGAAGAATCATAGTGTAGTTTTAAGTGCACCACGCTCATAATTATTTCAGGCATATAGGGTTGTTTCAATATTTGAGAGTCTACTCATATAAAACATAGCACATCAAAATTAAAAATAAACATGACTATTTTATTGGATACAGAAATGGCATTTGATTAAAAACATTTTTAAAATTTCTTTGTAGAGGGGCACCTGGGTGGCTCAGTTGATTGAGTGTCCGACTCTCTTGATTTCGGCTCTTAGCATGATCTCACAGTTGTGAGGTCAAGCCCCACTTCAGGCTCTGCAATGACAGCGTGGAGCCTGCTTGGGTTTCTCTCTCTCCCTCTCTCTCTCTCTGCCCCTCCGTTGCTCTCTATCTCTCTCTCTCTCTCAAAATAAATAAACCTTAAAAAAAAAATTCTTGTAGAAACATTTAGAAAACTAGAATTGGTAAGACACATTACTAATATGATTTAAAAAATCCATGTCAAACCATCAAATTCCTCATTTGATATTAAAATACTGATGATATTCATATTAAAATATGGAACAAAACTCTCACCACCATACTGTTGTCAGGGAGAAGGGTTGAAAACTAAAAAAAAAAAAAAAAAAAAGATAAAGTTTGCATTGGTTACGTAAGATTTAGTCACTTAAGAATCTCAAGGTGATCAACTGGAAAAAACTCTTGCAGTGAGGTTCCTGGACATAGGGGATCGCAACAAATCATGTGCAGCAAGTACAAATGAACAGCAACGTTCAGGGATCGACAACAAAGGCAAACTTAATTCGGGAAATAAAATCTCAATAAATGATGAGCATTGTCATGTGCTTATTTATAAATATGATGATGATGTCACTCCTTGCCAAAACAGCAGGTAGATTCACTCCCAATAAAATGACCAATGCAAACCATAGACAAAATGATTGTGAAGCTCATCTGGAAAAATAGGCAAAAATATCTAAAATTTTCTTAGTGCCCTGTTTTAACTTTTTTTAAAGTTTATTTTGAGAGAGCAGAGGAGGGGCAGAGAGAGAGGGAGAGAGAGAACCCCAGGCAGGCTCCGTACTGTCAGCATGGAGCCTGATGCAAGGTTCGAACTCACAAAAGGTGAGATCGTGACCTGAGCCAAAACCAAGAGTTGGACACTTAGCCGACTGAGCCACCCAGGCGCCCCCTGTTTGAACTTTTTATTTTGAAATACTTGCAGTCTTAAAAAATGTTTGCAAGAATAATAAAAGATCTCCCTAAATACAATAATAAAAGATCGCCCTAAACACCGTACCAGATTCACCAGCTTTTAACATTTTGCCACATTTGTTTCATCATCCTCTACCTGTATATACACATATACATACACACATATAACTTATATTTTTCTGAATCATTTCAGAGTGAATTACATACATTATGCCCTTTCCTCCTTAATACATCAGTGTATATTTCTAAGAATAAGGATATTTTTTATGTAAAAATAGCATTTTTTTATTTTTTTTTAACGTTTATTTACTTTTGAGACAGAGAGAGACAGAGCATGAACAGGGGAGGGGCAGAGAGAGAGGGAGACACAGAATCTGAAACAGGCTCCAGGCTCTGAGCGGTCAGCACAGAGCCCGACGCGGGGCTCGAACTCACGGATCGCGAGATCATGACCTGAGCCGAAGTCGGCCACTTAACCGACTGAGCCACCCAGGCGCCCCAAAAATAGCATGTTTTTACATAAGTGATGTGATACTCTACAATCCATCCAAGTTGTACTTCATAGCATTTTTTTCCCTTTAGTTCAGAATCCATTCCAGGATTGCATGATGCATTTACGTTGCATTTTGTCTTTAATTCACTTTAACCTGGAGCAGTTCCTCAACCTTTCTTGTCTTTCATCACATGGATGTTTTTCAGGAACATACACCAGGTATTTTATACAATATTTCTCAACTTGGGTTTGTCTGTTCTTTCTTTGTAATTAGGTAATTAGATTCTAGTAATGCAGTTGTAGGTGGAATGTTCTATAACTGAGGTCCTAAAATCAGGAATCACATCCAGAGGCACACGACATGGGGATCCCTCTCTGGTTGTATTAAATTTGATCACCTGGTCAGAGTGTTGTTTAGTTTCTCCAGTCTGTAGTTATTTTTTCTCCCCTTGCAATCAGTATGCATTTTGAGGGAAGACACTCTAAGACCACTCACATAACCTACTCAATCAAACTCATCCTATAAATTAAGCATTCTTAATATTTCTTGTGTAGACCAATCTTGAATCCCACCACTCCTGTGCATTTGTCACGTTACCCCCTTCATTTTTTTTCATTCATTCCTCATTTTGATAACAGTGTGGACTTAGGCATTCCTGCTTTGTTCAATAGATTATAATTCATTGCAGTCTTTATGTATTATGATGTTCAAATCATCCCAGATTTGGCCAGTGGAAGTCAATTCAGGCTGACTCCTGTGTCCTTTTGACATGTTCCCATCATGTCGGGAGCACTTCTTCACTTTCTGGCACAACAAAATGTCCCAAGCTTATCTTATACCTTTCCTGCCCTAGTCCTGGAATCAAGATTCCTTTTAGTAGGGAATGGTTTGGGACACTATGTATATTCGGTGATGTCTTTACTTCTAATCCCTTGGAAAGAACAAAGCTAAGACATAGATGTGTGCGAGCATGTACAGTTTCCTAAAATTATGAGTTAATACCAGTACCTCCCAATTTCAGTCATCCCAGCAGAGTTCTTTCTTACCTTTCCTAGTTCCACATTTCTGTCTTTCCTCCACAGTGAAAACTCTGGCTCTCAAGAGAATATGTTTACTCATTTGTTTATTTTTGCAATATACATAAATGGTCTCAGAATCCCTATGTCCATTCTCCTACGCAAAACAAATCTACCTAAAAGAACACCATAGGGGTTGTTTTTTTTTTCCCTACTAGCAGTTGATGTCAAAGCATTTTAAAGTTACGTGGATGATTTCTCTGTCTCTGTCCCCTGTGTAGTAAGTTTTTCTTTGAAATAAGATTGGATTCATCCGTTTCCATTTGCATTCAGCTTTCAGTTTCTTTTAAATTTTTGTTGACTTTATTTTATTTTTGGAATATGTTGGAACATTAGCATATCTCCTAAACATTAAAACTCGATAGCAAGGCACACTCACAGAGGTGTCCCTCCCTCCTTACCTCCCTTAAGTACCAATTTCATTGTTTTCTGGTTTGTTTTTCTTGTATTCCTTTTTTTATATATATAAAAATAAGCAGAAAAATATATACTGATTTTTTTCCTTCTTTCTTAAATGAAAAGGTAGTATATTATATAAACTTTTATGCACTTTGGGTTTTTTTTCACTTAATATATCATGGAAGTCATTTCATGTTAATTCATTGAACTCATTCTTGTTCTTTTTTGCATAATACATATTTTGTGTTTGTGCCTTAGTTTATCCTATCAATTTCTTATGTTTGGGCATTTAGATTGGTTCTGGTATTGTACAAATACAAATAATACTCAACTTTGTGCATCTGTATTTTCATACTGATGAAGGAATATCTTTGGGTAATTTCCTAGAAGTAGGATTGCTGAGTGGAGGGATAAATGGGTGCATAGTTTGGTTAGATATTGCCAAATTCCCCGCCATGGGGAAATCATTTTGCATTTCCACCAGCTATAAATAAGAGTACCTGTTTCCTCATAGCCTCCCCAGCTGAGTATGAGTTCAAGCTTTTGTTATCAGTGCTCGAGATAAGACGCGGTATCTCAGTATAATTTTCATTTACTTTTCTCTAATTATAAAAGAAGTTGAACATCTTTTCCTTGGTTTGAAGTCTGTTGTGCACTTTTTTTTAGTGAACTGGCTTTTTATGACTTTTGCCAGTTTTTCTGGAGGATTTTTGGTCATTTTTTTTAAAAGTTGCTTATGTAGGAGCACCTGAGTGGCGCAGGTCCGTTAAGCATCCAACTGTCGACCTCAGCTCAGGTCATGATCTCACGGGTCGTGGGTTCAAGCCCTGCATCGGGCTTTGTGCTGATGGTGCGGAGCCTGCTTGGGATTCTCTCTCCCTCCCTCTCTCTGACCCTCCCCCACTTGTGCGCACACTCTCTCTCTCAAAATTTAAGTTGTGTATGTATTAAGGGTGTTAGTTCTTTACTTGCAGAAATATTGCAGATATTTTCTCTCAGACTGTTACTTGACTTTTGACTTTGCTTCTCATTTCTTGCCACCCAAAACTGTTTTGAGTCAGAATAACCACAAATGAGGGCTTTTGTTATCAGATCTGAAAATGTAAGATAAAGACGTAGAAATTGAAACAACTTAGTTATGATGAGACAGTAGGCAGAAAGGTCATTAAGATAAATGGCCCCAAAGTAGATACAAATATAAGTTACAATGAATGTATGTGTTTTATAATTGTTTTTAATTTTTTTATTTGGACTCCATGCCCAGCGTGGGGCTTGAACTCACAACCCCGAGATCAAGAGTCGCATGCTCTACCCACTGAGCCAGGCAGGCACCCCATGTCTTGTATAAATTTAGTGCATGATCAAAGTAGCAGCACTTGAAATCCATGATGAAAATAGTTATTTAAGAAGTATACTGGGCAGTCATTAACTGTTTAAAAAATGAAAGTGAGATCTCTACCTTTCATAATCCATCAAAGAAATTTTAATTAAATAAGTTAAATAGTTAATAAATGAAACACCATCAAAATACTAGAAGAAAATATTGGTTAAATGTATCAGTTTTTGGGGTGCCTGGGTGGCGCAGTCGGTTAAGCGTCCGACTTCAGCCAGGTCATGATCTTGCGGTCCGTGAGTTCAAGCCCCGCGTCGGGCTCTGGGCTGATGGCTCAGAGCCTGGAGCCTGTTTCCGATTCTGTGTCTCCGTCTCTCTCTGTCCCAAAAATAAATAAACGTTGAAAAAAAAAAAAATTTTAAAAAAAAATAAATAAATAAATGTATCAGTTTTTCTCAATCTCAGCACTACTGAAATCTGGACCAGATCATTCTTTGCCATGAAGGATTGTTCTGTGATTGTGGCATGTTTAACAACATACCTGGCCTCTACCTGCTAGGTGTAAGTAGCACCCTCCCAGCCATGACAATCAAAAACGTCTCCAAACTTTGTCAGATGTCCCCAGGGCCTGGAGAATGGGGACAAAATCACGCCTAACTCAGAACCAATGATTTGTATTAACTAGTAGAAGCGTAATGCCCAAGAATGAAATTACAAAGGAAGATTTTGAAAATGTTTGCTACATAGGAAGACAAACCTTTAGCACTTAAAGAAGTTATAAGGTTGAAATTCAAGCAACAAATTGAAAAATATAGAGCATTAAGGACATTCACATTACATGAAAAGTAACAGGTAAGATGACCATCCCATTAGCAAAATGGGTGAAGGACACAAATAGACAGTCACAAAGTAAGAGACCTAAATAGCCACATAAAAAATACCAAAACATATTCACCATCCTAATAGTCAACTAAAGCAAATGGAAATAAAATGTGAATGAATAAACGCAGGATGCATGCTTTACCTTTAATATTGGCAAATGTTAAACTTCTTTATCCTGAGTATGGAGAGGCAGGTAATTTCATAAAGTGGAAGAAGTATAAATAACTATAACATTGATAAAGCACAACGGCAAGTACATATTAGACCTCTCAAGTGCATATATAGCTTTACCCATGCAATTCAACTTCTGGGCCTTTATCCTAAGGAAATAGTTGAACTGTAAAAAAAATAAATAAATAAAATAAAATTCGTTGCAGTACTATTTACAATTGCCAAACATTGGGAAAACTCATCGAATAATAAAGAACTAGTCAAAAATTAAGGCACATCCCCAGATTATCAAATACAGAAGGTCAGTACATGAGAAAATGAATATAGTGAGAAACGAAACAAGAAAACTCTGTGTGTGTGTTCACAAATCTCTGAGATAGACGACACGTCTCATTTCTTTTTTTTCTCTTGTTTATATAAAATTGTTAACATAGATTATCTTTAGTGGTAAAACTATAGAATTTGTTCATTTTTACATCTGTATTTTCTAATATTTCTTCCAATGAACATGAGTAGAATAAAATTCAAGAACAGGGAGAAATAAAACATTTTTACATCCTCTGTCCCAATTCCAATTTCAGAAAGTTTCATAAAATTTTAATACTAAAAAATAAGGAATTTTCTTACAGTGGTGTTCATGGAAGCGTTTTTTATAACTGGAAAAGACAGAATGATGAGATTAATGTCCCCAAATAATTATTCATACGATAGGCTATTCTACATAGACAAAGAAACTGGAAGGATGTTTATCAAACCATTAACCATGGCTGTCTCTGAATCAGGCCCGTGGGTGTTATTTTCTTTTTGTGTCTTTTCTCTGTGCTTCTCAAATTTTTATTAATGAACAGATTGCTTTTTTCTTCAGAACAGAGTGTTTTTAAAAGGTTAAACGAGTATCTTCGTGTTATTGTTAACCATATAAATTTTATTTTTTTTATTAATTTTTTTTTAATTTTTTTTTCAACGTTTATTTATTTTTGGGACAGAGAGAGACAGAGCATGAACGGGGAAGGGGCAGAGAGAGAGGGAGACACAGAATCGGAAACAGGCTCCAGGCTCTGAGCCATCAGCCCAGAGCCTGACGCGGGGCTCGAACTCACGGACCTTGAGATCGTGACCTGGCTGAAGTCGGACGCTTAACCGACTGCGCCACCCAGGCGCCCCAACCATATAAATTTTATACAAGGAATGTTAAAATAGCGTTTTCCTCTGTATGTGTGCTCGCGTATCTTAATGGCAAGTTGTCTCCTTCTTTGTGGGAATGGACTAAGGGAAACTAACCTAAAATTTGATATATCCTATTGTAGGTTGCCTCGGGTGAGTGCAACGAGGACACGGAAGTTTACAACATCACCCTCTGTACTGGGGATGAACTCACTCTAATGGGGCAGGCAGAAATCTTGTATGCAAAGACTTTCAAAGAAAAGTCACGACTCAACACAATCTTCAAAAAGATTGGGAAACTCAATTCCATCAGTAAGCTGGGCAAAGGCAAAATGCCCTGCCTCATTTGCATGAATCACCGGACCAATGAAAGCATTAGCCTTCCATTCCAGTGCAAGGGCAGATTTAGCACCCGGAGTCCCCTGGAGCTTCAGATGCAGGAGGGCGAACACACCATCCGCAACATTGTGGAGAAAACCAGGCTCCCCGTGAATGTGACTGTGCCCAGCCCTCCCCCCAGGAACCCCTACGACCTCCACTTCATCCGTGAGGGGCATCGCTACAAGTTTGTGAACATCCAGACCAAGACAGTGGTGGTTTGCTGTGTGCTGCGGAACAACAAGATCCTCCCCATGCACTTCCCTTTGCACTTGACCGTCCCCAAGTTTAGCCTCCCAGAACACTTGGTGAAGGGAGAAGTGTGGCCCGAAACCCTGGTCCATCACTGGCTGGGTATCTGCCAGGAACAGTTCGACATCGATGAGTATTCCCGGGCTGTCCGAGACGTGAAAACTGACTGGAATGAGGACTGCAAGAGCCCCAAGAAGGGCCGGTGCTCTGGCCACAACCACGTGCCCAATTCGCTTAGCTACGCTCGCGATGAGCTCACCCAGTCCTTCCACCGGCTCTCCGTCTGTGTGTATGGCAACAATCTCCATGGCAACAGCGAGGTGAACCTTCATGGCTGCAGGGACCTTGGGGGGGAGTGGGCCCCCTTTCCTCATGACATCCTGCCCTACCAGGACCTGGGTGACAGTGGGAGCGACTACCTTTTCCCGGAAGCCAGTGAGGAGTCAGCAGGCATCGCAGGCAAGTCAGAACTCCCGTACGAAGAGCTCTGGCTGGAGGACGGCAAGCCCAGCCAGCAGTCCCTCACTCGTTCCCTGAGCGAGGAGAGCAGATGCGATCAGCCCAGAGGTTCTGTCCGGTCCAAGTGCGCAGCCTCTCCTCTTCCTGCCCCCGGAGCTCTGGGAGCGGCAGTGAAGTCTTCAGAGATCGCCCTACCTCCGCCTCCAGTGCCTCCCAAATCTGAAGCCGTAAGTCCCTTCTGTTTTTGAGTGATGGCACCCTTCCGTCTCTCTGCTCAGGCATCTACTAATGCATCTTCTTTCCTAAAGAAAAGGAAAACTCCCCGATGGGAAAGTATCCGGAGAAACAAATCTGCTTAATTTGGAGTGAAATAGAAATACTTGCCAGATTATTTTTACCAGTTAGGAGACAGAGTTGTACTCTACGTTTGATGAGAAACCTTGAGAGTTTGTAACGGGAGGGGTTTAAACACGACTTTCGCTGCCGCCTGGAGAGCGGATAATAGGGAGGAGAGGGCAGACCGCGGGAGACCAGAGAAGAGACATTAGAGTAATGGAGGTAGGAAATGACGAGGCCTGAACCACAGCAGTTGGTAGCAGGGAGAAATGAGCTGCTTCAGAACATGTTTTAGAGGTAGACCCGAGTGTACTTACTGATAAATTGGATGTGGGTAGTGACGGAAAGAGAAATCAAGGAAAATGTCTGCAGCTTTAGCCTGAGGAACAGAGTGGGTATTTAGAGCAAGTTACAGTGGTACAGACTAAAGGAAGAGTAGATTTATTTGGGGGGTGGGAGGAGAGGGATCAAGAGACATCGGCATGATATGTAACCCTTTCCTGTATCCCTGAAGTTACATTGAGATCAAAGCACAGTAGGTGTGCCCGTGTATGTGCACACACACTCACACACCAGAGCAGAACCAGGAGCTGGAGTGGTTCTGTTTTAATGCCTTAAACATAACTCGTTCAGGGCTCCAAGGGCTTCTATCAAATCTTAATGTAAAAAGGTCAATACGGGACAGGAGAAAGGGCCCTCTGTTGTGACTGTATTCTTCGATTGATAGGCACTCTGAACCTCTGCTCCTCCTTTTTAATCATTGGAATTCATTATCTCTGAATCAAGAAAGCATTAGAGACATAGGGTGTAGTTCTATTCACTTATTTGACATTGTCTATTGCAGTGGTTTTCTTTCTTTGTCTCTAACAGAAGCTTAAAAAAAAAAAGGCTGACATGAATCACAATAAATAGAAGAATTAAAATCAGAACTCATCTGACTGAAGCACATTGAGGGGCAGGGGTCTCCATGTGTCCCTGTTCTCTCTCTGTTCCTCCCGGGGGTCTCAAGACACCTCTGTGGAACCCTGCAGCTTTGCAGAACCCGGTCTCAAAACCCTGGAAACACTGGGTGGGATGTGAGAAATAAGACCATCAGTAAGACTGGACTCTGCTATCTTTGGGTTTTATAGGGAAGTTAACAGATGAAATGAGATGACTGTCATACAAGTGAAAATATGATAAACAACAGAAGAGAGACATATACAGACAATGTGTGTGGCAGTCCGGAGGAGAAAGAAACTTCTGGTTGGGTGATGCATGAGATAAGCTTCATGGAGATGATGACATTTTAAATGAGCTGGTAAATAGACATGAATTGGAAGAGCAGAGAAATGAGAAAGAAAGGCATTCCAGGCAGAATAGCACAAGCAAAGGTGTGGAAGCTGGAACAGGTGCGGAAAAACAAGGAGTTCTGTTGAGCCAGTGGAATAGGGTGACGATGATGTCTGAAAGGCAGTGATAGCTGAAAAGGCTGGAGGCAGGTCATGGACAGCCCTGAACATCAGGCGGCACTTTGTACCAGGCGTCATGCTTAGCTCTCCACGCGGAGCCCTCATTGCTGCAGTTTCCTGAGAGAGGACCCCCCCCCTGGCTATTTGCTCTAGGATATAACCCCCCAGAGACCGCCGATCTGGACTTGTGCTTGCTCCTTGCAGGATCTTCCACAGACTTTAAGACACGAGCCCAAAGATCCCTGTACCCAGTAGGGGCCATGGAAAATTGGGGGGAAGTCTTGGTGAAGTTAGAGTCCTTGGCATTTTCATTCATGTCCGAGGATGTTCCTCTCCCCACTTCCCCCAAGAAAACAGGTAAAGGAGACACTCCTCCTGGAAAGTAAGGAGTTTTCAGTATGTCTCAACTCAGCTCTGTATTTGATGTTACTGGAAACTTGGAACCCTGATCTTCATTAGGGCTGTGACCATGCCAGCTGTTCCCATGCAACTTTGGTCCTACTTGGCACATAGGGGGGGACTCATGTTTGTTGACTGATTGATTGACTCATCCGTGGTGGTCACACCCAAAGTCATTATGTAACTAAGTCTAGAAATAGGAACCTAGTGCCACTTGTTTGTTCTGTGGCATAATTGAAAGATGAGTAAGAACATAAATATTAAGAGGCTCTATCTTGACCTTGGTACTAAAAATGTGAGAGTTAAATTTGAAAGTAAAAGCCAACCTCACAGGAGAAGAAAAGATTTTGGTCTCCAGTCTTCAATGTAATTTATTACAAGAGAATCTTTTCAGAGCATGTCCAGTGTTTATAGAATACTTTAAAAAAAAAATTTTAACACCTGAAATCACTTAATTTACTTGAAAAAATTAGGCATTTCAAATGAAGTCATATTTTTCTATTGGCTCTGTGACCATGAAATGAGTTTTCCATTTTTAGGAAGTATGTGGGATCCAGAGAACGTCATAATTGTTAGATGTGGCTTCAGCTTGTAATTTTCAAAAGGGAACTTTAATGGGGCATAAATTCAAGTGCTCCGCAGAATTAAATAAAACTTTTTTGGAAAGTTGTACTGGAGTAAGTCCTGGGAGAAAGACATGCCTTGTATCTTAACAGCTGCCCCGCCTAATAATTAAAGATGGTAATAAGCTTTCAAGTGAGGCCACTTTCAAGTGAGACATCATCTGGGAAGGTGACAAATCCCCCCAGGTCTTTAGGGATAGAAGGTGCTGGAGCAATGGAATGGATTCAAAGAAAGTATGTCTTTTTTTTTTTTAATTTATTGTTTTTTAATGTTTATTTTTGAGAGAGAGAGAGAGCAGAGTGCAAGTGGGGGAAGGGCAGAGAGAAAGGGGACAGAGGATCTGAAGCAGACTCCAGGCTCCGAACTGTCAGCACAGAGTCCGACGCAGGATTCGAACCCACGAACCACGAGATCATGACCTGAGCCAAAGTCGGACGCTCAACTGACTGAGCCACCCAGGCGCCCTGAAAGTACGTCTTTCCTAGTAAGGGAAGCAAAGCTGGTAATCGGTGAACGAACTCCGTTTGCCACAGCCCATGACCCAGGCCTGTTAAGATGCAGTGGTACAACAGCTCCATTGCAGTGTCTATCAGCCTATTCATGTTCTTCTAACTCTTCTCTTCCTCCTGCACTTCCTACCTCAGGGTCCTGAGTGACAACATGGACCTGCGCTCTCTCCCCAGCAAATTCTGGAGCTGTTTGTTTCTTTCTGTAACCGTGAGAATGAATCTTTCCCCTTCAACCATCATGCTTACTGTGTTTCCTGCACCGTGCTGCAGTTCCGGAGTCCTCAGGGTTATGTTTTCAGCACTTTCCTACCTGTATCTTAAGATGGAAAACTAGGTGGTGGGGCCAGATAGAAAATCCTCAGTGGAGGAGTAATTGATGTATCCCTATTAGACTTTGTATTTGATGTGGCTATTTAAAATTATGCTCTAGTCGCCATGTGTCTGTGTAAAGATTGTTTAATACAGTTTTTTTGAAAACAAAACTCTGCCAGTTATTTTTCCAGAATATGAGAAGCTATTCCCTTCCTTATAGGAATAGCCCAGGAGAAAGTAAGCATAGCTCCAAACAGAGAAAGGATGCAGCCAGTTGAACTCCTCAGAGTTGTTGCAGATGAGCTCAGACTGAAAGGGCACGCCCAGATCACTGAATGGTGACATTTCACCTTCTTAAATTGTGCAAAGTGCCCTCAAATCAGAATGACCTGACAGTCCTTCTTAAGTGGATTATCCGTTTGGTTCATACATTTATTCTGAACACATCTTCTACTTCATAACATCGTGGGCCTCTCTCCATCATCTTAATTTTTTGGGTACCGGTTGATAGGTCTAAAATAGTTACCTGGATACACTCAACAAGTGTCTTTTTTTTTTTTTTTAAGAACTTAAAGAACTGTCTTTTTTTTTTTCCTCTTTAGGAGATGCCATTTTGGGGGTGCCTCACTGGCTCAGTAGGTTGAGCGTCTGACTGAATTTCATTTCAGGTTATGATCTCATGATTCGTGGGTTTGAGCCCCACATAGGGCTCTGTGCTAACAGTGCGGAACCTGCTTGGGATTCTCTGTCTCCTTCTCTCTCTGCCTTTCTCCCACTCATATTCTCTCTTTCTACCTCCTCTTTTTTTTTTTTTTTTTAATAAGAAGGTGCTTTTTTTTTTAAGTTTATTTCCTTACTTTGAGAGAGAGAGCGTGAGCAAGCTGGGAAGGAACAGAGAGGGAGAGAGGGAGAGAGAGAGAGAGAGAGAGAGAGAGAGAGAGAGAGAGAATATCCCAAGCAGGCACCACACTGCCAGCACAGCGTTCAATGCAGGGCTCAAACTCCACAAACCGTGAGATCATGACCTGAGCCAAAATCTAGAGTCAGATGCTTAATCGCCTGAGCCACTCAGGCGCCCCACATTCTCTCCCTCTTTTAAAAATAAATAAACATTTTTTAAAAAAAGATGCCATTTGGAAAACAATAATGGAAAGACTTTATATTGCATGAAATTCTACAAATAGAATGTATGAGTCCCAAGCTGTTCTGGTCTGCACACTGAATTACAAATCATCATCAAAACTGTAGAATCACAGCTATTCTAAAATCATTTATGCAACAGTGTCCAACCTGGGGACTCCAGAACCCAGGGATTAATATCCTCCATCATCTTCAGTAACAGAAAAAAAGGTCTATTCACTCTTGGTTATTGACATGGCAGCAATCCCTGAGGTTCATGAAAAGAAAATCATCAAAGGAACTTTAGGTTGTGAGCCACTGGCTTAAACCAAGTATTACTGCCATATTGATGAAGAATGCGATAACCATAGTGAGAGCATGATTCCCCATAGCCCCTGAGAAACTAAGCACAAGGATTTGTTATAAGATGGATTGGTAGCATATATTCATTGCATAAGGCTTAAAGTCCATCATAAATAAAGTTCCTGTGATAGAGCACGCTGTGTTGTTGGTGTTTGGGGAAAAATAAGACTTACAGGGTGAGTTTAATGCCACATTTGATCGGACCTAGTCCAGTAGGTGCTGGAAAAAAAACGGACTGAGCTGTACAGAAGTGAGTTGGGGTATGTGAATCTGCCTCAGACTGGCTAAACAATTGGTAGGTACATGGGAAGAAATGCCAAGCATCCCCAGAGACTTCATTTCCCTGTCTCGGTGGAATTTAACTAGAAGCCGGGAGAGAAGTGACCTGCCACACTATGTGATAGATAATTAGAGGCACGTTAAGAGCCATGGATTGGAATCCTCCTCACTCTACCACATAGTAGCTTCGTACCTTTGGCAAAATACTTAACCTCCCTGAGTCAGTTCCTGTGGGGAGAATAACAGCCTCTTCATTGCATTATCATACCACACAAAGTGCTTGGCACTTTGCCCGAGCACTTGGTAAGCATTTAATAAATAATAGCCATAACTTCATATGGGATAGACTCCAGTTTAGGGTCAGATAGAAAATGATTTTGTGGAGGCTTTTTCCCTCAGTCCTTCCTTAATGAGGGTATGGTAAACCCTCTAAAGGGTCAAGGAGGCTGACGGAAACAGGCACATCTCCCTCCACAGCCAGCTCAGTATCCAAGCGGGCTCCATTGTCCCCACATTCCAAAAGCACATGTGATAGTTTCATTTTGCTGGGTCTCTGAGATATTACAAAAAACGTACTGGGTTTAAAAACAAAGGGGCTCCTGGGTGGCTCAGTCAGTCAGGCGTCCAGTTCGACTCAGGTTATGGTCTCACAGTTTGTGAGTTCGAGCCCTGTCTCGCTCTGTAGCTGACAGCTCAGAGCCTGGAGCCTGCTTCGGATTTTGTGTCTCCCTCTCACTCTGCCCCTCCCCTGCTCCCTCTCTCTCTCTATCTCTCTCTCTCAAGAATACCTTACATAACTACCAAAGTTAGGAAAAAGCTATAAAAAGATGTTCATTTATAAACTCAGAAAAGTGGCTATGAGAATGGATTTTACTCTGAATTTTTATTTTATTTTGTCTTTGGAATTTTTTCCTGTATCAAATGTTAACCTTAGAAAAGGCATTAAAAGACAGATTTTCTTAAATAAATCTGACACAATATTCAGGCTTAGGTACTAAAAAGATTACTCTGGAAGTGACTATTTATTTTTCAAAGTAATTGCACTACAAAAAGATTCACTCAGGATTCCACTAATTAATGAGGTCTCCTAAGGCATTTGACATTTAATTAATTTTAATTACGACTTTTGAGGAGTACCCTGTAAGCAAGCCATACCTACGTTCCCATTTGTTAATTGAAATAAGGACTAAATTATTATTGTGTTTTGGTAATTTTGAAACTAATTGCCTCTGGTTTCATGTAGGTTATTTGTTTTTAAATGAAAGCTTCTAAGCCAAGAAATGTTTTTCTCCTGTGTCCATTGAAAGTCTCAACGATTAGAATGTTAATAAAGTAATTATAATATTCTGTGGGATAGCTCTTGTTTCAAATCTGCACTCTTGGGTACCATTTGCACAAAATCACATTAATGTGAAGGTTATATACTATTTAAATATGTCTATCATGTATTATACTCCTTGCTCAGAAAAGGGCTTTATTCTCTGCCCCAATGGCGTATTCCTTCTCCTGAGTCCATAGAAACACCCTAGAATTTAAACAAGTATTCTTTTCAGAACCACTTGCCCTTCTTGCCTCCCAGTGAACAGCCTCCGCCTTGCCTCCCTCGCCCGAGGCTTGGAGATTGGAGGTCATTTCAAACCCAGGTCTGTGTTAGGTCCTTATCATCAGTGTATAAAACCGGGGTGGGTGGGGGGGAGAGTATGCATCTAAGAATCAGGATTTCGACTGTAAATCACATCTGCCCTCGCGTAATTAATCACATAGAGGTTCATTTATTGCTATTTTGTCACTATAAACTTTAATTTCTGTTTAGCTGAAAATATCCTGATGGGTATGTGACAGGGTTATGAACTCTGTATAAAAGCCTCTTTATAAATAAGATTTCTTAAGGCTGTAATGATTTTGTTATCTGGGAGAGGGAGTGTGGGAAGCAATGTAAAATACAGGGCAGAGGGCATGCAGTGAAGGCAAAGTTGCAAAGTTCAAGGAAGCGTGGTTACAAAACTCCTTTCTTTCCGTTGCTGACATTATCCTGAAGTCGGCTTCTTAGAGAAGAAAACTCATAGTACAGGTGAGTCCAGTTTTAGATCAAGCTTACATATAGTATCTATGTATTTTCTGAATCATTGTCAACAAAGAGGTAAAACGATCCTTACCCACCTAAGTGTGCCAGTGTCTCTTTGGTGACTGTCCATGATTCTAAGCAACATGCTCTTTGAGACCAAAGATTTTCACACACAGGCATATGATGGTACATTTTAAACTACAGACAAAGGGAGTGTATGACCTCAACTCCAGATCCACTGCTGTTGTATTTAAAAGCTGAGTATATGGCTATAAAATTGATTTTTCCCCCCAAAAAGACGGCTATGCGAAAGATGTCATAATAAGTGTTCCATTTACTTTTCTTAAGCGATCTCTTTGGTCCAGTTAGTGAAAGGGTGTAAAAAGTGTCAGTTCTTCCATAGAAGACAAGTAGAGAGTTCCAAGAAATGAAGACTGTCCAAGAAATACCATACCACAATCCCCCACCCCTACACTATGCTGTTTCATAAACACTTGGTGTGTATTTGGTTTCTTGTATTCTTTAATCCCTAGGAAGTGTCAAAGGAAGATAATGTCACAGGAGAAAGAAATCAGGTCATAGGTAATGTATATAAAGTGCTCCCAATTGTATGTAACATTTGAATTTTGTCCTCTAAACAAACACTTGTAACCTTGTTTTCTAACCGTGTAGTAATGAGCTTTGCACTTTGAACAAATTCTCATGCATGACTTTTAACATGTGACTATTTAGGAAGAAGACTTCCTTGTCCATTTTTCACAAATTATTGGTCATTTACACTGTGCTCAGTTCCCTCCCAGCCAGACAGAGCTAAAGGGAGTAGCGAGGAGAAAGAAAGGTTAAATGCTGTTCCCAGCATCAGGAAAGCAAGTTAAACTTCACGGACAGCATTCTGAAAATAAAACAGTCCCATTCTGTGATACGTTATTTCTTTTTCAACCAAGGATTGAGATGGGGTTTTGACTTTGTTGACCAGCTTCACTTAGAAACACAAAGCTTTCTGAAGCATTCGTTCTACTGAGTGTGCTCTATCTTCGCTTTAGCTGTTTTACAGTAAGTTACCGTTCATTTCTTTTCTAGCTTTACAGTGGCCAGTGGTGGAATGGCCAAGGCAGAAAGCAATGAAAAAAATGCGTGTTCTCCACATCTTCTTAAATAGGTCCCAGGAGTCCGTGAGCACTCAGCCGCCAGGTTACGTTATGTGCGTGTACATACTGGGCATCTTTTTTAGTTTCTTCCAATTCAGGGGGAAGAAAAAGCCATGCCATCTTCAATACACCATCCCTTTCTAATAGCTGCCTCCCTCATTCATTTCTAGTCAGTATTCTTAAAAAGAATGGTCTGCCCTCCCAGGTCCACCCTCATTTCCCGTTCTAGCTTTGACTCACTGGAAATCTGGCTTCCAAGGCTTTTTTTTTTTTTTTCAGGCTTCCTTTGCTAAGATCCCCAGTGACCTGGTTTCGCGTATCTTCCAGACCTTCCCTGACTTCCCGACACCCTACTATCTTCACACTGACACGCTCTTGCTGTCTCCCCTCCCTTCACTTCTTGGACACTGTTCAGGTAGAGCTCTGTTCTGTGAGTGGTAAGAGGTAGTCACTTGTGTTTCTCCTTCTTTGTCTCATCTTCTGCCCATTCCTTAGGGGTTCAGCCTTCTTCACGTCTCACTGAGATCCCAATGCCACCATCACTCAGATTCTATCTGTTAGAACATCAAACTCAAACTCCGTATTTTCATAACTGGGCTCCTTCTTTCTCCCAAACTCTGTTCTTCCTTCTAAGTTTCTGTCTGATAAATGTCACCAGTACTTGTCTAGTCGGGGAAGCCCCCAGACCAGAGCATCACTGTGGTGGTTTTTTCATGCCTCTGTACCTTTTGTGCACTTGTAATTCCTTCTTCCTGAAGACTTTCTCGGGATAATTGCCTATGCATTTGTTCTCCTGTCACCTTGAATAAATCAATGGTGCGCTTGCTGACCTTTGCTCTTACTTCTGTTATAAGAGGGCCAATTTGTATCTTGATTATGTGTTTGTCTCCCTTCTTCCCAACTAATTCCATGACCTACTCATTTTTGTATACCCACTAGCTCAGTGAGCATGTGATAGGCACTCAACATACATTTGAACAAGTCAATAGCAAAATGGAATTACTGTAGTGTGTAGGAGAAGGGAAAGTGATGGCCACTTTTAGGGACAGTGGCTCTGCTCTCAGCTCTTAACCCCCAGACACCTTTTACAACTTACTTCAAACCCTGACTGTTAAATTATGTCAGTGTGTTAGATGGCAGTCACATGAATATTCCTTGTAGACTAAAGAAAAGTGACTAGAGAATGTTCTAGAAAGAGCAGAGCTCACCATTTCCACCTTTTAATAAATTACATAAAATTTCGGTATTTAGCCCTGGGTTAGCCATGTGCTGCATGAATACTAAGGAGAGTTTTCCTAATCCTGAGTAGTGGTATCTGACATTTGATAAGAATTTAATCACTGAACATTTTAGGAAAGGGAAGCCCCTCCTGTGAAGGAGCAAAGATGAGAGAATGGTAGGAGGTATAACTGCTGGAGGGAAAAGCTTTAGATCAGAGAAGTCACGAAGCGAGGCTCGGAGGACAGCGGGGAGTCTGCTCTCCCTGCTGCCACCCGAACCCATGTTGTGTTCGTCAACACTTCCATAACCAGTAGGCGAGCTTCTCTGCACACACCCAAACTACCCATAGCCAAGGTCATACATAATCTGTGACAGACAGAACACCTGCCCCCTCACTTAGGACCAGTGTTGGAGGTTTATTCCTGATAACCCAGGTAACCGCATCCTCCCTGTGTTGGGGCCAGTTGAAGTTCAGTCCTAAATGCTGCGTAGGAGAGGAAGAGGAGGAGTCTGGTCCACCAAGCATGGTGTATTCTGTTATATGCTCACTGAGAGTAGTAACTATCCTGGGGGGCTGGCATGTCCCAACTTAGAAATACCACCATTGTCATTTTCACGCTGTTACTACGTCAAGTGTATTGGTGGAGTCAACGGTGGTCTTATGTGCCAGGTCTGCTGGTGCCCTTTTTTTCTCTAGATCACCACTTCTATGAGGACACCAAAAAATTAACATACAGCCCCGACTTACCAATAACAATCTCCAGGGCTGCCTGGGGGGCTCAGTCAGTTAAGCATCCGACTTTGGCTCGGGTCATGATCTCACAGTTTTTGAGTTCAGGCCCCTCGTCGGCTCTCTGCTGTCAGCACAGACCGCACTTCGGATCCTCTGTCCCCCTCTCTCTGACACCCGTCTCTAAAATAAACGTTAAAATTTTTTTAAAAATAGCAATCTCCGCATAAGAATATAAAAAGCATTCTCATAGTATATATTTTAAAATAAAAGTACCTTTTTCTTGTATTTTTGGTGACCTCTATTAACCTTTACCTTTATAAAATTCTGTGGGACATATTTGCACCAGAGGTGACAATATATATATATTTTTTAACTCTGTCATCCACAGGGCACTATTAACAGCGATGATGGTCCTTACCATTTGCACGTTCAGGCTAATTACATATACCTGGAAAGTAAGTAAATATAAACAGCGTGAGCTGAGTTCAGGAGCAGCAACAAGTCCTGGTGGCCACATGCAGGGGTCCCAAACCGAGCCTGCAGTGGTCGGCACTGAGCCTTAGCAAATGGCATTTCGGAAGAGACAGGCAGTAAGAACCAAAGCAGAGGAAGGAGCAGACAAGCATAAGGTGTGTTGAGGAGACACTGAACCTGCCGCTTTGACTGGACCTGTGTGTTTGTGTAGAGCAGTGGTGGGAGAAGTAACTGGAAAGATGGAATGAGATGGAATCATTTCTTCTGGCTACAAGCAATAGCGAGAAGGAGTGCAGAGAGCTTCAGTGGGAAGCAGGGGAGGCTGGACTTTATCCAGCAATCAGAGGGTGCCTCTGGAGATGGCAAGAAACGTGATGAAAGCCACATGCTGAGACTTTTAGAGGGAATCTGCTAAAAATGTGGCACTTAGAAGTGAAATTGAATATGAGGGGAAACTGCAAGTAGGGTGAATGGCCATCGAGTCTTGTAAATTGCCCTTCATTGTCAGATAAAATTCATAAAATTCATTTCAAATATAACTACACTCCTCTTGGATATGTATGTTGAATCCAATCAAGAAGCAAAGAAAAGGAGAACGATTCCTGTTATAAGGGTGTAGGAGGTAGGAAGTAAGAGGGCACAATAAACCCTCATTATTTATACCTTCTGGATCCCAAAATGCATATATTTCACCAAAGCATATAGTTTTTCCCATAAACTGCATGTGACTTCATTTGAGCGTCTACAGCAGCGCATTGAAAGTAACAAGTTGAGGGGCGCCTGGCTCGCTCAGTCAGTAGAACATGCAGCTCTTGGTCTCGGAGTTGTGAGTTCGAGCCCCACGTTAGGTGTAGAGATTACTTTAAAAAATAAAATCTTTGGGGCGCCTGGGTGGCTCAGTCAGTTGAGCGTCCAACTTCGGCTCAGGTCATGATCTCACGGTCCGTGAGTTCGAGCCCCGCGTCGGGCTCTGTGCTGACCGCTCAGAGCCTGGAGCTTGCTTCGGATTCTGGATCTCCCTCTCTCTCTGCCCCTCCCCCACTCATGCTCTGTCTCTCTCTCTCTCTCTGTCAAAAATAAATAAACATTAAAATTTTTTTAATAAAAATAAATAAAATCTTTAAAAAAAAAGAAAGAAAAGAAAGTAACAAATTGAAAGTAAGAGGTAGAGAGCAGGCAGTCAGCTATGCTCAGCCCCAGGTGGTCCTAATGCTTGGGGGAGCACAACCCATTCTTTTTTGCCTCTACAAAATTATACATTAAGTTCTTGTCATGGACCAGGTCCTTTTAAGATCATTTTTTTTTTTTTTGGTTTTTGTTTTCAACTACCTTTTCTCCAAGATGGGTTTCCTGTCAGCCTAGTTCTTTCCCATTGAACTCATGATTACATCCAAACAGCCCTCCCGTGACAATGGAGGAAGACCTTCCTCTGGACTTCTCTTCACTGACTACACCCCATATCCTAAGAACAAGAACCACACACACACTCACACGTACACACTTAACTCATGTGGCCACCTCTAACCCTTTCTGTATCTCAGATGCAGTTTGGAGTTTAGCTATAAACACTCCAGTTAACCATAGCTCACCGCCCCCTCTGGGCCCCATGACCTACCAATGCTTTTCTTGACTACTTCCTGCCCACTCTTGTCCTGCAGGAAGCCTACGGGAAAGCTGTTCGGTACTGCCCAGCTATAGGAGTAGGGGCCAGAACCAGCTCTAAATGACCTCGAGTTCCTGGGGTTAGTTATAAGAACAGGAAGAGGGGACTTCCAGTAAGTCAAATGCAAGTACAAGTGGCTGTGTTTCTGTGTTCTGAGACCTACGTCAGTCAGTTATGTTAAGTCATTGACATCTCAGTATATCATAATTGACATCTAGGTAAGTGAGCCCTAATGAAACGTCACATTTAATGACTACTTCCAGAACTTAGAAATTTCTAAATCAAACTCAGCATTAACCGTGTTTGCCCTGTGCTCTTCTCTACCCCAGTGTTGAAAGGGGACTGTTTATTTTAAACATTAAAACGTTAGGAGCTCCTCAGTGACTCAGTCGGTTAAGTGTCGGACTTCGGCTCAGATCATGATCTTAGCGTTGCTGAGTTCGAGCCCTGCGTCGGGCTCTGTGCTGACAGCTGAGCCTGGAGCCTGCTTCAGATTCTGTGTCCCTCTCTCTCTGCCCTTCTGCTCACACTCTGTGTGTGTCTCTCTCTCAAAAATAAACATTAAAATTTTTTTTAAACTTACAAACTTAACCGACAGGCTCCCCATCTTCTTATATTTTCCATGATTCCTGTTACCATAAGTATAAACAGAATCAGGCACGTGTATAATAAAGTAACTCTCATTCATCCTAAATTCTATAGACATTCCCTAAGAAAGAAAAGAAGCATAGTTGGCTAAGGTACAAATCACTCACAGGAGGGAAGCTGATGCAATATCTTGATTACTTATTTTGTAACCAGTATATACTCCTGAAAGCCAGCCAGTGGGGTGACTCCTCCAGAGCTTTTCAGTGTCCTAGCTGGTTCTCGGCTCAGGAAAAGACAGCCCTCTAAGTGGTGCACGAGTCCTCCTGGGCTGGCTGAACGATCCTCTTTCTCCCTCATCCAAACCCATGTCCTCCCAGATTTTCCTTCTGTAGTCATCCACCACCTGCTTTTTAAAAGCTCAAAAGGGGAAAGCCTACAGCTAGTGGAGAAGAAAATCTGCTGCTCTGAATATTTTCGTTTAGCCTAAAGAACATTTCCAAATGAAAGACTATCACCAGGGGGTCCGGGTAACCAAGGCTGTGGGTCCTCTGGGTGGGCCCAATGGTCCTCAGCCCTAGGGAAAAATGCAATGGATAAGACTTCTTAAATTGCTTCCACTGATTTTAGAATTGAGGTTTGCCTGGTCACCTGTGGTCACATGATTTTTCCTAACATCTGTTTTCTGGCAAGTGAATCGGCTCTGGGAAGCCAGTTAGGGGCCCAGCCCACAGTGTAGGCAGTAGGGATGCAGTGTAAGGTGAACCCATTTTATTTGGTCTTAAGCAAACCCAATACCAAAGCTAATGGAAGCTTGCTGTTTCATTGTCTTTATTAGCCCAGAGCTGCTGGGACAGAAAGAAATTGAAGGCAAAGGTGAAAAAAAAAAAATTGGTAGGAACAAGGCCTAAAAGCAAGCAAGGACATTTTTGACGAGGTCGGAATTGGCTCCATTTCTACCTGTGTAGCTTAGGGTTGACTAGCAGAACCGGGTATAAACTGCCCCCTGCTGCCTGACACAGAGAAGTGCGTTAAAAGTCCACTTCCTTAAAAAGAATCCTATTTCTTGAATGCCTCTGTGAATGGAGAAGAAACGGGGGTGATGGCAGGCAGACTTACACAAGCCGTGGGAATCCCAGGTCCCCTAATCCTCTCCACGGTGAACATGAAGGAAGTTAGGGGCGGCTCTTCCAAAGAGTGCTATGTTTTGGATTTGGAAGTCTGCCTCGTTACTCCATCTGCAGCCCTGTCCCGTTAAGTGTGGTGACCGTGTCACCGGAGCTTGTGAGAAGTGCAGCTCTCAGGCCCCACCCCCGGTCTGCTGAATCAGAGTCTGCGTGCTTACAGGATCCCTGGGTGATTCACGTGCACACTTCCGAGTGAGAAGCCCTGGGCATAACTTCAGAAGCAGCTTCAACACTGGAGAAGAGCCACCAGTCCCGAAGGTTGGGTCAAATTGAATTCAGTGGGAACAGGGAATAAACAACTCAGTGGAGGAGTTTGATCCTTTGTTAAGATGAGGGTTGCCTTATATGCTTCTTTCCTTTTTTTTTTTTTTTTAAGTTTATTTATTTTGAGAGAGATGAGAGCAAGTGGAGGAGGGACAGAGAGAGAGGGAGACAGAGGATCTGAAGCAGACTCTAGGCTATGTGCTGACAGCAGAGAGCCGGATGCGGGGTTCAAACTCGTGAACCGCGAGATCATGACCTGAGCGGAGGCTGGACGCTTAACCGACTGAGACACCCAGGCCCCCCATGTCCTTATTTTCTCAATGCTTCTGTTGTATACATCTCACATGTCACTGTCTCTTGCACTTGCTGTAGTTCACATTACTTGCTGAATCTCAGCAGCACCAGGCAGTTGTCAAGCAGTCTCTTTTGAAAATTAGTCTGTCCCAGCGAGTATGCGACAGGCGTGGATTTTATCTCCGGCAGCATCTGTGTTTATCATCCTCCTTGTTTGCTGCAGTCTTCTCTCTCCCTCCCTTACGCCCCTGCTGTTTTTGTTTAAGAGTAGCCACGTGACCCTGCAGAATCGCAAACCCACCCCCCCCCCACCCCGCCCCCCAACCGGTGGCATTGTCAGTCTGTTGCTAACCCAGAGTGTTCTTTTCTGCGCCAGGTCAGGGAAGAGTGCCGGCTCCTGAACGCCCCTCCTGTTCCACCCCGAAGCGCAAAGCCTTTGTCCACAAGCCCCTCCGTCCCTCCTCGTGCAGCCAAGCCAGCGCGGCAGCAGACTCGCTCTCCCAGCCCCACCTTGTCCTACTATTCTTCAGGGCTGCACGACATGTAAGTCTCCATGCCAGGGCTCACCTCCGCATGTGTCTTATTGTCAGCCAGCTCACCGGGTCCTGAGAACGGTTTCCGGGTGGCCGTAACCTAGGCAGGAGGTGGGAGAGGAAATGTTCCTTAAAAACCAAAGAATTTCACTGGAAGAGCATGATGGGGCCCCTGTTGGTTTCAAGTTAGGATGGAAGGAGAAGCCAGGGTCCTAGGAAGAAAAGAAACCGCAGCCTACGTGAGAAATGGAGCATAAAGGCCAACTGGATTCTCTTAGACGCAAGCTGTGGAGGACTGCCAGTTCTCACAAAGCGGCATCTCGTTCTTTCTGCTCCGACTTCTGCACAAGGAGGACAGACAGCACCTTCTACCGGGACCTAGACTTGAAAGGGTCCTATTGGCTCTCTACTCTGCCTTTCCCTTCTTGGCCATCACGGTCTGGTAGCCATTGACTTCTCTCTGGACCCTTCTGGTGCTGGGAGCTCCTTCTTCTGCAGGACAACTCATTCCATTGTTGGCAAATGCCAATAATTTTTTCCATAATCTTTCATTATATCCAGTTGACATCTGTCTCCACGTAACTTTCAACTGTTTCTTATGTCTAGAAACACAAAAATAGATCCTCCCTGCTTCTCTTTGTCAGCCTGTGAATAATTTGAAGTCAGATGTAAGTCTTCTCTTCTCCAAAAGAGGCTGCCTCAGTTCCACCAGCTATTTCCCCTGACATCGCTGCCTGGTCCCTCGTCAGCCTGGTCACCCACCTCTGAACACACTCTGGCTTCACTGACACTTAAAATCGGGCCCCAGAGCTGAACGCACGACTCCACATATGGTCTTCACACTTAAAAATAGCTCTCTTTTGCAGGTATTTTTAATTCTCTGGACATTTAAATCCTTACACTAGTTTTAGTCAGTTATATAGAAACCAAGGCAAGCATTGTGTTTGAAGCATTTCTTCTTACCTCAGACTTTTGGATGGGAATAGAGACACAGGTGGTAGTGATGTAGTGTTGTCCCATAGCACAAGGATGACAGGCATAAGGCACCCATTTTCTGCCCTCATCCCACCCTTCCCCACTACAGACATTAGTAATGAGTGACACTGCCTGTTGGTGATAAGCCTAAACTTGGCCCAAGAATGTTTCTCCTCATAAAGATCCAGGCACCCCCTAACAATGATTTTCTTGTTAGTTTAAAAAGCATATATATTTTTTCCATCTCCACTAGAGCACGTTAAATCATTATAATTCATATCCGTAATTACCAATGCATCTTAGTAACGTAAAGATTTTTTTTAACCCAGTGAAGTTAGCAGGTACTTCATCGAATTCACGATAAGAAATCCTAGATTTTTCTTCCTACCTCTGTTTTGCTACTCAGAAGTGACATCTGTGGGATAAAGATGGGCTTGGTAGTTGGCTTTTAGGTTACTCACCGCCCTTTCTGTGTTTGCTTTTAAGCAGCGTTCCTAAAAGTGACACCGGTCCTTCTGAGAGTGCTCCCGTGTCCTGCTATCCCTGTAACCGAGCGAAAGCCGATTCCGTGGACCCCAAGTCCCCGACGGGCAGTCCTTCTGCTGAAACCCTCTCCTCCAGGCTCTCGTGGCCCAACCACTATTCGGGAGCGTCGGAGAGCCAGAGCAGGGGGGACTTCCTGCCGGGGCCAAGCAGGAGTTACAGTTACCCCAGACAGAAGACGCCAGGCACACCAAAGAGAAACTGCCCAGCACCCTTTGATTTTGACGGCCATGAGCTCTCGGCCAGCCCCCCCGGCTCGGTCACTTCAGAATTCAGTGGCGGCGTCTCTGCCTGTCCCAAGTCAGCCAGCTACTCTGTGGAGAGCACAGATGCAAAAACGCTGGCCGCGGACACAAGCAAGCAGAGTATCTCGTGCCCTGCCTTACCCCCCAGGGCCCCAAAACCGGTGGAAGAGAAAGCCGCCTCGGACACTTCTCCTTTGCCTCTGAAAATTGATGGTGCTGAGGAAGACCCCAAGTCCGGGTCACCGGACCTCTCCGAGGACCAGTACTTTGTTAAAAAGGGCATGCAGGACATCTTCTCCGTCTCCTACCCTTTCTCGTCTCCGCTTCACCTCCAGCTGGCCCCCAGGTCCTGTGGCGATGGCTCCCCGTGGCAGCCACCCGCTGACCTGTCGGGACTCTCTATAGAGGAAGTGTCCAAGTCGTTACGGTTTATCGGTTTGTCTGAAGATGTCATATCGTTCTTTGTTAGCGAAAAGATCGACGGGAATTTGCTCGTTCAGCTAACAGAAGAAATCCTCTCGGAGGATTTCAAATTGAGCAAACTGCAGGTGAAGAAAATAATGCAATTCATTAATGGCTGGAGGCCCAAAATATAGCCAAACAACCCCAGCTAGCATTGGACAAAACTGATGTACGTGTGTGCCAGAGGGGGTGCGCTGGGACACAATTCCATGTTTTTTGCACTAAAAACCTTCTCTGTAAATAGGATAAGAGACACTCCCTACTATGCAGATTACGTTTTTGAATGGTGAACAGGCTATTTTGTACATCAATAAAAATGCTGTACAGAACACTTAGAGGTGTGCCTTGTACATCACTCAACACTCAACAGCTGCTAAAAGACAAAGGCATGTTCAGAGAGAGAATTCTTACCCAAGTAGGTTATGCGAGAAGGTATGGTATTTATTACAAAATAGCCAAAGCTGAAAAAAAACATAAGAATCAAAAAACAAAAACAAAACAAACAACACTTTTGAACAACAGTTCTCTCCTTTGGGAAAATCGACTTTAGACAATTAACTATTCTGTGCTCTGTCGTTTGATTGCTCAGTGCTAATTGTTTTTACTCTTGTGCCTGAAAATGTTAGTGATATGAAATGACACTTTACTGTTTGTTATATGCTCGGTGGGGATCTTTTCATCAAAAGGCATTTTCCAAAGTCATGTGTGGATAGAAGGTGTATGACATCCTTAGAAATAATACAAATTATGACCACAATCATTTATCTGTAACTGCTGCTAATTTTCTCGAGCAGTGGAAGAAAAGAGCAGAACGTATACATATATGTGTATAGATGTATACACAATGCAAACATGTTTTAAACATCATTATTAGTCTGATGTTTTAGATAACATCTGTTCACTTTCAAATATCGATTGAGGTTTGGGGCCATTAATTAGGTTGCCTCTTAGGAAGAGTGGGCAGAATGATTCCAAAGATTCTCAGAACCCTTTCCCTTGACGCTCAGTCTTACTGGTCTTCATCACTGAAAGCTTAGAGGAAATCAGTAGAGTGTCTGTATTGAAGAATTACATTTGATTGTAAGCCCATGTGGGGTAGTTTGCATATAATAACTCGCATGCTGGTGTCTGGGAAAACGACAGTGTCTTGTCAAAGGATTATTTGTCTCCTGTTTGAGGGTCTTATATTCCTGGTGTCCAACAGCGAGAGGTCTGAAAAGCATTTCTCAGAGCGTGTTAGGTGTTCTCAACGTGCTTTGTGCTTCACCAGAGCTCAGAAATCAGACATACGATCTTCTGTTATTGTGCGTGCTAGATATGTTGAGTAATTTTTTTAAAGTATCAGCAAGTACTTGTTTAGTTCGTAAGCCTCTTCTTTCCTCTCTTCCAAAGAAAATGTATTATTACCATACTTTTATTATTGAGAATTCCAGGACATGATTCTGACAGGTTTTGCCAAATGTGATTAGATATTCCAAACTATAATGTCCTCGTCATCATTCTTGACTTTTTGAAGGAATGTATATCTTAGGAAAGCTAGAGTTCTCCGAGCAAGCCGTCAGCCATAGCCCCGTCTCCCCCCACATCTGATTCTGGATGTGCAGACATCTGTGACTGAGGTCAGCCAACCAGGTGCCAACATGACTTCAGGGTTGGCTTCTTGTTATCTATTCATCCACTGACCAAAATAAGTAAACAAATGTAAAGACAAGACCCACAATAAGGCAACATGCAAGATGGCTTTATTTCTTGACGTTAAAGATGCTTAATCCATCTCGTGGCATAGAATTGAGGTGAATTGATGCGTCTTCTCATTTGCCATCATAAATCTTCTCTTTTTTTTTTTTTAAAAAGGGGCATTTTTCCCCCTTAACATTTCTCCCAAAATGTAAATACTCTGGGTAGAATGACCCCATAAGGAGAGTACCTTGTAAAATTCGTCATACTGGAGTGCCCCTCCAGAAGTAACTGAAATATTTATTACAAAGGAGTTTCTGGTACTGCACTCACATGACAAGAGACCCTCAGTGACTTTGCCGGTTAGAAAACATCCTTCTGTATAAGCCACCACTTCCGTAGCAACATTAACCTCTCAGAAACTTCCTTGAAAATAAAACAGGCAGGATGCAGTTGAAAAGCTGCATTTTTTTTTCTTTAACAAATCCTCACGGAATCTGCTTTTAAACGCCTGACCCCTGGACACAATTCTCAAATTCAGGCAGGAGGAACCGACTGGCTTTGGGTTTACTATGAAGGTTGCCCCACATACACAAATGACCCCTTTTATGTTTCTCTTTTTGTTTTTTCTTTTGCAAGAACCTGACACAAATAGTTTCTGCGTTCTGTCTTGGCATATTTATATCGAGTTTATATTGGTGGCAATGTAGAGACTGCTTGGAGACAGGCACTGTGGCCCTTGGGTCATGTATTCAGATTTGTTGAACACCTCTTATTGCCAGGAACCATGCTGTGTGACTCGACAATACTAAAAAAAAAAAAAAAAAAAAGACGTGGCTTGTGCCCTCTTGGAGCTCCTAATGTTTATATTTAAAATCACAGTTGCTGAGACTGCATATGTGTGACGAAAAGAGACATGAAATCTTCTGGGCAGTTGGATGTATGGAGAGTTAAGTGTGTTATGTCTTGAAAGAATCCACAGATGGAAGAAATGGCAGTCTCCATTAAAGGGATAAAAAATAAACACCATGAGACCATTAAAACTTGGAATATGTTGGAGGCAGAAAGTATCTTGGACTACCACTGGCTAGTGCTCTCTTTACTGATTGGGAACATTTTTAACTGTATTATCTTCTGGCCTCTCTAAAGGCACAAATAAGGTAGCCACCATTACTGAGCTGAACCCTTGTCTGTAGAGGACCTCGGCCCCCTGACTAGATGAGGCATGCACTGCTGGAGAGAATCATGGCCAGAAAGGCAGTGTGGGAATAGGGTGGAACCGGCCTTTCCCTTCTGAGAGCTGCAGTTTTGCAGTGAAAAAAACGATGCATAGAGATCCCCAGATGCAGAATCTTTTCTAACCAACCAAGTCAAGATTGAGTACATCTTCTAGCAGGTTCCCTGCCGTCAGGGCAGTAACCATGGGGCTTAGGGGAAAGTGCCTGTCTAAACAGGACCCTGTTTGGGGTTTACATGCATGGCCCCCATCAAAAAAGAAAATCAGCAATAAGCCAAATCAAGCAGCTAAAATGTAAAAATATGGACCTAACTCATGCTGGAAGGGAGACTCACACCCTCCCAGACCGATTCTTTCTCAGAATCTTGTAAACGCCAGCACATTCTCTCTCTTTTAAGTTGAGCTGCTCAACTTTATGAACTGTGAAATTTACATTTATACTCTTTCAACCCACATATACCATTCAAGTTTATGAAGTTGCAGCAAGCCGCCCATTTGACTGAATTGCAGTGTTTATTCTTGTCTCATGGAGAAATAAAACAATCTTACGGGAAACTGTTATGACAATCCATTCCAACTGTTTTCAGACACACACATAAATACCCTCTGCTCACATTCCAGAACCACCTGCACATCATCCCTACAACTCCTTGAGAAGTTCAGGGGGTGGCTGTGGATGGATAGAGGGTCCATTTTCCAAACACTGTGTAACAAGTCACTACGCGTCATGCTTAAAGAGTATGAAGTTAACATTTTGAATCACAACTGGAAAACAAAACAGTTCTCCAAAGTACCTCGTGAACCATTCAAAGGAAATTTCTGCGTCATCCACCAGAAAAGCTAAATCTGCTGTTGGATACGTCAATTCCCACTCTTTTTCTAGTAATACAAAGGCAACTGGCTGCTAGGGCAGGAAGTGTAGAACACCCAAGTGCAAATGACGAGAAGGAGGATTTTGCCCTAGGGGGCTGTAAAACTGTGTGTGGAATTCTCACAGGCCGCTTCTTGTCCCATTGCCGTTAGTCTTTGAAAACTGGGTGTTTTAAAATTCTCATGGTAGAAACCAGAAGCAAGGGGTAAATGTGATTTCAGTTAAAACTATGTACAAATATCTTCTGTAAGTTTGCGCTCTAATTTTAGGCTATGAATTTTGTAATGAGCTGATCAGATTACAAATTTCCTTTGTTTACAATCTCATATAGTAGGGGCTCAGATCATTTCTTAGCTGTCAATCTCTTCTCCCATTTTCATACGAAGTTCCATTTAAAACATTGTTGAAACTAGCCTAAAAATTAACTCAATTAATTAAAAATGGGGGAGTTTTCCTTGATTTAAATGGAAATGGTATATTCTTTTCAAAGAATTTTGTAACCACCTTTATAGCTTCTTTGCTTGGAAAACCGAGGGTGTTAACTACCAGTTAACAGTTGTATTACTTTCCAGAGCATTATCTAACGGGCCCAATGTGTACCTCAAGATAAACATGGTATGTTATGTCTAAAAAAATTCATGGTTGATTTAAATGGTTCTGAAATGTCTATAAATAAAGAAAATTTAAAAGTTGCTCTTCTTGCAGTCCCTCAGTGAGTCGGACCTAGTGCATAGTTTTCTAGAACTCTTTTCCCCATCCTCATGAAGGAGATGAGAACGCGCGTCTGAAGGGATTCTTAATGCTACAAGCCCATTCCGTACTAAGAGGCGGGAAAGCAATGGCTATTGTACAAAGAAGAAGCTGGGAACCAGGTCACCTGATGGCATTCAAAGAAAATCCAGTACCTGTGTGGTCAGAAGTTAGAACAAAAGACAATTTATTTATATAATGAACTGGTGAGGTTTACAAAAACAAAAAAAAACAAAAAACACTTCGTGTTTGGGGAAAAGAAACAACACAGATTCCTCTCTACACAGTTTAATTTATATAATTACAATCAGCATTAAGAGCAGAAATGGGTGTGCAAGAGAAAGTCATGAGCATTCAGCTCACTGTGGCACCCACCAGTGAGTTTTTACAGAGAAGTTGGCAAGTGGCAAATGGAGGTTGCTTAAGAGAGCTTCTGTTTTACTCAAAATAGCATGCAGTAGCTTCAGACCACTTTATTGTGAGATTCTGGGGGAGAATCAAAGGGCTGGCAGGACAATGGGAACCCACATCCTCCGCCCTGACTAGACCTCCCCAGCTTCACAATCACGGAAACGTCTTCCCTGTCTTCCTTCACTAGACAAAGCATTGCCAAACCATCTTCTACTTAAGCCTTCAAACCCTTCTATCCTGTTTCACAGGGATAGAACTTGTAACTAAATCCACAGGTGGCCATTTCCCTGGATTTCCGGATATGCTCTGGAAGAACTTACAGAATTGAACCTGCACATGGGTTGGCTAAAACATCCAAGTATCTAGCTCAAGGTCCTAAGAGTGCTTAATCAGATACACCTTAGGACATTGACTTTCCAAACTGAAAATTGCAGAGTAAATTTGAATTTAGATATAAGTTGGGTTAGAGTCAAATATCCTGAGGTTAGAAAAAGCCAAATCACTGAAAAGAATAATTAAGCACTGGATAAATTCTTGTTTCACTGAAATGAGTTTTTCCTTAAGAATCACCCTCCAGCTCCTTACTTAGCTAACTCATACACTTACTTCTGGATTTATCCAGAGATAGGACCTGCGCTGAAGTTGGACATTTAACCAACTGAGCCACCCAGGTGCCCCATAATAAAATTTATTTTTTCCTAGGGGGCACCTGGGTGGCTCAGTCGGTAGAGCCTACAACTCTTATTTATTTATTTTTCTAATGTTTTTGTTTTTGAGAGAGACAGAATGTGAGTGGGGGAGGGGCAGAAAAAGAGGGAGACACAGAATCCGAAGCAGGCTCCAGGCTCTGAGCTGTCAGCACAGAGCCTGATGCGGGGCTGGAACCCATGAACCATGAGACCTGACCTGAGCTGAAGTCGGACGCTCAATCGACTGAGCCACATAGGTGCCCCAAGAGCATACAACTCTTGATCTCAGAGTCATGAGTTGGAGCCCCATGTTGAGCATAGAGATTACTCTTAAAAAGTTAATTTTTTTTCAGTGCATAGCGTTTCTTTTCCTGGTCCTCCAACTTCTTTGTCTTCTAAGATCTTCAACCGATGCTACCCAGTCAGTGCTAGCTGGAAATCAAGAGAAATCTCTCCTGCTTATAAAATGGAGGCTCTGAGCATATCTCCTGCTCTTTAATCAAAAAGTATGACTCAGCAGAGATAGTGAGACAAATAGAAGATTTAAAAATGTAAATAACAACTTACACATAGCACACATACCTTATATGGTACTGTATCCAACCAGGCCAGTTCCTCTGGGACACCCGAGTGGAGAAGCAACTGTAGTACTAAATATGACCGCAGGGTGTCGGGCTTTTCCAACCAGCTAATGGCTACACAAGGATTACTCCAGGCAACTGGGATGAGTACAACGGTGAGGCAAGGATTAGTAACAGAGTAAACATAAGTCCAGTCATATTGGTGGCCTCATCCCCTCATTCAATTTTCCACTTTCCTTAGCCAAGCACATTGGAATCCTGAAGTCATGGAAGCAGAAAGAAGTGGCTCAAAAAAGATAAGGAATTTGAAAGTGGAGCACTGTGCTTTGTAGGGAAGGAAAAATTCTTCCTCTACCCGTCAAATTCTTCCAGCTACACTAAGAGTTAATTTAACAGATTACCAGAAGAAAGAACCGAAGTTTTCTTTTGTGTGCCCAGAGGCCCAGTAATGAAATTGAGACCTAAAGAAATGACCAAAGCAGGCAGTTTTTTATTTTATACTTTTTAGACAAAGAGACAACCTGTGAGGAATCAATTGACTTTGGGAGCTTCAGTTAGTAAGAAATTCTGAACAGAATTTGGGCTGGGGCAGTAAATTAGTAAAAAGTTAACAAAGGTTTTTCAAACATCCTTTTTTGGGTCTAAATTTCCCATCTCTGATAATAAGGATGTGTCTTTATCTCCTGGGACAGGGAGGTATAGTTCACATGGGAGGTTTATTTCCTGCTTTCAGGGGGACAGAAGAGGGTCTGAGTATCCTTTTGCAGGGGCTATCTCTTAAGTAACTTTTATTTAAAATAATCAGGATGCTGGAAACCAATTTGACAATAAATTTCATATATTGAAAAAATAAAATAAAATAAAATAAAATAAAATAATCAGGATGCTAAAGTGGCCTTTAGGGGTGGCTTGTCCTTGGATCCTACACATATATCCACTGGGGAAGAGGTAGAGGAATTTTCAAAATGCAAAACTGGCCTATCATTGCCTTGTCTCTTCTTGGTTCTGAGTCCTCTGGAATTTTCAAAAAGAATGATGCTCTTGAGTTTAAAAAAAAAAAAAAAAAAAAAGCTGTACTTATTTTTTTTATTCCATTGGTTGGTTGTAAGCAACAAACCCTCACCAGAAACAAAATCTCTCAAGTACCATTAATTACACTAAAGCTGACTTCCAAGTTAGGATTGAAAAAGTTCATCTCCTTCAGGCCTCTTTGCTCTTTTTTTTTTTTTTAAATATTTATGTTTGAAGGAGAGAGAGAGACAGAGACAGAGCATGAGCAGGGGAGGAGCAGAGAGAGAGGGAGACTCAGAATCCAAAGCAAGCTCCAGGCTCCTAGCTGTCAGCAGAGAGCCCCACACAGGGCTCAGACTCATCCATCGCGAGATCATGACCTGAGCTGACGTCAGACACTTAACCGAGCCACCCGGGTGCCCCTCCTTCACCTTAATAAAACCATGAACATACCTATTTGATTCTGCAAGGAAGAAGAAAGAAAAGATAAGCTTAACAAAGAGAATGTCAAACTTCAGCTCTTGCATAAATAACTTTATGTTTCATTCTCTGTGCTTTTTACTACTTTCAGCAGTGCCATTTTGACAAGGTAAAGGAAGTCTCTCAATTCAACTGTTAAGGAGATGAATTTACAAATCTGGTAAATTACTAATAATTTAAGTTTCTAATCCAAAGGAAACAAAACACTAATTTGAAAAGATACATGCACCCCTATGTTTATTGCAGCATTATTCACAATAGCCAAGTTATGGAAGCAACCCAAGTGTCCATTGAGAGATGAATGGATAAAAAAAGAAATGGCACACACACACACACACACACACACACACACACACTGGAATATTACTCAGGCATAAAAAGGAATGAGATCTTGCCATTTGCAACAACATGGATGGACCTTTAGGATATGCTGAGTGAAATAGTCAGAAAGAGAAATACAAGTACCATAGGATTTCACTTATATGTAGAATCTCAAAAAACAAAGTGACAAGCAACAAAAAGTAGAAAGAGACCCACAAATAGAGAACAAATTGTGGGCTGTCAGAGGGGAGGGAGGTGGAAGGATGGGCAAAATGGGTGAAGGAGAGTGGGAGATACAGGCTTCCAGTTATGGAACAAATAAGTCACAGGGATGAGAACAGCATAGGAAATACAGTCTATAGCATTGCAGTCGCGTGGTAGCTACCTTTGTGAGCACAGCATAACTTATCAAATCAGTAGGTTGTACACCTGAAACTGATGTAACATTGTCAACTATACTTCACTAAAAAATAAAATAAAAATGAAAAAAATTTTAAAACAATTAAAATCATTTCAGTTTGAGTTTGAGTTGTCATCTTGAAACAGGATGATTGCCAAAGTTTTCATATAGCCAGACTTACCTGTTTGTACCACATTTCAGTGACTGGAGATTAAGGGTCATGGGAAAATGGCATAGTTCTGGGAATTGGAGCACAGGTCACAGGAACACCGTTCTTCACATCGTAAGATGGTCAGCTCTCCTGGCTTCATGTTTCTTTTTGTGTTACCGCTGTCCTATACACAAAAGCTCTCTCTTTTGGTGTCTCATCTGTGTGAAGACTATAGAATTGTACCAGTTCTTCATATAGGATTATCTGGCCCCTCCTAAAGTTGAAAATGTCTAGCAATATAAATTATCATTTTCCCATTGAAGCAAAGGCAATCTGGAGAGGTGATCTGACAAGATCTGTACTGATCTTGAGTCAGGATTACTCATGAACTCACGCAAAATCTGAGTCCTGGACAGGACTTTAAAGACCCTCAAACACTGTCATGATTTATTTGTATGTGTAGAGATCTCCAGGGTAGAAGTTCCTGTTTCTACATTGCACACTTCCTGATTCTTCCTTTTCTGCCTCCCTTTGCAACTTAAGTTGTCCACCCAATTTTATAGTATGTAAGTTATATCACATTTTTTCATTATTTAATGTTTATTAATTTTTGAGAGAGAGCACGTAAAGGGGGGGAAGGGCAGAAAAAGAGGGAGACACAGAATCGGCTCTGCACTGAGAACGGAGATCCCAGTGTGGGTCTTGAACTCAAGAGCTGTAAGATCATGACCTGAGCCATAGTCAGATACTTAACCAACTGAGCCACCCAGGCACCCTTATATCACAATTTTTTTTTAATTTTTAAAAATGTTTTATTTATTCTTGAGAGAGAGAGCATGAGCGAGAAAGGGGCAGAGTGAGGGAGGGACACAGAATCCGAAGCAGGATTCAGGCTCTAAGCTGTCAACACAGAGCCCCATGTGGGGCTCGAACTCACAGGTCGTGAGATCATGACCTGAGCCAAAGTCAGACGCTCAACCGACTGAGCCACCCAGACGCCCCCTATATCACAATTTTTTAAAAGCTCACCTATTCCTCCATGGAGATTAGTTGTGAATCGGGCCATTTTCTATTATACTCTTTCTCAGACCTCAGACTGTTCATTTTCTTTCTTAGTTTTCCTGGGATGAGAATAGCACATGACTTGTCACCGAGGCTTCAGCACTGTCCTACGCTAGTTATCTGTACATTTTGAAGAAGTGAGATTTCTCTATATTAATCCTCCTGGATGATAAGAAGACATGGGAATTATTTGTGCTGGCAGAAAGAAAAAGACAACGTGTAGAGATCCCACTATTCTAGTAACGTAAAGTACTGGGATCCATGAATTGGTTAATCATTGATAGTTTGTTATTTGGAATGTTGAGATAACTCATTTATCTTTCACAGATAACTAACTATAAAAGAACAGTTTGAAATATGGAATGGGAAAATGAAGTACATGTTCTTCTTATTCAGTTAACTATTAGGTATATCTCACCGGAATTAATGCTCAATGAAAAAAAAAAACAAAAACACTATTATTTAACCCTTGCATCTCTGAGAGACATGTTGTTTGTTTCTACTTTTTGCCTCACTATGTTGCCAGGATTGGCCATTTTTAGAGCACTCATCTTCCATCCATTGGCTTTTGTCTCCTGACTATCACCCTGGTCAGGGCTTGATTTTGGTGTAGGAAGATTATAAAGGGCAAGTGGGCGGTGGTTGCTGGAGATGAGGATTTGTTCAATTCCAGAAGGCATGTTCAATTCCAGAAGCCATGTTCCAGGCTGTGGATTAGCTCACTATCAGACTTGTTTATCTCTTGACCTAGCCCAGCCCCTCTCCTCACTGACCACTTACTCTTCCCTGAAATAAAGGACCCCATCTACTCTATTTTCCCCCATCCTAGGTTTCTTCTCACACCTCTTTCCCTGGACCTTCTTAGATCTTTACCCAGATTTAGCCCAAATTTCACATTTCCCTGAATTCCTTGTATGTGTTCTCATTCTATCTCCAGTTACCTTGTTAGGGTGCTTTAAAACACTCTCTAACCTGATTTCATAAATGTATTCTTACAGCCAAAGAGATCCACTAGGCAAACAACACTGGAGAGACTGGATTGATCTCATAGGCAGACGGAAGAAGGGAGGACACCTGGTGTGGCATTGTATAGGTTCATTAAGTGAAGCAATTTGGGGGAAGTGCCTACCATCATTCCCAGGCAGTGAAAATTTGCCTTTTCAAACTGGATGTATGAATGCTAAAGTTAGGCTTGAAATTGCTTTTACTATCAACAAAATATTTATTGACCAGCCCTCCACTCTTTGGCATGCTCCTAAAGAGACATTCCCAGTGCGTTTAGGGGAAAGTGTGTCTCATTTGCTCCTAGGTTGACCAACACTCAGTTATTCTCCAGTTATTCACCCGGCCCTGGCTACTACACCCTACCCTGCCCAGACCACAGGGTCACCTCATGCTATTCATCGCCCCCTGGAGCTCTGGGCACCACCTCTGGTTGGATAGTTGCTTCTGCAAACAGGTGTCACTTGAGATGTGCTCATAGGCATTTCCTGTCCTCCCTCCGTCGCTTCTCTCCCCAGCACCATTATAAGTGTGCTCACAGTACAAGCTGTTTCCTCAGCCTAAGTTACAGATACGCTTTCCTTATAATCCCAGGTGTCCAGCAGGTGTATACACATTCGCACACGCCCACACATATGCTACAGATGCATGTTCTCTCAAAGACTCACAATCTAAACCCCTAAGGAAATAGACCCAATAATGAATGACAGATCTCTTCATAACTGCACGCTTAGCTACCCAAATGCCCTGCAAAAGCTTGGAAATACCACCCATACAGTCATGATTATATTCTTACACTTGCTCCCATCCTATAACCTGAAGGAGGGTTTGTTTCTCTAGGGACGATAATTGAACACCTTTGGGGTCAGCAAGTTGTGAATTTGCAGCAGATATTTGCGCCTTATGATCAGTGTGATATTGGCCTCATTTTCTTACCTACAAAATGGGAACAGGGACAGCTACCTCTTAGAGTGGTTATGGCAACTGAATGAGTTGATGTATGTGATACCACTTAGTTCAAAGACTTAATTCTGTTTCAAAATAGAACTAAACCCTTTTAGAAATGAGAAGGTGGTGAGAGGAATAACATTTTTCTTCTGGCCATCCATTTATTTAGTATGGGTTTTTTGAGCATGTATTAAGTTTTCAGTACAGACCTGAGTGCTAGAGTTGCTCTAGTGAACAAGACACATTTTCTGTCTATAAGTTGATGGTTACAGTTAGCACAGTAGTCAAATCTTTGATTCAGTACTTAATGTGTTCCATTCACTGGAACTTAGGAAGTCATCTCATTAAATTTAAACAGAAGCAAGGAGAGGTATTTCCCATTTTTATAGATGAAGAAACTGAGTCTAAAAGGGTAACTTACCCCGGGTGCAGGTGGCTCCTTCGGTTAAGCATCCAACTCTTGATTTTGGCTCAGGTGATGATCTCACAGTTCATGGGATGTAGCCCCACACTAGGCTCTGTGCTCAGAGCATGGAGTTTACTTGGGTTTCTCTCTCCCTCTTTCTCTGCCCCTCCTCCCTCAAAATAAATGAACATTAAAAAAAAAATAGACACATGCCAACTGACTCTGTCTCTCTTTTTTAATGTTTATTTGTTTTTGAGAGAGACAGCAGCTCAGGCAAGCAGGGGAGGTGCAGAGAAGACAAGGGAACAGAGGATCCGAAGCAGGATCTGCACTGACAGTGAAGAGCTGGACATGGGGCTCGAACTCACAAACTACCATATCATGACTCGAGCTGAAGTTGGAAGCTTAACCGACTGAGCCACACAGGTACCCCCAACTCTGTGTCCTTTTAATCAGGAAATGTATTTCCAGAAGCTCCACTCCATAGATTTCCACTTGGCTAAAGCCAGGTCACGTAACCACCCTAAGTGCAAGAGTCACATGGCGAGTATATCTAACCCTGAACTACTCAGGGCTCTCTGAGTAAGGGAGGAGAGACTAGACCTTGGATAAGCAGCCTGCAGCATCTGCCTAGGCACTTGGGCAATACATACTCATTGTCCCAGAGCCCGCTGAAGGAATGCAGTCCATCCTGCTAGAGGTATTTGTGATACACGAGTCAGAAGCTGAAGACAGAACTCAGCTCTAGAACAAGTTAGACCATTCCCTCTCCAGGATCACATCCTGATTCTTGCTTGTATTTGTTGTGTCAAGCCCATCAAAATTTTGTGAGAAATGCTGCGTATCATACTTCACCTCCTGGAAATACCTAATGCATATTAGCATATTAAAGGCTCTGAGAAATTTTCAAGAAAAACTTGTTTGACTCTATTTAACCCCAAGTTTCTCCAACATTCTCCAGACCAGGCTTTGGAAATGCTGATCTGGGCCAGTACCTTGAGGTCATCCAGTTTAGTTCTTCTTGGCCATGTGGTTCGCTAAGAATTAAGCGGCTGGCAGGGAATAAGAAGAACGGGATTTCCACCCCACAGGGTACTCAGTCTGACCCTAGGTTCCTGAGCACACTCCTGGGCCTCAAGCTTGCAAGTGCCCTGCGCTCGGGCTAATGCTTTGCCGATTGCTGTCTTGAAATTAATTTCTGAACAGGGGTTTCACGTTTTCATTTTGTCCTGAGCCTGGGAAATTATATAGGTGACCCAGGCAAACAGGGTACAGATCAGATATATATGATTTGTATTTTCAACATTTTCCTATTTCAGAAGAAGCAGTTGCCTGCGAGTTTAAATAGGTTTGCCCTTCTTACTGACATACGTAAGCATATATGAAATCATGCTAAAACATTAGAAGTGTTCTCTCATCCTGTTAATACCTTCCCCTGACTTTTATCAAGGGGGTTATGTCAAGTTTGTATCAAATGCAGTGAAAAAGAAATTAGACTCATTCTGTTATCATAAATGGATATGAAGAGAAATTTAAAGCAAACTCCTTTTTTAAATGTTTATTTATTTTGAGAGAGAGAAAACGATTGGGGGATGGGGGCAGAGAGAGAGAGAGAGAGAGAGAAATAGCCCTACGTGGGGCTCAGGCTTACAGCCGCAGGATCATAACCCGAGCTGAAATCAAGAGTCAGACAGACACTCAACCCACTGAGCCACCCAGGCGCCCCTAAAGCAAACAAAGTCTTCTTAATAGTAAGACAAATGGGGTGCCTGACTGGCAGACTCAGTAGGGCATGTGACTCTTGATCTCGAGGTCATAAGTTTAAGCCCCACATTGGGCATAGAACTTGCTTTAAAAACAAATAAATAAAATAATAAATAATAAATAAACCCAGAAGAAAAAAAAAAAACCCAGTAAGACAATTAAAGTGCCTTTAATTCCTCTTTGAGTGCCTTGGGGAAGGGAATCATGTTTTATTGATTTATGTATTTCAATATATAACACAGTACATAGACTATACTAGGTGGCCAGTTGGCTGATGGGCTAAAATAGTGGTTGTTGAGTGAAAGAACTTGACAAGGTCCAACTAGAAATTAGAGAAACTCTCTAGATAGCCAGAGACCCAAGCCTCCAGTGCAGACTCTGGTGAAGCCCAAGATCTATTTTCTCCTGCCAATCAATCCCTTTTGTCAAGTTGGTTTGAGGTTCTAGAACTTAAATTTATACCAGAGTAGGAACCAGCCATGTGACCCCAAAGGACACCCTCCGCCAACACACATGCATATCAGAAGCAACCACCAATCTAACTGGTCCTTCACACTGAAGGAAATACCTAAAAACAGGAACAAAACTCAATCAGAACCAGGATTGGAGACCTTCTGCATTAGAAATTTCTCTTGGGGGGGGGGGCGCTTGGCTGGCTCAGTCTGTAGAGCATGTGCCATTGGATCTCAGGGTCGTGAAGTCGTGGAAAAAAAAAAAAAGAAATTTCTTTTGAAATAATGTGATGATATAAACAGACTTACCTGCAAGGCTAAGCAGGAAACAAAAATAATAAAGAAGCTGATTTCTTTAGCCTTAGCCCCAGGCAAATCTGCAGAGCTTTTAATTTATTTTTGTCCTGTTCTTCCATTTCCAACCTAAAATGTCTTCATACCAACAACCCCTATCACCCCAACCCCCATGGATGAAATGTAATAAGGAGGAAAACCAGTGGTATCTTCCTCAAAGGATGGTTTATGAGTCAGTCTGCCTCTCTCTATAAGTTAACTCACATCTAACTTTATTTGACTTTGAGAAGCCTAAACAGAGTCTCAGGAATGGTGTTGAAGAAATAAAATTGCCTTTAGGAAGCAAGAGCTAGACTTTCATTTCTTTGAAAGAAGAAAGTTGAGCCCAAAGGAAAAACAAAAAAAGCAACCAAGCTTATATTTTAGTAGAAAGAGGAAAGGAGACTCTTTGTCATTATTTGTCATGTAAAATAGCAAGATAATGACCCAACAGGGATTGACCTTTTCACTGGAAGGAAGGGGATGGCATTTAGATTTCTTCTGAGTCAGAAACTGGGTCTTATATGTCTTTACTCTTCCCTGCCAGCAACCACGACAGCGAATTGTTGGTAGTGGGTGTTCAATATGTGTCGGTTATTTCATGGATGAGTGGGTGGGTGAATGCATGAGTTGGCTGGTGGACTTAAATTCAGCAAATTCCTCTCTTTTCTGCTCCACTGTCATAGCAGTTTCTTTCTCCTGGTGTCTGTCCCCCGATGCTTGCCCACAGCCCTGTCCTCAATACTGCTTGAACCAGTATGCACACCCTCGTATCAGGGCCAGTCTCTTCCAGGTAGTGAACTGGGGTCTAAACTTCTCATGTTGTCACTGGACTGTGGGCTCCCATGTCCTATTTATCTTAGTCCTGGTCCCCCAAGACTAGCCCACCAGCCTGTCCCTCTCTGGTCATATGCAATAACTATTTATGTTGTTGGAGCAGTGAATGTAAACAAATTAACCATTTCAACTCTCCTTTTGCAAACAAATTATTCTTTAAGTCTTTTTTTTTTTTAGGTTTATTTATTTATTTTGAGAGAGAGAAAACAGGAGCAGGGCGGGGACGGGGAGGAGCGAGAGGGGGTAGGGGAGGGGGCAGGGGGGCAGGGGCGGGGAGGGCAGAGAGAAAGGGAGAATCTCAAGCAGACTCCATGCAGGTCAGCACAGAGCCCAGTGTGGGACTCGAACTCACAAACCGAGAGATCACGACTCAAGCCAAAAATCAAGAGTTGGACGCTTCATCGACTGAACCACCCAGGCACCCTTTGTCATATTTTTTTTTAAGAAAGATCAATGTTTCCCAAAAATATTAAATGTCTTAAGATACTTGTATTTTCCTAACTATTTAAGGAATCTCTTTTTTTCTTAAAGTTGAAACGTGCATTTAGTTTTCAGTCCAATGAAATGATCTGTCATAGCTCTAAAAAAGTACAGGACACCCAATTGTTTTAAGCGTTTTGTTTTGTTTTTTTAGTAATCTGTACACATGGGGCTCGAACTCATGGCCCTAAGATCAAGAGTTGCGTGCTATACTGACTGAACCAGCTAGGAGCCCCAGGGCACCCAATTTCACTAGCGTTTTCCTTTTTCTTTATCTTTTCTCATTGAAAATGGTAAAAAACATTAAAATAAAAATCTGCAACTTAATGAATATGTAATTATTCATTAAGTAAATAATGTGATTTACTTTTTATGGTTTGAAACATTTGCCTCTATTAGGTTTCTTTCTTCCCCTATGTGAACATGCAGGTACATTGTGCCAGATTTGTCTCAAAACAGAGAGCACGTAAGTAGCCATTGGAAGCATCTTGATTTCAAAAAGGCCATTTCAGAGAAATCTCTTTTCTAGTTCCTCCTTGCAAAAGTTTTAAGAGCGCACAAATCTAAAAAGAAAAAACACACACTATAGCATTCTGAGATTTGGAGAAGACAGGCAAAGGTTAACAAAAATAGAAAGAAAGAAATTTAACTCATTCCATTTTATTGAAAGCAATTTCCAAGTAGCTTATCTGTTATGAAGATAACTTCATCCAAGCGTTTATTTAATAGTTAATTAGCAGCATCTCTTAAAAGATCTCTGCAGCCTAGAAAACACAAGGCCATAATCCCGGCTAATAATATCAAAGTGATGAGCAAAGACATAGCACCTACGTTTTCAGCTGATGATGTGGCAAAGATCATGAAATTCTGCAAAACTCAATCTAAAGTGAGTTATAAATCGCACAAATACCAGCTAATGGATAATGAGATCCTATTCTAATGTTGATAATGTGCAATGTAAGTGTTTCCTGTTTCTTAAATAGGATATCTTTGACCATTTAAACAAGTCTTTAGCACCAAGCATCCACAGGCATGAGTATATTAGAAAAGCCATTTTGTGTATGCTGCTTGGAGGTAATGAGAAAGTGCTTCTCGATGGGACACGCATAAGAGGAGACATCAATGTCTTATTAATAGGTAAGAGCACGCTGAGTTAATAGTGCATTGATAACTTATTTTTATTGTCCCCTCCTCACCATGCTTGTGTGACTCAGTGATGTAATATTAGCAAGAAAACAAAAAGCCAAACTAACACAATTACAGTGTCATCTTTTTCTCGTATAAAAATGTGCATTGCCTTTTACTAGAAACATTTTTTATCCTTGAGAGTATCATTTGACCTTTTTAACAAATACCCTGTGTCCAATACATCAATCGCCTTCCCCCAATTCCCCACTTCTCACCTTACCCCTCCCCATTTTATCTAGCCCTACGTTGATCTAGTCAATAACCTAACAAACACCCTTGAAAGGTGGACTATTGTTTCAATCTCCCTCTGGTGGTTGCCCATCTTTCCATTTTGCCCTTCGAGCAAAGACACAAAGGTCAAGTGGGGTTTAAGCAAGGGCTTTGAGTGCTTTTACCTACGAACCCACCATTGGCAACTCTTGACCTACCATTAACAACATGGCCTCTGGATGGTGGGCACTCAGGGGGGTACAAAAATTCATGTGATTCAAGGTCTGCCTTTCTGTGGAAGCTGTGGAGATGAGACAAATATATTCATTGCATATGCAATTCTTAACTTCTTACTCCATGCCAGGAATCGTCAGCCACAGATAAAAAGTGGAAGACACAAAGCTTATCCTCAGGTTTACAGGGAAAGCAAGAAGATACACGTGTGCAAATCAGCGCATCAAAGCGCTCTAGGCTCTATGACAGATGTGTAAGCCAAATGTTGAGAGGGCACCCCCAGAAAGTACCAGGCGGGAGATTCAGAGGAGAAACATATCACACAGGTGAGAACAGTGGTGGAGTTTTTGAGAGCAGGACTTCAGATTTCAACCCTTCCCTCGAATGGTCATTTCAAGGACTCTTTCGAAAATATTCCTAAAGAATACCTGCTTCCAAGTATTCCATAGTATCTCCCACATTTGGTCTTGTGACATATTCAGATTTCCACTCAATTGTCACCTTCAAGAGACTTTACTAGACATCCTAAATAAAGTAGCCACCTGGTCGGCCACTCTCTTTTACATAAACTTTGCTAACATTTGTCAAAACCTACTGTTTCTCTTGTGGTTTTAAGCATTGCCCGTAAGTTCAAAGAAAGCCAGGACTTTGTGTTGTTGTTTGCTGTATCCCCAGTGCCTAGAATAGTATGCTTAAAAAAAATGGGGGGCGCCTGGGTGGCTCACTTGGTTGAGCATCCAACCCTTGATTTCAGCTCAGGTCACGATCTCACGGTTCGTGAGATCAAATCCTGGGTGGGGCCCTGTGCTGGCAGCATGGAGCCTGCTTGGGATTCTCTCTCTCTCTCTCTCTCACTCTCTCTCTCTCTCTGTCCCTCCCCTGCTCATGCACATGCACGCTCTCTCTCTCTCTCTCTCTCTCTCTCTCTCAAAATAAATAAATAAACATTTTTTAAAAAAGTGTGCTTAAAAATATTTTTGAATAGGGATGCCTGGGTGGCTCAGTCTGTTGAGTGTCTGACTCTTGATTTCGACTCAGGTCATGATCCCATGGGCTGAGCATGGAGCCTGCTTCAGATTCTCTCTCTCTCTCTCTGTTCCCTCTCCTGCTTGTACTCTCTCTTCTCTCTAAAATATAGATAGATGATAGATAGATAGATACTACCTATATCTATAATATAGATGTAGATATAGACGATACAGATGATATAGATATAGATATAGATAGATATAGATATAGATATAGATAGATATCACAGAATTTTCTCAAATCAGCCCTGAGGTCAGGCCCCTTTTGCTTTCTCGAAACTTCATATTCCACCCACTTTTCCTCCACCCATATTGGCCTTCAATCAATATCCAGTATTATTCTACAAGGAAATAAATTTTACAGAATGCTCATCACACCCCCACTAACAACATCTCAACATGCCCCAGTGCCTCTGACAAAGGTCATAGCCAGAACCAAGGCCTACAGCAGCCATGACACTCAAGCTACATCGCCACAAATATCAAACTCTAAGAATATAATTGTTAAACAATAAATAATATAAATAATGTAAGCAAATTAAATATATTCTGGATTATAGACAGTGTTGTCTTTTTGCTATAAGTTTATGGTTTTCTAGTTCAAATGTCATGAAAAACTAAAATTTGGGATGATGTGTTTTGCTTATTCCCTAACATCTTTTGGCCACACAGAAGGACTGCCATTCTGAGAAGAGGGAAAATGGCACAGTTATATTCGATAGGCAAGTGGAAAAAGTACCCTAAATATTATTTAGGCTAGCAATGATCCAAATGAAATATTGTCTGTACTTTAAAGCTTCTTTCTAAAAAATAATTCTTTGAAATGTGTTGTTATCTTTTTACCTTGCTAATCTATTCAATTGTGCTAATCTATTCAACTCAGTTCCACAAATATTTACTGAGTAGTTCTAAGCACTTGGGATGGGATGGGAAGAGGGGAGATGACGGAGAGGCTAGGAATGTATGTAAAGCTGACTAGGAACCACAAGAATCCTTAAATCCAGCATCCTACCATGCGTTCCAAAACATTTTTATGCAAACATCCCGTGTTTTAAAAGATTGTGCCTCTCTGCACTTGCGTTTTCAGCACTCAAAATCGAAAAGAGGTCAGAGAGAGCTTCCCTGCTGTCACAGAAGCATGCTCTACCGGCGGGCTCACCCAGCCCCCCAAAGCTGCCATGCTTCTAGTTTTGCTGGTTGCCTTCTCTATGGGAAAATCAACAGAGCATCTGTTGCTCTGAGCTTGAAAACAAAAACGTCCTCTGCTGTGCTAGGAGATAACATCCGCAGAAGGCTGAAAATGAAAATAAAATAAACAGAGGACTGCAGATCGTGCAAATTAGCCTACATGAAAGCCAGAGGAACAGCCTGTCATCTCGCTGTTAAATAAGACCGTGGCTGTTGCTGATTTGAAGGGACAGATGACTGAATGACAAGTGTGAATAAACCCTGGAAAAGGTGCAAAGTGAGCCATAGGGAAGCAAGGAACGCAGAGCAGATGGACAATTGGATTTGAACAGAAGGAGAAAAATAGAATTTTTAGCATGAGTTTTTTCAAAAGATACCAATAACCCATATTTCTATAGATGTATGCCTTTTCTTTCTCATTTCTAAGTCCCTCTCAGTTTGCTGTCAAAAAAGACAGATAGGGGCTGCTGGTAAAATGATACAGATAAGAATTCCATGGGTAAGAATACTGGACGGTTTCCATAAATCTCAATAAGCATTATGTCACTTCACATGTTGAGTTACATAGGCATTTTGTAAGACTAAATTCAGAGGCCCCTGAGTGGCTCAGTGAGTTGAGCATCTGACTCTTGATTTCGGCTCGAGCCATGGCCTCGAGGCTTGTGAGTTCGAGCCCGGTGTCAGGCTCTGTGCTGACAGTGCAGAACCTGCTTGAGGTTCTCTCTTTCTCCCTCTCTCTCTCTGCCCTTCCCTCATGCTCTCCCTCGCTCTCTCTCTCTTTCTCTCTCTCTCAAGAACAAATAAATAAAACATAAAAAACAAAATAAAAAAAGACTCTAAATTCAAATACAAGCCAATGAAATTAGTCAATCAATTAACATAGCCTATCTCTGGTATGCTGAGGTCCCAAAGTACTCACTATACATACATTCGCTGCCAGCTTCTAGGTGATGAAGCTCCCCATTTTAAGAACCAAAACTTTTCAGTTTGAAAGTATTTATTGAACGAATGGATGGATGGATGAATTGGATTGTGTGGTTAGTTGCATTCAGTAGTAGACGTTGAAAAGAGGTTCTTGGTGAACTCATAGACATAAGACACTGTAGTACTATCCCGCAAGGACACGTTCGGGAGCTGAAATATGAGTTGGGACCACAGCTTCACTGAGACAGTCCTCACTGGTAAATCAGATATAATAGAGCAAGTGGGGAGGGCAGGTGGGATGGGCCAATCAAGAGGCTGTCACCGATGGCCACCAAGGCACCTGCTGAACCCTGAGGGCTCAGCAATCAGACTCTGTGACTGGTTAAAAAAGAAACAGTACCAGGTTTCTTAGGGGCGAAGCAGTATCTTGAGTTCTGCACATGATGAGTGAGTCCAATATTCCCCCCCCCCCGGGATGCTCTGATGGATTCGTATCAAAGCCTTAGGAAAAACACAAATGCAAAGGAAAAAACAAAATGATGATCCTTATATAAGATCCCTACACAAGACTGGTAACACTGCCACGCCATCTGGCATGGTTTCAGAGAACCCGGGGAAGCTCTAGCAATCAGCAGCAGCAGCAAGCCTCCAATAAAGGATAACCTCACAACAGCCATTTCCTGGCCCCGCACAACGTCACAGCTTGGCCACCGTGACACAGCTGCCCCGCCCCACCAGAGTCTGTGGGCACCACAGCAGCACTAGCAGGGACTTAGGCTTTCACTCAATAAAGAGTGACTGTGCACAGACCCTGGTAACACAATGACAAGTCACATTTGGTGTCTGCCTTAGCAGCATTTACATTCCAGAAAGGACTTGTCAAGTGTATTAGTTTCCTAGGACTGATGTAATAGGGCACCTCAAACGGGGTGGCTTAAATAACAGAAATATATCGTCTCGCAGGTCCGGGGGCTAGAATTCCAGGAGCACAGTGCAGGCAGGGCTGTTTCCTTCAGAGGGTTATGAGAGAGAGTATGTTCTGTGCCTCTCCCTCCCTAGGTGATTTGCTGCAATCTTTGGTGCTTGATGTGTAGAACCATCACTCCCATCTGTGCCTTCATCTTTATGTGATATTCTCCCTGTGTACATTTCTGTGTCCAAATTTCCTCTTTTTAAATATATTTTTTAGAGTTTATTTATTTATTCTGAGAGAGCGCATGAGCAGGAAAGGGAAAGGGGGAAAGAAGGAGAGGGGGAGAGAGGGAGAGAGAGAATGCCAAGCAGGATCCACGATACCAGCACAGAGCCTGACTTAGGGCTCAATCTCGTAAACCATGAGATCATGAATGACCTAAGCCAAGATCAAGAGTCAGATGCTTAACCAACTGAGTCACCCAGACATCCCTAAATTTCCCCTTTTTATAAGGACACCAGTCATATTGGATTAGGGAGCCCACCCTGCTCCAGTATGACCTCACCCTAACTAGATGTAACTAATTACATCTACAAACACTGTTTTCAAATAAGGTCATGTTCTGGGGTACTGGAAGGTAGGATATCAACATATGCATAACAGCAGAAGGAACAGTGATAGGAGCCGTAGCAGGTATGGCTGAATGATGGGTGCCATATGTAATTGAGTTCTTGTGAGAAAACCCCTGGAAATTCTCAAAATTATTGTAGAGGACTTAGAAGTGCCGGGAGGTCTCACATAAGCAGATGGGGACAAAAGACTGAAAAATACAATTTATTGCTTTTATCCTTTTGCTTCTTTTCCAGTTTTATTGAGATAAAATGGACAGATCACATTGTGTAAGGTCAAGGTATACAACGTGATGATTTGATGCATGTATATATTGCAAAATGTTTACCCCAAGAAAGGTGGTTAACACCTTCACGTTGTTACCATTTTTGTGTGTATATGAGAACACTTAAGATCTACTCTCTTAGCAACCTTAAGGTATTACAATACAATATTGTTGACTATAGTCACTATGCTGTACATTGTATTCCCAGGACTTATTCTTCTTATAACTAGAGGTTTGTATCCTTTGACTGGCATCTCCCCTTTTCCCCCCACCTCCCGGTCCCTGGTAGTGACAATTCTACTCCCTGTTTCTATGAGTTCAGCCTTACTATTTTTATTTTAAAGATTTTATTTTAAATAATCTCTACACCCAACATGGAGCTCGAACTCACAACCCTGAGATCAAGAGTCACGTGCTCTCTAAGAGCCAGCCAGACGCCCTGAGTTTGCAATTTTTAAATTCCATACATAAGTGAAATCATGTGGTGTTTGCTTTTCCCTTAGCATTATATCCTCAAGATCCATCCATGATGTTGCACATGGCAGGATTTCTTTCTTTCTCATTACTGAATAATCCATTGTACATCTATATTGTATCTTCTTTATCCATTCATTTCCATATTTTGGTCATTTCCATATGTTAACTATTGTAAGCAATGTTGCAATAAGCATGGGAGTACAGATGTATTTTTGAGATCCTGATTTCATCTCCTTTAGATATATATCCAGAAATAGGATTGTTAGATCACATGGTAGTTCTATGTTTTTATTTTTTGAGGAACCTCCATACTGTTTTCTATGGTGGCTGCACCGATTTACATTCCTACCAACAATGCACGAGGGTTTCTTTGTCTCCACATCTTTGCCAACGCTTGTTATTGCTTTTCTTTTTAATAACAACCACTGCAACAGGTCTGAGGTGATATCTCATTATGCTTTTGATTTGCAGTTCCCTGATGATTAGTGATGCTGGACATCTTTTTGTGTACCTGTTAGCCACTTGTGTGTCTTCTTTAGAGAAGTGTCTCTTTGGATCCCCCGCCCATTTTTTAATCTAGTTTTTTTTTTTGCTATTGGGTTGTATGAGTTCCTTATATATTTTGGATATTAACCCCTTATCAGATAGATAGTTTGCAAATATTTTCTCCTATTTCATAGGTTGCCTTTTCATTCCATTGATTGTTTCATTTACTGTACAGAAGCTTTTTAGTTTGATATGATCCTACTCGTTCATTTTTGTCTGTTTTTTTTTTGTGTGTGTGTGTGTTTTGTGTTTTTGATGTCATATCCAAAAACCTGTTGCAACCAATGTCAAGAACACTTTTCCCTATGTTTTCTACTAGGAGTTTTACAGTTTCTGGTTTTACATTTAAGTCTTTAATCCACTTAGAGTTAATATTTGTGAGTGGTGTAAGGGGGTTAATTTCATCTTTTCACATGTGATTATCCAGTTTGCCCAGCAGCATCTATTGACGAGACTCTTCCATCCCCATTGAGTATTCTTGACTACCATGTCAAATATTAGCTGACTATATATGCCAGGATGTATCTCTGGGCTCTCTATCCCATTTGTCTATGTATCTGCTGTTGGTTTTCTTTTAAGTTGATTTATTTATTTATTTATTTATTTATTTATTTATTTTAAGAGAGAGTGTGAATGGGGTAGTGGCAGAGAGAGAGACAGAGAGGGAGAGAGAATCCCAAGCAGGCTCCCAGCTGTCAGCACAGAGCCCGACTCAGGACTTGAACTCAAGAAACTGTGAGATCATGACCTGAGCTGAAATCGAGATTTGGGTGCTTAGCCTACTGTGCCACCCAGGCGCCCCAGTCTGTGTTTGTGTTTCGAAGACAGTACCGTACTGTTTTGATTACTCTAGCCTTATCATGTAATTCGGAACAGGAAGTGTGATGCTTCCAGCTTTGTTCTTCTTTCTCATGATTGCTCTGGCTACTTTTAGTCTTTTGTGATTCTATATGAGTTTTAGGATTGTTTTTCAATGTCTGTAAAGTATGCAACCGGAATTTTGACAGGGATTACATTGGATCTATGGATGGCTTTGGAAGGTATGTACATCTTAACAATTTTAGTTCTTCTGATCTGTGAATACTATCTTTCCATTTATCTGTGTCTTCTTCAAATTGCTCTTGTCAAAAAAAGGACTTTTTTTGGGGGGGGGGGTCAAAGTCCTATTGTTTTCAGTGTACAAATCTTTTACTTCTTTGGTTAAAATTTATTCCCACGTCCTTTATTGTTTTGATGCTATCACAAATGAAATTGTTTTCTTATTTTTTTCTTCATTTTTTCAGATATTTCATTGTTAGTATATAGAACCTCAACTGATTTCTGTTGAGAAATGTATGCTAATTCTGTATCCTGCAACTCTACCAAATTCATTTATTAGTTCTAACAGGTTTTTTTGGTGGAGTCTTTAGGATTTTCTGTAATTAGGACCACTCCATCTGCAAACAGAGACAATTTTACTTCTTCCTCTCTTATGTGACTGCCTTTTAGTTTTTTCTAGCCTGCATGATTGCTCAGGCTAGGACTCCAGTACTATGTTGACTAGGAGTGGCAAGAGTAGGCATCCTTGTCTTATCCCTGATCTCACAGGAAAACCTTTCAATCTTTCACCACTGAGTAAGGTGTTAGCTGCGGGCTTGTCGTGTATGGCCTTTGTTATGCTGAGGTTACTCTTAATGAGACTTCATTTTTACTGCCCAGGCTAAGGCATCACACACATTTCACATGCTATTCTGTTTTCTTCCAGTTTTTCATGTATTTTTTAATATTCGGGCCTGTGAAGTTTCAAATTCTTTGCAGCATATAGAATAAGTATAAATCTACATTAATTTTTCCATATCCTGATATCCAGTTACCACAATAATTTTTATTTAGTAATTATTTGGCAATAGATAATATAGATATATACACTATATCTACAGAATGTACTGTACTATATTCTCCGACTATAGTCTTAGAGAATCAGGAATTCTCAATCCACTTCTATCAGCCATACCCATCCAAGCCTTCCCTTCTACCTCAGGCTCCCAAGGAACTTGGAACAAGAACTCAGGAACTTGGAACCTGCTACAAGAAACTGCAGGTGAGAAAGTCCTGCTTTGGAGGGCGCCTGGATGGCTCCGTCAGTTGAGCGTCTGACTTCGGCTCAGGTCATGATCTCAGCTCGAGAGTTCGAGCCCCACATCAGGCTTTGCACTGACGGTGCGGAGCCCACTTTGGATTCTCCATCTGCCTCTCTTTGCTCCTCCCCCACTCACACTGTTTCTCAAAAATAAATGTTAAAAAAAATTCTTTTAAAGAAAGAAAGTCCTGCTTTGACAGAATCGAGTAGGTGTCTAATACTCCCAATGTCTCTATGTGATGAAGCTGGGCTAGAACGTGCAATATGGATCTCCCAACTACAGCCAGCACCCCACAAGATAATACCACTTTCTGGCCGGATATCAGACAGGGCAACACAATGATTTGCGGGTAGAGAAGAAAGACACCTGGCAGGCTGTAAGAGCACTTAGCCAAGTGAATGGCAGGAACTCAGGCCTGGAGACAGGGAGGCAGAGAGGCGAGCTGAGAGCAGAATTACCAACCACTGCCCCCTCCCCCCACCCCCATAGCCTCTTTCTCCAGTTGTCATATTGCTTCTGTTTCATCAGACATTAATTTTATAATATATGAACAGTGGAATAGAATCCCCTGGGCAATTTATCTTCTGTTAACCTAGTACTATAATGTTTTGGTTTTTATTACTTTCTAAAATGTTTCAAATATGACAGAACAGTTTTATGTAAATATGTACATATTTATAAATTCATTTTGAGTTCTTTGGTCCTCCAGGTGACTATCAAATTGTCAAGTTCTATTTTCTATTCCATTACAACTTCCATTGATAATGCATCAATAATGCATAAACCTATGTATTACATCCAGTTAGGAATTATTGTCTTCTGTAATTTAACATTCTCATCTGGGATGGGGCACCTGGGTGGCTCAGTCAGTTAAGTGTCCTACTCTTGATTTCTGCTCAGGTCATGATCTCACAGTTTGTGAGTTCCACACTGACAATGAGGAGCCTGCTTGGAATTTTCTCTCTCTCCTTCTATCTCTGCCCCTCTCCACCCTTCAAAATAAATAAATAAACTTACAAAAAAATTCTCAACTGGGAATATTATATATCTGTTTACTCTTGTCTTCTTTTATTTTTCATGTTACAATTTTATCATTTTCTCTTTTTTAAAAAATATTTATTTATTTTGAGAGAGAGAGTGAGTGAGCAGAGGAGTTGCAGAGAGAGAGAGGGATAGAGGATCCAAAGCGGGTTCCACGCTGACAGCAGTGATCCCAATGTGGGACTCGAACTCACAAACCGTGAGATCATGACCTGAGCCGAAGTCAGACGCTCAACTGACTGAGCCACCCAGGCACCCCACAATTTTATGATTTTCTTAAATGTTGTGTGCCCTGAGTTAATCCTCAATAATTCAATATTTGCACAAGCAAAAAAAAAAAAAAAAAAAGAAATCAGTGATATTATGATTCATAAGAAATCATCTAAATAACCAAAATATATTTCTCATTATATTTGGTCCTTGTCCATGGTTCATGACTCGGAGCACCCAAAACCCTTGGAATTTCTTGAGCTGATAAGAGCAACAGGAGTGTTTTTTGTCATAATATTTGATCTCTTGTCCTCAGTTCTTGAAATTGCTTTAGAGTCATCACAGTGAAATGGGTGTTTTGTTCTATTTGTAAGAAGACCCTTTCCAGCACAACTGGGTTTTGGAAACACGTAAGGGTGGGGCTTATTGCCAGGGAAGCCAACTTTGTGATTAGCGGGTTGGAACCTTCAGTCCCACCCCTCCCCTCACTTCTGGCGAAGGGAGAGGGCCTGGAATTTGAGTTCGATCATCATTGGCCAGTGATTTAATCAACCGTGCCTACATAATGGAGCCTCCATACAAACCCAAAATGACACAGTATGGAGATCTTCTGGGTTGGTGAACCTGGCACAGAGGGAGTGGTGTGGCCAGACAGGGCATGGAAGCTCCACACCCCTTCCTACATACCTTGACCTTGGCATTTCTTCCATCTGGCAGTTCCTGAGTTATGTTTTTTTATAATAGACCAGGAACCTCATAAGTAAAATATTTCTTTGAGTTCTGTGAACACTCTAGCAAGTTAACCAAACCCAAAGCATGACTGGGGGTATGGGAACATCCAATCTATAGCCCCTCGTGGGAAGCACAAGAATCAACCTGGGCTTTCCACCGGCATCTGAAGTGAGGGGTGAGGAGTGGTGTTGTAGGACTGAGCCCTTCACCTGTGGAATCTGATGCTGTCTCTGGATAGATAGTGTGGGAACTGATTTGAATTCTAGGACACTAGCTCTTGTTTTGAAAATTGTTTGCTTGTGGGGGAAATTCCCCCTCTCTATACAGACACACACACACACGAATTGAAATTGGGTACAGAACCCATGTAGCATTATGGCATTCAAATGTACAAATAATCTTGTATACTTTTTTACATATACAATTTTAAGAACTTATTACCTCTAATAATTTTTAATAGGTTTGTTGTTTTCTTTTAAGATTTTTTAATGTCTATAACCAATGTGTGGCTCGAACTCACAACCCTGAGATCAAGAGATATATGCTCTACTGACTGAGCCCGCCAGGCATCCCTCTTTTTTTTTTTTAAGGCATATTTTATGGGTTTTTTTAAAGTTTATTTTTTTAAATAATCTCTACACCCAATGTGGGGGCTCAAATTCATGACCCCAAGATCAAGAGACACACACTTTTCTGAGCCAGCCAAGTGCCCCTAGCTTTCTGGTTTTTCCCTTCTTTTTTTAAAAAAATTCTCCTTCCTTTAAAAAAAAAAAATCCTCCTTCCTTTCTTTTTTTTTAATGTTTATTGTTTATTTGTTTATTTTGAGAGAGAGAGAGAGAGAGAGAGAGAGAGTGTGTGAGCAGGGGAGGGGCAGAGAAAGAGGAGAGAAAGAATTCCAACCAAGCTCCCCACTGCCAGCGCAGAGCCCAACGCATGGCTCAAACTCACTAACTGTGAGATCACGATCCAAGCAGAAACTGAGTAGGACACTCAGGCCATGGAATCCAACCTGGTGTCTTGCTCTGCACCGAACACCGAGCCTACTTAAAATTCTCTCTCACTCTCCCTCTGCCTCCCTCCCCTGCTCTCTCTCTCTCACAAAGTAAAAAATAATTGAAATGAAATGAAATGAAATAAATGAAATGACATGAAAAAGTGGTCATCCAGGGGGTGCCTGGGTGACTGTCGGTTAGGCATCTGACTTTGGCTCAGGTCACGATCTCACGGTTTTCACGAGTTCAAGCCCCCCGTCAGGCTCTGTGTTGACAGCTCAGAGCCTGGAACTTGCTTCGGATTCTGTGTCTCCCTCTCTCTCTATGACCCTACCCACTCGCACTCTCTCTCTCTCTCTCTTTCTCTCTCAGAAATAAATAAACATTTTAAAAATTAATAATGAAAAAAGTGGGCATCCAACACAAGGTGATTTCCCAGCAGCTATGTTTCCACCCCCTCCTTGGCCACAGGAGTGTGCACTTGAGCCAAAATGAACCAATCGCAACACTTTACCCATGGCTACAAGAAACTGACACCTACCCTAACCCAGGGAAAGGAACGAATCTTCCCAGGAATGCTTCAGAATGCGGCCAGAGGCAGAAAGCACCACGCCCTGTGTGTGGCCGAGTTGTTAGCACCTGAGGCTGGCACCACTGGGTGCTACATCTCCTGCTACAGAGAGGAGGCTGGTTTGGTGGAATAAAGCCAACAGAGAGAGAGACAGAGAGACAGAGACAGAGATGGGAGAGCCCAGGAGTAGAGGAAGCCCTGGTGGCTTACATGTTTCTGATTCCTGTCGTTCCTGGGGCCAGCTTGAGCCCCAGCCTCCCCAAGGTCAGAATTTCAAACCAATCAAGTCCCCATGTGGTGAGGCAAACTTGAAACTTCTTCATACATAACCCAAGGAGTCCTGAATTCTACAGCCAAAGGTCGAGTTTCAACTTCACTGTTTCTGGAGTTTCTCTTTCTCACATCCCTGGAATGCCACTGGAATGTTCGTGACTAATCAGCAGTGATCGTATTGTCTTTAAAGACAACTGCAATTTCTTTCTCACTTCTCACAGACTCTGCAAGTCACAGTGGTTAAATGGATGGACTCTTGGGTCAGAACGTGATGATCAAATCTCAGCTGGAGCATTTTACTAGCTGGGAGATCAAAGCCCAGTAGTGACATCTGGAGAAAGTGGCCTGTTTAACTGAGTTCTCTTTAATGGAGAGTCCTTTTTGTAAGCTCCTGTAGGTTGGCATATCACATGGCTTATGAGTCAGTGAGATCTCATGGCATTATCTCCAGAAAATACTCCCATTCTGTCACTCAGAGCCATCATTCTTTAGCTTTTCCTTTACCTGTTCCTTCTCCTATTGTCATTATAAATGGTCCACGAAGCCATACGGAGAGAAAAACAGAGAGGCGGCAGCAGCAGCCAAAAGCTCGGAGACAAGATTAAGGATAGAAAATATAGAAGTTTCTTGGGACTGTCAGAGCTTGCAAGGAGAGAAATGTAGTCAGCCCTTTTCTGATATTAACTTCATTTTTTATAGTACCCTAAAATAGGCTTGGGAGTTTTCAGAGGAGGCTGAAAATTAATTCAGGAAACACTGCCAAACTACGGAAGCCAAGAACTTCCTTGTGACTAGGGTGTGTCTATGGCTACGGCTGACAGATAAGAAGTGTTCGGTGTCGATTGCTGACAGTACAGCCCGCCTTATCAGTGCCATCCTGACAATCCCAGCGTTCGTGTTCGTTACCTGAGATAACTTTCCTAGGCTCCATCTAAAAAGAAATGTTTCATAATCCTATCTGCTTCGGGGTGTACCAACTCACTGTCATTAAGGTTCATGTCATTAAGGTTTATGGCATTAAGGTTTCTTCCCACAGAGGGGAAATCTTTGATCTAAAGGTATTTATGCAGAATAGGTAAGTTCTTGAGGACTCGGGGGTGATTTTTGCTTTATTTGTTATGCAGTTATCAGAAGACAATGACAAAAAATTAAATCTATCATGATGTTAGAGTAAGAATGCAATTAAACCCCAAAAGATCATGTAATGTTGAAAATATTTAGAAAAGGAAAATGTTAAAAACCCAGATAGCTGACTCAATGCTAAACTATTTACACTTGAGGTCGCTTAATGAAAGGTACCCAAGATTCCTTTTTAAAATGTCTCCTTACAGTATAGATGGATGTCATAATGTAGTTACTGGAACACATGTGAAGAATCTAGTCACTTAAAAAATTAAAAAGGAGGGGCACCTGGCTGGCTCAGTCGGTAAAGCTCAGGGTCATGAGCTCAAGCCCCACATAGGGTGTAAAGCTTACTTAAAAAAAAAAATTAGAGGGGCACCTGGGTGGCTCAGTCGGTTGAGTGTCTGACTCGGGCTCAGGTCATGATCTCACGGTTCGTGAGTTCGGGCCCCACATTGGACTTTGTGCTGACAGCTCAGAGCCTGGAGCCTGCTTCGGATTCTGTGTCTCCCTCTCTCTCTCTGCCCCTCTGCCACTTGTACTCTCTCTCTCTCTCTCTCCAAAATAAATAAAACATTTATTAAAAAAAAATTAGAAAGGAAATACTGTACCCTCCCCTCTTTCTCCTACTCCTGCCCATGTATGCCTCTCCTAAGCCTCTGGGAGACCTCTTGGTTCTGTGTACATGGGTGTGGCTGGATAGGGAGCAGGGCGAAGATCTTAAGACATTCTTTCAGAAACTGCAACGGCCATCAGCTCTGGGACAAAAGGGCTTACTGAATTTCAGAACCTGGAACCCAGGCCTTAAGTCTTAGGAAGGTCAAGAGTAGTTAGAAGCAGAGATGAGAAAAGGTCATAGGTCCAAGGCCTAGTCCTTGGATTGGCGGGTCAAATACATTCCTTGGTAAAGCAAACTGCTCAGTCTGAGGCACTCCTTTGTAGTCGCAGTCAAATTTCAAGTCAGATTTTACCTCACATTCCCAAACCAATGATTCTGCTCCCAATTCTGCTATGTAGGGAGTGAGGAGGGTGTCCCCACATCACTAAGCAATTACCTGATACCAGCTGGGTGTCCTGCAAGTCAACTCAATTCTGATACTATCTACCTGGAGATAGGAGTGTCCACAGGGACAGGACCTATGGGCAGAAAGAGCTGCACTGGGGTTGTGCGGAGTGACTGGTTATACTATGGAACTGGGGGAGGTAAAGGCAAAAGGGAGGCCTCCACAAGGACTTTGATATGCTAAAGAGGACTGGTAAGATATCAGAGGCCTGGCAATTGTCAAGTTAAGGTTGTTTTCCCTCTAGTAAGGCATTAACATTATGCAGTTGGGAGTTCCTGGAGAAATGTTATACTCTGTATTTGCCTCAAGTATTTGTCAATGGGCTGCAGGTTATAAAGACATTTAATTTTACCTGCTGTTTCCTGCTTGCCTTTGTTCCCCACATCACTATGGAGGGGAAGGTGATATTAGGGGCTCTAGGAAACTGAGTCCATAGGTTTCTGGAGATTAGGCTATTGATAAGATTGCCTTTTTCTTGTAATTTACTAAAACATTTGTAAACTGATGGAGACTCATGTCCAGTATGACTGTGATCTCTATCAGCTGACCATTTTTCTTTTCTTTCCTTTGTTTTTGGGCACCCAGGAGTGCCTGAGGAATATCACATATCCTACATTGGGGACGGGGGATTGTGCCAGCTTGTGTTTTGCACTCTGCTTGCCTTATGGTCCCTCAGCAATATCACCTATCACAAAGGACTCTTTTGAGAATTAAATATATGAAACAGCTTACGCAGAGCTTTGAGTAAGGCTCCCCACAAAATGTTAGTTTCCTTCCTCTGACCAAGAGGAAGTTTAGTTCCTCTGATCCTGCTGATCTCCAAGGTCCCAAAAGTTATGTGCTATCCATCTTCATGAGGCTGTTTCTGCCTCCTGGGTTGGTCTGCAATGAGCATTTAAGTAACCAACGATTGACTATATGTAATATATGATATATATATATATATATATATATATATATATATATAAATTACCTATATATATGTGTGTGTGTGTGTGTGTGTGTGTGTGCGCATGAGAAGTAAGGGAGATGATTCATTTTCAGAAATAACAAATAAAAGCTGTGCTGTCTAGTTAACAATAGGTTTACAACCTACTGGAAATATCTACGAACCCCACATCCACCCCCAATGGAGTGTCAAACCCTTAGACACTTCACTTCTTGGTTTTTCTTCCCCTCTCCTTTTCATGGGCTTATTTTCATGGGCTTTGAAATGAGCATGCACCAAAGAGCAAAGGGAGGAGGGACTGAAAGTCTCTGCATCATCACTTCAGGGAATGTATATTTGTTCCAGTCTGACTACTTTCTGCCTTACATGGGCATAGGTGACGTCAGGGTAAGGCTATAACCTCTGTAGCACTCAGCCAATGAGGAACCAGGGGAGGGACTTGCGCACTAGGAGATAAACTGCCTGCTCTAACTATCCCGAGTGTGCCTGTCCCTCAGACACCACCTCTTGGAAGGTCGATTAAAACCTTGCTTCATGGTGCTCCGAGTCTCCTTGTCCCTGAGGGACAAGGTGGGTAGGCTTATTTCTAATTTATGTATGTAAGTAAAATTTGGACCCAGTATGGCTACACAATATTGTTGGGGAAAAAAACCTTCTTCTGCCATATTGGTATGGATAGTTGGGGTTTGGGAGCAAACAGTCAAGGAAGAATTCTTGAGATGTCTCCGGTGCAAAAAGGGTGATGTTATTAAAGCACGGGGACAGGACCCATGGGCAGAAAGAGCTGCACTGGGGTTGTGAAGAGTATCTGATTATATACTTTTGTGGTAGAGCCCCTCCCTAAGGAATGGGGTGAAAACCTCAAGACAAGGGAAGACAAGACCTGGCTATGTGCACATAGACTGGCCATTCAGACTGTATGTTACCATATATGGGAGACAAAGGAGCAAAAATGGTATAAAAGGCAACCCCTTGATGCGCTCGGGGCTCAGGCTTTTGGGGTCTTAGCCCGCTGAGCCCGTGCAGGCACAAATAAAGTTGCTTCCTGGAAAGAAAAGTCCCGACTCTCTGTGTGTGACTGGCCACTACACTTTCAAGTTGGGAGGGGTTTAGGGATAGGGTAAGTCTCTAAGGAATTTGGAAGCAAGGTTTCCAGGACCTTGAGGGGCTAGCTGCTGTTAGGATAAGGTCATTTACTACTGTCTGTAAAACCTTAATCATGAGACCCTTAAATGTATATCAGAGGTGGATGTTTGAAGGATGATTGTTAACATATATCTTGAGGGAATAGAGACAAAGGAAGTTTCCAAAGGGATTTTCATAGGTTAAAGTCGACTTACAGGATCCTGGAGGTCGGGCTAGTGTTAAGCTAAAGTTGTCTCTTGCCTCTAGCGGAGTATTAACCTCGAGGCAGCTAAGCTCCTTGAGGAGGGTCACGCTGCCTGTCTCAAGTACTTTTCAGTGGGCTGTAAGTTGTAAGGAAGTTTAATTTTTCTTTTTCCTTTGCTCTCCCCATCATTATGGTCCTTCTAGCTTGACTTAATCAAATTGACACGAGACAGATTAACAGGAGAAAATCACATTTACAAAAGGTGTATGTATGGGGAGTACAGATATGCATGAAATTCCAAAGACGATGAGGCAACAGGAAGCTTGTGTGAGCTAAGGAAAAAGGTAGGGGCTTGAGGTAAGATGACACTTTGGAAAAACAAGGTTGTTCTATTATGCAGATGAATTCCAAGCAAAGAGTAGCCTGTGTTAATACTTCTCTTCCTGATGCAGTTCTTCTTTCCAATATAAATTTAGGCAGTTATGGGGGAAGCAGAGAGCTTTTCCTCCATCTGTTGGGTTTTTATTACTTTCAACTCAAAATAATCTTTATGCCAAAGTGGCACATTTTGGGGCAGCCTGCCCCGGGCCCATATGATGTTAATGAATGGCATGTTACCAAAGTATACCTGTTTACTCCCTATTCCGTATGATATATTCATGCACTACATATGAGTAGTATGATTACATTTACATATAAGAAATTGGAAGGGATGCTTCTATTCTAGAATGAAAAACTATAAAATTCTCAAAAATTATCTCCATCTCAATTTGGGAATTCCTGATTATGGAGCAGTAACAGCTTGCCCGTAACTTGGTAGCATTAATCATCCAAGAGCCATGCTGTGGGAGACCAGTAAGGCTGGCTACACAAATGGTCAAGGTCCTGCACAGAAAACCACAATAAGGAGATCAACCTTTAAAGATGAATTTTCTTAACAAGGATTTTTATTGTAAACTGCCACGAACATGTACTGTGAGGAAAAGCACTTACGTAACTACTTTTGCTAATTAGACCCTAACAAAAAACTACTTTTAACAAATCCCCAAATCCATTATCACCCTTAACCAATGGCACGTGGGCAACCCTGTCTCTTCTGTTGCCAAAGTGACTTCCTACAGATGAGGGAGCCAAAGGCAAGCTGAGGACAAATCACAAGCTAACAACCTCCTAGCAACCTCGCTCCCCGCCAGGTGGGATGTGTGTGACATTCCTCAGGCACTCCTGGCTACCCAAGAACAAAGGAAAGGGGAAAACAAATGGTTAACTGATAGAGATCAGTCGTGCAGGACAAGAGTCTCCATCAGTTTGCAACTGTCTTAATGATTTACAAGAAAAAGGCAACCTTATCAGTAGCCTAGCCTCCAGAAACCTATATACTCAGTTTCCTGGATCCCTAACATCACCCTCCCCTCCATAGTGATGTGGGGAACAAAGACAAGAAGAAAATGTAGATAAAATTAAAATTCACTTAGGGTTTGCAGCCCACTGACAAACAGACAGATAGAGTAGAACATTTCTCTAGAAATTCCCTACTGTCTTAATGTTAATGCCTTACTGGAGAGAAAAACCACCTTAGCTTCACAATAGCTAGACCTCCAGTATCTTATGAGTCCTGTTTAGCATATGAAAGTCCTTCAGGAAAACTCCCTTTTGCCTTGACCTCCCCCAACTCCATAATTTATAATCAGTCACTCCTCACAACCCCAGTGCAGCTCTTTCTGCCCACGGGTCCTGTCCCATGCCTTAATAAAATCACCTTTTTGCACCAAAGACGTCTCAAGAATTCTTTTTTGGCCGTCGGCTCCGGACCCTCCCTCCCCCCACCCCCACTCCAAAACCTCATCAGTACTTCTTTTTATTCTAAGTTTGTCTGAGACAGGGAAAGTCTGCTGTCCATAGTCATTTGTGACAGCTCTCTTCACCTTCAAAATTGTCCCGTTTAGATAATAAATTTTATCACACTTTTTTAAAAAAAATTTTTTTAACATTTATTTATTTTTGAGACAGAGAGAGACAGAGCATGAATGGGGGAGGGTCAGAGAGAGGGAGACACAGAATCTGAAACAGGCTCCAGGCTCTGAGCTGTCAGCACAGAGCCCGATGAGGGGCTCGAACTCACGGACCTCGAGATCGTGACCTGAGCCGAAGTCGGCTGCTTAACCGACTGAGCCACCCAGGCGCCCCTTTATCACCCTTTTAACACTACCTACTTTTCATAGCTACCATTTGTTGCATGCCCGCTATGCACCAGACAACTTACTCTTATTATTTTATTAAAAAACATAAAAATCCCCATATGTAGTGATTGTCCCCATTTGATGGCTGAGGAAATTGAGGCTCAGAAATATTAGGAAGCTTTCCTAAAATTACACACCTAGTATTTACCGAGCCGGGACTCAAACTCAGGTCACTATCCTACCTTCAGCCTTTGTGAAAGGCAAGCAGACAAGAAAAATCATCTAAAACATCACTAACTGTGTACAGAAAAGTCCAAAAGCACTACCTGCATTTCACTAGTGCAGCTGTTTTCAAAGGGTGGCCCACAGATGCCTAACAGCCTCCCAAATCTTTTCATGGGGTCATGGAGATAAAACGTATTGTTATATTAATACTAAAATGTTATTTGCCTCTTCTGTGTTGACACTTGAACTGCTGGTGCAAAAGTATTTGTGAGGCTATGATGAGATTCTACCTTACACCCACGAGGTGTAGTTTTTAAATTTTTAAAAATGAAAAATACGGCACTTGGTTGGCTTAGTCAGTAGAGCATGCAACTTTTGATCTCACGGTCGTGAGTTTGGGCCCCATGTTAGGTGTAGACATTACTTTTATGTATGTACGTATGTATGTGTGTATGTACATATGTATGTATTTATTTATCTAATATAATCTATTGTCAAGTTAGCTAACATACAGCGTATACAGTGTGCTCTTGATTTTGGGAGGTAGATTCCCGTGATTCCTCACTTATATACAACACTCAGTGCTCATCCCAACAAGCGCCCTCCTCAAAGCCCATCACCCATTTTCCCCTCTCCTCTACCCGCCCTCCCCATCAACCCTCAGTTTATTGTCTGTATTTAAGAGTCTCTTATGGTTTTTTTTTAAACAACAAAATGGAAAATCACAAGTCTGGTGAGGATGTGAAGAAATTGGACCCCTCATACATTGCTGATGGGAATGTGAAAGTGGTGTAGCTGACATGGAAAACAGTATGAAAGTTCCTCAAAAAGTTAAACACAGAATTGCCAAGTGACTCACCAGTGCTACTCCTACATATATTCCCAAAAGAGATGACAATAGATGTTCAAACAAAAACTTGTACAAAATGTTCATGGCAGCATTATTCACAGTAGCTGAAAGGTGTCAACAACCCAAACGTCCGTCAACTGATGAATGTATAAAATTGTGGTATATTCATGCAATAGAATATTATTCGGCCATAAAAAGGATGGGGCGCCTGGGTGTCTCAGTCAGTTAAGCGTCTGATTTCAGCTCGTGTCATAATCTCACAGTTTGTGAGTTCAAGCCCCACATCGGGCTCTGCACTGACAACTCAGAGCCTGGAGCCTGCTTCGGATTCTGTGTCTCCCTCTCTCTCTGCCCCTCCCCAGCTTGTGCTCTCTCTCTCTCTCTCTCTTTCTCTCTCCTCAAAGATAAATAAACAGGCATTTTTTAAAAAATAAAGGATATATTGATATATGCTAAATAATATGGATGAACCTTGAAAATCTGGTGTTAAGTGAAAGAAGCTAGACACAAAAGTCACATAGTATCTGATTCCATTCACATAAAATGTCCAGACTAGGCAAATCCATAAAGACAGAAAGCAGATTAGTGGTTGTCAGGGGCTGGGGTGGAAAGAGGAAGGAGAATAACTGCTTAATGCATATAGGATTTCCTTTGGTGGTAATGAGAATATTCTGTAACTAAAGAGTGGTAGTGATTGTATAACATTGTGAAAGTACTGACCACTATTTTAAAATGGATAAATGGTGATTTTTATGGGTTTTTTAAAAAATTAATTAATTAATTTATTTATTTTTAAAGTAAACTCTACCCCAACCTGGGGCTGGAACTGGCAGCCTTGAGATCAACAGTCACATATTCTACCAGGTGAGCCAGCCAGATGCCCCATGAATTTTATAGTTTAAAATATTTTACCACAATAAAAAAATAGGAGCAAAAAGTAATCATAGGTAAAACTGCTGGTGTCTTAGCACAGATCGAGGCAGGGGTGCCGAAGTGTCCTTGCCGTTTTTATAGTTGCACACTCACAGCAAATAAATAAATGATTTTAAAGCCATTTTTACTTAAGAATGTGCTTAATGAAGCAGTAAACGTTACTAACTGTATGAAATCTTACCCAGTGAGTATACATCTTTTTCATATATGTAAATAGAAATTTAAAAAATTTAAATTTTATATGTAACATATATATACTTAAACATAATTTAAATATAATAATATATAATAGAATATATATATTTCTATATAGCTATCTCTAAATATACATGTTAATATATAAATAAGTATATATTACATAGAACATAAATTATATGCTACATTTAATATATAAATATAAGCATATTTTATATACTTTCATGTAAATTATTATGTATAAAAATTGTAATACCTAGAGCAACGATTATAAAAGCTGTACAAAGAGGTACACTCAAAAACACTATAGATAAACGGATAGATGGATAAATGTTCAATGTCATTAGTCATTAGGAAACTGCAAATTAAAACCACAGTGAGAGACCACTGCACACTTATCAGAGTGGCTAAAATAAAAAATAGTGACAAGTGAAAGGAATCACTCTGAAAAGGCTACACGCTTTATGGTTTCAACTACATGACTTTCTGGAAAAGGCAAAGCTATGGAGACAGTAGAAAGATTAATGGTTGCCAGGGGTTAAGTGGAGGGAGGGATGAATAAATAGGTAGAGCACAGAGGGATTTTTCAGGTGGTGAAACTACCCTGCAGGAGAATGGATACATGTCATCTATACATTTGTCCAAACTCACGGAATATATACCACCAACAGTGGTTCACCAACAGTGAACCCTAAAGTAAAGTATGGACTTTGGTCCATACTTTGGTCAATGTAGGTTCACTGATCGCAATAAACTTACCACCGTAGTGACATTGATTGTGGGAGACGCTGTGGGCGTGGGGGGAGAGAGGTATATGGGAACTCTGTACTCTCTGCTCAGTTTTGCTGTGAATCTAGAAGTACTTTAAAAGAATAGGCTATGAAAAAAAAAAAAAAAAAAAAAAAAAAAAAAAGATAGTGACAACACCAAAAACTTGTGAAGATGCAGAGAAACTGGATTCCTCACGTGCTGCTTGTGGGAATGGAAAATGGCACAGCCGCTCTGCAAATCAGTTTGGCCGTGTCTTAAAAAACTAAACATGCAGCTACCATATGACCCAGCAATTGCTATCCTGGGCATGTATCCCAGAGAAATGAAGACTTATGTCTACATAAAACCTGTACAGGGCACCTGGGTGGCTCAGTCGGTTAAGTGTCTGACTCTTTTTTTGTTTTTTAATGTTTATTTATTTTCAGAGAGAGAGAGAGAGAGCACAAGCTGGGGAGGGGCAGAGAGGGAGACAGAGGATCTGAAGCAGCCTCTGCACTGACAGCAGCGAGCCCGATGAGGGGCTCGAACTCACGAACCATGAGATCCCAACTGAGCCACCCAGGCACCCCAAGCGTCCAACTCTTCATTTCAGCTCAAGTCACGATCTTATGGTTTGTGACATTGAGCCCCACGTGGGGCTCTGTGCTAACAGTGCAGAGCCTGCTTGGGATTCTCTCTCCCTCTCTCTCTGCACCCCACCGTCATAGACTCTGGGTCTAGAGTTCTTTCTCGTCTAGAAAGAAAGCAAGACACGGGATTAAATGCAAGAGATGGCTAATGTCCAGGAGAAGACAAGAGCCCCGAGTAAGGGTCCTTGTTACGTGTTTATTAGGATCAGAAGACTTACAAACATGGTGATGGACATGCACAAAGAGACAATAAATCTGTGAACATTAACTCACGGGCGTGAGGGAAAGGGGGTTTTGAAGATATACAGTGTTAGGGGTTTAGGTCAATATAAAACAAAATCCTGGCGCCAGGCAGACGGTTAACAGCAGACCTGAGGCGCTGTGTCTGTTTATCTTAGCTAGCCTAGGGGATAGGACAGATAAGGCTTGCTACCTCAGGGTCAACAAGGCAACTTTCTTCTGCTAATTAGCTCCGCTCTGGGCAACTTCTACCCACAGCGGTCTATAGCGCTGTTTACCTGCTTACCTAATTTGGTCCCTCCTTCCCGTGAAAGCAGCTTTCTGGTATAGTACTAAATTGGGGGCCATTTCTGGGGGCCTGGGTGGCTCAGTCGGTTAAGCATCAGGTCACGATCTTTGGCTCAGGTCACGATCTCATGGTTTCTGAGTTTGAGCCCCGCATGGAGCCCCGCATCGGGCTCCGTGCTGTCAGTTTGGAGCATGGAGCTTGCTTCGGATTCTGTGTCTTCCTCTCTCCCTGCTCCTCCCCAGCTCACGCTCTGTCTCTCAAAATGTGAATAAATGTTACATTGGGGGCATTTTTGTCCTGAATACCTAATCTTGTTTACCCCATATGCCTTTGTATTGGGGCCTTTGCCCTGCCGTCTCTATACCTGTTTACCTCATCTTGTTTATCCAAACTTGGATGTGAGCTTCCTATGGCTTTGTAATTCTTTACTCCTTGTTAACCCATCAGCACAGGCTCAGGAATTCCTAAGCTTATTCCCACACACCCCCTCAAAATAAACAAATAGGCATTAAAAAGACAACAACAACCCTGTGCATGAATGTTTATATAGCAGCTTTATTTGTAATAGCCCCAAACTGGCAACAACCCAGAAGTCCTTCAACAAGTAAATGGTTACATTGTGCTGAGTCCACACCGTGAACACTACTTGGTGATAAAAAGGAACAAACTCTTGAGCATACAACCTAGATGAAGGTACAGAGAATTATGCTGAGTTTAAAAAAAAAAAAAAAAAAAAAAAAAAAGCAATGCCCAAAGGTTCTATACTGTATGGTTCTGTTAGTATAACATTTTTTTAAATGACAAACTGCAAAAACAGGCAACAGACCGATGGTTACCAGGGGTTAAGCAGCAGGTAGGGACAATCAGGAGATGGAGTGGCTATTTGAAGGCAACTTGAGGGATTCCTGTGGCAATGAAGATGTTCTGTATTTTGACTGTATTAATGTCAATATCCTGGTAAGTATTGCAAGATGTTTCCATTGAGGGAAACTGCGAGATAGGTACAGGGATCTCTCCCTATTGTTGTTGTTGTTGTTGTTGTTTTTAACAACGGCATGTGAATCTACAATTATTTCAAAGTAAAATTTGAATTAAAACAATTGACTGAAGTGAGCCTGTCACTACAAGGAAGACAGTATTTATCATCAGTGATAAGATTTAAGTTTTTGAGCAACAGTCTGAATCTTGGGAAATTTGCTTTTGCCACCACGAGTGTCAGCTTCCCGAGGGTTAAAGACTTTTTTAATACGATCAGTAGTGATATTAACTAACGTTATGTTTTGATATCATACAATGAAATGTGCCAAAGGTTGTATGTGCTGCATAACTTAGTGAACCAGTAAGGTATTTTCTAAATGATCAATACACAGTAGTACAAAGTCATGCATAGATGAACAATCCATTTAATATACACGACAGACTGGTAGATGATACTGAACCGAGTACAAAAGTTCATTCATGCCATTTCAGGTGCCAGTTACAACTAACCTTTAAGAAATTACCATTTGTCAAGTTTTAATAAAGTATTCACAAAGAATATGCACAATTCCCTGAAAAGATATTTAAATACACCTCCCTTTTCAACTACATATCTGTGTGAGGTTAGACTTGCTTTATATCCTTTAGTGAAAATAATATATCACAATAGGCTGAATGCAGACACATAATGTGAAAATTTAGCTGTTTTCTATTAATACAGACATTAGAGATTTGCAAAAAAGTATAAAACACTATCCCTTCTTTTGCTAAATTTTCTTGTTTTGAAAAATAGAGTTATTTTTCATAAAAATATTATATGCTAACATGTAAACATTAGGCTTATTATTTCTTAATGATTAACAAATACCTAGTTTTAAGTTTTTCTGACTTGGATTTCTAATAGAGGAAGTACTAATGAATGTGATGCTCACAAACAGAAGCTCTTTGGGGCTCTCAATAACTTTTAAGAATGTAAAGGCTCCTGGGACGCCTGGATGGCTCAGTCAGTTAAGCATCCAACTCTTGATTTCAGCTCAGGTCATGATCTCGAGGTTCATGAGTTCGAGCCCCACTTCGGGCTCTTCACTGACAGCACAGAGCCTGCTTGGATTATCTCTCTCCCTCCCTCCCCGTCAAAATAAATAAATAAACATCAAAAAGCAGAAGAGGGCTCCTGGGTGGCTCAGTCGGTTAATCATCCAACTCCTGATTTAGGCTCAGGTCATGATCTCATGGTTCGTGAATTTGAACCCCTAGTCAGGCTTTGTGCTGACAACTCAGAGCTTGGAGCCTGCTTTGGATTCTATGTCTCGTTCTCTCTCTGCCCCATCCCCACTCACACTCTGTCCCTCTCTCTCTCAAAAATAAATAATAAAACATTAAAAATTTTTTTTCTAAAAAGGAGAAGAAGAATATAGAAACTCTTGAGATCCAGAACTTGGAGAACCCACTGTTCTAGGAGTCAAAAGTTTTCTTGTTGATCACAGTTGCATGTTCAAACAACTTCTAAACCCAGCTCACATACTGAAGGGCCAATGTAAGAAAACAAGAGAGTGGCGAGCTTTGGCAAGAGGGAAAGGGAGCTGCCCTACCACCCCTCCCTATCCTGGGACAGGACGACACAGAAATGTTGAGGTTGCACATGGAAGATCATTCCCATCGGGTGTTTCCAGTGGGTTCCTAGGCAATCACTCATGAGGCCACTACACTTGCTCCCCCCTCCCCCTGGGAATGATCAGGAATTTGGAAAGCTATCTCTGATTGTTGTGCTCCTTTTTGTGGATATTATTATACTTCCAGAGGAGCCTCAGTTAATTCCCCTCTTTGAAAAACAAAAACACAAACATGTCACCAGTTAGACTTTTAACAAAATAGTGATTTATAGTATGTCCAGCTATTTACAGAGAAGATCCATTTACAGAAGAACAAGGCAGTTGTAATATATTCTAGGTGAAATCCATGATGAAGAATCCTTTGTAATTTCATTTGCTGGCCATATTGTTGAGTTAATCTTCAAAATGCATGCTGCTAAAAAGGGAAAGAGCAATTGATGATTTAATTTTTAAATTTAAAGACTGCCATTTAAATGAATCACAAGTCTAATTTTTAAATGAAGTGCCATCAACTGGCTCCTGGCATCCACCCAGCTGGTGGACTGCCCCAGCCTAGTCTCCAGGCAGACGCACTGGCCTGGCCTGCTCATATAATTCAGATACTAAAACATTAAGAGGAGCACACAGTGCAGCCTCCGAAAGAAGGGCATTCTGTCTGGAGACCTAAACTAGATCTGGAGGTTCTGTTATCAGTGAATTCACTGTAGAAATGCCTAGACTGAGGAAAATATAAGTTGATTTCTTGCTCTTGGGAATACGGTGGTCAGGGGTGTGTGTGTGTGTGTGTGTGTGTGTGTGTTTACTTAATGGCCCCACCATGACCCAATTACTCTGATAATTTTCCCCTTTCTTGATTTAACTTCCTTCTTTCTTTCTCTTCTCTTTATCATTTTCTTTAACTCCTTCCAATTTTTGCTTCATAAATCCGCTCTTATAACAGCATTTATATTTTCCAGTTTCCAAAAGAATAACATGGTGGTCCTATCCACCAGCTACTGTCTTCTCTTTTCTAACCACGACTCTAGTTTTCACGTGCATCCCTACTGGCCCAGTGTACTATGCCTGCAGGTGCAGCTTCCACCAGGTTGGCCTACTAGGTCATTGGCCAATCTGTCCCTTCTATTTTGAGTCATAAAGTAAGCTGGAAATACATGTCTGAAAAGCAAACACAGCAAAACACCTGTATACATTTTAAGTACTTTTCTAATAAGCTTGTGAAATAATCGGGCCATTGCTTTACTATTAGCTTTAAACACTTCCTGACGTTGAGGAAATGTGACAGCCATGTATAGAATAAAACTGTATGCTTTCCGTTCCTTATCATTGTCCATCTTTTACCTAACTTTGCAAATTTAGTGTCTCAATACCAGTTTTTCCACTTCAAAAAGTCATAGTCTTAAAACAGTGTGTCTTCAATAACCATTTTTCTGGTTATGGGGCAACCCCCATCCAATGGCTGTTGATGAGGGAGAGTACAACAGCCTGGCCCCCTTGCCTAAATTCAAGACACTATCCCAGCTCCAGAGCCCCTTGTAGCAGGGCCGAAGCCTCAAGTGCAAGGTCACCACAGTGCAATCTCACCCTCTGCCCTGTCCAGCTTCTCTCACTCTGTTACTCCTTTACTCTGTGTTGCTGGGAGCACTGTCTCCCGGGGAATCCAATCTGAGACCTACAAGAGGCTATTGACATTTTAGAGACCTTCTGAGGCAAGACTTTAAACCCTCTACTTGAAAATCTGGACTCACTTCGGTGGCTCAGTCGGTTAAGCATCTGACTTCGGCTCAGGTCATGATCTCACGGTTCATGGGTTCAAGCCCCACATTGGGCTCTGTGCTGACAGCTCAGAGCCTGGAGCCTGCTTCAGATTCTGTGTCTCCCTTTCTCTCTCTGCCATTCACCTGCTCATGCTCTCTCTATCTCAAAAATGAATAAACATTAAAAAAAATTTTTAAAAACATCTGGCCTCAAGGTTAGTTACTGCACATGAAGCCAGAATGAATTGGAACGTTTTTTTAATGGAAAAGCATCAAACATGCCAGCACTCCCTTTCAACAAACCTGAGCTCAATCACCCCTGAAATACCTTTAGAATAAAAACACTTATCACCTGTCACCTCTAACAGGAAGGTTGGAACTTATGGCAAAATCAGTTTTGCCTCTCAGAAGGGTCACAGACCCTCATCCCCGAAAAAATGTACAACCAGACACAATTTTAGATACAAGTCCAGGAGGATATAAACTCCTCCCCCAAAGCCTTCATGGACTCCAAGAACCATTGACTTATAGCAAAGGTAACAGGAATGTATAGTTTCAAAGCTGTTATCCAACATAGGGAATAAAGAGATTTTTTTTTTTAAAGTATGTAAGAAATTCCTAATTCTTCTGCATATGATTTCATCAGTAGGTTTTGAATAACCAAATACCAGGCTCAACTTACATTTTCCAGAGTCATGTCTGTTGTATTTGAAGTTGTCCTCCTACGATATCTCTTCCTGGTACAATAGACACTGACGAGGGTGACTATCAGCATCAGGGCAAACACAGCAACGGTAGAAGATGCAGCGATGACAATGGTATCCTGGGTGGAGCCTCTCCTCTCACACCTTTCGCCCAGGAACCACCAGTCTTCCCCTGACAGACACCTGCACGTCGGAACATGACCCAGAGTTATGAGTTGATATTTCAGTCTGAAAATCTTCGCCATTAAGGGTGCGGCTCAACATTCGGGTCATTGGCATATGGAACTCAACTGGAGGGGAATGGATAGACTAGCTCCAGAGGGCCAGGCAAGGCCAGTGGTAAAGACACGGAATCACTGCTCATCTGGTACTCAAAATAGTGGCTCTGAGGTAGGAAAGGAAGGTGGTGTAGGTAACGGAGAAAATTTGGTTCTCAGTGTTTCAGTCCCTTAACCTCCCCCCCGTACCTCTTGGCCAAACTCATCCCAGAACTTCTGAGAACAATCTCCATCTAAAAAATAGTGACAGTCACACTTTACCACACAAGACTGTTGTGAGGACTTAATAAGGTCTATAACACATGAGGACTTTTTCAGGCAATTACAATACAATGTACTATTTCTTCATAAATAATTTTATTCTTCTTGTGGCTATCCAAAGTCCCAAATGGAGACCAAAAAATAAATATCCCATGAATGGCTTTGAGATGAGAATCAACTGATTTCACTCACAGAAAATATCAGTATCTAATCCTATATTGTGTAAATGATAACATTTCTAACAGGAGAATGGGGAGATCTTGTCCAAGTTACCCCTTACCTGCACTCGGCCTTGCCATTTCGGACAACGCAGATGCCGTCGTTCTCACATTTGAAGTTTGTGCAGAGGTCATTGATGTTAGAGGTTGGGATTGGTGGAATTTGTGTAGAATTAAGGTGGGATATGTCTAAGGAGGGCAGAGGGAGAGCATGGACGGACATCAGTTTGACTTTAACAAGCATTTGATCCTTAAGTTTCAAAATAGATGCTTAGGTTTCCCAGCCAGTAAAATAATTAATAGGTAGAAATCTAGATACAGACAGGAACTGGACCAGCCTTTGGGGTCATCAACTGAACCACATGCTTACCTGAGCTTGGGCTTGCTTGATCTAGAAAGGGTCTAAGCCCTTATAATCCACCCTCAAGGGACAGACATGAAGATAAAGCACAGAAATGCAAGGTGACTGATGGGCTTGCCCAAGGTCACAGGATTCTTGCTCAGGGAGAGCAAGTTGGTGGATATCTGACACAAGCTACCAGGCCCCCCTAACAACCAGGGCTCTGATGCTTGTAGTGTTTTCTATTGCTTCTCATCCAGTGTTGAACCGAGGTGATGACTATGTGACTTTTTCTCTGCTACATAAAAGTAGCAGTTGTTTGTCCCTCAACAAAGTTATTCTTTTTTTAAAATTTTTAATGACTTTATTTATTTATTTTTTAACATTTATTCATTTTTTTGAGAGACAGAGTGCTAGTGGGGGAGGGGCAGAGGGAGACACAGAATCCAAAGCAGGTTCCAGGCTCCGAGCTGTTAGCACAGAGCCTGACGTGGGGCTCGAACTCATGAACCGTGAGATCATGACCTGACCTGAAGTCGGATGCCCAACCGACTGAGCCACCCAGGCACCCCAAAGGTTTTATTTTTTTAATGTTAATTTATTTTTGAGAGAGTGTAAGTGGCAAAGGGACAGAAAGAGAGGAGGACAGAAGATCTGAAGTGGGCTCTGTGCCCACAGCAGTAAGCCTGATACAGGGCTCGAACTCACAAACCGTGAGATCATGACCTGAGCCAAAGTTGGAAGCTCAACCAACTCAGCCACCCAGAGGTGCCCCTAAAAGATTTTATTTTTAAGTAACCTCTATATCCAACATGGGGCTTGAACTTACAACTCCAAGATCGAGCGTTGTATGCTCTACCAACTGAGCCAGCTAGACACCCTGCAGCAAAGTTATTCTTGAATAATTTTTTCCAAAAAGTATCATCTAGATTTACTCTAATAGACACTGACATAAAAATTTCATGGGTTTTGGGGCAGCTGAGTGGCTCAGTCAGTTAAGCATCCAACTCTTCTTTTTTTGTTTGTTTGTTTGTTTGTTTGTTTAGAGAGTACTCATGCAGGCAGGGGTGGGGCAGAGAGAGGGAGAGAGAGAGAATCCCAAGAGTCTCCACATTCTCACAACTGTGAGATCATGACCTGAGCCAAAAGCAAGAGTCAGACACTCAACTGACAGAACCACCCAGGTGCCTCTACTATCCAACTCTTGGTACCAGCTCAGCTCATGAATCTCGCAGTCGTGAGATAAAGCCCTGCATTGGGCTCCATGCTGAGTGTGGAGCCAGCCTGGAATTCTCTCTTTCCCTCTCTCTGTGCCCCTCTCCCTGCTTATGCTCGCGTGCTCTCTCTCTTAAATAAACTAAAAAAAGATTTCATGGATTTTAATTGCACCACCTTTCATCACAAACAAGATTCTGATTTACAGAGCTGTAAGAGGGTCTTTAATAGTAAATGACTTTAAATTGTGCTACATGAAACACGGAAACCACCAGTATTCCTGAAAAATGTATTTACTAGCTGCCATGGGTAAGAAATTTAAAAGACAATAGATTAATGCTATTACTGACAAAATATATATGTGTATGCTTATATATGATACATAAAATATACATTTGTGGTTTCATATATATGTATATATGTATGAATGTATATTTGAAAGACACAATAGAGACAGTTCATTTCCAGTTTCATTTCATGTGCTTGTGTGATATTTCTATTTCTGGAATCTTAGAGTATAATTTAGGGTATAGTAGCTATACTTTAACTTGTTTCTAGAGAAAATTTCTGTCCTAATTTTCCATTGCTCCATGTAGCGGTAATTAAATTCTTTATCCTGGAATGGTCACTGTTTTTATTTAAATTACTTTCCTATTGTAAATAATTTATGCCAGAAAGAAAAACTCCCACTCATGCCCATTTACTCCTATACCTAAAAATGGAACCCAGAAGAACGCAGTCAATAATCAATGGCCACGACAACAACAACAAAAATAGCTTGTATAAAACTATTTTTGCTGACATACCTTCCACGGTCAGTAGGATATAAACATCATCTCCTTTTATAAAATCTCTGCTTTTCAGCCTCTTGTAGGTTATAAAGGCAGCGGTTCCAAAGCCCATACCTCTTCTAAACTCCGTTCCATTAGGGAAAAAAGCCACTAATCCCACTTTGGATGGCCTGTCCCAAAAATAGTTTCCATTATCTGAAAAAGCAATTTATATTAATGGATTGTGTTTAGCATCATCATAGCTTTTTGTGGTAGGAAAGAACGGGCAATGTGAAACGCAATTAGAATAGAGCTCAAAATAATTAAATGATGCTATTGACCTGTGATGTATTCTCTGGCAAGTCACTGAAGCTTGTTCATTTATACTGTCCTAAAGAAAATGAGATTGCCTAGTAAGGAGGAGCACATTCTGGAATCTGAGTGGAGAGATACCAAAAGTTTCCTAGATGCGGTATCACACCTATACTTCCTGACCAGTATAGAAACTCCCTCCCCATTAAAACCATTTCTCAGTGGCCTCGAGTCATAGGTGGTCCTTTTAACTAAGTTGAATCAATATGTTTCTGAGAGAGGTTTTTTTTTTTTATTGTATTTTTTAAGTAATCTTTACAATGTGGGGTTCAAACTCATGACCACGAGATTAAGAGTCACATGGTCTACCCACTGAGCCAGCCAGGTGTCCCGAGAGAGTTTTGAATATTAACATAGAACAATTCATCTCATTAACTGAATTATTCACCTAACAGCAAAGTCCTTCTAGAAGACAGTGAGAAGCACTGCTTCTGGGGAAAGGTGATGACCCACCCAACTTTGAGCCATTTTCAATGTCATTCAGGCAAAAATGCTTTGGGAAAAAAAAAAAAAAGTGAAGAAATCTGAGCATCAAGTTCCTACAATCCTCTTTGTGAATATTTTTTTTTCCTAACAAATTAATGGTTTTTCTTTTTCCTAAGTCACATAGGTCCATTTTTTTTCATATATAGAATTCAGATTTGGCAATAATAGTCACCTTGCCATAATTTCATTTTTTATTAGGCTCCCAGAAGGCAAAGGATTATTAAAATTAGAAATGTGATCATTGCCTTCTGGGAGCAGTTCCTTTTTGAGACTGAAAAGATGGGGAATGATGTCACCATTGGCGAGCTCTCCAGAATTCTTTAGTAAGAAATTATGATCCATTCTCACAGCCTTCCCAACACTCCAGGAGCTCAACGTCTTTCCTCTCATCAGAAACCATCCCCTTCTACAAGAGCTGAATTTTGTCTGACAGTCCCAGTGGCGAGGGGTGGTTACTATTACTGCCCCAGTTTTACTGCTGAGGAAACTGAGGCTCCAAAAGACTATTTAATCAACATCACATAGCTAATGAGAAGCAACCTAGGATTTTAACTGAGGCATGCCAGACTGCAAAACCAACACTCCTTGGACAACTGGAATTCAGGTATGATCAATTGCCGGGAATAGTCAGTGTCTTCTCTATTTTTCAGAAACAGTGCCTCTTGACATTCTTCACAGTGGCCTGCCTGGGGTACTCTGTCCACACCTGCTGAAGCCCTTCCCTTCAATGTCTTGTGTTCCTAAAACCTGGGGCTCAGAAATCCCTAAGTACCTGACTGTGCAGTCTCTCATTCCCAAATTGTCCATCCCTCCTAGACAAATGACCGTGTATTAGCAGTAAAGGAAATAAGTCACAAACCGGTGGTCATAAATGGGTCTGTAGTTATACTCCGCTGGTTGGACATACGCTGTCGAATGTCAGGATTTTGATCCAAGAGTGTCATCGTGGCTTGTTGCCAAGGACATGGCCATTGTAATTGATCATCATTGGCTCCAGAGATCAAGTGGAAATATATTCCTGCATTAGTCGAATGATTCAGATTCAACTGAATCTGGAAGGCATAACCTTTAGAAGAATAAAATGGAGGGCTATATATAGTTTCTTTCGAGCTGCCAATAATCTGTGTGAAATTCTTTATATGCCAGATATGATGAGGGCACTGTGTTTCTGAAAGATTGATGTCATCAAGAGACAGGCCACCCAATGATGCACCAGTGCCTCTGACCCCTCCAAACACCACTCTAAATTTGTTGGTCACTTTCAATGTCACATGGTAAAGTTGCCAGCTTCCAATGGGTATATCTGCAAAAGAGACATTATTATTTCAAAGAAGACAAAGGACTACGAATCATGTGCAAATCAACATTAGAGTTTTAACCTTCGCAGGCCAGATTATCATCCTAGAGCTATTGGTTCCTACAGGTCTGCAGTGTGTTTTTCTCACTTCTCCAGCCCAAGCCCATTCACTTCAAGGCATTCCTGTGGAGTCAAACTGCTCCCTGGAATATCTGGATGTTTATCTGCTTGTTTCTCAGGTAGTCACCTGTGTCCAGCGAAGGGTAAGCAAACACCAACATCTAACTTATGAGTATTCCATGCCCTAAATAGGAGTTGTCTCCCATTATATGCTAGTTAAAACTGATATCTACACTGTGCCCAGGATTCCTGGGATACTGAACCAAAGCCTTATTTAACGTATTTATAGTTTGACTGAAATACTTCCTTCACATGCCCAACTTTCAGTCAGTGTTTTGGCAGTATTACACAGAAATCCACCCAACCCTAGAAAGCCCACACCCACAATTGAGTCCTTAGATCATTTACCAGTGACTCAACATTACAAATATTTATCTAGTATTTGATAGCATCAGCCTTCTCCCCGGTGCATACTTCCCCCTTCGCTATCATCCCCTACCCTTAGCTAGCAGCACAGGCTATGTTATCTTGTCTTATTTTCTTACATCACATGCCCAAATAAGGAGCGATACATTTAAAAAATTTCAGAAGCCCCCAAGTAGAGAAAACAGCTCAGGAATTCATGTCGAACTGGTAGTTCACACGATGACTTCAAACTTAAACGTACTGGCACTTAATGTGAAGCACAACTATGTGAAAATAAGACAAAAATATCCAAATTACAAAAAATGCTATTGTCCGTGGATAGACTCTGGATTGAACAAAAATCTTTCACGAGAGATTCCACTTCATTACTATCAGTACTGTTCATTTAAATTCTGTTAAATTCTTTCTCATAAGCAAGTTTCTTAAGTACCCTTTGTGCTATTGATCGTTAGTGATAACACCCACCCAGAGATTGTTAATGGAAAGGATTAAAAAAATACTATATATAATGTGTATATATATATATACACATATATGTGATATTATATATGGAATTGTAGAGTATATATAATTATGTTATATATGTACAGCATGTGATATACACATATATGTATATGTTTATATAAAATGATATTAAGACCCTATTGTAGGTGTTCACAAAAGAAAGTATCATCTGTGTTGCAGACTGTTTCCCATTGTTAAATGGGAGGAAAATGGTATGACACATAGCATAATGTAGATCGATTTTATAATAGGTTTTACTCAATTCATTCAAACCAAGTGGTCAATATGTGGAGAGACAGTGGTAGAGTTAGCAGCCCACGGCCCCTCCCTTCCTGAAATTTCTTAACCATCTGCTTTTAAAGTTGGTCAACATGACCCATCTCTCTGCCACATGATTGGAATGAGTGTTGCTTTCTCTTCGCTCAGGAATTACTCTAGAAGTTGCACTTAACCCAAATCATAACAATTAGAATTCTTCACTGGGTTTTTTTTTTTTTTTTTTCAAGCTAGAAATTAGAGGAAGTGTCCCTTTTCCAGGCTAATGGCACATTTGATTAACTGTAAGCTGGGAAGTAAAATACCCAAAGCACCAGTTTTGTGGACCGGGCCCATCTGACATAACATGAGAGGTCTCCAACCATGTTCAGGGACAGGTCCAGTCCTGCCCGAGGCCAGTTCCTTCCTCGTCCATCCCACAATTCCTTTACATTCAGTAATTCTTCCCATTTTGCCTAGTTTTCATTATATTTGTATTACTAGCCAAGAACGGACCTCCTCAGTGCTAGAGACTTAAAGAATTAAGATGGCCTTATCTGGACTCAGACAATAAGAATGTCAATATTGTACCTTTTATTTCTTCCACGAGCTTTAGAGTACCATTCACGTTGTCTGCAGAATACTCCCTGATGTAGATGTTCAGTTGGTCATTTTCACTTCCACTGTTATATAAATAAAACTCCAAGCACTGAAATCCTCTTTTAGGGTAGAATGTTCTACTTTCCAGTACTGCTGTGGCCCCCACACTTACAGAGCTACTGTTGAAATGCATGAAGAAACCAGAACCTGTTATGAAAACAAAAGCAGAATTGAGAGAAAACAGATACTAGATATAGGAATGCACGTCTTGTGGGCACAGTAGTTCCCCTCAGTACCCGCTGTGTGTCAAACACTATATTGGGCATTTAAATGCAGCTCCAGGAACAGGCAGTTTCTAAAAGAGACATTAGGCCACCTTTTTTCCATACTATAGCTTTCAAAATCAGACAAAAGCGTCACCTACTTGGTCTAGTCTCTCTCTCTCTTTCTCTCTCTCTCTCTCTCTCCTTCTCCCTCCCTCCTTTCTTTTCTCCTTCCTCTGGCCTATGGAGGACCACTACCCACTATCCAAATCTGCATTTTATTTTATTTTATTTTATTTTATTTTTTAACATTTTTATTTTTTGAGAGACAGAGAGAGACAGAGCTCAAGGGGGCGAGGAGCAGAGAGCGAGAAGGAGACACAGTATCTGAAGTAGGCTCCAGGCTCTGAGCAAGCGGTCAGCACAGAGCCTGATGGGGGGCTTGAACCCACAAACTGTGAGATCATGACCCAAGCTGAAGTCAGACGCTTAACCGACTGAACCACCCAGGTGCCCCTGCATTTTATTTTATTTTTAGTGTTTATTTATTTTGAGAGAGAGACAGAAAGAGTGTGAGCATGAGTGTGGGAGGGGCAGAGAGAGAGGGAGAGAGAATCCCAAGCAGGCTCATGCTGTCAGAGTAGAGCCCAATGCAGGGCTTGATCCCACAAATGGTGAGATCACAACCTGAACTGAAATCAAGAGTCAGACACTTAACCAACTGAGCCACCCAAGTGCCCCCTAATCTGCATTTTTAAAAAAAATTGTATTTTTATTGATATATATTTGACATATAGCATGGTGCAAATTTAAGGTGTACAAGATGTTAATTTGACACATTTATATATTATAATATGACTGCTACTGTAGCAATAATTAACAACCCCTAACATGTTACATAATTATTATCCCTTTTTTGTTGTAAGAATAATTAAGTTCTAGTTGTTAATAAGTTTGATGATTAGCATATAATATTCCTGTCTATAGTCACTACACTGTGTATTAGATTTCCAGGGCTTATTATTACTGATTGCAAGTTTGTACCCTTAACATCTGTCTTCTCCGCCATCCCCCCCACCCCACCGCACCATCCTCCAAGAAAGAAAAAGAAAAAGAAAAAGAAAAAGACTTTTTGTTGTTAGGGACCTCAACCACTGCCTAGACTGGCTGAGCTCTCACGCAATGACCCTAAGTTTTGAAGTCTAGTTTTACATCTTTATTGCCAGAAGTGAGCAAATAAATAAAAATTGAGTACTTGTAGCCAAATAAATGACTATTTAATTTAAAACAAAATTATTATGGAAAAGGATACTCATCTGAAAAAAATTAAATCAATTGTACTTTGACTCTTCATTTTAAGGATTCTTGTAACAGGAGCATGTAATCACAACCAGCTGGAATTCTGAAAGTGATTAATTCACAACATTGTGCCGTTGACTGCAAAGTGTCTTGTATCTGGCAAGCTTTGAGAAAACCACCCCACTGCCCTGTAGATAAGAGTCTTTCCGGGAGATACTGTCCCCTCCTGCTGTGGGCACGTATAGGTAGAGAGGCTTCACAGAGCCCAATTCTGACTCACAGAAAGATAAGTCAGAGAGTAAAAGCAAAGAAATGAACCATGTCCTTACAAGGCACAGAACTGTTTCCTTAGTAGCAACTGAATGGGTTATCATTAATAGTTCAGATAGAAATTAGGGACAAAATCCCAGTCTTTCATGGCCAAGGAAAAGACTGGAGCCATCAAGTGTAAAATCTAGAAGTATCTCACTCCTGTTACCTTTGCACTGGCCCATGTTGGAGTGATCGCTCTCTGGGCCCCTGGGGACCTGGGAAGTCCGTTGCCAGTCAGCACTATCACCTGAACTTTGAATCATACCACACACGTTTTCCAGTTCAAAGTTGCACGAGTCCAGAAAGCTCAAGGAAGAGGCTACAAAAGCAAAAACAAACAAACAAACAAACCACACACACACACACACACACATACACACACACACACACACACACACAGTTATTGACACTCCTACAACATGATAACCTAGGTAATAAAAACTGTCATGGAAGTACTGGGAAATGCCAGGATGGCGTTAAAGGGAACACCTCGCTGATTCTGGAACGTGAGTCTACATTCTTCTCGTTACCCAGATTATTAAACAGCAACCCAGATTATAAAATCCCATTGATATGATGGCTCCTTCTTTAAAAATCGACATGGGGCATGTTACTATAGGACCCAATTTGTTTGTAGAGCTAAAGGCCAGAACTTCTAAGAAGAAAAATATTGCTTCCCAGGTATGGATTGGGATTTGGGTGTTTATACGTTTGTTATTTTTTTTTTAATATCAAACTTCAACTATAAAAACTATAATTATCAATTTTCTAACCATAATTGCAGAAAAGCCAGCAATGCCGGACAAAATGGCACGGCACCTCATTTTCCCCTCCATGGCAGAGAGACACAGAAAACATTTCAAAGAACCTGCCACATACAGCAATTATACAGTCGATTCAACTTTAAGAGATCATAGTCGCTGAAATCCATTCGCTGGCCGATCACATCCATGAAGTCTGAGATTCGTGTTACAATTGTTGGTTCTGTTCCATTTTGGAAAGCCGTCTTACTGTAGTGCATTACTGACGTGTAATCATAGGGAACATTCAAGGAGTCTGATTCTTGGTCATCATAGGTGTTAAAATTGTGCTCTCTGCCTAAATGTTAAATTTAAAAAGATCTTTAATTACTCGATGTTCACAAAATTTAGCTTACCTTACTCTAGGCTTCCATCACTGCCCAAGATTGGACATTAGCATTTAGTGTAAGGCTCTAAGAGCTTCTGTTAGAAAGGTAGATTCTAAAAGGTGTTATCGACACAGTCAAGGTCATTGGCAGGTGCTCGTGGGAGGGTGGGGGCACCCAAAGCAGATGGAGGTGGAGGTAAGAGGACGTTGGGAAGTGTGGTGGGAAGGGACTTCGGAATGATAATACAGGCAGGAGTCCTTAGAAAGAACTGACGTACTCAGGGATTTCACGGTTACTGGAACACGTGTGCAAGTTTTTAAAACGAATACATTCAGAGAAGATACCTGGTTGTTTAGCATCACACTGATGAGCGTCTGGTTGCAACTTGAAATGGGATGATTTAGGGGAAACAGTGAGGTGGAACTGATCTCCAAAGCTTATAGATGTGTTATCAAATCTGGACAGAAGTTTCTGTCAAAGTAAGACCCAGGGAATCTTAAAGAGTGAGATGATGGATTGAAGCTAAGCACTTGTCTTGCTCCAGAAATCTTGTAGTCCGCTGCTGTGCCTTACCCCAGTTGAGATCACCAGACAGCAATATCACTGAGCTGTGATGTTCAGGGGTCTCAGTACCGAGCAGCCCCCACAATGCCTCATAGGACAGCAATACCACTCCCTCCACCGTACCCTCTGCAGGCAGGACAGATGGGGACACTAAGCGTCCTTGTGGAAAACATGAGCTTCAGTTGTACAATGTTATTAAGACATTTCTGACTTGGAATAGAAAGTCCCAAAAAGTTCCGGCTCATCAATTGCTGCAGTGTTTTCCAGTATGGGATCCATAGAACAATAAACACAAATACTCAAAAAAAAAAAAAAAAAAAAAAGGCGATGATCAAGTCAGTTCGGGAAATGCTTCGTATTTGGAGATTTACAATATGTGTTACTCTAACGGAGACTCTGAACAGTAAAGCGGTATCAGTAACTCAAGTTTAATTTATTTTAACCTAGGATTTCCCAAACTAATTGGACTGCGGATCTCTTTCCGCACACATCTGGGAGCATTTTGTGGGACAGCACTCCCTAAAAATGTGTTTCGGGAAACCCCAGTTTCTTAGATCCCGTCCAGCTCCAATGCACCAGGGGTCTGTGGTATCAGTGCCCCAACAACCTTCAGGCACGTGAACTCATGCACCTGAAGTAAAGCATCACTTCAGTTTTCCCATTATTAACGGTTGGCAGGAGATAGCACATGCTTAGAAATTCAGTTTGTGGCCCAAAATGTAAGAAAACAAAAGAAATGTACCTGACAGAATCCTGTCCCACATTATCATGACGTAGTCATCCCGATCGGAACGAGACTGCTCATGCCAGAACCCCAGGGCGTGGAGGAACTCGTGTTGAACTGTCGCTATTCTGTCACAGTTCTCCCCGATGGAGAGTTCTTGCTTCCCAACATGCATGTTGCCCACTGAAGACCAGCAGCTTACGGGAGAGTTCACGGGACAGAGGGAGAGGGTGTTCTCACCATGCAGGCTGAGGCCTCGGGGCACAATCCCCAGTGCCCGGTCCTCTCATTTAACCCACCTACATCCTTCACTCTTTTATCAAGACACTGCCTCCCTCTCATAACCTCACAGATCACATGATTTTTGGAGAAGTGGTCCTGCCACCAAATATTACACGGGAGCAAGGCATCTCCTGATCAACCGAGTCCTGATTTTTTCTAGCAATGTCCAAGTTTTTCACATGGTCCTTGGTATGTTGATGACCACTCATAAAGTTTTATAGGTGTAGCAACCACATGGAATTGCCAAGCCCCAGGCAAATAATACTCAGTGTAACTCAAGCAGTAAGTGTAGTTAGGTTAAAATAAATTGAAATACGGGAAATCTACCCCCAAAACCAAGATCACACTATATACAACGCATGTTAGCCAGCTTGACAATAAATTATATTAAAAAAAAAAAGAGCATGGACTCAGGACTTAGCCATTCCTCTAGCTGAGTCCATTTCTTCATCTGTAAAATGGGAGAGAAAACCAGAACCTATGTTGCAGGTTAGCTCTGAAGACTAAATTAGTTAATACTTATAAAACTCTTAAAATAATGCCTGGCACAATTTAGTGCTACATGTTTTGAATTACACAATCAAATAAAAAATATCCAAAGCCTTTAAAAAAAGAGAAAGAGAGAAAAAGAAAATAAATTGAAATACACGTGTGTACACGCGTTTTGCTGAAAGAGGGAAATAAAAACTATGTAAACTACGGATGGTTGAAGTTCCTTAAGTTATGGGCTGGATGGCATGCAATCCCACCCTCCTTGTCTTAATGTGGATAGTCTGGTTGCGTGTGTGAAAATATTATTTGTATGGCTAGAGAAACTAGGTGTAGTTTGTCTTTTATGCTCCAGCAAACAGCTAAGGAAGCCCCCACCCACCCTCAAGGTCAGGGACTAGGGCAATTGTTGTGACAGGCCATACCCGCAATGGTTGGCATTTGAACCCTTAGAAGACAAACTTTCCACCTTACCCACTGCCCTTGAACACTGATATATAGTCAGCTTCTCCAGTCCAAGGCTTGAAGTCAATGCATGTTTTTAGGCGATAGCGTTCAAATGCGTTAAGGATAACTCCCTTAGCATTCATTTCTGAAGGAAGAAAACCAACAAAAAATACACTTATTACATTATCACCGTTGAACGATTCACCATGGAAATGGGCTATGCATTACATTGTTTATCATGAGTTAGTCCCTTCCTGAATGTTTAGTGTTTTATTTTTACCAAATTTAGTATTCAGTCCCAATTAAGTATGTATCATATGCAAGTATTTGGGTCTTCTTCAGATCCTTGATTTTGCCCCATATTTGTTTCTTTGGAACCACTAAAGGTGCGTTACTGAACAACAACAACAAAAACCATACCCTTACCTCAGAGCACAAATACCTTGGATCACAGGCAGCCAGAGTGAACCATCACTGTCACATGCTTCATCTGAGAAGCTACAGTATGTATTTAAAGCCTCACAGCAGAGCTTGCAATTTGAGGACCTTGAGATGGGAGTCCAGGAATATTCCGGAACGGTAGGTGCAGCATCCATATCTGTACTTCTATCATCTGTATCTATTCTGTATCTATATCATCTATATATCACCTGTGTATTTATATCTCATCTGTAGCTGTCTATACCTATATCTGCAAAGTGCATTTCCTGGGGAAACTGTTCATAAGATTCTCGAGTTCAGGACCCAAATTAAAGTTAACCATTGTTTCAAAAAAGGCAGAGGCATGAAAGCAACAAAGGCATTCAGGAAAAGAAGCTTGGAGGGCAACCCCGGAGGAAGGGGTTCCTGGGAAGGATGGTGGTTCCTGGGAAGTGGGAGACAGTGTGGCCAAGTGGAAAGCACTTGGACTCTGAGCCAGAGACGCCTAAGTTCTTTCCCATCCTCATCACTTTTGATGCGTAACCTTTGCCAACTCAATTCACCTTCAGAGTTTTCTAAAATTATCAGCTAAGTGGGGAAATAAAATCAACTTTGCAGGCGCAAAGTTGAGCATCAGACTCAGCCAGTTAGGTGTTGGACTGTTGGTTTCAGCTCAGGTCATGATCTTGAGGTTAGTGAATTCAAGCCCCACATTGGGCTCTGTGATGGCAGCTGGCAGTGTGGAGCCTGCTTGGGATTTTCTCTCTCTCTCTCTCTGCCCCGCCCCGACTCACGCTGTCTCTGTCTCTCTCAAAATAAATAAATAAACTTAAAAATAAAATAAAATAAGGGGTGTCGGTTAAGCGTCTGACTTCGTATCAGGTCATGACCTTGCGGTTCATGAGTTCGAGCCCCACGTCGGGCTCTGTGCTGACGGCTCAGAGCCTGGAGCCTGTTTCAGATTCTGTGTCTCCCTCTTTCTCTGACCCTCCCCTGTTCATGCTCTCTCTCTCTCTGTCTCAAAAATAAAAAATAAAATAAAATCAACATTAAAAAAATTTTTTTAATAAAATAAAATCAACTTTTCAGGAGATAATGTGAGGATAGGAGAAAGCAGAGGGGCAGTTCCAAGTAAAATGAGCATTTATCGAATGTTCATTTCCTTCCTCCCTTCTTACATGACCATTGCACTTTTGAAAACAATTAGTAGGAAGGTCCTCTGTTTCGGTGAGGATCAAGAACAGGACTCACATAGGGGGCCCTAAAATCCGTATGCATTTATATGAGGCACCCAGAATTCCACCTTTTATAATACCACACAAATAAAACATGTTCATTGCAAGTAAGTTAGAAAATGCAGATAAACAAAAAGAAGAAAATTATAAAATCTTATCACTTCAGAAATAATCAGCCACTCTCATCAAGCTTCTTGCTTGTATGTTATATACTCACAATATACACATATTTTTTAGAAAATACAAATCAGTCTACATATTTTATAAACTATGTGTTTCACTAAATAGTATATCATTAAAAGCTTTATCAAGTGTTCTTCTTATCATTTTAATGGCTACCTTATATGGCTGTAACATATACAAGTAACTTCCTATTGTCAGATATTTAAAGTGTTTCTGGATTTTCTGTACTATAAATATCATGTTTGCATTCTTATCTCAAATCTAACACTTCCTTACAATAAGACATGATGATACCCACCACCACAAGCCTGTTTTAAGGACAGACTGTAAAAGGAGCATGCAGGTCTAGGCCTTTTATCAAAGTTTAATGAGGATAGCTTTTTTTTTTTTTATTTTTTTTTTTATCTTTGAGAGACAGAGAGTGACAGAGCGGAGTCGGGAAGGGGCAGAGAGAGGCAGACACAGAATCCGAAGCAGGCTCCAGGCTCTGAGCTGTCAGCACAGAGACCAACGCGGGGCTCAAACTCACAGACCGTTAGATCATGACCTGAGCCGAAGCCGGATGCTTAACCGACTGAGCCACCCAGGCGCCCCACGAGGATAGTTTTTACCCTTCATTGAATTGAGAGTCAAATAAGGAAACATATGTGAAAGTTTTGTGAAAGGGATATAGCCCTCTACCAAGATAAGCTCTTCATTTACTGTGTGCCTTCATTACCAAAGGCTAATAATTATCTTTGACTCATAGATGCAGGAGCCCCCCACCCCCACCCCCACCCCGGGATCATGTTATTTAAATCCCCAGGCTCTGAAGGCTAAAGCAGGTCCTAGATAAGCCTAGGAATTAAGCAAGCAGCTGCTCAGGATTATTTTTCTCTTTAGCCCTTTCAGGTTTCTAGCACCTTGATTTTCATTTCCATCCCCCCTCCTTTTACCCTGTCTGCTCTCTACCTGCCCCACACACGTCAAGTCTGACACCCAGGCAAGGAATGATCACTTATTCACAGGAAGCTATCCATGGCTGCCTCAAGAGTCACCCCTTCCAGAAAAGCTGCATCTAACAGCCAGGTAACACCCGGAATGTAAGCAAAAAGACTAAAGCAGAATTGAATATGTTGGTTAAGAGCGATTTCTGGAGAGCCCGAAGTCACTTCCAGTAAACCCTTCATAGGTATTTACTAACCCTTCATAGGTATTTACTTTTGCTACCTGTAAGGGTGGCTTTGCTTAGTGATTTCCTCAGTCAGAGTCATTTCAAGATGGTATAAATTTCAGAAATATGAGGAAATCCTCTTCTCACTTTAAGCATAGAGAGTAAGTTCAATGCTACAATATTAAACAGGGGTAAAGTATTTTCCAAATGAGAAAGAATCAAAATCATAGAATTAAAAAAATGACCTAAAAATTTGGGGTTTAATCATGTTATAAAACTAGCACAAAATAATGCTGTAATATCAATTGAAAAAAGCAGATTAAAAAATTTAAAACGGGGGCTCCTGGCTGGTTCAGTCGGTGGAGCATGTGACTTGATCTCTGGGTCATGAGTTCACGCCCCAAGTTGGGCATAGAGTTTACTCTTAAATAAATAAATAAATAAATAAATAGAATAAAAAATGAAGCAAAACAACTTAACAATTTTTTAAGTTTATTTATTTTGAGAGAGAAGTTGGAGGGGCAGAAAGAGAGGGAGAGAGAGAGAATCCCATTCTGCATAGTCAGTGCGGAGCCTGATACAGGGCTCAAACCCACAAACCATGAGACCGTGGCCTGAGCTGAAGTCAGACGCTTAACTGAGTCACCCAGTGCCTCTAAAAAAATTTTAAAACACTATAGTTATACCCATATAAAAATGTACACAGTTTGGATGGTAAGATGTGGACTGAATTTTTTACCTGACATGTTTGATTCGTATATGTTTATCAATTTATATATATACATATATATATATATGTATATATATAATTTTTTTTTTAGTAAACTCTATGCCCACCATGGGGCTCAAACTCACATCCTTCAGATCAAGAGTCACATGCTCAAGGAAGCTGGGTGGCTCAGTTGGTTAAGCGACTGACTTCAGCCTAGATCATGATCTCACCATTCCCGAGTTTGAACCCTGCATCAGGCTCTGTGCTGACAGCTCAGAGCCTGAAGCCTGTTTCAGATTCTGTGTCTCCCTCCCTCTCTCTCTGCCCTTCTCCCACTCACACTCTGTCTCTCTCAAAAATAAATAAACATTAAAAAAAAAAAGAGTCACATGTTCTACCAACTGAGCTAGCTAGTCACCCCAGTTTATCAATTTAGTTTTAAAAATATGTATTAACTGCCTATAAAATGTCAGAGACTATGCCAATCCTCAGATTTGCAAGATGAAAAATAGCTCTGGGCCTCAAGGCATTCACTATGTTGTTTTATAATGTGTAAAAACAGGTACATAAAGCTCATAAAGTTACAATAGCTTTGGTTAAAATTCAGGGCAAAAGTAGCCAAGAGATACAATGAAATTTAAAGCTCACTGGTATTTCATAGAACACCTTAGGAGAACAATTTTTCTAATTTTTATAAATAATTTGAAAATAAAAGAATTTTTATATTTTAATCAAAATATTAAGACAAAAAATATTATAAATATTTAAAGGCATTCAGATTTCCCCCCCATTCCTAAAGTCAGTGACTATCTTTCCCTTCCACATTATAGTTTCTAATCCCACCTCTGGCCTTGGCTTTTTCTACCTCCTCTTGGTTTTTCATCTATGTTTCTGGCCAGTCCTCCCTTCTCAGTCACTTCTAACAGATCCTCCGTCTATATCAATTCCAGAAAGTTGTTCTCCCAAGCTGAATTCCAATCTCGGCCATCTTCTCGCTCAATACAATCTTCTTGGGCCACTCAATACGCTCCATCTATCTAAGGAGTACATGTTATATGCAGGGCTCATCACACCAGTGCAAGGGGCTCATCACACCAGTGGCTTCAACCACCTCCCACAGCCTAAGAACACCCAAATCTCTCTCTATCCTGAATGATTAGGCTGTACACCAACACTTCATATGATCTCTCCATCACAGTGGGCCTGATACATTTCGAACTCTGCATGCCAATTTCCACCACGCTTCTGTATCTCACCCTCTTTCAGACATATTCCCTGTTCTTGTTACAGGCACTACCATGCACTCAGTTGCCGAAGACTGAATCCTGAGCACCAGCATCTCTTTACCTCAATCCCTTTTCTTGCAGTCAATCACTAAATCTAACAATTGCCTCCTAAGGCTGTCTTAGAATTGTCCATTCTTGTCTATCCTCGCTGAGAGACACTTGGTTCAGAAACTCTCAATCCTTCCCTGAATTTCTTCTATAGATTCCTTATTTGATCTCTTTTCCTTTTTTTCCCCCCACTAATGATACATCTTCTCTACGGCAACTAGCTTGATCACAATCTCACACCCACATTAAAACTTCTGGAGGTTCCATGTCACCATCAGTATGCACACCAAGTTCTTTAATGTGGGAAACACTCAAGTCTTTCCAAACTAGATTCTGCCTACCTGTTCAACCTCACTAACTCCCCATTTCCAACCAAAATTCCAGTTAAGGGTTTACCCTTTCCCCATGCCCTTGCGCATAGTGGTCCATCTGCCTGGAGCACCCTTCCCTTGCTATCAGAAGCCGTGCTGGCCCGCATGACGCCTTTCTGCGGATTACAAAGGAGCACTTCGTCTGGGCAGATGCTGCAAGTCTTGACGTGGCAGGTAGTAAATAGCACTTCATGCAAAGAAACAAATGCCTCTTGATGAACGAAATGCAAACCTGATTTCAGTCCCACTTCCCCCTTCCCAGGCGCCTATGTACCATGTACAACTTGCATAAATGTCCTGGTAGCCCTGCTACGTAGTGTCACCTGCCCCCTGATGCTTTTACATCTAGGCTGAGTCACATGCCCCTGCAATGCGCTCCCACAGCTTTTCAACATGTCATTAAGCAAAATATGTATCCCGTTCTATTGTAATTAACTTTTGGCCAATCTGAATCTCCACTGAAATGTATGAACTTTAAGAAAACTTTCCAGGGGCACCTCAGTGGCTCATTTGGCTAAGCATCTGACTCTTGATTTGTCTTAGGTCATGATCTCATGGTTGTGAGACTGAGCCCCACGTTGGGCTCTGAGCCGACAGCTCAGAGCCTGCTTGGGATTCTCTCTCTCTGCTCCTTCCTGCTTGTGCACTCGCTCTCCCTCTCTCTCTCTTTCTCTCTCTCTCTCCCTCCCTCCCCAAATAAATAAATAAACTTAAAAAAAAGAAAAGAAAAGAAAAGTTTCCCAAACAATAGTTGCTAAAATGATTCTGGCAACTGAAACCATAAATAAAATGAGGACCACATTTAGAGTTTTCCTTTGCAATTAAATTTCTTCTATATGTCTTTTGTTTTGGATTGGATTCTTCTGACTTTTTAGTGTTAAAATATTATTTATGTTATGAAAAGATGATGATAAAGATAGCGGGTTCTTATTGTTGGGTAAGTTCCTCGCTTGGCAAAATAAAATTTTGGCAAACCAATGCCAGTCCCTAAAGTTTTGTTTGGTTGTTTTATGTTTGCTTATTTTGGGTTGTTTTTTTTTTAATGTAATGTTTGTTCATTTTTGAGAGAGAGCCAGCGAGGGAGCGTTGTGGGCGAAGGGGCAGAGGATCCGAAGCGGGCTCTGCACCGACAGCAGCAAGCCCGATGCGAGGCTGTAACCTACAAACTGTAAGATCGTGACCTGAGCTGAAGTCGGACACTCAGCTGGCCGAGCCACCCAGGAGCCCCTGGTTGTTTTTGTTTTCAACTCATACGTAAAACCTGACCATAGAGGAAAACACTGCTTTCAAATAAAGACTACCTTCCTGATCTTTGTGTCCCCAGCAGCCAACACAAAGTAGGCTCTCCATAAATGTTGGTTGCATTAATCCCTTTCTTGGTCAAAATTCAGCAAATATTTCAGACAAAATCACTGTGGTTCTTTTCATTGTTCATTTTGCTTATTTTTATAAGTAAATATTTGTCCATAGCCACATAAAGCAACAAATAAATCCTGAAAGCCCATAAGAGCCTATTCGTGAAAATACTGTGATTATATTCTGTCAGGAATATACATCAGTTATGGATTCTTCAAGGTATATACTAACCCAAGCTATCTTCTAGAACATATGGGATGGTATGAGGCCATCTGTATTTTTCTCCGATGATGGAATTTCTATCTTGTGCCTGTCAAAAATAAATGTGAAGGGTTAATTAAATGAATCAGGCAAAAACCTAAGGAACAATGAATAGTTAATCTAGAAATAAATGAAATTTAAAATGTAAGAAAATAAGTAGGTTTAAGCAGGATAAATTTAAAGGTAGTGGAGGAAGGCTGCTAGTTCTGAGGGGCGAATACACTCGGTATGTTCTGAGTCTGTTTTGAGGCCAGTAGCCTAAAGAGTTAAGAGAGAAAAGAGACGCAGTAAGAGAGAAGGGGAGGAGATGGGAGGACAGTGGGTAGGAGTTAAATTATGCAAGGTCTTGAAGGCTGTGGGTAAGTTTGGCTATTGTTCTACATGCAGTAGGAAGCTGTTGAAGAGTTTCAAGCCCGGAAGTGAAATGATATCATTGCTGGTTTAAAAGACCACTTTGTGGGGCTCCTGGGTGGCTCAGTCGGTTAAGCATCTGACTCTCAGTTTTGGCTCAGGTCATGATCTCATGGTTCGTGAGATCAAACCCCACATTGTGCTCCGCATTGACAGTGCAAAGCCTGCTTGGGATCCTCTCTCTCTCTCTCTCTTTCTCTCCCTCTTTGTCCCTTCCCGCTTGTGTTCTCTCTCTCTCTCTCTCTCAAGATAAACAAACTTAAAAAATAAGTAAATAAAAGACTACTTTGCTGGGGGGGTTGGGGACAGGGACAGGGAGAAAAAAATTATAGGGGAGCAATATTTGAAATAGAGAGACAAATTAAAGTGGGTTATTTGGGGCATGTGTTGCATTGGAAATGACAGAACTTACTGATGGATCTGATGGAGGGGTGAGAGAAAGAGCAGAAGCAAAGGTGACTCCTGGATTTTTTACTTATTCAGAGGAGTAGGGTGATGACTTTGCCAAGAGCGAAGGTCAAGGAGGAGCAGTTTGCATGAAACTGGTGTCCAGTTGAGAACGCCTTACATGTGAAGCACCTCATAAAAGCGGAAATGGAACTGACCAGTTGGCACCTGGATAGACAAGTCTGGAGTGCAGGAGAAGAAATGGATAAGAGTCACACCTTCGGAATCATCAGCATAGACATGACGTTTAAAGCCCTTGGACAAGGTGAGATCCAGAGGGAAAGAGTACAGATAGAACAAGCCCAAGACTAAACCTGAGACACCACAGCTCTGCTTCTTGAGTTGAAGTTCCCAGCGGAACTACCTGTAAGTAATCTATGCTCATCCGTGTGCCATATACTCTTCACGCATAGATTTGGCAAGATCTTTACTTGGCAACACTATCTTTAGCTGTCAGGACAGAAGTCACAAAATCTATCTTTTAGAGTAAAAAGTCTGATTCATTGATATGTTTAAAAATTCAGTTTAATTTGGCCTCAACTAGATTAAATCAGGGAGGTTTTATTTAAAAATGAAAACATCAGGGCACCTAGGTGGCTCAGTTGGTTAAGCACCTGCCTCTTGGGTTTGGCTCAAGTCATGATTTCACAGTTCATGAGTTCCAGCCCTGTGCGGGGCTCTGTGCTGACAGCGTGGAACCTGCTTGGGATTCTCTCTCTTCCTCTCCCTCTGCCCCTCCTCTGTTCCCTTGTGCTCTCTCTCAAAATAAATACATAAACTTAAATGAAAATAAAAATGAAAGCATCATATTGTCCCAATAATGAAAATTCATCGGACCAATAAGATCAAGGCATACATAGTGAGTGACGATAGCTTTAACCACACAGAAATCTGAGTAATGGATAATGAAGGCATTATTATGCAAGTCCCTCAGGGTATAATGTATTTATTGAATACATCTGTCTCTATGATACTGTATCTCTAGAGACAGTTGGGCTTAACAAAGCCCATGTTGTCCAATCATTCTCATATACTCTGTACTTTAATTTGCAGTAGTTAATAGAAGATTCTTCCTTGCTTTGTTTCAACTCACCCCATCAAGTCTGATGTCTCCCTCAAATAGATCCAGCCCCAAATCTAAGAGGGAAGATAAAAATTCATGTTAGCAAATTGGATTCAAACCCTCTACTTACTAAAATATGTAAAAAAGAAAATCTACAAACCTTCATTGATATCAAATATATCTTGATCAATTCCACCATCTACATCTTTAACTAAAGGAAAGAGAAAAACACATTGAGCATTATGTTTTGAAAGAAGACAATCTTTATCAATTACCAAATTAAAAGTAAGGAAAGTTCTTTGTATCAGGTAAGTGACTACTAGGTTCTGATTCAATATACATTGATTGATTGATTGATTGATTGACTGGTTGACTGATTGAGAACCTCCCATGAGCCAGGCTTGGGGCTATGGGGCTTTTGCATATATGCTTTTGTCCTATCCATGTCCCTTGAATGTCAAATGACTTCAGGAATAAGAAATTGGTCACTCTGTATAATATTAAACTGAATTTGAAAGACTAGACTAGATGACTAGATTAAATGAGAAGCAAATGTTTAAATCTGGTCAAACCAGCCCAATCTACCCATATGTATATATCCCTTTGCTAGTAACATATCTTGGAACTCTCAAGCAAAAGTCCTAATTTAAATTTGAATTACTCTTGTAAGTTGCAAAGGAGTAAATAATAGGGCCAAATCTCTAAGGGTACAACAGAATAGGATGGACATCGGGTCCACCTGATTTGATGCAAAATAGCAAAATAGTAACAGCAAGCATTTATGGGATGTCTCATGTGAGTCATTGTGTTTGGATTTTCCTATATCACCATCTGTTTTTCTGCTGGGTATGTGGAACCCTGGAACAGGAACCATAAAACAGTTCTCAATAAATCAAAAGAAGCCAGTGTTTGACTAAAGTTCAATGCAATTATACAATTATGCATACGTAATTATGCATTGTGCCTAGCATTAAATGTGTCCTAAGTTATTCTGTCCTGTTGTTCTATCATCCACACGACTTTCTTTTACTATAACTTAGAACAAAACTCAAAATAGACTCACCAAAGTTTTCTGGAGTTGGCTGAGAAACAAACACATAAAAAAAAAAAAAAAGGCATTATTATGACACCCATGACACAAAAGACCCTCTTGGTTCCAATTTATATCTAGTAATTTGTAGAGGGAGGGGAGTTCTTTAATATTAATATATTAATAATTTCTGGCTTATATAAGACAGCTAATTTGGAGTCTAAAATAATTTTTGGATGAAAGGGTCTTCTTATCTCATGTAAAAAATAAAATTGGCTGTTGTATGGATTTGAAGGTGAAAGAAACAAGGAACTAACTTCACAGATTGAAAAGAAGGCAGCATGTAAGACTCCAGCCCTCAGATAAATGTTCACTTTAAACATGATTCTCTGAAGGATTCATGGAGCAATGTTTGAAAAACCTAATAATTCATCCCCATTGTTGAAATATTATTGTAATTTATAACAACCTCTTATAAAGAAATTTTATTGAAGACCTCATTAATCATGGTTTACTTTCACGTTTTTCTCAAGACGCTGCTTGAGAAATGTTAAAAAAAAAAATCAATGGATATACTTTGCAATTAAAAAAAAACTTTAAGGGGCGTCTGGATGGCTTAGTCAGTTAAGTGTCCAACTCTTGATTTCAGCTCAGGTCATGATCTTATGGTTTGTGAGTTCAAGCTCCACATGAGGCACTGCACTGACAGCGTGGAGCCTGCTTGGGACTCTCTCTGTCACTCTGTCCCTTCCCTGCTCAGGTGTGTGCACTCTCTCTCTCAAAAATATAATAAATGTTAAAAAAAACATACACACACCAAGGAGCGCCTGGGTGGCTCAGTCGGTTAAGCGTCTGATTTTGGCTCAGGTCATGATCTCACAGTTTGTGGGTTCGAGCCCCGCATTGGGCTCTGGGCTGACAGCTCAGAGCCTGGAGCCTGCTTCGGATTCTGTGTCTCCTTCTCTCTCTGTCCCTCCCCCGCTCTTGCTCTGTCTCTCTCTCTCTCTCTCTCAAAAATAAACATTAAAAAAAAAAACACTTCTGAAAATAGGTTCTCTACAAGTGACCAAATGAAAAACCTAGACTATATGCCCAATGGAAAAAATGAAGTAAACTTGAGAAATTTCTTTTTTTTAATTTTTTTAAATGTTTATTGATTTTTGAGAGAGAAAGAGAGCACAAGCAGGGGAGGAGCAGAGAGAAAGAGGGAGACACAGAATCTGAAGCAGGCTCCAGGCTTTGAGCTGTCAGCCCAGAGGCTGACACAAGGCTCGAACCCACGAACTGTGAAATCATGACCTGAGCTGAAGTCAGATGCTTAACTGACTGAGCCACCCAGGCACCCCTTAAACCTGAGAAATTTCTTAGGGAAGTCTAGAGTCTAGTGAGAAAGCTCATGGGACTGGCAGGCAGCAGGTCTGGGTTTTATGCCTGGTTCCACCAATTCACAGCAAGTCAGTTCACCTTCCAGAAACTCAGACTATCTGTAAAATAGGTTAATACAGCTTACATATCTAAATATCAGAATCATATGGACTGTTTGGCAAGCAGTAGGAATGAACTGGTTAGATAGTTACCCCTCTTGATATGAAGAAGTGCCTGTTTGTCTCACACATTAGCCACACGTAGGCACACTCAGAGAGGAATGCTAATGTGCCTAATGATAAAAGTCATCAAGAGGTGCCTGGGTGGCTCAGTCAGTTAAGGGTCTGACTTTGGCTCAGGTCATGATCTCATGGTTTGTGAGTTCGAGCCCTGCATCGGGCTCTGTGCTAAGAGCTCTGCTTCAGATTCTGTGTTTCCCTCTCCCTCTGCCCCTCCCCTGCTCATGCTCTCTCTCTTAAAAATAAATAAACATTAAAAAAAATTTTTCATTATCAAGTATTTGTTCATAACTACAGTTATAATGTGTCTTAAATGGCATCTCTTGTTCTCAATGTTGTAGGTCCTGTTCATAGAATATCAGCTCAATATAATAGCTTATTTTAAAATCACAACTAAAATTCCCCCTAGGCATTTTGGATTTTAACCCCCTAGGTTTAAAACTTTGGGTTGGTCTACGGTACAAACTACCTGTCACTGTAGGAAGATTGGTCTAACCTGACAAAGAGGCAGACGAGAAACCCCATGCTACAAAACCGTAAGCTCTGGCTTTGCCTGTGACATCCACCATTCATGTCTTACGGCACCGCAACAGTAATATGCATTTCACTTGGCAGTAAAAAATGGAATGCTTTTCAAATTGCACATTTTCCACCTTATCGGGAGAAAACTTGTTACACAAAAATGAAACTGAAAGAAATATATAACTTTATGTCCATGTCCCTGACTCTCTGACGGGGCTGCTTCTCACCCCGTGACCCTGCCTGCCCCAGCTCGCCCTGCTCATTTCATTCACATCTTGAAATTCCTAAAAAGCAAAAACATGAACAAACAGGCAATAGGCCCCCAATTTTTCTCATTGTTTTCCAAACACAGCTTCCTTACCAAGCCAGGAACCAGGAAGAGAATGGCAAAGAACAGAAACCAAGGCAGATACCATGAATCCATGTTGTGGCTTCCAGTTGAAATGTGCAAACTAAGAAAGTCAGAGTAGCATTTACTTCTTAAAAGGCAAACATCATAATTTGTAGCCTTTGATCTCAAAGATCCATCTTGCAGGTCAGCTCGCTGTAGTAGTATTATCTGCAGTCAGAGAGTTAAAGTCCAGTATCCTGAACACAGCTCTGCAGCCTTGTTTGTTGGCTTTTTTTTTTTCCCCCTGAGTCAACGTTCAGTAGTTAAGTGCCTGGCTGAGACCTGTTAATGAAATAAGTTCTCTAATTTATACATATTTGTCCTCAGAATTATTGACGACCACTTGAGCAAAAGAAAATATCACATTAATTTTTATTTATTTATTTATTTTTATGTTTTCCTTTTGTGAATTCCTGAAATTAACTTTTAATCTTTCAAATAGTAACGTTTGTGAAGCTCCTTCTGCTCATCTAACCCTGTGCTGCTTTCATATATCCAGTTATGTCCATGGCTTTTTTTAATCATTCATTCATATATTAGAAAATGTATTGAGTTTCAAAATCCATTTATGTATTAGAAATCTGGCATATTTTGATCATTATATATAAAGTAGCAAAATAGCAACATACCTCACTCGTGAAAATTCCCATCAAGCAAACCTAAGGGGGAGGGTCCAAAGCTAGGAATGGTCACCGGTTTTCTGATAAACTAGTGTTCCAATCCATCTCTCAGTTCTTTCCCTTTTTCCTTGTTTTCTTGGGATAACTTTTCTTTAGAGACAACCTACTCTCTGTGTTCCCACGATTCCACTCTCAACTGTGGTGAGATATAATATTTTTGCAACACGTCTTTTTCCCTCAGCAATTCCCTCCCCACTCAGGATTGGTCCTTGCCCCACTCTGCGCTCATAGGAAGGATGTCAAAAGATGCATGGTAGAGACAAAGGACTTGGGAGGATGCTCTTTGTGAGTTTGAGCCAGTCATTCCCAACCTCTGAGGGGAGGGTAAGTGTTCAGAGGGAAAGTTACAAACCCAACTCCTCACTTGTTCCCAAGGATTCTGCGGATGGTTTCTGGGATCCCCAATCAAATGGGCCTGTTTCCTGACTAGAGCCGCAAGGAGACAAAAACACTCTGCAAAAGAATGTCTTGGAAGGAAGGAGAATAACTCCTAAGAGACCAGAGTGGCACACAAGTATCAGGGAAAGCCCCACACCTGCGGGGCCATGTGGATAGGAATCCGAGTGTCTCCATAGAGGGCTGCATAGAAGGACAACCAACGACCGGACGAGAGACAGATGTTTCAGAGCGTGCCTGAGGGGGGATGCCACCGGGATGAGATGGGGCCTTGGGCTGTCGAGCTTAGGCATGAGCCTCAGAGTAAAAGATGGGAATCCTTAATCGGCAGCAGTTAAATTTCTCCCATTTATGTGGATGGGGACTCAAAACAATAATTACAGTTACCGAAAAATAAAAGTATTTATTACGCATATCTGCTTTTGTGAGCCACGTGCAACTGAGACCCCTGACTGCAAGCCATGCATTAGGGCAGACGGCTCACATTCCAAGTTAGGAAGTTGCAATCAGGGAGGTGGGAGGCAACAGTTCCAAGGACGGTTGTAGTCTGCTGTGGACCCTACCTAACACAGCACATGGACAGCCCCTCTAGGAATCTCATGGACAGTCATGGGGGCGTGGCTGAAATCCAACTCCGGAAATGTGTTTTGACTGCAATTAATGGATAGATTTTACATTTCATTCTTCCTGGGATGGTCACTGAGGCTCTAATGCAGAGGCTACCCTTGGCTGGTCTAACATAGCTCCAGCCCCACTCGTCTCCTGGAGAGCGTGTCTGCCTCTGGGTGCTGGTCCTCCTCTGGTCTTCATTTCTCCCGGGGACTATCGCGAACCGTGCTCAAGATTCCAGCCATATGGATTGTTCTGAGAGCTCCTGGAACTATCAGGAAAGCGCATTTCTCTCAGGAATGTGATTCTCAAAACCCCCCATGGAATATGAGAATATTCTAGACCTAAGGATGGCAGATCTCAAGAATGAAAAGCTTTCTAATAGGAAATAGTGCAGAGGTTGCAACACAAGATCCATATCTTTCCTCTTAGAACGCCCACTTCCTTCACCCAGTTCTTCTTCCAAAAACAACAACGAAAAGTTTTTGTAAGTTATGTCATGTGTTCCCCAATGGTGGCTCTTTATGAAATCTTATCAACACTTCTATAAACTTATTAGGGAGGTGCATGTAATTGAATTTAAATTAAATTAAATGGAACTAGGAAAAAAGGAAGAAAATGGAGGTGTGGTGACTAAAGAAGTCCCCGGGCAGCAAGGAGAATACAAATTCATTATGGCCCCAGCCAATTAAAGGGCAAAAGAGCTCATAAGACATCTGCACCCCCTGCGATTGAGCACAATAAATCACATTCTTCTAAGCCCCTCCCCAAACTCCCATCTCTTACTCGATTTTTCAAAATCGTGCTATATTACTGTATTAGTCAAGGTTCTCCAGAGAAGCAGAACCGATAGGATCTGTATATAGATAGAGAAATTTACTTAAGGAATTGGCTCACATAACTGTGGAAGCTGGCAAATCCAAAGTCTGCAGGGTGGGCTGGTAGACTGGAGACCCAGAGAAAAAGCAATGTTGCAGCTTGAGTCCAAAAGCAGTCTGCTAGCAGAATTCTCTCCTCTTCTGGCAATCTTGGTCTTTTGTCTCTTAAGGCCTTCAACTGATTAGATGAGGCCCACCCACACAAAGAAAGGAAACTGGCTTTGCTCAAAGTCTACTGATTTAAATGTTAGTATCATCTGGAAAGTATCTTCACAGTGACGTTTAGACTAGTATTTGACCAGATATCTGGATTCCATGGACTAGCCAAGTTGTCACATAAAATGAACCATCAGTTCTCTTTTTTGTTCTCTTCTTTTATTTCCCAGACTCTTCACAGTCTCCTGTTTATGGGCTAGCTATTGGTTACACTAAAGGTGGCTATTACGGCCAACTCAACACAATTGGCTGGACTGCCAGCCACACCCCTGGCTGAAGACAAAGATGCTATCTATCATGTTCCATGGTGAACATCAATGACAACATGGTCACATCTGTAACACCAGGAAAATACCGAGGGACCGAGAGTTGCTCTTCAGATTTCAAAGCCAGTTGGCTGAGGCGGTGAGGAACAATTCTATTCTTACACCATATGATCCTACTTCAAATTCCTGGACTGTTTTGTTTTGCTTTCTTTTGTTTTGTAAGTAACTGTTATACCCAACATGGGGCTTGAACTCATAGCACTGAGATCAAGAGTTACATGCTCTACTGACTGAGCCAACCAGGCACCCCTCTGGACTGGCTTTACACAGGGAGCTTTTTGATGCTGGGAGCTAGCCCACAAAGAAACAGTGGGGGGAGAATTGCAGCAGGATGATGAGATAGCAGCTTCCTCCCACCATCACAAGAGGATCACCAGGTGGCCCGAAAAGTTTGGCAACCGTACTGTAGCTCAGCGGGCGTGGTGCCATTAAAAATTCACCCCAAGCCAGAACAGGCCTAAAATGGGTGTCCATTGGGGTGCCTGGGTGGTTCAGTTGGTTGAGCGTCTGACTTCAGCCCAGGTCATGATCTCACAGTCTGTGAGTTCAAGCCCCGCATCGGGCTCTGGGCTCACAGCTCAGAGCCTGGAGCCTGCTTCAGATTCTGTGTCTCCCTCTCTCTTTGCCCCTCCCCTGCTCATGCTCTGTCTCTCTCTCTGTGTCTCTGTCTCTCAAAATTAAATAAACATTAAAAAAAATTTAATGGACGTTAAGCATTTGCTGCAGGTGGGAGCAGATTTGCTGGACAGAAGCAAAAAAAAAAAAATTGAGAGAAAGATAGTCTTCTTTCTTCCTTCTTTTTTTGGGCTCCAGCTTTTAACCCGCAGTAACATTCAGCTTACGCTGCTTTAACCACAAAAATGACTGAGAAAGGAAAGATGGAATGTACGATTGATCTCACCACAGTCTCCCATGAATGGGAAACGTCTCGGGCATTCTGCTGGAAGTGTTTGCCTCCTGTCCTCTCCTGTCACATGTGCCTTACTCTACAGCAGTCCTCAAATTTTTTGCCTTGAAACCCCTTTTCATTGTGAAAAGTGACTGAGAACTCACAAAGAAATTTTATTATTTTATCTATCAATATTGACCTTCTTAGAAATTCACACTGAAAAATTTTTGAAATATTATTAATTGATTAAAAGTAATTTTAAATAAATTTTAAACCTATTATATGTTAATATAAATAATATATTTTAAGGGCGCCTGGGTGGCTCTGTCGGTTGAGCATCCAACTCTTGATTTCAGCTCAGGTCATGATCTCACAGTTCGTGAGATCGGGCTCTGCGCTGACAGGGTGGAGCCTGCTTGGGACTCTCTCTCTCTCCCTCTCTCTGCCCCTCCCCCACTCGCTCGCGCATGCTCTCTCTCTCTGTCAAAAATAAACTTTAAAATATATATTTTAATGAAAAGTGAGCACATATTCAAAAAATAATGGGAAGAGTGGCACTGCTTTACATCTTGGCAAATCTCTTAATGTCTGGCTTACTAGAAGACAGTTGAATTCTCAGATCTGCCGTGATACGTTGTCACAATTCAAGCATATGAAGATAATTCAGCCTCAGACAGAAATGTAGTTGAAAAGAGGAGCAGGGGCGCCTGGTGGCCCAGTAGGTTGAGTGTCAGACTTTGGCTCAGGTCATGATCTCACAGTCCGTGAGTTTGAGCCCCGCGTCGGGCTCTGTGCTGACAGCTCTGAGCCTGGAGCCTGCTTCGGATTCTGTGTCTCCCTCTCTCTCTGTCCCTCCCCCGCTTGCACTCTGTGTCTCTCTCTCAAAATAAACGTTAAAAGAAACAAATCCTCTCATGGCTACCAAAAAAAGAAAAAAAAGAAAGAAAGAAAAAAGAAAAGAGGAGGAGTATTTTAACAGCCTTTTTAGATGATTGTGGCTGTTCTTCTTAAATACTACACCCAAATTTCATATGCCACAGTTTCTTCAATCACAACGATGAACTTTTCATACTTTGTTATATTAAAATCCATTGGTCTAATCTTGCATTTCAAATGGATGCTTTCCCTATGCATAATTTGTTTTTTTTAATTTTTTTACATGTTTATTATTTTTGAGAGAGACAGAGCGTGAGCGGGGGAGGGACAGAGAGAGGGAGTCACAGAATCCGAAGCAGCCTCCAGGCTCCGAGCTGCCAGCATATAGCCCGACACGGGGTTCGAACTCACAGACCGCGAGATCATGACTTGAGCCGAAGTCGGCCGCTCAACGACTGAGCCACCCAGGCACCCCTCCCTATGCATGATTTGTAACACCACTTGTCCTTCAGAAAATCTGGATCTTCCCAATGTTGACACATTTCGTATCCCTTATCAGATAAATCTCTTGGTCGACACCACCAATCTCATCCGAAAAGCTGATAAAGATTTCGGAAACCATTAAATTCGCAGGGACGAATTTCTGGACACAGGTGTTCCAAAAATTCTTTCTCTTGAAAGCTCAAGTTTTAGCATTGGTAATAAATACCGTCAGTTGGTTTCCTGGATAGGTTAAGCCCACTCCATTCGTTTTCAAGAACATTTCTGCGAAATACCTAATAATCACAGTCTGCCTACTGCTTGTTCTATAAGCAAATACGGTGTTCTATGAAAAAAGCAGCTGGAGCAGCTCACGTCTCAAGCAATCACACAAATGCTTTGCTCAAAACAAAGATCATATTTTGGAATGCAGCACAAGTGCTCTGTGTGTACTTCCCATTTTATGACACAGAATATTAAAAAGATGTGCACTCAAGGGCCTAGATTTAATAAAATTAATTTTTATAGCTTCATCAGGACATTTTCAAGTGAGACTGTGGTTGTTTTTACTGCAAGGGCATGGTGCTGAAGAATTCAACAGCTACTAGGGACGCCTGGGTGGTTCAGTCAGTTAAGCATCTGACTCTTGGTCTCAGCTCAGGTCTTGATCTCAGGGTGTTGAATTCAAGCCCTCTGTTGCACTCTGTGCTCGGCATGGAGCCTGCTTAAAAGACAAAAAAAATACAATGGCTACTACTGCCACTGCTTTTGCATCAAGGTGCAATTGTCAACACATTAAAAAGACAACAACAACAATAAAAAACAACAACAACAACAACCCAGGGGCCTGGGTAGCTCAGTGGGTTGAGAATCCAACTTTGGTTTCAGTACTGGTCATAATCTCACAGTTCATGAGTTTGAGCCCCATATCGGGCTCTGTGCTGGCAACAAGGAGCCTGCTTGGGATTCTCTGTCTCCTCTCTCTCTCTGCCCCTCCCCCGCTTGTGAGCATACATTCTCTGGCTCTCTCTCTCAAAAATAAATAAACTTAAGTTTTTAAAAAAGGCCAAAATGTCAGTATTATTATGGAGATAGTTTTGGCTTGTGGGTCCCTACAAGGGTCTCTGGGACATTTCAGGGGTCTGTGGACCACACTTGGAGAACTATTGCTTTATAATGACAGGAAGGTAGAACAAGACTCAGAAAGACAAGGGTTTGGGCCCTTAGATAAGAGGTTCATCAATTTAAGGGCAGCTGGCTGGCTCAGTCACAAGAGCATGCGACTCTTGATCTTGGGGTAATGAGTTTGAGCCCCACATTGGGTTTAGAGATCACTAAAAACATAAATAAACTTAAAAAAAATAGAAGAAGTTCATCAATTTAATGGCTACCTGAGCATGGGAAAGTGAAACTCTCTGGGTCTGTACACACACACACACACACACACACACATATACACACAATGGAATATTACTCAGCCATCAAAAAGAATGAAATCTGGCCATTTGCCATGATGTGGTTGGAGCTAAAATGTATTATGCTAAGCAAAATAAGTCAATCGGAGAAAGACAAACACCATATAATTTCATTCATATATGGACTTTAAGAAACAAAACAGATACACATGTGGGAAGTGTGTTCAGGGGGGATGGAGAGAAGAGAGAGAAACAAACCACAAAAAACTCTTAATGATAGAGAACTATGGGTTGATAGAGGGAGGGGGGTGGGAGATGGGTTAGACGGGTGATGGGTACTAAGGAGGACACTTGTTGTGATGAGCTCTAGGTGTTGTATATAAGTGATGAATCACTGAATTTTACTCCTGAAACCAATATTGCACCGTATGTTAACTAACTAAAATTTAAATTAAGAAAATAAATCTGTTCCTGAAAAAAAAGAGTATGTTCAGCATATTAAAAATCATGTATATAAAGTTAGTGCCTAGAATATAGACAACACTAGAATATGGACCAGAGATGTGTACATAGGGGAGTTCATGAACAAGAGAAATTATTGGAGAAAACCAAAGTATACTTTAATTAACATATTTATTCCAAAATATTTATAGAAAGCCACAACCAGGCCCTGTGCTATGTGGAGATATAGAAACAAGTGGCATGATCCCTGCTCTTAAAAAGTTTATAGGGGTGTTTAAATCAACTCAGCATTAAAGTCATCTGTAAAGACTCAACCTGATCATTGTTACAAAGAAAGGTAGGTACCAAGGACCAAGGTCCAACAGTGAAGTACTTGCTCATAGTCTATACATGGATTTAGGAAGCCAACTGAAAAGGGAAGATGGACTCTTGGGCCAGTGCAAGGGAGAAGGTGACAGCCTGGTTTTTGGCAAGTTTACTGGTCACCAAGGTACCTGATAAGCTAACAGGAAGGTGGGGAACCCCATCATTCTGAACTAAAGACTATGCCCTCGGATGGGGAAGACAGTCATAGCTCTGGATTTTCAGATCCCTGCCATAATGGTGAGAAGCGGCAGCATCTGATTCCTCACACATCCATCATGGAATCTTTGGATATAGATAAATAATGCTCAGCCGCTCTGTGACCAGGGATTTATGCTTTGACAGGTGCTGCTGTGGGTTCTGGGCCCTCCAGTTGTTGCCTTTGCTCTGTATGGCCAGAAGAGCAAGGTGTGCGTGGAGTAGATGACATGTGATTCATTGCAATTAGGGTAAGAATAAAAGGGAAAGAACAACATTGGCTTCAAGAGTCATCATTCAAGTGTCATAATTGAAGCTACTTGTCAATGTTTCCATGGAGTTGGCTCTCCAGATGAGCGTGCTGTAGGGTTATGCCTCAGCCTAGAACATGAAAGAACAAAACCTCACAGACACTGCAGATGAAGTCATTGCCGTTTTCTGACAAAACAGACAGGAAGGACAGGCTGCGGTTCCATCTTCATCTAAGAGAAGAGAGAGGAGAAAGAGAGGTAATGAGCAGTCATGGAAATGAGTGTCAGCTTACACATATGTTGGGGGATTTTACTGCCAACCATTAGACATTTCAGGACTGAGGACCAAAAGCCAAGAGTAACCTGCCTATTTCACAAATTGGCCCTAAAAACTAGTCCTGCATAGTGATGTGACTTGATTTGCTTTGATAATCCTAGAGAATGGATCTATCATAGATGATCCTTTGCACTAATGTAGATATTTCCTGGTATGAGGTTATGAGCAAGGGAGATAAGTTACACATTCATATCTTTACAGCATGGTATCATTATTAAATGTATGATTAAATGTTTAGATGGATGGATGGATGGATGGATGGGAAGGTAGGTTGTTGGTGGTGGTTTGGTATGAAATGTGAACTTTAGAGCTAAAGGTGAAATAAATTTTGGGAAATTAAAAACTTCTAAGGTGGGATACCTAAGGAGAGCTGTCTGGGGAATCATTTGCTCAAAGAATAGAGTACAGTTCAGAGTCCTACCTCTAGCCTTGAACTAGAGATTAGAAATCACTTCAAACATCTCAAATATCCAAAGGTCTGACTAATACTACAACAGGAGAGTTGGGGACAGTGGTTCTGGGGGCTAAGAGAAGCAGAGACTCAGCCCCAGAATCTGGTAAGGTCGAGAGTCATTTGGTGTCTGTAATCCTCCCATATAATAATTCATGATGGTGGGATATCTCTCAGCCACCATTGATCTTAACTTGAGATCCACATTTATCAATCGAATTCAGGAGTTCTGTGAATTTGATGGAGAAAATAATTATGTAAAATAATTACATCTCAATTTCATTGACTTTTAATTAAAATGTAGGATTTCCTTCCATTGCAAAATAAGCGCAAACCTTAATAGGTATCAATACTTGTGACTGTCACCAATAAAAATAACAAATATTTTCATATCAGATCACAGTAAGTGTTAATATCTCGAAATGTTGTGTATGCTCATTGCTGCTTTGAATTATGGCAGTCATGGAGCTCATAGCTAGGTCTAGTCATTTACTACATTAACAAACACATGTATTACTGTATCACAAGCATTCTTTTTGTTAACTAGATTTCAATATAATTGTAGGTTTTTTGGTAATCTTACGTATTTTATTTTATGCATTTAAAACATTATTCTGGGGCCACATGGGTGGCTCAGTTGGTTGAGCATCTGATTCTTGATTTCAGCTCAGGTCATGATCTCACGGTTCATGAGATTGAGCCTTAAGTCAGGCTCCATCCACTGCAGAGCCCGCTTGGGATTCTCTCTCTATTTCTCTCTGTCCCTCTCCCCTGATCATGCGTGCTCTCTCTCTCTTTCTCAAAATAAAAAAATAAGCACAAATAAATAAATAAATAAAACATTATCCTGAGAAGGGAGCTTCTCAGGAGCTTCACCAGACTAACAAAAGGTGTCCATGGCCCAAAAATGTTAGGGTGACAACAGCATGGATGGATCTAGAAAGTATAATGCTAAGCTAAATAATCAGTTAGAGAAAGACAAATACCATACGATTTCACTCATATCTGGAAGTTGAGAAACAAAACAAATGAACAAAGGAGAAAAAAGAGAGACAAACCAAGAAACTGTGAACTGTAGAGTAAAACCTGATGGTCACCTGAGGGGAGGTGGTGGGGGATGGGTAAAATAGCTGATGGAGACTAAGGAGTGCATTTGTGATGAGCACTGGGTGATGTATGGAATTTTGAATCACTATATTGTATACCTGAAATGAATATAACACTGTATGCTACTTACATTGGAATTAGAACTTAAAACCTAATAAGAATGAAAAACAATGTTACGGTGAGAGAGCTGCTTCTTTCCATCGTGCCTCATCTTCCCTGGATGGACATCACACTGAATTCTCATGAAGGGATAGGCAGTTTTTTCCTGACATTTCCAGGAAGCAGCTCAAACCATCAAGCCCAAGGACTGTAAGCAAGCTGTTTTATCCATTAGGCACCATAGAAACAGGGCCTAGGGCCAATGAGCTTGAACAATGCTGTCTACAAAAACACTTAAGACAGAGCTAGGGGGAAAATTTTTTGCTCTAAACTAAAAATAAAGCTACAGATGTGCAATTAATAAATGTCTAATTAAATGTACCAAATTTCATATGTCAAATGCATCTGTCATTACATTTAATATTCACAAATATTTTTGCATTTGAAAAATTTACAGATCAGATTTTCTCACTTTGCAAGAAATCTCAAATAAACATGATTATGAAGAAAAACAATAAAAAATTAAAGTTACAGCCAAATATTTTCAAAAGTAGAATTATATAAATACATGTAATATTTTGTGGGCGGGGGGGAACTAGACTAATGGAATGTGTAATGTCAGTACATTTAGTACATTTTATTATGTTTGAGGGGTGCCTGGGTAGCTTAGTCGGTTGAGCAACTGCCTCTGGCTCAGGTCATGACCTCATGGTTTGTGAGTCCGAGACCCCCATGGGGCTTTGCTCTGACAGCATAGACCCTGCTTCAGATTCTCTGTCTCCCTCTCACTCTGCCCCTCTCCCACTTGTGCTTTCCCTCTCTCTCTCTCTCTCCTTCTCTCCTCCCTCTTTCTGAAAAATAAATAAACATTAAAGAAAAAGTACGAAAGAAATGTCAGGGGGTGAGGGGGTTCTCCAAAGAATCAAATGGACCCAGGCCTTCAAAGGTCTCAAAACCGCACTGGCCTGAAATTGTAAACCTGTCCTCTTGGACCCTCAAAAGGAGCACAGCCCCAGAGTTTGGGCCCTTGGAAGACTCCTACCGTCTCCATCCCTTGCCCCATACACCCTCCCAAGGCTTGCCAATCCTCCCCCACTCTTCCTTACCCCTCAAAGTCCACCTCACTCCCTGGCCCTGGGCACTTCAGCTTCTCAGAAAGATCAAAGAATTCCAGCCTTTTTTGTTTTGGTGGAGATGCCTGAAATTGAACGCAGGGCCTCACTCCTTTGGGGTTTCGCAAATAGCACTAGGAGGTTAGTTGGGTTCTCCTCTGCCCAGCTCTCTGACCCTCTAACAGGCAGGCCTGGCCCTCCACCAGTTGGAATTCTCCCAGGTCATGTCTCTTGGCTTTTCCTCTTTTCATCAGAAATGCTCTGTCTGGTTTCCTGAAAAAGCACTGGACAAGCCCACCTTTGTCACCCTGAGTAGTGACAAGTTACGTGGAGGAGAAATTGTCCTAGCTGTCCTTCTTCCATCTGAATGTCATTGAGCATTCACCTGTGGTTGGTGGTACAGTTGAAGGGGCCATCTTCAGAGCTGAAAAGGAGAAAGATACTAGAGATCTCAGATAGGTCTGCTTGTCTGTGCCCTGCCCATATGTAAGAGATACACAAGAAGCCGTCAATAAGAGTTAGCTCTGAAGAAAGGAACCAAAACATGGGGGCAAGAAAAGGGCCTTTTTTGTTTAATTGTGGACCTTAGAGTCAGCTGGACTAAGTATTTGCTTGAAGCCAAAAAAAAAGAAGAAAAACAATTGACAAATACAGAACATTTGCTGTATTTATTTGAAAGCATTAGAGAAATCAAGTAAACTCAGAACTTTGGTGTACTTTCTTATGCTTAACTGTAAGAATAGTGTAAACAAAAAAAAAAAAGGTCCCAAACCTGGACTTGGGAAGAACTTTTTCCTGGGGTGAAGTTAGCACTGCTGATAAAATGCACAGGCCATCTGCTGATGAAGGTTAGTGGGACTAAGGTTTGTCCCCAGAATCTAGTTCTCTACCCACCCAATGGAATATCAGGTGCCTTATACCAAAGTTGTTGTTGTTGTTTTTAATGTTTATTTTTGAAAGAGAGAGTGAGAGAGAGAGAGAGAGAGTGTGTGTGTGTGTGTGTGTGTGTGTGTGACTGGGGTGGGTCAGAGAGAGAGGGAGACACAGAATCCAAAGCAGGCTCCAGGTTCTGAGCTGTTAGCACAGAGCCTGACACGGGGCTCAAACCCACGAACTGTGAGCTCATGTCCTGAGCCAAAGTCGGATGCTTAGCCAACTGAGCCACCCAGGCACCCCAATACCAAACTTTTTTTTCTTGATGTATTTGATCTTACAGTAATTATAAAGTGTTCTTTTTTCCTAGGGGCACCTGGGTGGCTCAGTCCGTTAAGCTTTCGACTTCAGCTCAGGTCATGATCTCACGGTGCATGAGTTCAAGCCCCGTGTCTGGCTCTCTGTTGTCAGCACGGAACCTGCTTCAGATCCTCTGTCTCCCTCTCTCTCTGCCCCTTCCCCGCTCATGCTCTTTCTCTCTCAAAATAAATACATAAATAATAAAATATTTTTAAACGTTCTTTTTCTATAAGATACCCCTACTGAGAGTAAATCTTTGAATGAGCCTCCTAAATGCTTCTTCCTTTGTATCTGTGATATCTGCTCATGTCTGAAAAGTTGTGATATCTGTAATATCTGCTGTTTTTGTCTGAAAAGTTGTCTTTACCATTAGTATTATTTTTAATTTAAGGTAAGGGGTTGGACACTATGATCTTGCCTGGGTTTAAGATACTCAAGATTGCTGGCTTCTGTACCATTGAATTGCTTTATAATCATATATGACATATATAGATTAATTCCTCCAAAGATTATAGGCAAAAGAATTCTGCTTTAATTACATTTCCCACATAGTCTGTTAAGGCACAATACTGCTTAAGTGTAATTTTCAAAAAAGTAAAATTATGACGCTTATGTAAATATAAATGTACACATGTCTGAGATTGTATTCCGTTAAGTACTAAAGAACCAGTAAGATGCAAGAACCACTTTTAAGAAGAATTTGAAGAACAGTCATTTATAGAGACAATCAGAAATGCTGAAATAAGTATGCTAATAATATTTGCAAAACTGATGGATATTATATAGGAAAATGATGTATAATATTGAAGTTATCCTTCTAAAGGGCAGAAGCCAATTGTATCTCTACTGGACAAGAGCGTTTGCACTTCTATTGCCAAGAGCCATTTGCATGACCACCATTTTCTACCACTTCCATTTTGCCTTCGTCAATAGGAGACAATCAAAGGTATGCACCCCTACAAAATCAGAGAGCGTTCTCTTGACAGTCCCCAGAGCTCTGTTAGAAGATAACCTCATAATCTCTTTAGCCAATTCCTGAATCTTAGATCATTTTGCTTGACAAGAAACTATTTCTCAACAATTGCAGGGGTGCCTGGGACTCTTGATTTTGGCTCAGGTCATGATTTCATGGTTCAGTTCCTGAGATTGAGCCCCGCATTGGGCTCTATGCTGAGAGCTCAGAAACTGGGATTCTCTCTCTCTCTCTCTCTCTCTCCCTCCCTTCCTTTCTCCAGCTTGTCTACACATGCTCTCTCTCTCTCTCTAAATAAATAAATAAATAAATAAACATTAAAAAAACAATCACACCATATCAAAAAATAAAGTATAGAACAAATTAATGTTGGGTGGGGACTATGAGAATTATAGCGAACAATTGTTGGCCCCTCTGCTTTCCTCTTCCTGACTTTACAGTAATAACAAAACAATACTTTCTAGAATGGCTTATAATTATAGTACAATTTCAATCTAAATCCCATTTTTTGAAGAGGGAAAAATTGAAAAATGATTCTGGAGCTCACCTGGGAAAATGAGTATCTGAAAACAGTCAAGAAAATTTTGAAAATGAATTGAGAGAAGGGGATGGGTGTCAGAGGCTATGCGGGAAGAAAGTAGAGAAGCTTGCTTTCACCTGATGATGTTAGACATGAAAAGTCATTTGAAATTTACAATAATAAAAATAGGAACATATTAATAAAACAATATAAATCCCCAAACCATACGCAAGTTTAAGAATATGCTAGATGCGACATTTAAAATCAGTGGACAGATGATTCAATAGATGATATTAAGACAACTTGATCCATAGTTGCTCAAAAAAATTTTTATCTTTATTTTTTTTAGAGGTTTTGTGTTTAAGTAATCTCTACATCCAATGTAAGGCTCAAACCCACAACCCCGAGATCAAGAGTCACATGCTCTACTGACTAAAAAAAACATGTTTTTAAATTATTGAAGCATCTTGATCTCTGTAACAGGAACCCATGGGGGAGGGGAAGGAAAAAAAAAAAAAAAGAGGTTAGAGTGGGAGAGAGCCAAAGCATAAGAGACTGTTAAAAACTGAGAACAAACTGAGGGTTGATGGGGGGTGGGTGATGGGTATTGAGGAGGGCACCTTTTGGGATGAGCACTGGGTGTTGTATGGAAACCAATTTGTCAATAAATTTCATATATATATAAAAAATAAATAAATAAATAAATAAATAAATAAATAAATAAATAAATTATTGAAGCATCAGTTGGGGCACCTGGGTGGCTCAGTCGGTTAAGCCTCTGACTCTTGATTTTGGCTCAGGTCATGATCTCACAATTCATGAAACTGAGCCTGACATTGGGCTCTGCATTGACAGTATGGAGCCTGCTTGGGATTCTCTTCTCCCTCTCTCTCTGTCCCTGCCCACTCATTCTCTCTCTCTCTCTCTCTCTCTCTCTCTCTCTCTCTCTCTTAAAACTAAATAAATAAATGTTCTTCTAAAAAACATCATTTGCAATTAGCTAGTTGGGGATGGGGAGGGAGCTCTGATATTTTAGACAGAAGGCAGCCAGAGCAAAGGAATTACAGTTCAAGCAAGGATAAAACAATGGGTCCAGATGGAAAGCTTAATGCCCAACAGAGTAATGGTGAGCTGAGCAGAGGAGAGTGGTAGGAACCAACCACATCAGAGCTGGGGGGTGGGGGGACAGGGCGGTGTGGCATGAAAAACAGGCTTGAACTTGATCTTCAAACGGATGGAAAGCCTGGGAAGGTTTCAAGTGGGAAATGGTGATGATCAAGTTTTCATTTCAGATCGTTTACTCTGCTATTTAGAGGATAGATTCAAAAGGTTAAGAAAAACCATTTTGGATATAGTTGCACAAGGAGAAGATTCCAGAAATATTTGGGAACGGGAGACACATTGCAAAAGTTTAAAGGAGGAATACATGGAAAAAAGATGGAAGTTATCAGGACATTCCGCATGTTAGGGAATTTGGATGGTGAGAAAAAGGAGAAAGGTAGGGAGTGACTTAAGGGAGCAGCAGGTTCTAACAAAGGTTGTTAAGCAAAGAGAGACTCAAGCACGTTAGCAGCAAGGCTTGAGTAATGGTGGGAAGGGGGCAGACCTGGAAAGAGTCAGAAGGGAAGGGTTAGGGGAGCCATGGGAGAGCCATCTGTCCATCTATGTAGGAAAAGAGAAGGGGGCACCTGGGTGGCTCAGTCTGTTGGGCGTCAGACTCGGCTTAGGTTATGATCTTGGGGTTCCCAGGTTCGAGCCTCATATTGGGCTCTGTGTGGACAGCTCAGAGCCTGGAGCCTGCTTTGGAGTCTGTGTCTCTCTCTCTCTTTCTCTGCCCCTCTCCTGCGTGTGCGCTCTCTCTCTGTCTGTCAAAAATAAATGAATAAACTAGAAAAAAAGAAGAGGAGGCTACCACGCAGTCCTAGTATCAGCCCTCCTGTTCTCGTCTTTATCAGTTTCAGGTCCACCTACTGCTCCAGAAAGCTCGTAACCATCCAGTCCACAGGTTTCCCGCCCCTATTTTACACCAGTGTTATTGGCAGCACTGGGGATAAAGCAGTGAACGAAACAGATCAGGTCCTGCCCTCACGGCACTTATGTACTCATGGGAGACAAGACAACCGTCACATACGTCACCACGGAAATCCCTGTCAGGAAGTGGTACATGCCCTCAAGAACGGTATAACTGAAGGGAAGGAGGGCTAGAGTGACCGAGGGGCACTATTCACATGAGGTGGCCAAAGGACGACTCTCTGGCCAGATGACATTTTTTCTGAAGCCAGCAAGGCAGAATTTAATGAATGATGGATAGGAAGTCAAACTTTCAAAAGTCGAGATCCTATAAAACAACACCTTCTAGGAAAATCAATAAACAAAAGTAGCCTGGTCCAGTTATCGGTTATCCTGACAGTGGTATTTCTGGACTAAAAATTTGGGCTGCAAATCAACTTTCTGTTAATCCCAAATGTGACTCGTCTCATTATACAATACTACTTAATATTTACTTCCGATCCCCCAAACAGGCCTACATGTTAGAGAACTGAAGGACAAAACTAGCATTGTAACAGTCCAATTTCTGTTAAGATTCCACGGAAAATGCTAAGAGAGAATACCTCTGAGGAAAGCCTGAGATAAATTGCTGGGATGTCTAAAATGTCTTAAATCTCCTTGTAATTCAATTTTTCATCAAATGCATGCTATGCACCTACAAGTGCTAGGTACTAGCCTGAGCACCAGGGGCACAGATTTTGAACAACAGCCGTGTCTTCGAAGAGACCTTCTGCCAGAAGTTCTGGCTGGCTGAAAACATACTGATTATATCGCGTGACTGCAACAGAAGATGGCCAAAGAGCAGAGCTTTGGGAATCTAACCTCCAGAGCAAGGAGATACTGGGGGTAGGGGAGCTTCTCGGAGAAAATCCCTTATAACTTTCCTAAGTGCCCCATTCCTCCCTCCCATGCTGCATTCCTTCATTCATTCCCTCACCCCCTCCAGTAAATACATATGGAACAGCTAGTGAGTGCGACGCCCGTTCTGAGAGCCAGAGATACAGCAGTGAACAAAAACAAGCAAAAACCCCTACCTTGATAGAGTTTACATTCCAAGCTGGGAGACAGATCACTAAAATATGTAGCATGGTAGAAGGTGATGAGAGCAACGGAAAAAATGTCAATGGGTCTGTTAGACGAGGCGCAGAGTAGCAAGTGGTGGACAGGAGCTGCTTAGGACTGGCCCGAGAGAGCTAATTGCTAGCATCTCTTCCCCAGTCCCCATTTACCGATATCACATCAGTAGCTTAAAATGGTCACAGTGGGCAGGGGCGCCTGGGTGGCTCAGTCGGTTGAGGGTCTGACTTCGGCTCAGGTCATGATCTCACGGCTTGTGAGTTCGAAACCCGCATCGGGCTCTGTGCTGATAGCTCGGAGCCTGGAGCCTGGAGCCTCTTCAGATTCTGTGTCTTTCTCTCTCTCTCTGTCTCTCCCCCACTCACACTCCATGTCTCTGTCTCTCAAAAATAAGTAAACATTTAAAAAAATTAAACACACACACATGTGCGCACATGCATTTAGTCTTTGACTGCATGCACTTGTGGAAATGGGTCTATATGGCACTGTTGCTTCTGTGCCTGGCACTGGTGCCTCAAGTCAGCAGGGCAGGTAGCCAGCAAGGAAAGGCGGATGTGAAGTAAGGGAAGAAGATGAAACCCAGAGGATGGACTAGAATGATCAACTATCTCTCCTTGCCTCCAAGCTTCTGTCTTCAGTGATGTGGCAAAGTCCTACGCGAGAAGCCAGCACCCTTCATCAGGGAGCTACACACACCCTTGACCCAGGAGTCTGAGACACTAAAGGAGGCTCCAGCGAGAGAGAGCTGTAAGAGTTGTGGGGCCAGCCACAGCCTGGTGCCAGCCAGGTGAGCCCACAGGTAAGCGACACCACAGCTGGCTGCACCAGCGCTCTGCACACTGTACCCGTCCTCTACGTGCGAAACCAGTATGGCCATTCCTTCACCGGCGCCTTCCACATCTCATGCAGCCTGACAACTCTGTAGGGAAGGCACTCTGGGAAACCGGTCTGGCTAAATAATTATAATAATAATAATAATATAAGCTAAATTGGTAATGCAAACCCACCACGGTTAGGAAAGAGAATAAAGAGTGTTGGTGGCAATTTTCAATAGGATTTTCAGGGCAAGGTTTACCAAGAAGCTGACATTTGCATAACAATCTGAAAGAAGTGAGGGAGCGAGCTTTGGGGATTGTTATGGGAAGAGAGTTCCAGGCAGAGGGGTAGCAAATGGAAGACCCTGAGTTGAAGGCACACCTGATACGTTCAAAGAACAGCAGGGATGACAGTTGGCTGGAGTGAATGAGGGAGAGAGTAGAAAGAGGAGGGGTCAAGTAGGCAACTGTGTGTGTGTGTGTGTGTGTGTGTGTGTGTGGAGAGAGAGGGGAGGGCTTATAAGACTTCGCCAAGACCTCGGCTTCTACTCTGTGTGGGATAAGCCTTCAATGGATGATTTTGAGCAAAGAAATAACAAGATCAAATCAGTCTTAGCGGGACCATTCTGGCTGCTATACTGGGAATAGCTTGAAACGTCAGCAAATGAGGATTATTAAAGGGTTATTGCAAAAATCAACAGAGAAGCAGATGACAGCTTAGACCAGGGGAGCAGCAATGGGGGTGGAGCAAAGAGGTGGGATTCTGGACGTCTTTTGAAGGTCAAGTCAACAGAATTTGGACTGGGATGTGTGTTATGGGAGAGCTGGAAGAATGAAGGATGAGTCCAAGTTCTTGGGCTGAGCAACCAGAATATTAGAGGTTGCAATTAACTGAAATTGCAAGAAATGAAAGACAATCAAGTTTGGATGGGAAGAGGGAGATCAAGAGTTTAGTCTGGACGAGTTGAGTTTGAGTTTTCCTCTAGACATCAAATCGAAGATGACAGTTGGATCTGTGAATACAGAATTTAGGGAACAGGCATAGGCTAAAGATATAATTCTGAGATTAACAACATACAGAGAGTATTTAACACCATGAGGCTGGATGAGACCAACAAGACGTAAAGTAGAAGAGCGAAGATCTGGAAGGACTGTGTGCAGGGACCCTACCCACTAAATGCTCAGGGATATGAGGAGGAATAAGCAAAAGACGCTAACAAGGAGTGACCAGAGAGGTAAGAGAATATCCAAGGGACTGTGGTAGCCTCCAAAGCAAGTAACAAAAAGAGAGAGGGAGCAATCAACTGAGTCAGATGCTGCAGATGCGTCACATTAGAGGAGAACTGAGAGCTGATCCTTGGATTTAATGAAACAGAGGTCTTTGGCCACTTGCTAAGGATAATTTTGGCAATAAAAGTTATATGAACTGAGTTCAAATAAGAAGGAAATAGAGAAGTTAGGGACAATGCATAGAGGCAACTCTTTTGAGGTGTAAAAGGAAGAAGAAAAAGGAGACATGAGCAAGAAAGCAGAATGGGGATCAAGAGAGAGTTTTGATCTGCTTTTCTTTGAACTGGGAGAAATCACTGTGTTTGTAGGCTGGCAAGAATGATCCAGTGGAGAGGGAAATTTTTGTGATGGATGGAGAGAGGGGACAGCTGTTGAAACAGTGTCCAAAGTGAGCAAGGATGAGATCTAGTACTTAAGCGGAGGGATTGCACTCCGAGCAGAGTGACCTTCATCCACCGTAGACCAAATACTTGAAGCCAACCGACCACGTACATGAAGCAGACAGGTAGGTTTGGGGGGAGGTTATAGAAATTATTATTCCTAATCTCTCATATCTCCATAAATAGGGTAAAAGTATCGACTGAAAATGTTTGTGGGAAGGATCAAATAAGTTAATGCATATGAACTCCCAGAAAGTGGGTAATGAATGTTAACAGCTATTCAATATAATCACACATCAGTTTGGGTGATTTAATCTGTTCTTGTGCTTTCACTGACCTCTTATCCTTAAGCTTCAGATCCAAGATCCAAGATGTGGACATCTCTCAAAATCAACAGGTCTAGAACTCAATTCACTTTGGTCTTCTCTGGGCAACTCCACCTTCCGCAAGCTTGTTGCAGTCAAGGGCTCCTTCCACCTGGGCACATCAACCACAGTGCTAGATTTCTGAATTTCTTCTTCTTCCTCATACTCCTTTCTCAACATCTTGGAAATCCTTTCTCTCCTCCCTTATCTCCTCTATCATCCCTCCAACTGTGTACCCTTTCACTCTCTCAAGCATGTCTTTCTTCTGGACTTTGGCCTCCTAACTGATCCTCTCGGTCAATATGGCCTCCTGTGACTCTCTCTTCCCCATGTACAGAGTGATCTGTCCGAAATGCAAACACTGTGTCACTTTCTGGAGTAAACGCTTCCACGGTCCAGTCTATACAGCATGGCACTCAAGGCCTTTCATGCTATGTTTACATCTTTAGCTGCGTCTCCTGCCCCTTTTAATCTGGTACTTTATTCACCAATTATACGAAGCATATACGGCTTCCCTGCACAGCGCTCCCCAAAACTACCCCTGCAAAACTGTTGAGTACCACCATGCCGATGACTGATTACCCTTCAACTCTCAGCTTCGGCACCATGTCCTCCAGGGAACTCTCTCTGATCCAGTTTGAGCCAAGTGCCATTCCTTAGGGCTTTCACAATATCACATCCAAACACCCAGCGTGTTATCAGTGCTCAATGAATTGGTTGCCATTATATTAGATGAACTACATCTAATTGATTAAACTATGTTAGATGATATCTTGAAATCCTAGGGGCACCTGGGTGGCTCAGTCGGTTGAGCATCCGACTTCGGCTCAGGTCATGATCTCACAGCTCGTGGGTTTGAGCCCCGTGTCGGGCTCTGAGCTGATGACTCAGAGCCTGGAGCCTGCTTCAGATTCTGTGCCTCCCTCTCTCTCTGCCCCTAACCCACTCGCATTCTGTTTCTGTCTCTCTCAAAAAAAAAATAAACATTAAAAAAAATTAAAAAAAAAAAAAGAAAGAAATCCTTTCCAGTACCATGGTACTGCAGCAGGCATTTTTCTTTTGGTCAGTCTTTTTTTTTTTTTTTTTTTTTTGTAATTCCAGCATAATTAACATACAGTGTTATATTCATTTTAGGTAGACAATATAGTGGTTCAATAATTTTATACATCACTTAGTGCTCATCACAGTAAATGGACTCTTAATCTCCTTCACCTATTTCACCCATTTCCCCACCCACCTCCCCTCTGGTCACCATCTGTTTGTTCTCTACAGTGAAGAGTCTGTTTTTTTGGTTTGTCTCTTATTTCTTTGTTTTGTTTCTTAAATTCCACATATGAGTGGATCCATATGGCATTTTATTTCTCTGATTTATGTCATTTAGCATTATACTCTCTAGATCCATCCATGTTGTTGCAAATGGCAAGAACTCACTTATTTTTATGGCTAAGTGGTACTTCATTGTATCTGTCCACCACCTCTTTATCCATTCATTTATCAATAGACCCTTGGGTTGCTTCCATTTCTTGGATACTGTAAATACTGTTGCAATAAACATAGGGGTGCATATATCTTTTCAAGTTAATGTTTTTGGATTCTTTGGGTAAATACCTCGTAGTGGAATATGGTAATTCTATTTTTAATTTTTTGAGGAGCCTTTATACTGTTTTCTACAGTGGCTGCCCCAGTTTGCATTCCCACCTACAGTGCATAAGTGTTCCTTTTTCTTTACATCCTCACCAACACTTGTTGCTTCTTGTGTTTTTTATTTTCGCCATTCTGATAGGGGTGAGGCTGTATCTCATTGTGGTTTTGATTCGTATTTCCCCCATGATGAGTGATGTTGAGCATCTTTTCATGTGTCTGTTGCCTTTTTTGGGTTACAGTCTTACTGAGATAAAATTCACATGCCATATAATTCACCTTTTTGAAGTGTAGAATTCAGTGGCTTTTAGTATATTCACAGAGTTGTGTAACTGACACCACAATCAATTTTACAACATTTTATTACCCCCAAAAGAAACCCTGTACCTTTTAGTTGTCACTCTCCTTTTCCACATGACACACTCGACCCTTGGAGATACTGATCTCCTTTCTGTTTCTGTTGATTTGTGGATTTGCCTCTTCTGGACATTTCATATCAATGGAATGTTACAATATGTGGTCTTTTGTGTCTGGCTTCTTTCAATTAACATAACATTTTCAAGATCCATCCCTATTGTAGAATGTATCAGTATTTCAGTTCTTTATTGTTAAACAATATTTCATTTATATGAATATGCCACATTTTATTATTTATCCATTCGTCATTTGATAGACATTTGGGTTGTGTCCAATTTTTGTCTACTATGAATAATGTTGCTATGAACATTCTTGCACAAGTTTTTAATGTGGCTATATTTTTCATTTCTTTCGGGCATATACTAGGAGTGGAATTGTTGTGTTCATAAGGTAACTCTGTATTTAATCTTTTGATGAATTGCCAGACTATAGCAGATGTATTTTTCCATTACATAAGTGAAAATGTGGATACCACTTGTCTTTACAAAAGGTTTGTGCTGCTGGGGCACCTGGGTGGCTCAGTCGGTTAAGTGTCAGACTTCAGGTCATGATCTCGCTGTTCCTGAGTTCAAGGCTCGTGTTGGGCTGTGTGCTGACAGCTCAGAGCCCGGAACCTGTTTCAGATTCTGTGTCTCCCTCTCTGTCTCTGCCCCTCCCCCAATTGTGCTCGTGTGCTCTCTCTCTCTCTCTCTCTCTCTCTTAAAAATAAATAAACATTAAAAAAAAATGGTTTGTGCTGCAGTTGGCTGGAGATCTTGGACAAGAGAACTTTTGATTCAGGTTAGCTGGCCCTTTGACACCCCATAGTGTATAGCGACCCACTGCCCTGCTGGCCACAGAAAACGCCTTTCAAAACTAAGATTCTGGTCTCAGCCCTCCAGGTAAGGTTGGGAATGTGACTTCCAAATGAAGTCATAGCCATTGTTCCTCTCATTCATCATCCACTCCCCAGTAACATCTGAATTTTAAAATACTGTATTTAAAATAACATATGATTCTCCTATTTATTTTGTGACTTAGTTATAATTGTGTAATAAATCTATTGACTATAATACGTTTGAACATTTACATACACATGGCAGCTACAGATTGTATTTTATGGTGTTTGGATAATTTTTAAAAAACAAAATAAAATACCATCTAAATCTCTCATCATTCCCAAATCAACATACACCGCATAATCTTTCAAGAGTTCAGCCTCCACCGGCTCACTACCCTCTTCAAAGACCTTCATTGCCTCTAGGATAAAGAACAGACTTCGTGAGCTTGGCCCCCAGGAAGCCTCAGCTCTGCCCCATATGTATCTCTGTCTTATCTCGTGCCACACCCTCCACGAACTTCTGTTCTGTGACTCTCGTCTCCTCACCCTCCTAAGTACACCTTCCCGAGCCTGTTCCCTGGCCCTCTGCTCTAACCATGTTCCCCCTCCTGGTATTATCTATGTCTGATTCATGTTCCAAAGTCCAGGTCAATGGCAGTCTCCTCTATGAATGCTTCAACGTCAAAAAAAAAAAAAAAAAAATGACCTCTCCCTCCTCTCGGATTCTACAGCATTTATTTTTGCCATACATCATTGAATTTTTTTTTTTTTTTTTTTTTTTTTTTTTATGGACACATCATCCTCTCCCACTAAGTTACAAGTTCCTTGAAGGCAGGGTGATATGGTAACCTTTACCCTCTCTATAGACATTGCTTTTAGCCTAGTGTGTGTCTGGGGAAAGGCGACTTTGCTCAAATGTGATTGTGATTTGTTGGATACTTAACAAAAGCTATGTTTGAAGGAGTATATAAATGGTTTACCATAAATAACATTTCCTTTTCAGTCCTCCAGTAATTCCCTACATTCATGTGGTTCAGTGCTTATCTCCTGAACTTCTCTTTGGAAGGGTTGGGTTTGTAATCAGTCTTTATTAAGTACTTACTCTGTGCACAGTACTGGACATATGAGTTCAAACTGCATGCTTACCCTCAAAACTTTGCCTTCCGGTAATCAGCTTCATGGTATTCTTATTTTTACTAAAGTTTCATATTCATCTTAGAAGAACTGGTGTTCAAATCACTAGAAAGACATGTAGACATGGTGACAGTTTGAATCCAACCAGAGGAAGAGACCCTGAGTCTCTCGGCCTCCTGGATGTGGTAGTTTTGCTCTGAGAAGAGGCAGAGAAGTGGGAATTCTCTTTTTCCCCTGTTGCTTGTTTACCTGTCTACACTATGTTGAGTAGTGTATGACCCTCTGTACCGTGGCCTCTGCTCTATGACATTCGATGACTTCTACGTTGTGTTGAATTTTTGCTCTGCTGCTAAGTCTGTACCTTCCTTTTCTTAGACACTTTACCTCTGTTCCCCTCCAGTTCAGTAAACACACATTGAGCACCTACTGCATGCAAGGAATGATGGAAAACATTGGTTTCCCAATTTATCATTATATGTTAGATATATTTATAACACATAAGATATATTTATGTATAATCTACATACACATTTGTAAAAGTATATTTTCATAAGCAGAGTAGAGTAACATATTATAAGAGGGTTAAGCTCAAAAGTAAATACGTTAGGGGTGCTTGGGTGGCTCAGTCAGTTGAGCATCCGACTCGATTTTGGCTCAGGTCATGATCCCAGGGTTGTGGGATCTAGACCCTGCTTAAGATTCTCAATCTGTCTCTCTCCCTCTCTCTCTCTCTGCCCCTCTCCCCCTCTCATGCTCTCTCTCTCTCAAACTAAAAAAAAAAAAAAAAAAAAAAAGTAAATATGTTAGGTGAAAATCAAATAAAAGCACAACTTCTCTCAGGAAGTCCTTAAATAGTCTTGAAAAATCATACCCTAAATGGTACAAAGGAAGTGACGTCCACCTGAGAAAACACGTGAGGAAACAGCCAACTCATGCATGAAACATCTCAAACTCATGTAGGGCTTCTTGAGAGTGAGGCAAGTTATCACTCATATGAGGACTTTAAGACACAGAACATAACACAAGGGAAGAGAAGCAAAAATAATATAAAACAGGGAGGGGGATAAGAGACTCTTAAATATGGAGAACAAACAGAGGGTTACTGGAGGGGGTGCGGGAGGCGAGATGGGCTAAATGAGTAAGGGGCATTAAGGAATCTACTCCTGAAGTCATTGTTGCACTATATGCTAGCTAACTTGGATGTAAACTTAAAAATAATAATAAAATAAATAAATAAAAGAATCTCAGCGAGCGAGGCAAGTTAAGCGTGCATTCGATGAGATTTTGCCGTGTGTGTGTGTGTGTGTGTGTGTGTGTCTGGCTTTTATTCCAGGGGACACAAAATTCTAAAGATGAATGCTGTAAGTACTACAATCTCTTTCTTTCTTTTCCTTTTGGATTGCCTCAATAGACCTGCTCTCCATTCTCCGCTCTGGAAAGTGTTCAAGGTGTTCGGTCTTCGAACCTTTCAGCCGTCATGTCCTAGTTCTAGGCTGCCACCTTGTGGCTATTAAGTGGATGTGCTTTAGCCGGCCTGTTCAGTGTGCCGCTTGCCTACACCCTTAATTAGACGCCATTCCTCTTACCTTCTGCATGTTCGTCGCTACAGCTAACTCCACCTGGTATTTAGGAACAAGACGTTACTTAGGTGACAGATAAAAAGTAGAAATGCGTGCTTCCTTCCCCCAGAGCTGCCAGTTTTCCTGTCACAGAATCATGAAAATGTATCACAACACTTTATATCCTTCAGGATAACTGTCCCCAAAGCTTAAAATCATGGCAAGGTTGCACATTTTTTTTGGAGTCTACACATAATTAGAGTTCTCCTCTATCCCCAGTTGCCATGTAATCTTTATTTTATTTTAATGTTTATTTATTTTGAGAGAGTGTGTGTGTGCACGAGTTGGGGACAGGCAGTTTCTTCTGGGTATCTTTTTTTTTTTTTATAACAGGTTTTCAAAAAAATTTTTTTTAAGTTTATTTATTCTGTGAGAAAGAGAGAGAGAGCAAGCACGAGTGGGGTATGGGGCAGAGAGAGAGGAAGAGAGAATCCCAAGCAGGTTCCACATCACTGCAGAGCCCAATGCTGGGCTCAAACCCACAAACTGTGAGATCATGACCTGAGCTGAAATTGAGTCGAACATTTAACTGACTGAACCACCCGTGCGCCACTGGGATATCTTTTTCTTTTGTGCAACTTCTTCTTCTGGTTTAGGAACAATCTGCCCTTCTTCAGCAAGCATCATCTCACTGTGGCACGGAGAGCTCATGTAGGGTTAATCTGACCAGGAGCCAGCCCTGTAAGTTCTACGTCTCATCGTAGGGGCTTTGTCACCTGGATGTGCTCAATGACCACAGAATCTACATCTAAACCCTTAAGTTCAGCATTACTCTCTGCATTTTTAAGCACCTGCAGTAAAAATTCTGCACTCTTTTTGGGCCACCAACCCTGTGTCCAGCCCCACTGTTTGCCTGGGCACATGTACCACCAACTCTACCGTTGTAGTGATGGAATGGCACACAGTGCTTCTGTAAAGTGACATCCTTGGGTACTTGGTGGCTTTTCAGATATGCATACCCTTGATGGCTTGGGCAGCTTCATGTGTGTTCTCAAGGTGAACACGAAGACTTGAACCTCTTGATTTGAATCATTTTGCAGGGTCTTCTGGTCAAGTGAATAGCAAACCATTTCCAGAGATGACCTCAGGCCACTTACAGGAAGAGCTGGATATTGCCTGTTAATTTTTATTGATTATGCATCGTAATCATTACCTAAAATGAATCCAATTCCTTCAAGTCCCCTTAGAGACTATTATCTCAACATCGTAGTCCCTCAGTGAAGGGAGAGCGGTGCCATTTCTCCTTACTGCCACAAAACAGTTCAACAAACACGTGTTGATTGCCCACTGTGTGTTAGGTTGGGCAATACCAAATGAGCAACATTATCATACCCTCAAAAACTTCATAGTCTATTCTGGTGCAGTGGTTAGTTCTCAACCCCCGGCTGTATATTAGAATCATGTGGGCCTCCCCCCGCTCCCCCCCCCCCCCCCCCCCCCCCCCGCCAAACCAAATAAATAAAAACCTCTGGAGATGGAATCTGAGTATGCTTGTTTTTCCAAAGGTCCCAGGTGGTCCTAGTGAGCAGGCAGTGTTGAAAACAACTGGTCTAGTTGGGAAAGAGACTTAATACAAATTAATTGTAATGTTCTATTAGAGGTATAAATAAATTGCTATTGAGTAATAAATTCTGCCTAAAGATCAAGCAGAATATAAGGTTCATGAAGGCAGAGATTTTTGTTTTTTTCATTGATACATCGTAAGCACTAGAACATATCTAGGTTAGTCATTTAATTTATATTGTTGAGCTATGAATGAATCAAATTTTGAAATGAGGTATGGGAAAAGAATTTAAAGGAGAGATACTATAGGGGGCACTTGGGTGGCTCAGTCAGTTGAGCATCCAACTTCGGCTCAGGTCATGATCTCATGGTTCATGGGTTCAAGCCCCGCCTCGGGCTCTGTGCTGACAGCTTGCTCAGAGCTTGGAGCCTGCTTCAGATTCTGTGTCTCCTTCTGTCTCTGCCCCTCCTTCACTTGCGCTCTCTCTTTGTCTCTCAAAAATAAATAAATGTAAAAAAAAAAAAACTTAAAGGAGAGGTACTATAAAGAAAAAAGAAAAGAGACTAAGTGAAGAGTATTTGGGGAGAATTTCAAACAGTTAACTTAAACCAGATTGTAGATTGTGTAATGGAGACTAGTGGAAAATTGCATTGATTTCCATGCTAAGGAATTTATTATTTTCATAGTGTGCAGAAATTGGTAAATACCAAAGAACAAAAGAACAAAACAGTACACACAATTTATAGTTTTCAAAAATAACAAATTCTAAGATTATCAAATATTTCTCCTTATGTTCTTACATTCCTATGGACAAGAAAACTGTCTGCCACCGTTTTTATAGTGGAAGACAGTTGATGAAATTAATCTTCCTGGGTTCAAAACTCCACTAATATTTGGACCAGAGAAGCTAAACTGGCAAGTGTCTGGCTTCATTACAGAAGCACAAGATATGAAAGAGATTCAGTTAGAGATTCAATATTGGAAGACAGTGAAAATATGTAACATTGTTGGGAATAAATATCTCCTAAAAAAAGGCAGATTGTCAAATTATCAAGGTACAACTGAAAAGAACTTTGAATGGAATGTGTTAATAGATTGGGAAAAAAATCTTTAAAGGAAAATTACTCATGAATTAGTGGGGGACAGAATCAGATTTCAAGAGTTCAGATAAAGGTAGCATGATCCCCAGACCAAAGACATTAAAAACAAAAAAGGTATTAGAAAGGAAATTTTAATAACGTTATCATAAACCGATCTCAGTAAGAAAGGAAAGTGGGAAATAGTTAAAGAAATCAAAGTAACTGCATGTCTGAATAACATCAATTTTTTTTAATGGGATCAGTCTTGTATATGGAATGTATAGAAGAATAAAAAGCAGTGATGGTCTAAAACTCTTAAGAATCCTTTCAAAATGGTTAGTGCCCCCAAATAGCTAAGATTCTTTTAAAAATTCTGAATATTATATTTTTTAACTTTTTATTTTTATTTTTTTAAAGTTATTTATTTATTTTGAGAGAGACAGAAAGAGTGCTAGTGGGGGAGGGACAAGAGAGGGAGAGAGAGAGAATCCCAAGCACTGACTCCACAGGGTCAGTGCATGGAGCCCAACGCCAGGCTTGAACTCTGAAACCATGAGATCACGATCTGAGCTAAAATCAGGAGTCAGATGTTTAACTGACTGAGCCACCCAGGCACCACCCCCCCCCCTTTTTTTTTTTTTTTAACTTTTTAGAGATATATTTGGAACAAGGGGGAAAGAGATGGGTTTTCTGTTTGGGACACAAAGTATCACTTACTCCAGTGGTTCTATACTTCGAGGTGCGTGGGAATCACCTCAAGGCTTTGTTAAGACACAGATTGCTAACCCCAACTTCAGAGCTACTATATCAGAAGTCTGGGTTAAAACTTTGCTTTTCTAGGGAGCCTGGGTGGCTCAGTTGGTTAAGCATCTGACTCTTGGTTTCAGCTCAGGTCATGATCTCATGGTTCGTGGGTTCAAGCGCCCTGCATTGGGTTCTGTGTTGACGGCGTGGAGCTTGCTTGGGATTCTCTCTCTCTGTCCCTCCCCTACTCACGCTATCTCTCTCTCTCTCAAAATAAATAAATTAACTTTAAAAAATTTGTATTCCAAAAAAGAATTTGCTTTTCTAACAGATTTCCAGATAATGTTGAGACCGTGAGGCCAGGCACCACACTCTGAGACACACTGTGAGATTTATTGCATATCTTGGTTTGAGGTTCATAAGAAGTAGACGCTGATCCAAGGACTCAAGTGTAAGTACTTAGTTTAATTGGGAAGCACAGAAAACAGCTGTCGGGGAGGTGGGACGTGAGTGCTCTGAGAGCATAGGGACGTCAGGACGCCCGTGAACAAATAAGGTGAGAAGTGAGCTTTCCAATGATTAGATCGTATGTAGCTAGCCGGGGAAGGGCATGAGGGGGGAGGTGTCCTATGTTGAGGAAACAGCATGTGTGAAGACTGTGTTGGGGATGCATGTGGCAACTTCAGGGGATGGGAATCTGTGGCTATCCCACCCTGGTCTCTAGTAAGGAGGGTGGTGTTAGATGAGGCTGGGAAGGTTAAAGAAAAAGCAAACCGGGGAAGTCTGTAGCCACGTTAAGAACTTTTTTTCTTTTTCTCGTGAGAACACTGGATGATTTTAACCAGCAAATGATGACCACCTGGAGGATATGTATACTAAGGGGAGCAAAAGCAGATTCAGGAAGACTGATCGCGGTCCACAAGTAGGGATGATGTCTTTGGGTAGTGGGAGGAGAGTAGACAGGAAGAAAAGCAAAGAACTATTTAGGAGATAAAATAACAGCATTTGATAATGAATTGATATGTGAGGTGAGGAAAAGACAAGTTCCAAGGATGGCTCCCAGGCTTTTTCGGCTTAGGCAAGTGCTAGAAGGTACTATGATTCTGAGTTCTGGAACACAGAAATCTCGGTGTGAGGAGAAGATAGCTATCGTGAACTTAAGGTGCCTGCAAGACAATCAGAGATGCTAAGCAAATAGACATACAGGGCCGGTGCTCAGAGGAGAGGCACAGAGGAAAATTTGAGATCGGTTAACATAAAGACGGTAACTGAAACCTGCACAAATATGATCACTGATGTGCAAACATAAGATCTCTGATTAGGGACAAAGAATGCAGCGAGAAAAGAGGAGGGGAAAGGACTGAGCATTCCAGAACTCTAGCATGTAAGTAAGTGCCTGGTCAAAGACGGTGAGGCAGCAGGGAAGGAGTAGGAGGGGAATCTAAGGAAAACCAAGGAGAGTTGAGTGTCACATAGGCCAAGAGAAAGCAGTATTTCAACACAGTAAAATAAAACAAGTACTAACTAGCTCTGAGACCGCCATCTAGGAAATAAGGGACTTTTCAGAATTAAGATTCTCAGGATATAAACCCTGACTTCCATCTTTTCTACTAAGGAAAATAATACTTAATATACACTTAGTTACTAGAGAAATTGAAGCTCAAGATACATGAATACAAGTAAATAATATTTCATGTGTATTCATATCTCTAGTTCCAGATAACCGAGTCTCAGTATAAGAGGGACAACCCCATGACAATGGTGACAAGGACAGCTGTTGGCTGAGAGCCTCCCATGTGAAAGCTTCATATCCAATCATAAGGTGGCATGAAAACAATGAAAGGGATGCCCGTGCTCTGAGAATCCACTTCTGCTAAGGTTCACCTGAGCCAACCCCACAGCACCGCGTGCTCAGACCTCATTCCTTCTTTTCTTGCTCTGGGTCTGCTTCCGGGACTAACATGTCCATCGCCGAACCACAGCACTGCAGTTCATCTCTTCCCTCTTGGCTCAGTGCTTTTGAACTGGTCATACATGAACTGACCTCTGGCTTCACCTCAAGATTTTGATTTTTGGACCTGGGTCCACAGATAACCCAAGACAGACAACGCCGGGGGCCCAGCCCTGTCATGTTCCCAAGGTGGGTTGAATATCAATCTATGATGATCATGACAATAATCACTTTTAAATTTGTGATGTTATCAAGGAACTACCACAAATAATCCTTGAGCAATGATAAGGGCAAGACAAGAGACAAGCCTGTAAGTCCCAGGTTTCTTTTATTTTCTTGTTTTTAAGTGATCTCTATGCCCAACCCATGGGGCTTAAATTTATTTTAATGTTTTTATTTTATTTTTGAGAGAGAGAGAGTGTGAGTGGGGGAGGAGCAGAGAGAGAGGGAGGCAGGAGATCCGAAGGGAGCTCTGTGCTGAGAGCAGAGAGCCTAGGGGCTCGAACTCACAAACCGTGAGATCATGACCTGCCAGACACTTAACCGACTGAGCCACCTAGGCGCCCCATGCCCAGCGTGGGGTTTGAACTCACGACCCCAAGATCAAAGGTCACGTGCTCCAACAACTGAGGCAACCAGGTGCCCCCAGTAAGTCCCAGGTTTAGAATAACAAAAGGACAGGCCTTGATTTCATGTGTACATTTCCATCCCTGGATTAAATAATGTGATGTCTTAAACCCAACTCAAACTGTTATGAAATAAATATAACCTTTCCTGTATTCTAGCTTTCATTAACCTCAGATCAACTTACCTCCTTAACATCATATTTGGCTACATCACATAATAAGCTGCAGGGTCATTTATCAGAAATCTGAAAGGAATAAGCCTGACATTGAACTTCACTTCTGTTTAGACATGCTTGCACTGAAAAGTGTTGTACTCATGATATCATAGGCCCTCAATAAGCACCAACCACTCAGTACCTAAGAAACCTTATCTGGATCAAACTGCTGAATTTTGTGCAAGAAATACTTCTTCAGAACCAGAATGTCCTCCCTAATATTCAAGAATATAACAAACGGAAGAAATAAAAACCTCCAGCTCTATTGAAATCATACACCTATCACTAATGAAGAGCATACAACATCCCACATGCAGACACCTTTAAGAATTCTTAATAGAACCAACTTTCCAAAGACAGAGGCAGAGTTCTCTGGAAATTACCAGTGAGAATTATGTTGCTTGGCAAAATTCTAGAGTAACTGGCTTGTAAGCAATTAGAAAATAGTAAAATAAAGGACCCACTGTATAGTCACTAAGACAAATTGAACTGAATACGTTTCTTTTTTGAACACATTTACTGGACCAGTAGATTGAGAACTGTTAGGCTTGTGAACAATGTGCAAGAGCTGGAGACTAGAGGGTTTAAATTTATTCATAAGCGGTTTGATAACCATACTCTATTATTAATGGATGAAACCTGACTAAAGCCGTCTTTAATGGTTTGCTCCTGGGCTGGTTTCGTCCTGTGCAACAAGGTCAAGGCCTCATTTATCCAATTTGCAAATACATCTTGGAGTGATAGCTAATATGTTGAATACCAAAATTAAAATTCAAAACATGTATGCAGCAACAAGGAGCCAAAACTGAAAAAGAAAATTCACTAGTCATAAATGGAAGGTCCTAAATTATGAAAAACATTTTACAGGTTGTAACTGATATAAATTGCTATCAATGTTCGTATACCTGAGCAATTTGGTTTTCTTTAATTTATTCTTAAGTTGGCTAACATACAGTGTAGTCTTGGCTTCAGGAGTAGATTCCAGAGATTCATCACTTACATATAACACCCAGTTCTCATCCCAACAATTGCCCTCCTTAATGCTCATCACCCATTTTCCCCACCCCCATCAACCCTCAGTTTGTTCTCTGTATTTAAGAGTCTCTTATGGTTTGCCCCACTCTCTGGGTTTTGTTTTTTTTTTTTGACATTCATTTGTTTTTGAGGAGAGAGACAGAGAGAGATCTTATGGTTCACCCCCCACTCTGGTTTTATTATTTTTGAGAGAGAGAGAGAGAGAGAGAGAGAGAGAACAGGGAGGGGCAGAGAGAGGGGGAGACACAGAATCCCAAGCAGATTCCAAGTTCTGAGCTGTCAGCACAGAGCTGGACACGGTGCCCCAACCCACGGACTGCGAGATCATGACCCGAGCCGAAGTCGAACACTTAACCAACTGAGTTACCCAGGCGCCCCTCCCCTCTGTTTTTATCTTATTTTTCCTATCCTTCCCCTATGATCATCTGTTAAGTTTCTCAAATTCCACATATGAGTGAAATCATATGATATCTGTCTTTCTCTGACTTATTTTGCTTAGCATAATACCCTCCAGTTCCATCCATGCTGTTGCAAATGGCAAGATTTCATTCTTTTTCATCACCAAGTAGTATTCCATTATATATATGAATAAAATAAATTAAATGGAATACTACTTGGAGATGAAAAAGAATTCCATTATATAGTATTCCATTTTATATATATATATATATATATATATATATATATATATACATATATATATACATATATATATATATGAATAAAATAAGATATATAAAATGGAATACTGCTTGGTGATGAAAAAGAATGTATATATATATATAAATATATATATAATGGAATACTACTATATGTATACATATATACCACATCTTCATCAGCTGATGGACATTTGGGTTCTTTCCAATTTGGCTACTGTTGATACATTGAGCAATTCTGATTAAAATATGGTTTCTAATATAATCATACAACAGTACCAAATCGTTCTGCATTGATCAGAAAAAAACTTAAGGGGCACCTAGGTGGCTCAGTCAGTTGGGCGGCCAACTCTTGGTTTCTGCTCAGGTCATGATTCCAAGGTCATGGGATCAAGCCCCACATCAGGCTCCTTGCTGAGTGTGGAGCCTGCTTGGGATTCTTTCTCTCCCTCTCCTTGTTCCCCTCCCCAGCTCATGCTCTCCCTCTCTCTCTCTCAAAATAAATAAATAAACTTAAAAAGAAAAGAAAAAAGAAAAAATTTAAAGCACTGTATCCCAGTCATGGAGCCAATAATTCAGAGCATTAAAAAAACTGAACTGGGGGGCGCCTGGGTGGCGCAGTCGGTTAAGCGTCCAACTTCAGCCAGGTCACGATCTCACGCTCCGTGAGTTCGAGCCCCGCGTCAGGCTCTGGGCTGATGGCTCGGAGCCTGGAGCCTGTTTCCGATTCTGTGTCTCCCTCTCTCTCTGCCCCTCCCCCGTTCATGCTCTGTCTCTTTCTGCCCCAAAAATGAATAAACGTTGAAAAAAAAATTTTTTTAATTAAAAAAAAAAAAAAAACTGAACTGGGATCAGCTAATGAAGACCAAAAAGGTAAGTGACACTAAAACCAGGTCATGAGGAATGACTGAAGAAAACGATGAAGTTTTACTTGAGATGAAGTCAAAATCTTCCTGATATTGCAAGAGTTTCTTATTTTATGAATTCAAAAGCAGAGGCACCTACATACTCAATGCTATCCTTATTGAAATTCCAATGGCATTTTTCACAGAAATAGAAACAATCCTAAAATCTACATGGAATCACAAAAGAACCTGAACAGCCAAAACAATCTTAAGAAAGAACAAAGCTGGAGGCATCACACTCCAATTTCAAACTATATCACAAAACAATAGTAATCAGAATAATATAGTATTGGCATGGAAACAGAGACATAGAACAATGGAACAGAATAGAAAGCCCAGAAACAAACCCACATACATGGTCAGTTAATTTACAACGAAGGAGCCAAGAATATATCGTGGGGGAAAGGACAGGCTCTTCAATACATGGTGCTGGGGAGGGGCGCCTGGATGGCTCAATCGGTGGAGCATCTGACTTCGACTCAGGTCATGATTTCACGGTTCATGAGTTCCAGCCTCGCATCAGGCTCTGTGCTGACCAAGCTCAGAGCCTGGAGCTTGCTTCAAATTCTGTGTCTCCCTCTCTCTGCCCCTCTCCCACTCACATTCTGTCTCTCTCTCTCAAAAAATAAACACTAAAAATAAAAAATAAAAAATACATAAATGGTGTTGGGGAAACCGGACCACTATCTTACACCATACACAAATATTAACTCAAAATTTAAAGCACTTGAACATAAGACCTGAAACCATAAGTCTCCTGCAAGAAACCATAAATGGAAAGTTCCTTGATATTTGTCTTGGTGATAATTTCTTTTATTTGATACCAAATCTGCTCCTACCTTACTCATGCTCTCTCTCTCTCTCAACATAAAAAAATAAACTTAAAAGATTTTTGAAAAATTAGACAGGTAGGTGTTGGTGAGATGTGCAGAAAAGGGAACTCTTGTGCACTGTTGGTGGGAACATAAATCAGAGCAGCCACTGTGAAAAACAGTATGGAGTTTCCTCAAAAAATTAAAATAGAACTGCCATATGACCCAGCAACTCCACTTCTGGGTATATATCCAAAGAAAATAAAATCAGGATCTCAAAGATATATCTGCGCTCCCATGTCATTGCAACATTATTATAGTAGCCAAGACATGGGACAACTTAAGTGTTCACACACACACACACACACACACACACAGAGGAATTATTCAGCCACAAAAAAGAAGGAAATCTTGCCGTTTGTAACAGGGATGGAACTTGAGGGCATTATGCTAAGTGAAATAGGTCAGAGAGAGACAAATGCTACATAATCTCACTTCTATGTGGAATCTAAACAAAAGCCAGGGGTGCCTGGGTGGCTCATTGATTAAGCATCCAACTGTTGATTTTGCCTCAAGTCATGGTCTCATGGTTCGTGAGTTCCAGTCCTGGGTCAGGCTCTGTGCTGACAGTGTGGAGCCTGCTTGGATTCTCTCTTTCCCTCTCTCCCCGTTTCTTTCTCAAAATAAACATAAACAATCAAACGAACCAAAAACCAAACTTATAAATTGAGAACAGACTGGCGTTTGCCAGAAGAGGGGGAGATGGGCAAAACAGATAAAGGTGGTCAAATAGTACAAGCTTCCAGTTATAAAATGAGTAAGTCGGGGCGCGCCTGGGTGGCTCAGTCGGCAAGGCATCTGACTCCTGATTTCAGCTCAGGTCAAGACCTCACGGTTCATGGGATTGAGCCTCATGTTGGGCTCTGCACTGACAGTGTGGAGACTGCTTGGGATTTTCTCTCTCTCCCCCTCTGCCCCTCCCCCACTCTCTCTCAAAATAAATAAATGCTAAAAATAAAACGGGTAATTCATGGGGATGTAATGTACAGTATGGTGACTATAGTTAATAATATTGTATTGTATGTTTGAACTTTGTTAAAAGAATTCATCTTAAAAGTTCTCATCATAAGAAAAAAACTGGCAACTGTGTGTGGTGATGGATGTTAACTAGCCTTATTGTGGTGATCATTTCACAATATATACAAATATTTCATTACTACACCTGAAACTAATGTTATGTCAATTATATCTCAAAAACACATAATCACAGGTGGTGATCCTGTTACCTTTGATCAGACTAAAATATAGAATCATGAAGTTGTTTTGTGGAGATTGCTTGGATGTGATATGCCATAGCCTGAAAACATTCTGGAAAATCTCAGTAGCTCAGAAAAGTGCTCTTCCACTCAGCTCCGCAGCACTACCTTCACAGACTTAATTCCTGTTTTCTTTTTGCTAAATCATCATCTCTGTTCAGCTTAGTCTTCCCCATAAACTGCTGGAGTTCTGCAGGTTGCCAACTAAAGACATAGCTTAAGTTCCAAAAGGGAGGTTGGGAGGGAGGGAGGGAGGGAGGGAGGAAGGAAGGAAGAAAGGAAGGAAGGAAGGAAGGAAAGAAGGAAAGAAGGGATGGAGGGAGGAAGAAAGGAAGTTCTTGGGAACTTATATCTCCCTAATCTGGTATACAATACTTGTTTTTCTGCAGAATCCCTAAAGCACCTTCTTGAGGTATCTAAATTTCAAAAAGCTCCAGCTAGGACACAGAAATGAAGTCCCCCACAACAAACAGGTAGAGAGTGGAAGCATGTGTGGATTGATAATCAAGACTTTAAGTACAAAGTTTTTAAAAGAAACTGCATACCAAGTTGCTTAAGGATGTTACTTTAGTAGGGGCGCCTGGGTGGCGCAGTCGGTTAAGCGTCCGACTTCAGCCAGGTCACGATCTCGCGGTCCGGGAGTTCGAGCCCCGCATCAGGCTCTGGGCTGACGGCTCAGAGCCTGGAGCCTGTTTCCGATTCTGTGTCTCCTTCTCTCTCTGCCCCTCCCCCGTTCATGCTCTGTCTCTCTCTGTCCCAAAAATAAATAAACGTTGAAAAAAAAATTTTTTTTTTTAAAAAAAAGGATGTTACCTTAGTAGGATGTTTGTTGGAAGCTTTTTTTTTTAAAGGAATAAATTAATAAATACATAAATTTGTGTTAGGAAACCTCTTGCTTAGGTGGAGGAATAGATAACAGGTAGGAAGTGTGTCAGTTCTACAAAAACATTTTCTATGAATATTTTGTTCTAAATATAAGAAAACTGTTTTCTTATATTTAGGATCATAATTATGGCAGAATTTTTTTACACCAATAATTTGAGTGTAATGGGGTCCTGTGACCAAAAAGGTTGAGAATTGTTGGTCTAATGAACCTAAAATCACTTTATAAACATAAAAAAAAATGCTTCAAAAGTGTATTATATCAATTGTATCTAGAAACAGAAAAACAAAGTTAGATGAAGTAATATTCTCAATACTACTGAATAACCCAAACTTATATGTTATTCAAGTGATTTGTTAATGTTTCAAAGTAAGTTTTCTCCTAGACAGTGGTTTCTTCAAGTTAATTGCTGGCTAAGAACCAGGCATGTTAAAAATAAAGTGGGCGATAATGCACATGAGGACTATAGTTAACACTGTAGTATGGTATCTTTGAAAGTGGGAAGAGTAAATCACAAGCATTCTCATCACAAGAGGGGAAAAAAACCCTGTTTTTTGTATCTACAGGAGATGACGGAGGTTAACTAAACTTACTCTGGTAATCATTTCACAATCTAGGTCATTTTGCTGTATACCTTAAACTTACACAGTGCTGTACATCAACTATATTTCAATAAAACCGGGGAGGAGTGTAGGGGGTTAAATTTCTCATCAATAAATAAATCCTGGACATATATCTGATTGCTCAGTAGGATTATGAGCTGATTATTCTTTATAAGGATTATACTTTAAAAAATATATATTTTTAAGTTTTATTTGAGAGACGGAGACAGCATGAGTGGGGGAGGGGTGGAGAGAGAGGGAAAGAGAGAATCCCAAGCAGGCTCTGAACTGTCAGCTAAGAGCCTGATGTGGGGCTCAAACACACGAAACCAGATCATGACCTGAGCCAAAACAGAGTGGGATGCTTCACTGACTGAGCCACCCACGTGCCCCCCCTCCACCCCCCCCCTTTTAAAGTAGGCTTCTGTACAGCGTGAAGCCCAACACAGGACCAGAACTCACGACCCTGAGATCTGACCTGAGCTGAGATCAAGAGTCAGATGCCCAACCAACTGGGGTGCCACCCAGGCACCCCAAAGATATTTTTACTTAGAAGTCCTCATTACCTGGAGTATTTGTACTTCTTGGAGACAAACACAAGGTCTCAGATATTCCTGCAAAAGTTGCAGATAACAAAGACTAATCATAACCTTTTAGAACCTGTATGCTAAAAGGAAAGAAACATCATCCCAGACTTTCCTACTAGGATTTGAGAGAACCTGACAGATATAAACATAATTGGTAGAAGTGTACTGAATACACAGTAAGATAACAGGCTGTGTTCCAAGAATTTTGTGTATAAACTCACTCAATCCTCAGACCCACAAATGTGAGAGGCTAAGTAATTTGTCCAAAACCATGGATCAGCCTGCAGAATCATCAAAACCAGGCTAACCTGAGAAACTAGTCTTGGTTGTTTTAAACACTTTCAGTATCTCTTCTTGTGTATTCACAGTAACTCTGTTGGTAGCATTAGACTCAATTCCCAGGGAAAATAGTCCCTACACTTATTAGAATCCACTGCCTACAAAATGCCCTGGAAAAAGAACATCCCACACATAGCTTATGAGAAAGGTCAGGCAAAAGCTGTGGAACGTCATTGGTTACACTGTCCACCTGTCTTTCTGCAGCTTCATGAGGGGAAGGCCAGCCAGTTTTCAGCTTTTACCTAGATCTGGCACCCACAAGTGCCAGCATACATCAAAGAACCACTTGCAATGCATCTAACATTCACATATATTAAAAAGTAGCTTCTCAAGCTACTTTTTAGCTTTTTTGTTCTGGACAAAAGACAAGTTACTGTAGGCTGCTTTTGACTAAATTAAAACCACATATAAAAATCTCAAAACAATGTTGAGCAAAAGTAGCCAGATTTTTACTGTGTGCGTCCTTTCCTATAAAGCATAAAAGCAGGCAGAATCTGTGGTATTAGAAGTTAGTGGCGGTGGCCAGTTGTGACTGCAAGTAGAAATTAGGGGATTTCTGGGATTCTAGTAATGTTTTCTCTTGATCTAAGCTCCAATTACAACAGGCAATTGTTCACTTTGTGCACATTATCATGCGTTGTTTTGCATTTGACAGGAAATGTCTTCATTCACGTTTCAGGTGTTTCTTCTTCCCTTGCACAGAGTGGCTGTAACTCATCTGATTAGGTCTCCTCCACATTCACTCCCTTTCCCTGATCATCTTGAATTCTGTAATGGTAGATCCCTCACCTATACTCTCCAGGGTTCCTATTAATACAGGAAACTGTATAGTATAGTTTAATGCAAGTTTGTAAGTTAACGTACATAATGCAATACACTTTTTTTTTTTTTTAATTTCAGGGATGTGAGTGTGGTGACTGTCCCTTCTCTCAGCCCCAGGACTGGACAACTGATGTTGGATTAGGAGGGAATCAGGTGGTAATACCCATTTTCTTGAGGCTCCTGTATTCTAATTGCTTAACTCCTCTCCATTCCACACCTTTTTTCAAAATTGTATTGCATAATAGAAAATTATATTGACACTAAGTGGTATCATGGAATGAGTACTTTATTCATATTTCTATTATGAGTTTTATACTACATGTATTTACATGTTTTCTGGGTCACACCTTCTACAAAGGCTAAAATGTCATCACCTCCTCAAAGGGTTTATTCTTTGAGTAGCAGCCCTATTGGATTTCTATAAAAGTTAAGATTCAATGAAGATAACTGATACTTGTTAAGCAGCCCAAAAGATACCTGACATTGTACTTGGCAATATGTTCTTACAGCCCTGATATCTTACTTAAGGGTAATTTCTCCATATAAAAGTGTTTATTAACCAGTTAACTAGCTTTCTGCCTGGTTGCTAACAGGGCTTGGAAATCTTGCTGCATAAACACTTGACAGAATAGCCTTCTAAATTGACTTACCATTTGAAGTAAAATGGGGTTATCAAGTTAAATCCAACATACTGCATCAGCATAGCCTTCTCCTAGCCACTTTTTTAAGTACAAAATGGTGGGTTATCTCCTACATGTCTTCTAGGGTGAGTTATGAGAATTAAATGTTATCATGTTTGCCTCTAGACAAAATTTTAATTAGACACACAAGTAGGAGAAAACCACTTTTAATTGAAAAATAAAGTAATACATCTCAAATAAGACTCTGTTTAACAACATAAACTGTAATTTGCTGAGGGAAATATAAGTGGTATTGTGAAATTTAAGGTATCAGAGTATCAATAGAGTTTCCCTCCTTGAATTTAAGCTGTAAATCTGTAAAGCCTGTCCCTATTTCTAATCCACTGACAAAAGGTGAGATTTTAAACAAACATTTCCATACTGAGGAGTTCCCAGATAATAGCAGTCAATATTTTCCTTCTGAAAATGCTTATAGGAAAGACACACAAGACTATTATTGATATTTTAACTAATCCACAAACTTCAAAACACAATTTCATCAAGGTGATCTCTATTACAATTGTCCTTTAAAGAAGTTCTCAAATCTCAGAACGGTTTAACTTGATATACTGGAAGTATTAACTTTGAAAGAAAGTACTAAAGTTATTGCTTTAAACTGGAAAAACCTATGGTCAAAAATCTTTTTAAAAGAGTTCATTAAACAGCTATTCTTCCAATTACACTCTTGTAACTGCAGAGAAAATGTTCAAGCACATAGTAAACATCACTCTTTCGAATGACAGAACAAAGGCATATGTTATTAAGATGTATGGCTTTTTTTGGTGATTGTTATTACTACCCATATTCATTACTGTTTGACTGAAAAAGGTTTTTACAAAACTCCACTTCCAAAATTAACATTTTTATTAAATCAAGTTTAAAAAAAACGTTCACTGTAGAAAAGTCAACAAGGGTTTTAACAAAACCAAAATATACCCTTTCATACAATATATGTATATATTAGCAGCAAACTACTTCTGAGATTTTCTTTTATGTTCTTTTAGTTATTTTAAAGAGAGCATAAACAATGCATGTTAGTATGGAATGTCAACTAGTAACACTCTTTATCTTTCATTCTGTGGTTTAGGCCTTCTAGTACAAGTTATTTTATGATTCTCATTAATAAATATGAAGAACAAACCCAGTTTTGACTAAAAAGTAGTGAAACAGAATAGCTGGTAGCATCCATCTCATTACTTCATAGTCATGCATTATCTTTGAGATTAACAAATGAGCACCATATAAACAAGGTAATTATGTACGTGTGTAAATTCAATTTTAAGGTGTAATAGTAGCCAACTAGACCACTTAGCATTTGACTGTTACCTTTTAAAAGTTGGGTGATATACAAAATTTTAATCAAATCAGATAAATACGTCAATCCCATATTGCTTGTATATTTAAAAAACCTTAATAGAAATTCTGTAGATAACCTGACAAACTGCATGCATATGTGTGTATATATACATACAAAAGCATATGCATATATACATATACATCTTTAGCTTTGAATGAATTTCTAAACTGAGATGAAGCCAAACCTCATAGACGTAGAATATGATATCACCAACTGAAAGTTTCTAACAAAAGTTTCATCTTAGCTAAAGAGAAATACTGGCAATTGAAAACTCTGAGGCCAAAGAGCTGTACTTCAGCTTAATATACTTTAGGTTTACAAATTAGTCAGCCAAACAAACAGGATTTGAAATTACCAACTGCCCACCAAAGAAATTTTTCTCTTAATATTTCCTTCTAGAGCAAAAAGGAAATATCTTTACAATGAACTTTCACTTTTTAAAGAGTTATAATTATTAAAGAAATCTCACTAGTCTTCAAAAATACTAAACATTATATAAATACAATTTTCTTATAGTTGAATTCTTCAGCTAGAATCTGTATTAAAAAAGTTTCCTTTGGATTGTTTCATTTAGCACTTCAAGTCTCCATTCTGCAACTCTGATAACTGGCTCAGATTTGGTAGGTTTATATCAATCACATCTTTCAGGATGTGCTACTGTGTGTTACCTGTGTACAAGAACATCAATGGGAGAACTGCACCAAATTCCAAAAGCAACATAAGGAAAAAGTCAAGAATGTATAATATAAAAAAGTTAAGTACAACAGGGAATCCCTTTTTTCCATTAATGAAATATAATCCTTTCAATATTTTTAAAGAATATGTCCTAACTTTCACTTTTAGATGGTTCACCTTTTTTAACTGAAAAACTAAATCAAAAGACTGAATTACTTTTATTAATACACACATCAAGTTATTGAAATAGTGACTTCATGTAGTTTTCCCCTTAAAGATGGCACTTGCAGGCACAAAGATGCAGAGACGTCTACAGCCTTCAGATGTTTACTTGAAAAGATTCCTCAACAGCAGTTTGATATTGGGTTTCCTCATCTAGCTGAAGATTCTAAAAACAATGACATTAACATGTCAAAAGGAAAAACATACTTACTACTCAATACTTTGCCCAATACATTACACATACTTGAAATGGTTTATGTTTATACTATAATATATACTCTCCTTTAAAATATAAGATTTAAATACCTGAACTTTAATAAGTAATTAATTTCAGTTGTAATTATTTAAGAATAATTGATAAATACATAGGATCAGCAGAGAATGAAATTTCAAAGTTATAATGACCTTATGATAAGGCCATTAATTAAAAGTACAGTTAAAGGTAACCCACAATCATAAGTGATAAATTCTGTCATCTCTAGAAAAGAATGCCAAATGTCTAAAAATAAATTCATTTTAAAGAAAATGAGCATTTACTGAATTAAGAGCACTGAATGGCAGTTTTTTTTGTTTGTTTGTTTTAAGTTTATTTATTTTGAGAGAGAGACAAAGTGTGAGTCTGGGAGGGGCAGAGAGAGAGAGAGAGAGCGAGAGCCAGAGAGAATCCCAAGCAGGCTCTGCACTGTCAGCACAGAGCCTGACACAAGGCATGAACCCACAAACCGTGAGATCATGACCTGAGCTGAAGTCAGATGTTTAACCGACTGAGCCACCCAGGCACCCCGAATAGCAGCTTCTTAATAATAACACAAAGCTAAAAACTATTGCTCAATCTTAGTTATATCACTACTTTCACTTAAACAATTCTGCTTACTATCAATTATGTCCTATCGGTTTGCTTTAATAGGCTTCCACTTGACAGTCCTAATAATTAAAATTACATACTCTTCTGTGGCAAAAAAAAAAACCCAATCTGACAATTAGATCAAAAGTGGTTCATAAGATAGATTTTTGTTTTTTCAAATCATAGTTCTCCACAGTAAACATTTACTTAAAATGAGAATTTAAGAATCTATAATTATTTCATAAAAATGCTAAAATTATAAGTACATCTGAATTTTACATACATTTGAGTTATTTTTAAACAATATGACTAAATATGCAAATTCCACAAAATAAAGAAACATTTATCAAGAATGATATAACTGCAACATTGGAGAGCAAAGTGTAAATTCTGTTCATTCCATTGTCAGAACTGCACATACCTGTGCTTATTTCCTAAACTGGAAAACAAGTATCAGCCATTCTTTGTCAGGATCAATATTGAATTAGATAAGGTTTTAATTCACTGAAGTTGAATAAAATGTAATTTCACAATACAACAAATCATCTAATTTTTTAAAAAAATTATGACACATTTAGAAGGTAGAAAGTAACCACATGTTTTGCTTTAGGGATGCATTTTTACATTATGTAACTTCCCTTGTGCACCCTGTTAAAAGCCATCAACTAAGACCAGAATCTACTCAACCTGGCTCTACTTAATAATTAAGCTCCCTCACTTTTAAAAAAGACTGTACCTCATGTGGATACAAGAAATCTATTATAATAAGCAACTTAGTATAAGTTGAGAAATACACTCTCCATCTGTTGAACCATTTTTACTTCTCTAAGCAGGTACAGTTATCCCTTAAATCTAGACAGTTTTCATATAAGTCATCATCTGGACAATCTGGGAGTCTGCTCTTCTTATATTAATTATCTCTCTAGTATAGGATGTGAATAGTAAATTCACCTTTTATCACTCCCACAAACCAAAGTTCACCTAGATTACAAAAACAACAGAACCTGCTCTATAACCATCCAGTATGATACAACAGCTGGTCTCAAAACTCAAGTCTAGATCGAAAAAGTTAATTTAACTTGAATATTTAAGCAGTATTTTCTTAAGCTTAAAGAATTTCACTTACCACAAATTCTCCATAATCAAACTGATGTCTCTGATTTAGATGACTAACGAAATTTCTAGTAATCTGGCTAGGATCTCCCCAAGGAAGAGACACACAAATAGGACACGTCTATAAGAAACAGAATGTTTTAAATAAAAAATAATGAAAATAACCAAACATACAAATAATTGAAAGTATTAAAATAACACAGGCTTATGTTACCGAAAACATTTATATGAAAACCATTTCTAAGATCCAAATTTTAGGAAAAGATCACTTCTGGACCAAATTACCTCAGATAAATTATAGTAATATAATTCAACACAATAAAAAGATCTTATACATTTTATTAGTTTAAACTCTGATTACACAACTGTTTGAATAGAAACAACACACCCAATCAAAATTGCTAATTAATACCAATCATAGTTGCTATCATTAACAAGTACGTAATCTCATTTGAGCCACAAAGAACTATAATTATTATGACTTCTTTACAAGTAAAATGAAAGTGAAGTAAACTTTAAATTGTATCCTTAAGGTTTTAATGAGGACATACTAAAAAGTGAATGTATGATATACTGAAATGAAATAAGAAGAAACTTTTGGTAATTGGACTCTAGCCAAAGTCTGTGCTGTGTTAAATACAATGCAGAAACAAAAATCTGCTAGTGTGATATAAAACAAATGAAATCTCTTAAATGTGAGATTTCTCCTGGAGATATCTTTGGCAATTGTATGTGTATTTAACAGTAACTGACCCTCTCCTAATGAGCAAAGTAGGTGGTATCTCCCTTAGTGGGCTATGTGAGAGTTTAAGGGCGGCCTCAACAGTTACTGAGGTGTATTCTTTCTCACTTTTTTCTAGTACATCCAGTAAAACTGCGTAGAAATATCTATAATCCTTAATTTATAAAATTTTCCTTCTACTCTTATTTCTGAAGAAAATATTTATGTATCAAAATGTACAGCTGAAAAGGAAGTATCTCTTCCAGTTCAGTTCAGTTTCTCCTGTTCCATCCACAGGTGAAATCACTTACCTATGTAACTCATGTTCCAAAAGAGGACTTGTAGGACCATTACCACAATCTTGGAATCCCGCACTCCACTCTGTCTCCCTCATTCATCAAAAAGGTCTCACCCCTTTCTTACACAGCCTCAAAATGGCATCAAAAAGATATGTATGCATCAAAAAGAAAGTACAATTCTTTTCCTTCCTTACTTTATGCATTCATACACTAGATTCTGCAAGGATACAATTAAAAATACCTACTGACTTTGTACTTATTTATAAGCGTTTTCACCTGCAGCAGATCCACCAGATCAGACCCAGTCGTTTGCATTCTCTAGACTAAGAAACCGAGAAGCCCCAATAAAGTTTGGTTCTGCCACTCCTCAAATGAATCCCCAGCTCACCTTTCATTATTTCACTCTCCTCCGGGCTATTCTCCTACATTACCCTTACAATAAGCATCTCCCTTTTTATAAGTGAGTTACTGGAATTTTAAATATCTCGTTTTGCTTCACAGTCATCAATTTTTTGTTGACCTAAACCTACCTTAATGATAATGCCCCATCCAAATTTAAATCAACTCCTTTCCCTTGTACACATGAAATGAAATAAATGAAACAGTGTATTTAAAAATGCAGAAGAACATCTTAAACATATGTACTTACCACAGGAACTATCTGAAATAAGTGATTACTGTTACAGTGATCCAGTAAACGCTGCCTGGTAAAATTTGATTCTTGACACAAGGGACACTTAAAGGTAGGATGCCCAGAAGAGCTATAAAACAATTTTAAATGAATTGTACTTAATTTGAAATTGTAACATAAAAATTATGCTTTCCTATTCTGACCAATTACTGTAAGTTTCTTTTTTAAAAAGTTATACTTATTAGACTATTTAAAATTTTGAAAAAACTATCTTCAATAAATCATCTACAACAGATGTTCCCAAACAATCTCAGTTTACATACCCTTAAAATGTCTCAGTACATTTTTTTCATGGTGCCTCAAGGCCTAAAACAAAACAAACCTAGCTGTCCCACTTATGAAGCAGTTAGGTCCAAACAACTTAAATTTAATCATTTGTGTAAGGCCAACAGATGTCACTATAACTCCCCTGAAAGTTGTACATATCCTGTGGTGTCCCAGTTTGGACACCCCCGTTATCTAAGAACTCAAAACTTTTAAAAGACTCCCATCAAGATCATATCTTTCAGCTTATCCCAGTCTCTAGCAATCAAACATACAAAATTCATAAGAAAAGTGAAAAACAAAAGCATCAATCATCAGAATGATCAACATTTCAAAACATTTTGAGGATCACACATCAATGTTTAATACCTCAGAATTTCAACAAGAGACAGTTCAATATTGACAACTCTACCTAAATTATGCATGGAAGAAACCTGACCACAGTGAAAAAGGAGAGCTAAAAAGGAGAGCTATTCTAATTTAATGTGATCTGTAAAAGCATCTGCAGCATTTATTTCTAAATTCCCAACTTCTAGCATTGTCTGATGAATTCACTAAGAAAGTTTAATTTAAAAAATCTATTTTTATAAAGTGATAGATGTAATTTACTAAAGTAGCAGAATTTTCAAAAGCTTACCTTGTATTCTCTTGATAAGTTTCTGTGTTATCAGACGTAGATGTTTCACTCCTATTACTTAAGAAACATACAGGGGGAATAGTTAATACTTCAAGTAATAAAGCACATTACAGATTCATTAACTTGAATTGCTAATGAGAATGACTAGTCTGAATTTGTTTTAAAGCCTGAACTTCAAATAGTTCTGAACTATGAAACAATTATGGCATCATTTACTTTTTAAATAAGTTTGAGTAAGACAACTGTTTATTAAGTCCTTATGTCCTTTAAAATTAATTTATGCAATTGCAAATAAATAATATAGAATTTTTCAGGATTATCTTAAATCCATAGCATGATAATATTTCCCCAGGTCCTTCAGACTTTCACAGTAAGAGACTCTTCTACCTAATCTACTAAGTTACTGAATGCTGGGGCTGAGGCAAGAATTTGTGAACTTTTTGACTTGTAACTAGGATATGGTTTAAAGCTATGGCCTCCAACGTGGAGTAGGCGTAAGAAAATATTTTTGAAAATATTTAAGAAAATCATTATGTTCATATTTTCCAAAAAGGAACTAGGCTTTCCAACATTTAATATACAGAACCATTTGACATCCTCACTTGGACCCTGTGCCAGAGCCAAATGTCATATGCAGCATTAGAGAAATCCAGAGGAAGGAGTGGGTATATTCTAAATGGGAACTGTCACTTAGGCATTACAGAACTTCATCAGTGTGGTCAATTTTATAGAAACAAGGCCTTTCAATAGCAGAAACATTAAAACAGAAATGAAACAAGAAGTGGGCAAGAAAACTGTACCCTACAGAGATTTTCTCTTATATCTCAACACCAGAGTTAAAAGAGTTGTTAAACTTAGAAAACTGGTTATTCATATTTTTACAAAAACAAAAACAAAAAACAAGCAGTACTACTATACCATCTCAATAACAGATGTAATTTTCTTTTTGATTTTTTAAAATTTGTTTTTCATAATAAAGCTATATACAAGAAAGTTGTATATATACTGTAGACACCCTTCCAATGACAGCTCCTTCTATGAAGATAAACCATGTTAGCTCTCCACACAGATCTTATGCTGAGCGAGCAAGCAAGCTTCCCAGTTTCTACACCCAAAAAGACTATTAAACCACTATTTTCTGCACCTTTCCAGCAGATCTCATCTGTCTCTTCAGGTAAAGGTGGTATTTTAACAATGTGGAGACTAAACACCTTTTTAAAATAACTCAGTCAGAGACTGCATTTATTAAAGAGATGTTACGATTTTGTCACCAAAAACAGTATGTATCACTTATTTTAAAAAATCTCACATCAGTGTTTTTAAACTTTGTAACAGATTTTTCTAATTGCTTTAAAAATCTTCCAAATAAGGGCACCTAGCTGGCTCAGTCAGTACAGCATGCAGCTTGATCTCAGGGTTATGAGTTCAAGCCCCACAGTGGGCACTGAGTTTACTTTTTTAAAAATTTAAAAATTAAAAAGTAAACAAAAATCTTCCAAATAAAGGGGCTCCTGCATGGCTCAGTCAGGTGTGCATCTGACTTCAGCTCAGATCATGATTTCACGGTTCATGAGTTCAAACTCCACATGGGGCTCGCTGCTGTCAGCCTGTCAGCACAGAGCCCACTTTGGATCCTCTGTTTCCCTCCTCTCTCTGTCCCTCCCCAACTTGGGCTCTCTCTCACATAAAATTAAAAAATAAAATAAGAACATTAAAAATATCTTCCAAATCAACACAATCACTGGGTTTTGAAGGTGCCCTTTAAAAACATTTTAACAGGGGTGCCTGGGTGGCTCAGTCAGTTAAGTGTTCAACTCTTGGTTTCAGCTCAGGTCACGATCTCACAGTTTTGTGAGTTCAAGCCCTGTCTCGGGTTCTGTGCTGGCAGCACAGAGCCTGCTTGGGATCCTCTTTCTCTCCTCTCTCTTCCCCTCCCCTACTCGTGTTGTCTCTATTTCTTTCGAAATAAATAAACAAACTTAAAAAAATAAAAACATTGTTACAACTTCTGATTGCTTTGTAATAACAACTATAACATCATTAAGGAAGATGAAAATTTCAACAAAAGCTCTTTTGACATTTAGTGAGTGAAACTGAAAATTTTAGTAATCTCAACCTATGACATACTCCTTCCATTCAGATCTGTATCTTTTTTGTATGGTAGGTATATTTTTCAGCTATGACAGTCATCAAAATCAAGTATCAACATAAAGTGAACATAGTTCCAAATCTCTGATTATGTCACAGTGTTTAAGATTAAAAAAAAATTTAGGAAGTACAGTCAACAACACTGGTTTTAGTGAAAGTATTAATAAAACTTTAAGAATAAAATATTTTATACCATTAAATAAAGCAAAACTTATTTTAAAATAACGATTTCGTCTTTATCTCACTTAAATTTTGCATGCTTTATGACAAAGTATCAGTACTGTAAAAATACATGCATAGTTTTTAAATAAACATACACACAGTAGGAATGCATGCCTGATTTTTTTCACTGATGAGATATGAAATCACAAAAGTGATTTAAAACATTTTAATATCAAATTTAACGCTCTTTTAAAATGCTTTCTCTCTCTTCCATTGCCCATATAGTTCTGTTTTCCATTACAACTCTCATTATCATCATTCCAGCCCTTTCTAGTCATTTGTATCATGTCTATTACTGGTAGCCTACTCATTTACTCCAGAAATACATCAATGGGTTCAATAACAGAAAATCTATCACTGACAGCATATTAACAATTAAAATTAAAAAAGATAATTTCATTTGATGCAGAAAAATATCATCCAATAAAATTCAATCTCCATAATGTAAACAAAAACAAAAAAAAATCCCTCTGATCATTCACAAAGCTTTTAAAAGTACAAACGCCTAGGGGAACCTGGGTGGCTCAATCAGTTAAGCATCCAACTCCTGATTTCGGCTCAGTTCATGATTTCATGGTTCGTGGGTTGGAACCCCACGCAGGCCTCGGCCCTGGCAGCCTGGAGCCTACTTGGGATTCCTCTCTCTCTCCCTCTTTCCCCTCATACTCTCTCTGTCCTTTCCCCTGCTTGCACTCTCTCTCTCTCTCAAAATAAATAAACATTAAAAAATAAATACAAATGCCTAGACTCTAGATATCACAATATCTGGGAATGGAGCCAGATGTATATATATATATATATATTTTTTTAATTCCATTAAAGATTCTGATTTGAATAGAACCATTTAAGGAGGAAATCTTAAGTTGAGAGTGATAGCATCATGACACAGATAAAGAATAACTATGTTAGGTTAAAAAAAAAACATTGTAAACATAATAGAAAATTCTAGATGCATTCCCACTTAAAATGAAGAACAAGAAAAAGGTGCCTCCTATTTAATATCAGATAGAGATCTTAGTTAATGCAATAAATTATGACATGAAGCACTAAGAGACAAAACTGTATAAAAAACAAAATAATTTTCCATTTAATAAATCTAAAAACATCTACCATTATTTGGAACTCTTAGAACTAATAAATCAACAGTTGCAAAATACAACCTTAATGTATAAACCTGTACTAATCCTAATCACTAGGAATAACCACTTAGATTATGAAACAGGAAAAAAATCCATTTGTATATTAATAAAAACTATACACTTTTCGGAAAAGATACAATAAAACATTTACACATGCTCTAAACGGATTTCTTTTAGCATATTTTTAAAATGTTTATTTTTGAGAGAGCGCATACACAATGCGGGGAGGTGCAGAAAGAGAGACACAATGTGCAGCAGGCTCCAGGCTTAGAGCTGTGGGCTCAAAGCCCAACCCAGGGCTCGAACCCAAGAACTGTGAGATCATGACCTGAGCCAAAGTCGGACGCGCAACCAACTGAGCCACTCAGGCGCCCCTCTTCCAGCATATTTTTTTAAAAATGGGAGAGAGAGGTGGGAAAAATCAGTACCATATGATGTCAATTCTCTCCAAATTAATGTATTTTCAATAAATTCAACCTCTATATCGCCTCTGATCAAAATCTCTACAGAGATTTTCAGGAGACTCAAAAGTCTGATCCTAAAATTCATATGGAATAGCAAAGGATCAGTAACAGCAGAGAGTGTTTTGTAAGTAAAACAAGGCGGGAAATTTTCCTTATCTGACATTAAGACTCACTGTTAAAGTCATAGTGATTAAGATAGCCTGATACTAGACAATAAACAAATAGACCAATAGAACAGAATACAGAAATGTGTAGGACTGAAATGGCATTGTAATTCAGTGAGAAAAAATGGACCCAATGAATGGTACTGGGACAAATGACTAATCACGTGAGGAAAAATTTTCCTGTCACATTATACATCCAAAATAAATGTGAAAAGCAAAACTTTAAAATGTTAAAGAAAAAAATATCTTATAACCTGATGTAGGAAAAGATTTCTCAAGCATGACACAAAAAGCAAAAATCATGAAGAAAATAATTATATTTCTATATATACATACAGAAATATAATATATATTTTAGTATGTCAAAAGACACCATAACAAGACTAGCCAAAAACTGAACAAACGCATTTGCAATCAGGAAACAAAAGCAAAAACAGACAAGCAGGACTGTCTCAAATTAAAAAGCTTCTGCACAGCAAAGGAAACAAGAAGTGAAAACATGACCTACAGAATGGAAGAAAATATTTGTAAACCAAGTACCTGATAAACAGTGAATTTACAAAATATATAAGAAACTCCTACAACTCAACAGCAGACACTACCAACCCAATTACAAAATGGGCTAAAAACTTGAATAAATAATTCTCCAAAGATAATCTACAAATGGCAACAGGTATAATGCTCAAGGTCACTAATCATCAGGGAAATGCAAATCAAAACCACAATGAGCTATCACTTCATACCTGTTATGATAGCTATTATCAAAAGAACAAAAGACAAGTGTTAGTGAGAGTGTGGAGAAACTGGAACCCTTGTATATTGTAGGTGGGAATGCAAAAATGATGCAGCCACTATAGAAAACAGTATGGAGGTTCCCCCACAAAAAAAAAAACAAGCAAAACTACCATATGATTCAGCAATCTCACCAAAACAACTGAAATCAGGACAGTAAAGAAATATTAGCATTCCCATGTTCACTGTAGTGCTATTCATAATAGCCAAAAGGCAGAAACAATCTTGTGAATGCATAAAGAAACAAAGATGTGAATGGATAAAGAAAATGTGGTATATACATACAATGGATTATTCACCCTTAAAAGGAAATCCTGCAAGTGAATGAATCCTGCAGATGACAACATGAATGAACCTCATGTTATGCTAAGTTAAATAAGGCCAGTCACAGTACAATTTCAGTTGCATGATTTCAGTTACATGAAGTTAAGTAGACTAGCCAAACTCATAAAAGCAAAGAATAGAATGGTGGTTGCCAGAGGCTACAAGAGGATGAAATAGGGAGTTACTAATCAACATGTATAAAACATAAGTTACGCAAGGCAGGTTCTAGAGATTTGGGGTACAACATTGTGCCTACAGATAACAATACTATTTTATACACTTAAAAATCAGTTAAGAGGATAGCTAGCTAGCTCATATTAAGTTTGTTTTCCAAATTTTAAAAAAAGGTAAGGGGGTGCCTGACTAGTTCAGTAAGAAGAGCGTGCAATTACTGATCTCAGGGTTGTGAGTTTGAGCCCCATATTGGGAGTAGAGATTACTTAAATAAAACTTTTTTAAAAAAGGAAAAAAAAGAATTAAAATTATGTATAACTATGCCATTTAATGCTAAATTAAACTGTGATAGTCCTTAAAGCAAAGTTTTCAAAATACTACAGTATCCCATTTCTAGTCTTTTAAAAATATAAAGAAAAACCTCAAGTTCTATGTTTATGTGTTTTACAAAATGGCAAAAAAATATTTAGCTCTGAGTAAAAAAAATATATATATATATAAATATTTGTAATGCATGTAATAAAGGATTATCATCCATATTATATAAAGAAGGCTTATGAATAATGAAAACCCATTTTATATAATACTTGTACCAGATACCTTAATAAAGATTTAGCCACTAAAAATGTTCAACATCTTGGAGAAAAGATGACAATGTAAGATTGCCTTCAACTTCAATTCAGTCTTTGTGAAGAGCTATATTTGGACTAAACTGTATGAATCCACTGATACCTACTTACTAATGTTTACAAGGAGTCAAAATTAGTAGGAAAAGCCTACAAACAGACCAAACAATTTCCAAGGAAGATAAAATGTGTCTGGTATCTTAATGATTACATTCATCTTCCTTCCCACTCCTCCTCATCCTCACTTCTGGAGGCTAAAGAAAACAGAAAGCATGCAGTCTTATACATTAAAACGAGAATTTTATTGTTGTGAGCTACAAATGGACTTAACTAGCACTGCTATATATTTATTATGATGAACTACCCCATACTAATGCAATAATTTTGTTAAACATCCTCCAATATTTATTACTCCATAGTACATAGTTCTACCCTGAATGATTTGACTGAAACTCGTGGGCTAGTTTATTTTGGATTACTCAACTGGAAGTTATACTACTACATACACAGAAAAGGGGACTGTGTCTGTTTTGCTCATCCCTGTACATTCTATAACATGTAGAGTGTGCCCAGTAGTTCAGAAAGTATAATAAATCTATGTTGAACTAATAAAATGATCTATGGATTTATTTTGAAATTTTGTTACTACTGAGATAGGTACATGCAAACACCACTTTAAGAATTTCCAGTCAAGGGGCACCTGGGTGGCTCAGTCAGTTAAGCATCCGACTTCAGCTCAGGTCATGATCTCACGGTCTATGAGTTCGAGCCCCACATCGGGCTCTGTGCTGTCAGTTCAGAGCCTGGAGCTTGCATCGGATTCTATGTCTCCCTCTCTCTCTGCCCCTCCCCCACTCGCACTCTGTCTTTCGAAAAATGAATAAATGCAAAAACAAAAATATTAAAATTAAAAAAAAAATTTCCACAGTCATGGAGTCAGAGTTTAAATCATCCATTTGTACTTATGAAGGAATACTGTGAACTGTACCCTGAGAAAACATATGTGCTCTACTCTTAGGGAGTCCCTTGACTTTGCCATGGAGAGGTCTTTATTAATAAAGTAATGAATTTTCAGGGTGCCTGGTGGCCCAGTCGGTTAAATGTCTCTTTTTTTTTTTAATGTTTACTTATTTATTTTGAGAGAGAGAGAGAGAGAGAGAGAGAGAGGGAGAGAGAGAGAGCATGCACACACACACACACACACACACACGTGGGGGAAGGGCAGAGAGAGAGAGGGAGAGAGAGAATTCCAAGCAGGCTCCAAGCTATCAGCACAGAGCCAGACGTAGAGCTCAAACTCACAAACCATGAGATCATGGCCTGAGCCAAAATCAAGAGTAGGATGCTTAACCAAGTGAGTCACCCAGGCACCCCACGCATCCGACTCTTGATTTTGGCTCAGGTCATGATGTCATGGTTTGTGAGATGGAGCCCTGCATTGAGCTCTGTGCTGAGCTCAGAGCCTGCTTGGGATTCTCTCTCTCTTTCTGTGTCCCTCCCTGCTCTCTCCCACAGGTGCATTTTCTCTCTCTCAAATAAACTTAAAAAAAAAAAGGCAATGAATTTTCATAAAATGCCACCAAATCCTCAGCTATTAATTACATGGCTCTGCTCTTTATCAGCAATATAAAATGTATCCTCTCTCCAGTTACTTGACAGAGAGTAAGACCTTAAATTCTCCAAACTGAGATGTTTATTAAAAACTTAGCAGCTAGCAAATAATCTTCATGGAGAACTGCATAAATATATAGATCCTGTCCATTCGACCACCACCCCTAGATTAAGCCAGAATATCAGAAATTCAGAGAAAAGCCTCTGGAAGGAAAGTTTTAATACACTGCAATAAGGCATTATCATATGCTACAATGAAGGTCTTTAAATTAGAGTCCTATGTAACGTGTTTTGTATTTACCACAGGAAAGATGATATTTAACTGCATAGTTTCTTCTTTCGAGGATGCTATGAGCAAAATCATTTCAGTATCACTTTTTTAGTATCAGAAATAGCTGTGTTTCTTATTAGAAACTACTTTGTTTACAATATCATTGATAATGTCAATAACTTAATGGATGTTTTCTTCTTTGTCCTAGCTACTTGGAAGCTGAGAAATATAGTGTATAGGATATTACAATATATTTGGCTACTAACTGAAATCCTTATATACTGGGTATCTTTTGCCCCTCCAGATCTTCTCTCCATTGTGCACCATGCTTTGTGTACTGAGAGACTAACCTGCATCAACAGGCTCCCCTCTCTGCTTCCCAGTTGGGTTCAGCCCAGCAGGCAACTGGGAAGGTAAAACAGGAGAGCTAGGACACTTATTTCCCAGACTCCTTCCCAGCAAAACTGCCTCAGCTGGCTGCATCCTCACTAACTGTCCTCTCCATATAGCTTTATAGCTTTCTGTCTCCGAGTTCTGGTATTTACTTCCTCCCCTCCCCTGACCCAGAGTACATCACTCACCACTCCTTGTGATTTAGCTGCTCACCCAACACCCTACTCTTTGAAAACAGTCCCTTTACTAAATTCTCCTCAAACTACCTAATTTGAACATACTGTTTCTTTCCTCCCAAGACCTTTACTATATCCTGGCATCATATCTTCTATTCCCTGCCATTAAAAACAAACAAAAAACCCCCCAAAACAAAACAAAAAAAAACCTTCTTTTCCTTCCATCACCACTTTCCTTACTAACAATCCGTACACAAACCCAATTTTTCCATTGCAATTAGAATTTGCACAGGATATAAAAATGAATAATACCAAGAAGCCCATTCTAGATTTTAAAAAGACTAAACAAATAAATAAAGTGTTAGAGGGTCTAGTGGGAGAACAAAGGAAGAAATTCTAGAGATCAGAAAGATTCTACAGATCTAACACTTGGTCTAAATCTTCAAAGAGAAGAAAAAGTCCATTGACTGGCAAAGTGTGAGTTGGAGTGGTGGGAAAAGGGACTACTACTGGTAAAACTATGTAGATGAGGGAATAATGAGGGTGATATTTAAAAACTAACATTTACCGAACAAGGTACTACTATTCAATATGCTTTGCCTTTATTGACCTATTTATTGGCTTCCAACCCAACGAGGTACTAATAGTATCATTACCATCCACTTTTTTAAAACAGATGAGAAAACTGAAGTATAGTTTCCTGCCAAAATCATACAATTACTAAGTGACAGAGCCTGGGACCCAGGCAGTCTCTCCAAGGGTTCACTTTTTTTTTAAATCACTAACTCATACTGCTTCTCAAGGATGACAAGGAAATGGTACGAATAATTCAACATGGCTAAGGCATATGATGCAATGATGGGTAACCAAGAAAGAGAAAGGCCAAAAGGGGCAAGGCAAGTGCCAGATCAAAAAGGGCTTTAGAATAAAGAATTCTGTCTTATAAACCAGTTGTTGGATTTTAGATCATGGAACTTCTTAAGAATCTCAACATCCTTTCTCCAGAACAATGCACATACACAAAACATTTGGTAGTTTAGGTAGTTCACAGAGTCCTTGGTGGCCCTTGGAACCCAGGATGAGAAACAATGCTATCAGGTCATGCATGGCTAAGTTACTGACAAGGTACAAGGAGGCAGGTTTAAGGACAGGGAGAAAGAGACCAGAATTGCACTTCTGAAATAACAATTTGGCAATGTAAAACACATTCGAGTAGGACCACCCACAAAAAGACTGTTGCAATAGTTCAAGTGAGAGATGATGAGGGCTTGAGCTAGGGAAGTGACACTACTTTTAGAAGAAAGGCACAGAACAGGAACACTGCTATCAGGAATCAAACTGGATCTGACAAGTAAGACAGAAGAAGGCAAGACTCCTGAGAAGAAACTTTGGTTCTTTAACAAGCAGTGACTGCAAAAATCATACATACTAGGAACTTTGCTAAGCACTGGAGAGACAATGTTAAACAAGACAAACCACCTCACACTTAAGAATAATCTATTAGGTTAATAACAAATTGTTGAGTAATTTCAATATAGCAGAGGTACAATAACAAAGAAAGCACAGGGATGAAGGAACCTGGGATTTTTTTAAAAAATTGTAAAATAGGAGTGACCCATCTCATCTAATGACACTAAGTCAAGTAAAATGAGAATCTAAAAAGAATCTTGCAAGGGCACCTGGCTGGCTCAGTCAGTGGAGCTTTGAGCATGTGACTCTTGATCTCAGGGTCAAGAGTTCAAGGCCCACATTGGGCACGGAGCCTACTTAAAAAACGGGTGGGGGGGGTGCCGTCTGGGTGGCTTAGTCATTTAAGCATCTGACTCCCGATTTGGGCTCAGGTCATGATCTCACAGTTCATGGGATTGAGTCCCATGTCAGGGTCTGTCTGCACTGACAGTGGGGAGGTGTGGAGTCTGCTTGGTATTCTCTCTCACCCTCTCTTTCTCTGCCCCTCCTCCGCTTGCTCTCTCTCAAAATAAATAAGTAAACTTAAAAAAAAAATTAAAAAAATTGTCGACTAGGCAATCAGAAAATTACTAAACACTAGAACAGTTTCAAATAAGGAGTAGAGAAGGCTACATACAGTATGAGTGCTTAAGAGTAGTTAATCACTGAAAATTAGCAACACATGAAATGAAATGCTACTCAAATAAAATCTTGAGAGAGACTGCTTAACACATTGTCTCCTGGGAGCCTTTCTAGACTACTGCCAATACTGCCTTTCCTTACACAAGGATATATGCAAAGGTGGTAATATTATAAAGAAAAGCAAGGGAATAAATAACCTAAAAAAGAGGAGAGTGGTTACGTCGGGGAATATGCAGTTCAAAAGGACATGGGGTCCCAAGAAGATTCTAAGACCCTGAAGAATGTTCTATTTTTTAATTTGTGTCAGGAGTAACTGGATATTTGTCTTAATGCTATTAAAATCACACATGTACATTTCAGCCATTATTCTGTGTAAAATACATTTCATAAAAATGTTTAATATACACACATCAGAGACAATAAAACATAAATAAAAACAAAATCTACTTTAAAAAAAGAGGGGAACTAAAATAGGGCTAAGAATTTAATAGTACCAAGTTTCACTTTTATATGACATTTTACTATGAAAATTAAAATTTCAAACAACTCTATTGCTCAATAGCAAATAAAAAAGATTTTAGTTGAAAGGGATTTTTAGTTTTCAAGTAATTTCAATTGCAAAAGAAAACAGCCTTCAACCCTCATGTTTGTTTTTATTCAAAGAAATGTAGATTTTTTTTTTTAAGAATTATTTTTGAATAACATAAGCTTAAGTATACCATGAAGTCACTCTCCCCGATGCAATCTTAAACATGAAGTCACTCTCCCCGATGCAATCTTAGAGAAGTTAAACAAGCTTGAAGGCAAATATATTTCTGTTACTTGGGAATTTAAACACACACACCCCCCAAAACAAAAAACACCTTATCACACAGTTACCCCAAACAATCCCATTTTAACTATAAAAATTCTCTTTTTAAGAATAAATATTGCTTACCTGTTCCCTACTGAATCTTGAGAGATCTGAAAGTTTGGAATGATAGAGGAAACACCATATTCATCTTGATACTTCTTACAAGATTTGTAATGATGTCTCATGCGATAGAATTTAATCTGTAAATTATTGATCAAAATGTAATGTGACTTTTAATTTTAAATGAAGTCATAAATTTGAGATATTATCAATAGCCAAAAACCAAAATATAACATTACCAACTTAGTATTCCATTTAAACAAGATTTTTTTAGTAAATGATTTAATTCTTAAGTAGAAGCTGAAAATAAGTAATAACGTTTGTTAGATGCAGATGTGAACTTACTGCAAAAAATGTTAGCAAATAAATTTATATTTGAAACTCTACTACTAATAATAGACAAAAAAAATACATTAAAAGCAGTAATACACTGCCTGAAAGTATTGGGCATATCTTTATTCTTCACTGCAACTTGGCAGAGTTAGAAAGTGCTTTAAAAAAAAATTAGGTTCCCAGGTTAACACTTGGAACATTTTTCAGTTTCTCACTGAGGAGTAGAGCCAGAATCTCTCAAGTGTATTTTCCAGCTTCGCTTCATTGCCCTGTCAGTTAACACCTCCCTCAAAGAGATGGAAAAGCAGATCTGACTTGTGTGAATGCATGAAATAGCAACTGGTTTTGCTCACTGACTTTATTAGCCGTTTGAAAAAGTGGCTGCAATAAATCCATAGACACATGGATATACTCAAAGCCTAACCACCCCTATTTCACTCCCTCTCCAAGTGATAGAATAAAATCCAGACTGGGGAATTAATGCCAGTTATTTGCCAACACCTGATGTTCTCACCTGTTCCTTAAAAATTAATTAGTCTTTGCAAAATATTTTGTAATTTCTTACACACATAAATACACAAGTAAAGTGGGCAACCAGAGACTTCCTCTATTTGGCTCATTTCTATGTACAAAATTGCAATAACGATGCTACCATCACAATTTGTACCAGAATGGGGTTTAAATGAGTTAAATGCCAGTTTGTTCATTTAGTTTACTTAGTAGGTAATCAATAAGCAATTACTTTGAGAAAGATGCCATGCTAAAAATTATGACAAATTCACAGATTGTATCTCTCAGTCTCTGTTCTCAATACATTTATAATCTAGTAAAATCTATAATCAGGTGGTTTTTTTCACCTTTCTACCTAATTTAAGTAACTTCTTTCTCTTCAAACCAGCACCTACCAAGAAAACTCAAACAGGAATTTCATTTTCAAAGTAGAGTAGAACCTTCATTTTCAAAGAGCTATGTCACAGTTACTCTACCTGTTTTGCACAGCATCTGCAGCTACCAGAAAACTTCCTCATGATATTTTCAAGGTCTAAGGCCCGTTCAGGACATGCTCTCTCTCTTCTAGTCACATTTCCACGACAGAGGGGACAATGTATTCCGCTTTCTCTCATTGCAGTCAGGAAACATTTTCTACAGAAACTAAACCAAACATTTGTGACATGTTAACTACAGAAAAAAGACTCTTTCCATTTCTATGATTAAACACAAGCAAGTGGTTATGGATATATATTCATGCTAAATGAGTTAGGTTATTCATATGTACATAAACAGCAGAATTTTAAAAACTGTACACGTATTTCTCAGAGTATAAGGCTAACAACTGAACTAGATGGAAATATAAAAGAAACTACACTCAATTATGCTTTAAACTTTTTAACATAATATATGAAAAATAAGTATTAACATTATATTAATTATTAAAGGAAGCATGATACAAAGGAATGACTGGCTTATCCTAACTGTGTCATTTACTAGCAGTGTGATCTCAAGCAACATGTTTGGCCACAATGGATTTCCATTTCCTCCCCTAATAAAATGAAAGAATAGACTACATCAACTTTTATCTCAAGTTGATGTATTTCAAGATATTCCATAAGACATGAATATGAATAGGTCTACCAGAAAACAGTGCACAAATTTGGGAAATTCTAGGATAAACAAAGTTAAAGTTTCTCTGCTTGGGAAAATGTATTACCCAAACTTGTATTGTCAGGAAATAGGAAAACTTCCCACAGTAGTGAGCAATGAAACATAGTTTGAGAAATATTTAAGGACCCATCCTGCTCTAACCATCTCTCAACATTCTAATTAGAACCAAACTCACTAAAATTTTTATTTCTTCTCTCCTAACCTAGCCAAATACCCAACTTGATCATTTTGCTTTTAAAAAAACTAGATAAATCATAGCCATCATATATGGGGTCCAAAGTCCATATACATTTAATCCAATCCCCTATAAGTACAAATATTCAATCTTCCTCATCTAACTAAAGTTGAGAGCGACTAGTGTAACAGATCATAGGAAATAAGTTTCCTAACTATGCAGCATTGAACAAGTCACTTTTCTCCCCCACAATCTGTTCCCTCACCCACAAAATGAAAAGTATCTACAGTTGATACAGTTATTCAGAGGATTAAAACAGATAATACAATAAAATGCTTATCACAGTATTTTTGACAGTTATGAAAGTACTCCATAAATAGTAGCTAATATCACTAACATAGCATTTGATATGATTACCAATTAAGACCATAAATTATTAAAAATATTCATTATAACCTGGAGTCAAAAAATGCAAAGTAAACACAACCAAGATACTATCTTTCAGCCGTCAAACTAAAAACTAGTTTTAGAAATAATAACCAGTGTTAGAAGATAAAAGGAAATGAGTGCTCTACATTTCTGGGTAACAATTTGTCAATACTTATCAAAATCATTTTTAAAGAAAGGGCATCCCAAAAGCCTGAGTGCTGTTTCAAGCTTTAGTAGTTTCAGAAAGTATAAAAACTACAAAGTTACAAAACCATCATTTGTAAGTTCAATTGTTTAAAAACTAAAATTTAATGGTCTATATATTTTGTAAATTTTTAATAAACTTTTAACTTAAATTCTTTGTTTCAGTGTTTGCACTCTTTAATCAAAGGGACCATAAAAGAGAAAAAAAAAGAAGGGAGGATGAATCAGAAACAACCAAAAAAGCAAGACTAAAAAAACAAAAAACAAAACAAAACAAAAAAACAAGACTAACTGGAGCCACAGTCTAGACCATGATAAGGTCTGCACTAAGGCAGGAATAGGAGAAATGGGATTTCTATTTTAGAGACACAGTTATCAGGGAGCTTCATATGTTAACAAATAAAATCAACAGAATTTTTTGAGAATAACTTGTGGGAGAATGAGAAAAATAAGCATTTATAACCAGAAGACTTGAGTAAAAGGTGACTATATTAACCAAGTTAAAAAATATTGTAAGAGTTGGTTTGACAGAGGAAAGGTACAAAGGGCCTACAAATATCTCAATGCATGATATCCAGTAAAGACCTGGAAATAAGGATCTGGAAATTAGGGGAGAAAAATATGGAGAGCAGATAAGTGCAAAAGAGCACTAAAGAAACAATCTAGAGAAATATAAACATTTAAAGGAGTGTTCAGAGAAAAAGAGAGAAAAAGAAGAGACTGATAAGTAATATTAGAGAAGCCAAGTCTAATAAGCTACCAAAGAGAAATAATAAAAAGATGAAAGCAAAACTGTCACCAAACTATTAAGCTAACTTTCTAAATAAAGAATTGAAAACTGTCAAAGTTCATACCAGCAAAATTCATTACAAGAGATAATCATGTACCATCATTGAATGATGATGCTTGAATGAAAGAAATCAAGTAGAACAGTTAACAATTAAAGGTAAATTAGTCAATATGCTAATTTAACAATTATAAATAAAATATAAACACAGAACATTAGAAGATCTTAACCAAGATGCAAAAATGCTATATTTAGAGGGAGGGGATAAAATAAAGTAAAATTTCAAAGCCCAGTTATTAACTAAATAACTAAAATAATAAAAATGTGATAACATTACATACATAACAGAATAACTAAAATTTTAGGAGAAGATGAAAGATACCAAGTGTTGGGGAAGATGTGAGCCAACCTAAACTCCCATTCAATCTGTAAGAGTGTAAACTGATAGAATACAACCATTTGGAAAACTGACGGTACCCACTAGTAATTCCATTCCAAAGTTTATCTCCAACAGAGCTGCAAATATGATCTGAAGAAATTTCCTAGAAAGTTCATAGCCACACTACTGGTAATAACCAAAAGCTGAAAATTACACAAATGTCCATCAACAGAAGAATGAATAAACAAATTATAGCATATTCACAAAATTAAAACTATAGGATACTGTAATAAGAATGAATATGGATGAACATAATGTTCAGCTCAAGAAGCCAGATGCAAGAGAGTACAACTGCATGATTCTATTTTTATAAAGTATAAAACATGTTTCAATGCTGAATGAAGTTTTACTAAAAAGTAGAAACAAATACAGTAATTACTACTTTCAAAAATATGGACATGGCTACAAATACAAGATTTAAAGGCATAAAATACAGAAAAGCAAGAAATAAAAATCACTTTGGATGACAAAATGTTTGGTTAGAAAATCTTCAATTAACCTCCAAAATTACAACACATAACAACTGTACAATATAAACTCTCCAAATAGTAAGAACATTACTAAAGATTACTGATAGTGTCAAAAACAGTGAAAAATATTCATATAAAAAACTAAACAAAGTAATCAGGTTTAAAATTAACTTAGAACTTTATTCAAAATATAGACATAAAGATTTTTAGTAGAAATACACATTATAAAGTAATAAAGGCAAAACAGAGTTTTATTAAATAAATACTGAAACTTCTTAAAGACTGGCAAAAATAGATCTTAAAAAGCAAAAATGACTGGGGCTCCTGGCTGGCTCAGTAGGCAGAGCATGTGTCTCTTGATCTCGGGGTTGTGAGTACAAGGCCCATGTGTGTGTGGGTGGCATAGAGTTTATTTAAAATTAAAAAAAAAAAAAAAGCAAAAGTGTTTTAACAAAGGTGCAACAAGTGAATGATGTTAGAGCAACTGGACATCCATAGGCACTAGAAATGAACCCCAATCTAAGTCTGCCACCTTATACAAAAATTAAAACAGATCCTGGATTGTAGTAAACTGGGAAATTGCCATATAAAGATATATTCACTTTAGGGGTGCCTGGGTGGCTCAGTCGGCTAAACGTCCAACTTCAGCTCAGGTCATAATCTCACAGCTCGTGGGTTTGACCCCGTGTTAGGCTCTGTGCTGATAGCTCAGAGGCTCTGTGCTGACAGGCCGGGAGGCTGCTTCAGATTCTGTGTCTCCTTCTCTGCCCCTCACCCACTCACAATCTGTCTCTCTCTCTCTCTCTTAAAAATAAATAAAACATTAAGAAAAAAGAAACTTTTAAAGATATATTCACTTTCTAATGCCCAGAACAAGTGAATATTACCTTATATTACAACAGACCTGATTAAAGTTAAGGATTTGGGGATGGGGAAATTAGCTGGGCTTATCCAGGTGGATCCTAAATGCCATTACAAGCATCTCTGTAAGAGAGGCAAAGAGAGATCTGGCACAGACATACATACAGAGTTCAGATGAGCAGAGACTGGAGCAGTGTCTCTGAAGGGCCTCAGGCCTTAGCCAGCACCTTGACTGTGGTCCACAGAAATTGGTTTCAGACTTCTAGCCTCCAAAACTACGTGAAAATAAATGTTATTATAAGCCACCAAGGTTGTGGAATGTGTTACAGCAGCCCTAGGAAACTAATATACAGAAGTAAATGTAAAATAGTAAACTACAAAACTCTTAGGGAAAAAAAGAGGAGAAAATATTCACAATACAGAGCAACACAGATTTGATGTTAAAAGCACATTCTAAATAGAAAAAAATGATATAGTGGACTTCATAAAAATTATAAAACATTTGCTATGCAAAAGACTCTAGAGTGGCCATCTTCTGTGAGTGACTGAGCTGACAAATTCCCTTGTATTTACACTTTGACCCAGCAATTTCATTTGTGAGAATTGATCTTACAGAAAAAACTTTCACATGTGAAATGGCATTTATACAAATTTAATCACTGCAGCATTATTTAAAACAGTAAAAGATTAGAAACAACCTAAATGTTCATCAATATGAAATTGGTTAAATAATGATACATCAAACAATGGAATACTAGAACACTAAATATGTTCCATGAGGTCAGGGATTTTTATCTGGTTTGTTGAATATTACAGACCTAGTATCTATAATACTACTAGCACATAATGGATACTTAATGTTGGTTGAATAAATGAAGAAAACTCTACAACCATAATATGTATACATGTACTGATATAGAATGATCTCCAGGGGTGCCTGGGTGGCTCAGTCCGACTTTAGCACAGGTCACAATCTTATGGTTTGTGAGTTTGAGCCCTGCACGGGGCTTGCTGCTATCAGGGCAGAGCCTACTTCGGATCCTCTGTGCCCTTCCTCCCTGCTCATGTGCGCTCTCTCTCTCTCAAGAAAAGAAAAGAAAAAAGAAAAAAGAAAAGAAAAGAAAAGAAAAGAAAAGAAAAGAAAAGAAAAGAAAAGAAAAGAAAAGAAGAGAGAAAAGAAAGATCCTCAAAATAATAACATGAAAATAGTACGACACAAAAAATTGCATATAGAATGCTCTGTGAACAACAAAAAATAATATTTGTAACCTTGTTTATATACATATCTCTGAAAGAATGTATAAAGTAATAGTGATTTGGGAAGACATATTTCCTTTCGTACTTTTAGAATTGTGAATTAGGGGTGCCTGGGTGGCTCAATCCATTGGGCATCTGACTTTGGCTCAGGTCTGATAGGACCGTTTGTGAGTTCAAGCCCCATATTGGGATCTGTGCTGACAGCTCAGAGCCTGGAGCCCATTCGTTCCTTTACTCAATAGTGAATGTGTATAGTAGGCTTCAGTAAGTAAAAGGAGACTTAGGTTGCTGCCTTTAAAACAGAGCTTACAGTGAGGACATTAGTCAAATCAGCTGATTCCAAAAATGTTCTAAGTACAAAGTTATTCAAGTCTTTTATATCCAATTCTACTGTTCCTTCTTCTGTACCACCAAGCACCAAGCTTCCTCAGATACAAAACTTCCTTATTCTTGGGGCACCCGGGTGGCTCAGTCAGTTAAGCGTCTAACTTCAGCTCAGGTCACGATTTTGGGGTTCGTGAGTTCCAGCCCCACATCCAGCTCAGCATTGACAGTGAGGAGCCTGCTTGGGACTCTCTATCTGTTCTTTCCTCTCTCTTTCTCTCTCTCTCAAAATAAATAAATAAACCAACTAAATAAATAAGTAAATAGAACTTGTTTGCTTATTCCTCACCTCCCTTTGGCTGGACTATTTGAATTTGCTAAATAGAACTGGTTTCAAAACAAAGTAGAAGGGGGAGGGAAAAAGATGCAAATCTAAATTACTAAATCACTAAATCCCATTTAGTCAATCAAATATTAATAGATAGATGATAGAAAGATAAAGATACATAAATCAGTTAAAGCCATCAGTTAGCCAGCCACCCTTTGGAACAGATACAGCATACTGTTCTCAACTACAATCAGGGTGCTGGCACTGTCAGTTTCACTTCATTCCTTGTATCTTTTTGCACTATAAATTATGTCACTTTTATAAACAGAAAAATAAAACTATTTTAATTTTCAAAAGAAATAAAGCTGCAATTGTCAAAGTAAGTTTTTGGTATTCTTGAGAATGGATTTTTTATTTTTACTACTGAAGTATAGCTGACATACAATGCTATATTAATTCAAGGTGTACAATATCATGAGTGGACAATTCTATACATTAGTCAATGCCTACCTCAGTAAGAAGAGTCACCATCAGTCACCATGGGATGTTATTACCTTATTATTGACTTCCCTATGCTGTACTTTTCATCCTCATGACTTACATTGTAACTGGAAGTTTATTCCTCTTAAATCCCTCTTCACTTTTTAGCCCATCCCCTAACCCTTCCCCTCTGGCAACAAGGAGTTTATTCTCTGTATTTATGAGTTGTTTTGTATTTGTTCATTTGTTTCGTTTTTTAGATTGTACATGTTAAGTAAAATCATATGGTATTTGTCTTTCTCTGACTTATTTCACTTAGCATAATACCCTCTAGATCCATCCATGTTGTAGCAAATGGCAAGATCTCAACCTTTTTTATGGCTGAGTAGTATTCCATGTATGTGTATATGTGTGTGTACTTTTTATATACATATATATATATATATACACACATATACACACATTCCAGTATTTATGCATATATACACCACATCTTATTTAAAAATCTAGTACCCTGTATCTTCCTAGTCTATAGTCAAAATCATTCCCCATAACAACTTAAACTAAAAAAAATCACACATTTTAAGTTAGTCTTCAGGACTTTAAATTAAGTCAACCTTCTGTTACATAATTAAATAGCATAGTTGTTTTCTAATTATGTCATTTTATAAATACAGTTGGTAGAGCATGTGACTATTGATCTTGGGGGTTGTAAATTCAAGCCCCATGCTGGGTAGAGAGATTACCTAAAAATAAAATCTTTAAAAAAATAAAGAAAAAAGATGGTTTACAGCAGCATTCATTAAGTCAGCAAAAACCTATACAAGTCTACCTTTCAGAATTATAATAAGTCTGTAGGAAAGAAGAAAAGTTTAAAGTATATATTTAGAGTATGACTGCTCAAACAAAATAAAGTTGTTAAAATTATGAGAAATATAAACTGAAAATTCAGGAACTGGACAATACAAAGCAGGTCAATAAGGAATCATACAAGTATGTGCTTAATGAGAAGTAAAAGCTGATACATTAACTCATTTTTTAAAAGTTTATTTATTTTGAGGGAAAGAGAGCAGGGGAGGGGCAGGGAGTGGGAGAGAGAATCCCAAGCAGGCTCCTCACTGTCAGCACAGAGCCCAGCGCGGGACTGGAGCCCACGAACCATGAGACAGTGACCTGAGCCAAAATCAAGAGTCAGACACTTAACCCACTAAACCACCAGGTGCCCCTATATTATCATTTTTTATAAGTTTATTTATTTTGAGAGAGAGCCTCTCTGATGCATGGCTCAAACCCACAAACTGCAAGATCATGACCTGAGCCAAAGTCAAATGCTTAACCAACTGAGCCATCTAAGCTCCCCTTATCTCAGTTTTAGAGATGCCTCCTTACAGAGATGCACAAAAACAAACATTAGATTTCCAACTTCAAGAGTATGGCAAGGCATCAATGTATTCTATGTAATTTTCACCACAATGAAGCTTACTTTCTAACCATGCACAAACGTTATTCCCTTGACCATTCAAAACAGGAAAGAAGAGAGGTTTGGTTCAAAGAGCCTTTGAAGATTACAAATGAAAACACCAAAAGAAATACCTTACTACTATGCCAGTCTGTGCCTTCTTAATTTTAGTATATGTGCGGCCGAAGCGAGCACGGTACCTTCTTCTTAAACCTTACTTTGAATACCTGCTCAACTTTAATGTTCTTAATTTATGTTTACTTGCTTTTTAAAATATTGCATCTGACCACTCTAAGGCCACTAACACTGCTGACTACTGTCTCCTTGTATTTCTTCTCAGCTTCCATGTCACACTCTATCCTGGTTTTCTCCCTATCCTGTCCATTCCTTCTCAAGCTGCACTTTTCTCTACTCCAGATTTAAATACATAGTCTCTAGCACTTTGTCGTATCTAGGTCCTCTGCTATCTTCCAACTTACAGACCTCCCTCAGTGGCTACCATCCATACTCATAGCTTTAGTTCCATGTATTCCACATTCACATACATACACTTAACTATGGGACATCATGAAATCTTACATGGGTTTCCTTAAAATGTCAGGAATCTCTTCTGTCCATTCCTACTATCATTACCTTGGTTCAGGTTCTAACCATTTTTTTTCTCTGACATATCAGTGATTGACCTCTTCACTAGTCTCACCACTACACCAAAGCTGGATCCTGCTACTAAAGTAATCATGTGAAATGTGATCACGCTGCTCCTCTGCCAAAAATTATTGAACAGATCTCTTTGGCTTTCAGGAAAAAGTTCGAATTGGCTTATACAGAAAGTTCCTGCCAATACCTCTAAACTCTATCTACTACACTCATCCTTTGGCTCCAGCCAAAATTTGTAGTCTGGAAATAGTCATTCTCTAGAACTCCTCCTTGCCTCTGAATATACCATAAACCTAACCAGGGTATTCCCCAATAAGCCCTGAATAATCAATTCTGACCTAAAATACTGCTTCATCGAGGAAATCTCTCCTTTAGTCATAGGCTGATTTTGACACCTGCTCTCAATGCTCACATAAAATTTTCCTCTTAAATTGCTTCCAGATCATATTCATGCTTAGGTCTTCTCCACTAGTCTATTAACAGTCCCCAGGAAAAGAGCACTTTGTATTTTTTCTACCTGACATACAGAAAACATTCAACATCTCCTGTTTGAAGGAACTAAAGAGGATTATACAGGAATTTATATTTTGGTGCAATTATTCTAATGATAATGAACCTGCTCCTTTGATTAGAATAGGCAGTGTGCAAATCCTTTGCTGTCACTGAAATGGCAGTGACAATTTTTTACTTTCTAACAGATCCACAGTGATCCAAAATTCTTATCACTCATTTCTTACTATCAATGAATCAAAAACTGATTTTGTAGCTAAATATAATAAGCACTTTTAAAGGCATAGGTTTGCCTTTTGTGAAAACGGAAGAGCAAATGACATGGTAAACTAGATTATTTAAAACAATTGCATTTCCCCTCCAAACTCCTAGTCAATCAAGGCCCTGTTCCACCATTACCATCCTTTCCAAATAAAACTCCCCCCCCACCACCACCTACTTTAATTCACTGTTCAGGCAGAACCTTAGAGCATGTGTGTCTGTGGGCGGGGAGGGAGGAGATGGGGTGATAAAGCAGTAAATGTTCATTCTTCTTACCAATAAAATCTACCCTACATTTCATTTTTACATTTAGTCTAGTAAATGTAACATTTAGTCATCTCCAAGTTCAATGAGATGATTAGAAAAAGATCCTCAACAACCATCTCCACTCTTTTCCATACCCTAGATGTCAAGCCAAATTAGTCTGATTTAAAATGTCCCACAAGGAGGGGCGCCTGGGTGTCTCAATCCGTTGGGCATCCGACTTCAGCTCAGGTCATGATCTCACGGTTCCTGAGTTCGAGCCCCTGTGCTGACCTGTGCTGACAGGTCAGAGCCTGGAGCCTGTTTCAGATTCTGTGTCTCCCTCTCTCTCTGACCACCCCCCCCCCCACTCACGCTCTGTCTCTGTCTCTCTCAAAACTAAATAAACATTAAAAAATATTTTTTTAAATGTCCCACAAGGGAAGCGAACTAGAGCAAACTGCATGGAATTTTGAGGAGAGCTGCAGATTACAATGAGTTCTATGAGGTCAATGACCCAAAGGGTAAGGATTCTGTCCAGAAACACTTCCTCTTCGACCTACCTTCCCTTTTGTCCACCCACTGCCAGCACAAGCATAGGAAAGGCATCAAATTATAATAATGAACACTGACAGATTAAAGGCAATAAAGCATACATTGTGCCCTTAACATAACATCTCAAAATATTTCTCCAACAATCTGCATTTGTTGCACCAAATAAAGCAATTTCAGACGGTCATTCATGTCCCATAACAACAAAACTTAACTGGCACAACTCCTATAAAGTCACATACTCCTGGCTCACACAATGACCGCATAATAGGAGTAAGGTAGACAGTGCAGTCAAGGTTGAGGATCAGAGTGAGAAAAATGGGTATCAAATAACTGTAATAAAATCTCTGATTAAGAACCCAAAATTCATTCCATTCTTTATGAAATTACAAAACCTATCTCTCAAAATTAAAAAAAAAAAGGGTTGAAGGAAAAAGAAATATATTTATAAATAAATGTGTCCCATTCTTTTCAGCTATTTGCAAGCACACAGAACTTTCAAATCTGAGTGTCTTTCTTCAAATAAAGATTTCCAAGCTTCACCTGCCAGAAATTCTTTTGTAAATTTGGAATGGAGCCTAGGTATTGGTATGTTTACTTACAAAGTTCCTCAAGGACTCTGATCGGCAGCCAGGTTTGTCAGATGTGCTACATATCTTTACAAGAAGGGCTTCTTCCAACTCTTACTGACACTCTACCAAAATTATCTGTAGGATGATCGAAGTACTTCCTGTAAGTATGCCAAATCGAACAGCACCATGCCACCTCATCTAATCCCTTTGTGTTCTCTCTCACTCCTGGAGTTACTGCCTTATCTTCAGTTCATTCCACGAAACAGCAATCTTCCTTTCCTATCTCCACCTTCATAGTAACCAAGTAATAAGCAGAAGGGTAAAACAAAAGGAAACTATCACTTCAATACCCGGAAATCCTGTCAGTTCTAACGTGAGAGAAGAAAACCCGTTCTAGATCATTCTAACATGTACTGAATTTTAAAGGAGAGGGAACATTTTCAAGAGTGGTCTGTGAAGCAGGGTTGAAAGGTTAAGTTAGATAAGCGTTCTTGGATCTGGGAAGAATGGACCAAGGTTCCGAAAGAAGGAAAAACTTTAAAGCAAGGCAGGTCATAGAGTGGGGGGTAGTGGGGCGAGGAAGGCGAGCGCGCCGGTGCGGGCACCTTCGGCCGGTTTTGACACTCGACACCCCAGCCCTCACTCGGGTTGCTAGGAAACAAAAAGGCTCCACGTTCCCTGCAATTCCTCCCGGGCCTGGAGGAGAGGGGGCCTCCGGGGCCTGAAGGCACGACCGAGACAAGCTTGGCCACTACCCCGGGGGCGCGAAAGCAAGGGATGGATACCCGGGGGCCGGGGGCTCGGGCACCGGGACGGGCGCAGGAAGCTGGCCCGGAGCTCGGGAGGAGGGCGGGAGGCAACAGGCCCTCCGCGCCGAGGGGAGCTCAGCCAGGTCGCAGTGGGCTCCGCTCCTGCCAGGCCGCAGCCGAGGGTCCGGGGCTGGATGCCGGGCCTAAACGACCACCCGGCTCCCCGCGGGGGAGGAGGCGTCTACTCACACGTGCTGACAGGCCGCGGTCCTCACGGGCGTTTTGAGCACCTCCTGACAGACAGGGCAGTAGAAATCATCTTCGGTGTAGGACGTGGCCGCAGAGAGCTCCTCGGCCATGGCGGGGGATGGGGGAATCAAGGCGATGGCGGCAGCGGCGGCGACAGCGGCCGAGCTGGCGGTGGCGGCCCGGGGCCCGACTCCCTACGCGAACCCGAAGGGGGAGGGGAATCGCGTCAGGAAGCGGCTCGCGCCAGGAAGGGGGCGGGGCAGGGCGGGACCGGGCGGGGCCGAACGCTAAGACGCTACGGCCGCACGCGCCGGGCGAGGGCCGGCCTTTAGGGCTGCTCCTCCCGGCGGAATGGTGGGGCGAGGTGCTTGGCTGGAGGCCACGGTGGAGAAACCGGTCAGCGGCTTCACTTTCGCTTCCACCCTGGCTCGGAGTACGCGGGACGCCGCCCCTCCGCGCGAGAACGAAGGCCGCCCCCAGGCAGCTGCCTCCCGCCCGAGGCCGCTCCCTTACCTGGCTCCACGAGGCGTCCGCGGTTCCGCCCCCGCCCTCTTCTCCGCCTCCTGACTCCTTTTCCCCCCCACCCCCACCCCCTGGCCCCGCCCGCACAGCCGTCTAGCTGCGCCCCGCTACCTAGCCAGTTCCAAGGCTGCCTGCCCCGCCCACACCGCCCCCGCCCCGCTCCGCTCCGCCCCTCCACTCTGCATGCGTAGCCGCTCACTTAGGAGCCCGGGAGACGCGCGGGGATTGGAGCTGCTTTCCCCGCGCGGGTCGGTGGAGAAGTGGCCCTGCGCCGTCCTCGGTCTTCTAGTCCGGCCGCTGCTGCCTTGGCAGCCGAGGCCGGGAGGGGACTGGCGAGAAGAGTGCTTAGCATTTATCGGCCCGAAAGGGGGCCGGGCCCGAGGCTCATGGTGCACCGGGATCCCACCGCCCCCTCCAGCAGCCCTCCCGTGGCATTGCTCTGCCTGCAGCCAGCCGGGCGGGTTGCCGAACACCAGGGGGCGGCGAACACCTGACCCAGGAGTGGGGAGAGGGCGGGGTGGGTAGAGCGGCCTCCATAGCAACCGGCGCGTCGCGCCCGCCGCTGGTTGTGACATAAACAGCTGGGTGCCCACCTGTACACCGCTCCCCCCCCCCCCGCCACGTCTCCCCCTAGCGGGGACACCATTTCTCGCCGCTTCTATCAAATATATTGGGTTTTCCAGGAATTTTTCCTCAAAAAATATTCCCTAATGTTAAAGGTATGGACCTTACTATTTGTCCCTGACAAAATGTTTTGATCATGTCGAGATGTGTTACGAAACAAGTAAATATCCGTTCTGCAATTTCGATCCTTTGAGGAGGAAAAATTAAATAATAAGCTCCCCTGAGAGGGTTTGAACTTTCCCCCTTAACACAGCCTGACGGGTTACTCTCGCAGATGCATTCTTCCACCACCCAACACCTTGTTTTCTGATGGCTTTGAAGAAAATTGAGGTAGAAACTTGGATCTAAACATTTCATCATTATTCACTAGTTTAAATATTTATATTTTTGTTTATGGGCCAGATACATCTGGATGGGATCACAACCGCATGAAAGGAGCTAAGGAAAATCTGGAACATTATAGAGCATCCTCAATTAGTTTCAGAAAAGAAAAGAAAATTATCCTTGCCATGCTTTGTTAAGGCTCTCCACTACAGTCTAAGTGAATCATAAACTGAAGCCATTGTCCTTGGAACTGTTAGATGTTATTATGCTGGTGTCTTGAACTTTGCTCTTGACTAGTTTACACTCTTGGGTGTCTGATGAAATAAAAGGACAAAAAAAATGGTATTTGCCGAAGTATTGTTTTTCATAAACGGTGACTATAATGAGGATAGAAAGTGGGATGACTGGATGTGTATGGACTTAGAGAAAACCTTATGGAGGAAGTGGGTCTCACTATGCATCTTAAAATGACAATTCATAGAATAATATTTACTGAATTGTCCAATGAACAGCTAATTCCCTTTACCAAACTACAACATTTTCCTCCCTAGCAGGAACAGTGGAAGCAGAGCAGGAAAGCTAATTTTAGCTTCAGATTTCCTGGGAGGAGAAACACCAAACAGGTGTTGACAGGAGAGACACCAAATAGCATTAGTCCAGGTACTTTTCAAATTTACTTATAAAATGGTTCTTGGATTTCAAACTTCACGTTTTTGATGTATTTCCAATCATATTTTGCTCATTTTGACCACTTTAGGAAGTAAAGTGTATTTTCTTTTTCTTTTTTTTAAATTTTTTAATGTTTGTTTATTTTAGAGAGAGAGAGACAGAGTGAGAGCAGGGATGGGACAGAGAGAGGGAGACACAGATCCTGAAGCAGGCTCCAAGCTCTGAGCTGTCAGTTCAGAGCCCGATGCGGGGCCCAAACTCACAAACTGTGAGATCATGACCTGAGCCGAAGTCAGATGCTTGACTGACTGAGCCACCCAGGCACCCAGGAAAGCGTATTTTCTATTAAAAATAATGTTTCCCTTTACTCACTGGGAATCTTTAACCAGAACATTAATCTTGTGAGTTTAATTTTATTTGCTTCATTCTTCCTCTACAATGTCAGCTTTACCCATGCCTTAATCCAAACGTGTTTGCATTGTTTCTCATAGTCTAAGAAGTCATTATACCCACATTTTTGGTGAATTTATACATACTATTTGGTGGATTTCTACATACATATAGTTGATAGTATGTAGAAATCCTCCACAAATGTGGGTATAAGGAAAATGTAGTTACCCTCTGAGTGTTAAGCTTAGACAAATAAACCATAATAGCCAAAAGACATAATTTTCTCTCTTGGCAGCATTTCACATGAAAAATTACATGATATTTTTATGGCAGTGTCACAGATTTACTCAAAATACATTCAGCTGTGTAAATAAAATACAGCCTTTGGGCAGTAAGGGAAAAACTCTAAATGTTTTTTAGTTTAGTTTAAACTCTGTTGCCATAATTTAATCAGTTTCTTTACATTTAGGTTAAAACACTTAAGCTTTTAATATCCCATCTCTCTCGGTCTGCTCCCCTCAAAATGGCATCTGGGAGGATAAGACGGAGGACAAGGGGTAGCTGACATGAACTTGAGACACTATTGGAGAACCCTGGTCCTGACATCTGCAAGGTCTCCTTTGAATTCTTGCTGGACTATTCTGCAGGGAGGCTAATTTTGGCTCTACTCTGAGATGCGTTGTGTTCCGGACATTCTGCTGCTGGTAGCTGTTGGTAAAGGCTACTTCTGCCTGATTCAGCTGGGCGAAGGCGCGGTCGTGTGTACCCTGGTTGACTCAGCCTCACCAACACCGTAGAGCCCTCTGTAGCTCTGTCACAATTCTCTTCTAATTCCTTGACCCTCAACACGGAAGGCCCCTCAGGCTCTGCTCTCAACATAGCCACCATCCGTGGCATCCCTTGGGGCCCTCTTCTCTCCCAGCCTGGGAGGGAGAATCATTTCATCTAGCCATTCTGTGTCCCTGACTTTGCATGTAGTGCTGACCCCTAGTTTGCTTCTGCACAACCTATAAGGTAATGTGCTTTCAGCTCCCAGGCCCCCAGCACTCCCCTCAACCTAACCTTTTCCCTACTTCTCCTTTCTTTTCCAACCACAATCCCTTAGACTGGATGTGGACCTTTCCCCCTTGCCACTTACTGCCTTCTGGGCCCTCCCATATGCAAAACTCTCCAACCAAGTCCACTAGGCCAGGCAATTAATGTACTAAAAGGAGGAGATAAGTGAATTCAGAAAATTAATTTCTGTCTTCACAAAGCCTCGCTTTGTCTTACCACAGAGCCTCAACAGTCTGTTTTTCTGGTAAGAGTGGTTGCTTTTGGGGAAGTGAACTGGGAAGCTGGGGGATGGAATGGGAGTGAGGCTCACGTTTCACTGTCCACCCTTTGGTATCTTTTTTAATTGTCAACCGTGTCAACATTCAGCTGGTTTGCACCAGCACAGCTCTGGTGCCCATTCTCAGCTTGCCCATTCTGATTGGGCAATAAATAGTCTGTCCTGAATGTCCAATGCCCATTTGGTTCTAGTGGCTAAATATTTTTAACATTAGTCCTGGTCATGTACATAAATAACCTATCTGCTGAAGGCATATCATTTAATTATTAAGCCTGTTTTGGAAATGTTCTTTTAAAACAAAAAAAAAACAACATTCTTTACATTCCTGATGCATTAATCCTAATTTCTTCTTTTCCCCACCTCATCCCACACTCAGGCTGAGTAAGAAGGAGGTCAAGTGAATAAAAATGTGGAAGGGAAACCATACAGGGCACCATGTTCCCATCAACAAACATTTATAAACCCTATTTCCATCCCCCACTGTAACAAATCATAAGTTTTGTTCGGGTACCTTTTCTTTTTCCTGGCTATGCCCTTCAGGAGGACATTTCCAGCTCAAGGGGAAATACCATGATTGAGATGAGCCAGTCTGGATGGGTCCTTTCTTCTTACCAGTGGTTTCAGCCTGGGCAGTTATGACCAAGGAGGTGTGAGAGGGATTCTTCTGAGGTGCTTCAACAAGTGCCTTTCTTTGCTGACTGAAAAACAAACAAATAGGAATAAACAATACCATGCTACATCTGAATGTTTTCTTGTCAACCTGTGCTGCCTGGGACTCTGCAACCATGATGAAACTGTGAAAAGGACATGACAAAGAATAAGCCAATATGCTGACCAATGGCAGAGCTGAAAGATGGAAGGGATGTAGATCCTTAGGTAGTTGAGCCATTCTAATAATCTAATCAACCCTGAAACTGTCCTGTCTCCTGTTAAGACCTTCTAGTTTAAACCATTGTCAGTTGGCTGTTTCGTTACTTGTAGTAGAAAGCGTCTACGCCAGACATTTGCTTGGTGACTATCAGATCTGCCTCCCTACCTGTCACCCATTTTGGTCTATATTGCTAGAGCTGAACCTTGCAGATTTTCTCATTCTCCCTTGCCAGCTAAGTGACTTCTGTCTCTATTCAGCCAATGGGAGACACTGATGAGAGACTGGAAGGAAGAAGCCAAAACATTTCTCGTCTCTGCTTCTGGCTGTGGCTTTGTTTCTGCCATGGTTTTAACTTCTGGAAGACCACCCTTTGCTCTACGGTTCAGGAGCCTCGAGCCAGCTGGGCAGTCCCTGCCTTTCCTCAGCAGCTTCTGTGTTTGCCTCACTGTCACACATGGTCTTTCAGCTCTCCTGACATCTTTGTAATTGTTTTCCATATTAAACATCCTCTTTTGAACTACTTATTGAGAGCTCTCTTTCCTGACTGGATTCCAACCCATTTTCCTAATTGAATCAACACTTTAGGAGGAAATAGGAAGGCAGAGGAGAATGAAACACTGCAAAAGTGGTTCCTCTTCCCCAAAGAGAAGGAACTGAGTTACTTGTCATTGTGAGTTTAGAGACTCTCTTCATAACTCTGCAAATTAGCACAAATGGAAACACAAAAGTGAGATTAAATTAAGTATAGAAAATAAAGGAATTTACCCTTTTTTAGTCCACCCTAGTTTGGGACGACAGTTAAGTTTCAACTCTTTCATAAATGTCACTATGAATATGCATTTTTCGTGCTATTTAATAATGTTTAATTTCCTATCAGCAGTATTTTATGTGCTATTGTACAGCTATCATTTTTTACTAATATTCCTACCAGTAGCCCTAGTGGCCCTATTTTGAATCGAGCTTCCATGTTAAAATTGATTAAAATAGAGGGGATATAGACCCAACTTGTGCCAGTTATACTCTCTCAAGAAGGTAGAATTGAGATCCCGATAGTTTAGTCAATTTCTATTAGTGCCTAACTTGGAAGGTATGTTAACATCATCTAAGGGACAGTAGCCTCTTCCTTTGCCCAAAAAGAGAAAGCCAATCAGTAGAGAGACCAAACCAAAAATGAAACAGACATTTTGAATGCAGCTGAAATCGTTTCAGGGAATCAAATATGCCATCCTAAGAAGCAGAACCATAAATTAGACCAGAAATGGCAATAGATTCCAACAAATTAACTCACA